>NC_136059.1:398930661-399582665 GCF_964261635.1 Lissotriton helveticus | reverse complement strand
TGTATCGCACAGTGTATACAAGGACTATTGCCACATTGAAGTGTCATTGAGATAGGATGGATAGACACAGACAGTGGCCACCAGCATGAACTTGAGACTTCATTCACATAACAAATCATTGAATCGGCTGCTGACAGAATTGTCAAAGATGAAATGACAGGGTCATAGGATGATGATTAAAGTAACTAACAATGAATGCGAGCGCTTGGATTTCTACACCCACTCCGCAACTTGTATTGAATACATCCACCGACATGTAGTGTTGTATGTTTACACAACTGGATGAAAAAGCAAACTAGCGATTTATATTAAAACAAGCACCATTTGCCTTCACTTCGCAGTGGCAGTCAGATTGAGAAAAGTATGACAGACTTGTGTAATCCTTATTGCATAAAGTGGTACATTACCTGAAAGGGAATACTGGAAGTATCCACTATTAGACAAGAAACAGAATAAACTCTACTACGTCTCTTAAGCATGCACTGAAAACAATGGTAGTGGGATGGTACACTAGGCCAGTACTATGATCAAGATCATAGAAAGTGGACACTAATCAGCAGATAATCCTCATACCACGTGTTTAGAAGCAGTTCAAATCATAGTGAAAGCATATGCAGACATGCTTCTTATTGCTGCAACATTTCAGACAGAAATTGCCACTGTCATCCTTAGACACTCGTAACCCAAGGTTCTAAAGTAAGAGGTTAGAGCCTAGGAATCAACCAGCCAGGAAAGAAGTAGGGAGAAGGAAAGAAGAAGCCAAACAAGTAAAGCATGTTGTTCAGGTACACCTATTTTCAATGCACTCATAAGAGAATACAAAGATATAACATAGCACAGCCCTATTTTATTTTTCAATTCAATTCAAAAATCTTTATTTCGTTGCTTTTGCAACATAAAAGATATACAATAATACAATAATAAAAAAAACATCATACAAGAAACATGTAATCAATGCTACGCGTCATCACTTTGGGACAGTCTATTATAGTTTGAAGTTATCACAAGTTAATAAATAATTTAAAATACATTATTACAAAATTTAAAAAGGCATTAAATGAAGTTTATAACAGCCTAGGCATAAGATTTAAAATCAACAAAAAGAACTTAATCCGTGGTTTGATCAAATACACAGAGTATACTATTTTAAAATGGGAGGGACAGTTTCACTCTAAGAAAATATACAGCCAGAAGAAATCTACTAATTCCAAACACAATTACTTGACTGGTATCCATTTTTAGAATTCTACCTGCTTCATTGTGGGATCTAAAGCCAATGATGCGACACAGAGGCGCTATCCATTTTTTCCTGGCTTTACCATAACTGGGACAAAAAAACAGTATGTGTAAAATGTCTTCCCTCATATTATTAGGACATAAAGTGCAGTAGTCACTATTAGTCTTCCCCCAGCTTTTCTCTGTTACCTTGATTCTTAGTGTTCCGTATCTATATTTTAAGTACAGGATTTTGGCCAATGGCGGCTGAACCTCGTCAAAAAATGATTCAAAACAAGCCACGTTTTTGACCATTAAAATTTTTTCGGTCAAAGGACCATGTGTTTTAACATACACGGAGTCATGGCTCATGTAACATCAGAATGACAATTTAACGATTTTCTTGGAGGCCGTAGTTAAAAACTCCGGCTCACTCCAGAAATGGGTTAAACCTAGTTTGGATAACCAAACTCTTACGTATTTGAACCAATAAATTTGGTTACCACTGTCTAGGTCCAATACCTCTTTCCACCCATTTTTGTAATCAGTCAATTCAGGGGTTGTCCATAGTCTAACCCATAATAATAGTGGTCTCAACATGGCGTGGTGATCAGTGTGCTTGATGTTTAGATCTAAAAATAAGGGTACCAATGGAGTATTAATGGGAACTTTTAATATTCCCCTAATAAACTTGTTTTCCAGTGTTCCAAAGGTATCCCTACATACTGGTCCCCATAATTCAGCTCCGTACAGAACAGCAGATTGAACCTTGTACCTAAAGATCTCTATTGCTGGGGTAACTGCCTTGTTCACACATTTGTCATATCTTTTTAATATTGGAAGACAGTTTTGTTTAAACACTATTTTTGATTTTTCTAGCTGTGGTCTCCATCCCATCGACGAGTCTAATAGTACCCCTAAATATGTAAAGCTCTGTTCATAGTCGAGCTTGTGACCATTCAACGTTAAATTTTTTTTAAAACTTTTGTGCGGGTTTAAAGCCATATATTTGGTTTTTTTTATATTAATTTCTAACCCTTTTGAAGTACAATATTGCTCGAACCTATCTAATAAAATCTGAAGGCCCCGTGGCGTTTGTGATATGAGAATCGTGTCGTCCGCGAAGAGGAGGGATGGTACACGTTCCCCTCCCAGTCGAGGCGAATCATTATCACAATTCTCCATATAATCCGCAATATCATTAACAAATAGGGAAAAAAGTGTGGGAGCCAGTACACATCCCTGGCGTACTCCTCTTTTTATTGGGATTGGGTCTGTAAGTTCCCCATTTGGGCCCCACCTAACCTTAGCATGGTTCTCCTGGTGTAGGCCCATCACCAGTTTTAGGAGTTCCCCAGGGAGTCCCTGCCTTTCCAAGGATTTCCAAAGTAGGTCACGGGGTATCAGGTCAAATGCTGCTCGTAAATCCACAAAGGTCACATACAAGTGGCCTCTGCGGATAATAACGTATTTCCAATACAAGCAGCATAGCCTTAATACCTGGTCTATTGTCCCAGTTTTTTCCCTAAACCCCGCCTGATATTTTGATAAAACTAGTTCTTCGTCTAACCACGTATTTATACGATTTAAGATATGCCTGGCATATATCTTTTGGGTTATATCTAAAAGACTGATGGGGCGATAGTTTGCTGGATCGCCTCTATCCCCCTTTTTAAAAATAGTGATAATTTCTGCTCCTTCCTAGGTATCTGGGATTTGGTCACCAGCCGCAATAGCATTGAATAAATGATTTAAATATGGAGCCCAGACATCAGTGTTATGCAAGAACAGATCGCCTGGGACTTTATCAAGACCGGGTGCCTTCCCTTTTTTAATTGAAGCAAGTGCTTGTTCCGTTTCATGTAGGTCAAAGACTACCAATGGGTATGAATTCACTGGCTGCATTAGGGTCGATTCTCCCAGTGAAGTCACATCAGTAATTTTAGCTGCATACAACGTTGTAAAGTGTTTTACCCATGTGGCTTCGTCCAAGAAGATCTCTCTGGAACCCTTCTCACGTTTATTCCCCTTAGCCACTAGTTCCCAGAAGTGCCTCTGGTCCTTAGTTTTGGCTGCTTGTAGCATGCTAGACAATAGTTCCTCATCCCAGGAGGATTTTGCTTTTACCAATAAACTTTTATATGATTTCCTTTTATCTTTAATTTCCTTGGGACTTTTTCTTTTAACTGCCTCAATCAAAGCTGTTTTGGCAGCACGGCATTTCTTGTTATACCATGGTTTCCCAACTGGTTTCGCATTTGTTATACCAGTCCCTTTTTTTGGTTTTTTTGTTAAAAGGTCTAACAATTGACTAAAGAGGAGCTTATGTAAGTTGATGAATTTCCCAGGTTCACATCTTAATGGGCAATAAGATTCAAATGTGTTTACAAAAGTAAGATATATATTGGATAACAGATCCTCTTTTTCCAATACATATGCCCATTTAACAGCCCTTCGATTATTACTGACTATGATGTTATCTAGTATAGGCATCTGAACTTGTGTATCACCTTCCTCTGTATTACCCATCCCCTTTAGTAAGCTTGTGCGAAAGCTAGTTTCCAGGGGGTTGTGGTCGCTGTCAAATCCCTCCTTGACTTTTAAATCAATTGTATATGGCCACAAATCAAGAGAAATAATGACGTTATCTAAATTACTTTTGTAGTCTCGCCTCTTGAAGGTGGGAACTTTTGGGCTGTCAGATGGCATACGCCCATTGCAAGCCCTCAGACCATGATTTGTTAATAACCTAGTGATCTGAAGGGCTAGTGTAGTCCCAGCTACAGTTCCGTTTTCAATCAGGAGAGGTATCTTATTGGCCATGTCCTCGTCTTCAAACAAGTTGACAATACCCGTGATAGGTTCATAATTACAATTCAGGTCCCCACATAGGATTACACTTGCATCTGACTCTAAGGTGTCCAAAAAAACTCCAATTTTTCAATGCATGGCGACACCTTGTGGGATGAATGAGGACTATTATACACATTTATGAGGTTAATTACCCTTTTGTCCTCAGTAATTAATTCCAGACCAAGGATATCTAAAGAATTGGTATTTAAATTTTTTATACCAATGTTAATAGATACACTGATCCATATTAATAGGCCTTCTGAGGCTCGACCTCTAGTTGAAGGCACAGCCTCAATTTGGTATGTTTTGTATCCCACTCTATGGACCGGGTCCGTGGCCCATGTCTCCTGTAACATACAAATGTCAAAGGTGTTCACGTAATTATTCCAATCAGGATCACATAGTTTAGCACGCACCCCTGCTACGTTCCATGAAATTAATGTAGCTAATGTAGCGTTTGACCCACAATTGCCCACTCGTATAAAAGAAGGCGGGCTACTGTTAGCCCCAACCTCAATTGCAACGACGGTGTTTTCCGCCATCAGTGAACTACTTCCTTCTACCTCCTTAACTCCATCAGTGTTACAGTTAATTACGCATCCGCCACCTCCTCCCCTGTTCAATAAACTTCAATCACATTCCTTCAGACCACTGAATACATCAAACCTATTCGATGTTTCCAGTGGCGTGAATGGTAATAGGTGAGCCATTCCTCTGTATTCGCTTGTGATGTGTCTCGGGGGTACGGTGTTCCACCCAGATGAAACAGAGGTTGGTACTGGTTGGTACATATGAACAGGGTTCCTAACTTGCTCCATATTGGAAAAATAATTGTCGAAGAGGGCTTTACTAGTTGCCAATTGGTGTGGAAGTACTATTGATCTTGGATAAAAGTAGGTCAGAGGTCTCGGTATAATACAATTAATCTCATTGCCATATGGCCAAGACAGTATGTATTGTACTGCGTTTTTGTCTCTAAAATTTACCACAACCACATCACCCCCAATGTCCTTAGGTCTTCCACCTAACCAGGGCAAACGTCGAACGTGTATTATTTCACCATTAATATTACTGGCTATTGGTCTATGTGAAGATAGCCAGTGCATGATCTTATTCTTAAGTTGAAAGAAGCCTTCCCGCTTGTTTCCAGCTAGTTCAGGTACCCCAGTGAGTACCACCACATAAGGTACGGCTTCTGGCGGGAGTTCTGTAGGTGGTCTCCTGCATAGGGCTCCTCTTGTATATCTTGCTTCGTCCGCCTCCATTCTTAGCTGCCCATTAAATGAGTTACCCAATTCCCTTACCAAGTTATTGTCAACCACAGTATCCGAAATACAATTCAGGGTGGCAGCTAATACTGGTGCTGGTGTTTTAGTCTGAGTTGATTTGGGATTGGGGTGATGTTTAGGTGCAGATGAAGAACTTATAGGCTTATTTTTAATTGCAGCTGGTATAACTGTTTTCAGATTATTACAAGGGGTGGTAGTGGATGTTGTTACCACAACGACGTCAGATGAAGGAATATGCGCCGATGTAGATGCTTGGCTGGGGATTGTTACTATTGTTGGACCTTTGATTCCTATGGTCCTAGAGGAGGTACTTTGTGTGGCCAGGTCTGCCTCTATTCTTTCCAGTCTTAACTCCACTCCTTTTAGTCTTTCAACTATGGCCAGCATGTAGCTCCTCACAATTAGTTCTATATTGTCTAATAGATTGCTAGAAGGAGTAAGTAATGGCTTTTCTACATTTGGAGCATGTTCAGTGTTACTCTCAGAGACCAAATAAAGAGTAGCTAATGGAGGTGCTGGAGGATTTGACATTAATTCTGCAGCTTTATTCACGACTACGATTCCTGTAGCTTCAGTACAAATGGGATTAGATTTCCTCCCAAACTCAGAATGGCTCAACTTTGGTTTGGTTGGATCCAATCTGTGACGTCTCTTTTTAGTGGGTGGTGGACCATAGATTTTATATGGTAAAGGCCTCGATGTTTTCCCTCTTACTATCTTCCCTGGCCTAACTGTAGGTGATATTATGATCTTTGATACATTGGTAGTGCCAGAGGGATCAAGAGAGATAGTAGCTGAATCAGTTTGTGTAGAGTCAATAGATGGTGCTAAGCACTCCCTTAGCAATAAAGGCACACTGTCCCCCGTTGGTGTAACGTCCATAGTGTCAACACTCGAATCTTTATATGCTGTGGTATCGGGAATAGGCTCAGACAGTGCCCTATTCTTAATTCGTTCAATGGAACGACGTCGGTCAGCCCGGCGCTCAGCCAATGAAAGGTCTTTAGTTCCCCCAGAAGTGGCTTTAGAGAAGTAATTGTCTAAAGTACCATTCACCAAGGCCCCTGTTTTATCTGAGGCAATGGCAGAGGGAAAACTACACGCAGTGGTAGACATTGGAATAAGTGCCAAGGAGAAAGAGATTCACAGGACTTACTTTAATATAGTTCCACAGTCAGGGGGTATGGCCCAGCCCAGCCTCTTCTGGCCTCTGAGGGCCTAAGAGGGCCCACCCTTTGCCCGGGCTTTGCCCCGGGCGTCCCGCTCGCGTCCCGCGAGGGAGTGGTGACGTTGTTTATATGCGCCTCCTGGCGCTTGCAGGTATCGCGCACCCCAGCAGGGCTGCTGGGAAATGCAGTCTAGCCCCTCGCCGGTCTCCACTCGGTGGCTCCCGCTTAGGTTGACAAAAAGTGGCAGAGCGGCGGGAGACTGGCGGGCGGGTTCACAAAAAGCTGCAAGGGACACTGTAGATTTCTGGGAGCAGGTGGCAACACGGGCAGCAGTTCGGTGCTTCGGCAAACAGGAAGGAGGTAACCTATTTTATTTAATTTTGTCCGGATTGCGTCCCGAGAGATCGTTCTCTAGACCGTCTGGCACTAAGGACCCATTGTACCATTATGAGTCAAATAACCTGATGGAGTGCACCCTCCCTCAACCGGCTGAGCATTACTCAAGTAAGGTGCATATTAGGAAACAATCAGTCCTGTGAGATGACTTGCAAGAACACATACTCATCATGAGTATTCCAACTTAAGATCACTGAAGAACGCTAGGAAGCTGTGAATTTTCAAGATGTATTAAAATCAGACTCCAACCTTAGTACACACAATATGTATGAATAGCAGTTGTTATCTATACTACTATTATAAAGAGAGAACTGGGAACCTTTGAGGCGGGTAAACTCGGGAACCACAGCGCCAATCAACACACCCAATACATCATTGGAAACGTCAAGGTAAGCAGATGGACATAGACTATATACCATAAAAAAATATACCTAAGAAGGGCAAAGTACGTTCTTTCACAAAGTAGTCCCTTGGAAGTAGCGCCATGTCTGAGGTGGGCGTGTGCGTTTTATGCGTGCGGACATCACAATCACGGGTCCGCCATTTTAGTAAAGTAGTAAAGTGTTCAGCGAGGAGCCAAGAGCGGACAGGAGCGTGGCCAGAAGCGGGCAGGACAGGAGCGCCGAACCGACAGCCTCCGGAGTCCGACATGCCAAGAGCGGACAGGAGCGTGGGCAGAAGCGGCGGACAGGAGCGTGGCCAGAAGCGGGCAGGACAGGAGCGTGGGCAGAAGCGGCAGACAGGAGCGTGAGCAGAAGCGGTGGACAGGAGCGTGGGCAGAAGCGGCGGACAGGAGCGTGGCCAGAAGCGGGCAGGACAGGAGCGCCGAACCGACAGCTTCCGGAGTCCGACATGCCAAGAGCGGACAGGAGCGTGGGCAGAAGCGGCCAGGAGCAAGGAAACGGGAGCGAGGAAACAACACCCTACGCATGTGATGCTGGTGAGTACGCTATGCTGCTCCCGCTGATGGCCGCTCTGCTGCGCGTCTCCTGCAGCGGTGCTGCCCCCAACCCCCTTCTGCCCCGGACAACGTCGAGCCGGGCTGCTAATCTATACTACTATTATAAAGAGAGAACTGGGAACCTTTGAGGCGGGTAAACTCGGGAACCACAGCTCCAATCAAAACACACCAAATACATCATTGGAAACGTCAGGGTAAGCAGATGGACATAGGCTATATACCATAAAAAAAATACCTTAGAAGGGCAAAGTACGTTCTTTCACAAAGTAGTCCCTTGGAAGTAGCGCCATGTCTGAGGTGGGCGTGTGCGTTTCATGCGTGCTGACATCACAATCACGGGTCTGCCATTTTAGTAAAGTAGTAAAGTGGTCGGCGAGGAGCCAAGAGCGGACAGGAGCATGGCCAGAAGCGGACAGGACAGGAGCGCCGAACCGACAGCCTCCGGAGTCCGACATGCCAAGAGCGGACAGGAGCGTGGGCAGAAGCGGCGGACAGGAGCGTGGCCAGAAGCAGGGAGGAGCGTGGGCAGAAGCGGCAGACAGGAGCGTGGGCAGAAGCGGCGGACAGGAGCATGGGCAGAAGCGGCGGACAGGAGGGTGTAAAAAGTTAGGGCCGAATTCGACCAAGAACCCTTCAGTATTTGCCCGGCGTTAGCCGCCTCTCATACCATTCGAGATTACCAAACAAAGAGGCAGGCGCTGGAGACAGAAGGCAGGAAACAGGAGTTTATTCCGACGGAGCAGAACACGTCAAATCAGACAACAGGGTATCTTCTCGAGGTGCTCTAACCGCATCTCTGAGGCCTGGCCTCTTATACACAGGTTTATGGCTTTATTACATACATGCATCCGTAATGTTTCTTTGAAGGACAGAAAAGACATCCTCGGAATCCCCGGGCCAGGCCCGTTCCCACACACATCTACAGTAGAGTTCCCACCCCGATCTCAGCATGTGGTGGTTATCGCGCAGCTGGACATTCCGCTGGGAACGGGGATGTGTGTGATCAGTCGGATCTTCGGGGTGCGAAAGCATTGATTAATCACCGCTCCTTTGATGTGAGGCGAGGTCCTACTGTAGGGGGCAATAAACTGCATCTGTTGGGCTAGGTGATGGCCTGGGATCAGGCCGGACAATCGGGCAGGGAGGAAGAGGTTATCAAAAGGGCCTGTTCTTTGAATGAGATGAAAGAGTGAGGGGGTTCAGCACGGGATGTGGCTCGGAGACAGGGTTGCATTAGAGGTGCGCTTATGGCCCAAGCAGGAGAGACCGGGGGCTGTCGGGGCGCGGGGGAATGCTTGCGAGGCCGGGGAGTGAGGGGGAGAGACGCGCAGGCTATTGGCAGTGGGCAGAGAGGCCACGACACACAAAATGGCTGCCACTTACGAGCATGATGGGGCCTAAAAGGGACAGGATGGCGTGGCCACTGTTTCACGATTCTTACTTTACTTTCAACAGTGGCTGTGGTGAACATGAATGAACGCCGCTTATATATACCTAATTTTAGTCATTTTCCACAGTCCCCAGTTTTTATCATAAGTTAGTTCATTCCTGTTCATGTCATAGGTGAGGATGTACAAGCTGACATTAGTTATACAATTCGCTTTGGTAGCCCATATGCATTACAGGCAGATGGAAATAATTCTGCTATCAATGCAGACAGAATCGTACATAACCATATGTAGTCAATGTGGTGGGCGGGGAGACAGTGCATACAAAATTACATTAGCTGCGTCATACGTTAGACCTTGGGGGCGGGGACATTACATTAGACGATGTAGGAGATTCGTTCGAATACAAACATGGTGTCATACAAAAATGTTCTGGCAGGATAAGGGCTATTATCACTTGAGGTCTGGACTCCATGGGGGTCAAAACTAGACAGCATGTTCATGTGCATAACTGGTGTTCTACAATCATCAAGATACAGAGTTAACGCCTTCTTAGTTATCCATGTACAGTTGGAAGTGACCGATGTAAGGTTTCGAAAGCTCAATTGGGTAATAATCAATACAAAGCGGTAGGGAGAGGAATTCAACTTAATACAAGGGACAGTCAAGGGGTGGCAATGTTCGAAAAAAAAGGTTCGTCTTTCCAGTGTCTTATTACAGCGAGCCATCACTGGTAGGCTCTCATTGCTTTTCTTCTTTCGTTGG
Source organism: Lissotriton helveticus (assembly GCF_964261635.1). Classification (NCBI taxonomy): domain Eukaryota; kingdom Metazoa; phylum Chordata; class Amphibia; order Caudata; family Salamandridae; genus Lissotriton; species Lissotriton helveticus. Next base: position 399,572,629 of record NC_136059.1, on the reverse strand, counting down.
CACTGTTGAGCACCGGCGGTGGAGCTATGCGTCCAGCTCGGATTCAGATTTCGCGTTGCAGGGTGTGGCCACTCTTTGCTCTCGGACCACAGTCCTGTTTGTCCTGTTACCTAACTAATCTACCATAGGTACTTTAGTCGGGGTACCCGTATTCCGTTCTTCTTTCGGGACAAACCCTATTCTATCTTTTGTGCTGTGTTTCTTCTTTAAGTCAAGTTCAAAAACTCCATATGAAAAAAGGGGGTGATGGGGGCGTGCTTTGGGAGGCCGAGGGAAAAGAGGGTGGAGTGGGATCGGGTCTGAAACGGACCAAGGAGGGCAGAAATTTCAAGCAAGTGGGCCCATCGATCGGGCACAATGGGCTGGGACTTTCGGCACGAGCTCATCAACATGCAGGGGCTTCTGGACAGCCCTTCTTTCCTTCACTTCCCACGTTGAGAATGGTGCCTTGTCCCGCAACTCTTTGCTCTGTGGCTCCACCTTGGTCGAGGTCATAGATATTCCCCGATCTGCAGCCAGGCTGTGCCTCACATCCGGCCCCTCTCCTCCGACGACCGCACGTTATCTTTAAATGATTACAAAAAAACAAGTCTTAAAGAACTGGCAGGGGAAAATGTTTACACACTTTAATTTCTCTCCCAACCCCAAGTAGTCGGGGAAACGTTTATTGGTCACGATAGGGTGGATGCTTAGTAACCCTTACATCGGTGTATGCTGTTAACTCATGCATCATGGCTGTGGTGCAGGTCTGCAAGTATCTTTCTAATCTGAAAGAAACAGGTTAGTATTAGATTCCTTACCTTAGAATATCCCCAGGCGTCAGTCTGGATCCGGAAACTTTTGCGTAGCAGTACCCCTGCGCGTCGGTAGGCGTCGTCTGCAGGCGTCCCCTGCGGCTCCGCGTCGTCGGCGTCGTGCGCCGTGATGACGTCGCTGGAGTATATAGACGCCGCCTCCGCGCGCTGACGTCAGTTCTTCTTTTTTCCGCGCCAGTTAGCGCAGATCCGAAGAGCAGTACTCCGGTCTTTTGACCAAGTTTATTGTTATCTACTTAATCTTCTACGGTGCCGGTAGGATGCCCGGTTTCAAGGGTTGCGACGAGTGCGACCGCCTGATGTCGGTCACCGACCACCATCGACTCTGCCTCCGGTGTCTGGGCGCGGACCACGACGTGGAGTCCTGCGTCGACTGTCGGGCCTTGACTGGTAAAGCTAGGCGGGAGCGGTCCCGCAAGCTTCTCGAGCTCCGTGTGTCGGCCCCGCGTCGAGAGCGGTCCCGGTCCGGTCGGAGGTCGAGGGAGCGGTCGAAGGAACGATCGCGGAGCCGCCATGAGCGCTCCGGGAGTCGCCACCATTCCTCCGGTTCGTCAGGTAAGCGTAAGAAGTCGGGGCGTCGTCATCGTACCCCCGACTCCCCCCGACGCCCGCGTGATGCGGCCGGGGGCTCGGGTGGCCCCACCCCCGCGGCCCCGCGTGGGTTGCCGACGCCGTCTGCCCCATACCCGTCGGTCCCTGGGGAAGGCGCGTCGCGTGAGGAGATCGAGGCCTTCCTCATCGCTATGAGGGCGAGGTCTCCTCCGGCGGGGCCTACGGCGCCTGCGGGCCCGTCGGTCCCGTCTGGGGGCCCGAGCGGTTCGGGTGCTCCTGCCTCGACGCCGCCGGTGGCTCCGGCCTCGGCGCCGCTGGGCCCCTCAGGTTCGTCGCCGGCTGGTCTACCGGCCTCTCCGGCGTCGGTTCCTTTGGGCCAACCCGTGGTACCGCCTCCGCGCGGTGCAGCGACTCCGCCGTCGGTTCCGGCCGGCGTCGGGTCCCCGGCACCGACGCCACGCGGCGCCACCCCCATTCCCCCTCTGACTCCTGACGCGGAGTCGGACCGGCGTCGTCCGACGCCGGATCCGGCGCCGATGGGGCCCATTGACCCCGAGGTCTATATCGGCGATCCAGAATACGGCGATGAGGACGAGTATGGAGAGGGTTGGGAGGGGTCTGAGGACCCTTTATCCCGTGCCTGCCAGTATGATGTGGACTGGGTAGGTGATCTGGGTGATGCCAGTGGTCTGGACGAGTCGCCCAACCCTGGGTTTGTCTCCCCGACCCCTGTGGCGTCTGAGGCAGGTGCTGCCTATTCGGTGGTCCTGATGAGGGCTGCCAAGGCCTTGAGCCTTGAGCTCCCTGTCGCGAAGGTCAAGCCGAACATTCTGACCGAAGTGTTTAAACCGCAGTCATGCCCCCAGGAGCCTCTGCTGCCGTTTAATGAGGCCCTGGCGGATGTCCTTTTGGGCACCTGGTCCAGGCCCGCTTCCGGTGCACCGGTTGACCGGAACGTTGCCAGGCGTCACCGTCCGTGCTCGGACGACCCTGCCTTCCTATCCACCCATCCCTCCCCGGAGAGTCTGGTGATCCAGGCCTCCACTTCGCAGTCCGCGTTCCCGTCGGCTCCGCCCGATCGGGAATCAAAGCGGTATGACCAATTTGGTAAAAAGGTCTTTTCCTCTTTGAGCGCTGGACTGCGGTCTTGTAGTACCGCGTGCCTCTTGGGCCGCTACACCCACTCCCTGTGGGATACGGTCGAGGAGTGTTTGCCGCAATGCCCCCAGGAAGTGCGGGACAAGCTCACCCGGGCCTTCGTTGAAGGCCGGGATGCGGCGCGGTACTCGATCCGTTGTGGTCTGGACACGACCGACTCGCTGGGACGGGCTATGTCCACGACGGTGGCGATCCGTCGCCATGCTTGGCTGAGATCTGCCAACTTCTCGCCAGACGTCCAAAATACACTCATGGACATGCCATTTGATGGCAGTCGCCTGTTTGGTGACAAAGCGGACCACGCGCTGGAGCGCTTCAAGGACTCCAGGGTCACGGCCAAGTCCTTGGGTCTTTCGACCCAGCGCCAGCAGACGGGTTCGTTTCGCCCCTTTCGTGGCCAAGGGAGGGGCGGTCCCACACGTGCTGCCAGCCACGCGCCGCAGAACGCTCCCCAGCGCGGTGGCGGCCGTGGTTTCCGCCGTGGTGGCGGTAGAGGCCAGCGGCGAGGTCAGTCCACGCCTCCCCCCGCTGCTGCATCCAAGCCTTCCTAGTCCGAGCTTTCGGGCTCACGTGACGCCAGTGGGTGGCAGGGTTCGCCATCACCACTCCCGCTGGCGCGCGATAACATCGGACAGGTGGGTGCTGCAGCTCGTTCGAAGGGGCTACGCCCTCCCCTTCGAGTCCACTCCTCCAGCCATGCCACCGCAGAACCACCGTGTGTCGGGGGACCACTTGACACTTCTGCAGGAGGAAGTTACGGCCCTCTTGGCCAAGGGGGCCATCGAGCGCGTTCCTGGGCCAGAAGTAGGGTGTGGTTGCTACTCCCACTACTTTCTGGTGCCCAAGAAGGACAAAGGAGGCCTGCGTCCTATCTTGGACCTACGGAACGTCAACGGCTTCCTCCGGAAGGAGAAGTTCAAGATGTTGACTTTGGCTCAGGTCTTGGCTGCTCTAGACCCACAAGACTGGATGGTAGCGTTGGACTTGCAGGATGCGTATTTTCACATCCCCGTCCTGCCGGCCCACCGGCGTTACCTGCGGTTCACGGTAGGCCACGAGCACTTTCAGTTTATCGTGCTCCCCTTCGGCCTTACCAGCGCCCCACGGGTGTTCACGAAAGTGATGGCGGTGGTCGCAGCTCATCTGCGCCGGTTAGGGGTTTCAGTCTTCCCCTACCTCGACGACTGGTTGTTGAAGGCGGGCTCGCCCCAGACAGTCGTCCACCACCTTCAGATGACGGCAGACCTCCTGCACGAGCTGGGGTTTTCCATCAATGTGCCGAAATCACACCTGTGTCCCTCTCAAAAGCTCCTTTTCATCGGAGCGGTTCTCGACTCGGCACAGTTTCGGGTTTATCCCCCGGAACGGCGGGTCCGGGATATTCAGGCTCTGATTCCCATCTTTCAGCCGTTATCCCGGGTTTCGGTCAGGTTGACGCTGCGGCTTCTGGGGCTGATGGCCTCCTGCATCCTACTGGTGCATCACGCCAGGTGGCGGATGCGGGCTCTGCAGTGGGACCTGAAGTTTCAGTGGGCCCAGCATCAGGGCAACCTATCCGACCATGTCCTGATCTCGGAGGGCACTGCGAGACAGTTGCAGTGGTGGCTTACGGACCGCGATTGGGTCAGAGGCAGATCCCTCTCCCTTCCCCAACCGGAGCACGTGGTTGTGACGGACGCGTCCCTCCAGGGCTGGGGTGGCCACTTGGGAGAGGCGGAGATCAGAGGCATCTGGTCTCCGGCGAGTCCCGGCTCCATATCAACCTGTTGGAGCTGCGGGCGATTCGCCTAGCACTGAAGGCATTCCTCCCCTTTGTCAACGGGAGTGTAGTGCAGGTGTTCACGGACAACACCACCGCCATGTGGTACTGCAACAAACAGGGCGGTGTGGGGTCGTGGACCCTTTGCCAGGAGGCTCTGCGTCTCTGGCAATGGCTGGAACGTCAGGGCGTGACTCTGACGGTTCAACACCTGGCAGGTTCTCTGAACGCCAGGGCGGACGAACTCAGCCGTCGGTGCTCGGTGGATCACGAATGGCGTCTGAACTCGGACGTGGCGAGAGGCCTCTTTCAGCAATGGGGAGAGCCTTGGTTAGATCTATTCGCCACAGAAGAGAACGCGCAATGTCATCAGTTCTGCGCGTTGGAGTTTCCAAGACGGCACTCGCTCGGCGACGCCTTTCGGCGCGAGTGGAGTTGCGGTCTGTTGTACGCCTTTCCGCCTATACCACTTCTGCCCAGAGTGCTGAAGAAGATCAGGCGCGACCGGGCCCAAGTTATCCTTGTGGCTCCGGACTGGGCTCGAAGATACTGGTATCCCGAGCTACTCAGCATGACAGTCGGTCCCTCGATCCGCCTGCCCCTTCAGGAGGACCTTCTGTCGCAGCAGCAGGGGACGGTCCTCCACCCGAACCTGTCCAGTCTCCACCTCCATGCTTGGAGATTGAGCGGCGGCAGTTGAGGCCATTTGACTTGCCTCCTGAAGTCTGTGATGTAATTCTGGCAGCCAGGCGTCCCTCCACGAAGTCGGTATACGCCTGCCGGTGGAACAGATTTGTGGCATGGTGCACAGCAAAGGCTGTGGATCCCCTTTCTGCCCCTCTGTCTGAGGTTCTCCTCTTCCTCCTTTCCCTTGCCCAGCAGGGCTCTGCTCTGGGCACTATCAAGGGCTATCTTTCTGCCCTTTCCGCCTTCTTGAGGCTACCTGATCAGCCATCTTTATTCAAGTCCCCTATTGTGTTAAGATTCTTGAAGGGCATCACGCACATGTATCCTCCAACTCCGTTCGTGATGCCTCAGTGGGACTTGAACCTGGTCTTGACTTTCCTGATGTGCGCTCCCTTTGAGCCCCTTCATTCCTGTCCTCTCCGTCTTCTCACTTTAAAGACGGCCTTCCTGGTGGCCATCACCTCTGCCAGGAGAGTGAGTGAGCTCCAGGCTCTTTCTGTTAAACCTCCTTTCTTGTCTGTTCATCCTGATAAGGTGGTCCTTCGGACTAGACCTTCTTTCCTGCCCAAGGTAGTCTCTGCTTTTCACATTGGGCAGTCCATCACCTTGCCCTCCTTCTTCCCGCCTCCGCATCCTTCAAAGGATGAAGAGCGGCTCCATCGTCTGGACCCAAAACGTGCGCTTTCGTTTTACATGGATCGCACACGCCAGTTCCGGGTGGATGACCAACTGTTTGTTGGCTACGTGGGTGAGAAGAAGGGAAGGGCGGTGCAGAAACGAACCATCTCTCGGTGGGTCGTCCTGTGCATCAAAGCATGCTACTCTTTGGCTCGGAAGGAGCCTCCTGTTGGGCTGAGGGCCCATTCCACTCGGGCCACGGCGGCTACTACTGCCCTGGGCCGGGGAGTCCCTTTGCAGGACATTTGCCAGGCGGCCACGTGGGCCTCGCTGCACACCTTTGCGAGGCACTACTGCCTGGACAGTCAAGTCCGGAGGGATGGCTTCTTTGGCCGCTCGGTCCTCCAGGACTTTCTGGTGTAGGTTTGTATTGGTTCGCAGACCCACCACCGGGGTTGGTATTGCTGGGGTATCTATTCTAAGGTAAGGAATCTAATACTAACCTGTTTCTTTCAGATGAACAAGTTACTTACCTTCGGTAACGATATATCTGTAAGAAACAGTAGTTAGTATTAGATTCCTTACCGCCCCAGCCATCCTCCCCGTTCTGCGAACTGATACCTAGGGTTAAGGACATCCCTTTCAGGGCCCTAGTTTCAAATGGCACCAGTGTTAGTTCTCACATGGCTCTGCGTGTTCTGGCGCGGAAAAGCTGTGTGCAAAGAACTGACGTCAGCGCGCGGAGGTGGCGTCTATATACTCCAGCGACGTCATCACGGCGCACGACGCCGACGACGCGGAGCCGCAGGGGACGCCTGCAGACGACGCCTACCGACGCGCAGGGGTACTGCTACGCAAAAGTTTCCGGATCCAGACTGACGCCTGGGGATATTCTAAGGTAAGGAATCTAATACTAACTACTGTTTCTTACAGATATATCGTTACCGAAGGTAAGTAACTTGTTCTTTTCAAACATCATGTCTGTCTGGTGTCTATTCCTGTCATATTCGCAAGCGTGGCAAGAAGTCAAACCGGCTCCTCCAGTAGAGACTTGTGTTTTTCTAAAACAAATCCTGTTGAGCTATATCTTTCTTCAAGGTCTGCTAATTCGTAAAAAGTGTGAAGTGCTTATTATCATGGGCTTACAGCTACCTCTTCCAGGGAAGGACATACGTTAAGCATTTTTTTTTCTTTACTGACAGCAACGGCTAATCTTTTATCAGTTTTTGGACGATTTATCTTTAAAAAACAAGGTCATCAGCTACAGTCTTTAAGATTTTCTGGGACGGCTGGTTACAGAACTGGGACCATTCTGGAAAAACGGGGACGTTTCGGACATTCTACTTTTGTGCAATGGGCGGTGGTAATCCAAATGATGAGGGTGGTGTTACTAAAGCACTAAAACAAAGCCACTGACATATAGTTCCCTTTTAAGGGTCAGATTAGGGGACATTAGTCGTCTTACCTGTCCTTTCTTTCTCAGCCAATTAAGTTCCATCATTTTACAGAAAGGAGAGGTAGTAATATGGCAAAATACGATCGTTTTGTTTCTGTCAATTTGTTCAAACACTGTCGTGTCTAAAGCCAACTATACCTGGGCCGGCGAGGCACAGTGTCGTCATTTATTCAAAAGGGAGCAAGGGAGCCCTCAGAGGGAGAGAGAGTCGTGTGCACCAAATAGGCTATTAGTACACGTACAACATAAAGAGAGAGAGAGAGAAAAACGTGTATAATAATAGGTTATTCAGTGCACACACATATAGAACAGTACGGGTCGGTTTCACGTATAAAACACAAGCTGAGGGAAAACATAAATTCATAGTTTACGTACACACAAATACCAGACAGGGTGCGACAGTACATACATCAAGTACGGAAACCTAAGACAGAACACAGAGCTATTTTGGGCAAAAGGACTTTGTCATGCATGTTGCGTATTCTCAGTATTCTTTTTAATTCATTTTGGGGGTCGAGCTCTTTGTTCTCCTTCCTTCCTAATAGTAGACAATTTTTGTTGGTAACCTCGCTTCAAAAATACTTACTCCTTTTTAATTGGTCGGACACTAGTCCAGTCGTGCTTATACTCACGGTGGGGTCTTCCAACATCTAGCAAATGATGATCCAAGCTGAGGTAAAGGAGGGGTGTCAGTCGGACGTGCGATGGTACAATCCTGACTTTTCTATGAGGGTGGAAGAAGAAGGGGTAAATCTAAAAAATACCAATATCCCTAATATCTGGGCTGAGGGGGATTCTGCATGAACCCCAACCCGGGGTGCTCTTAGCTTTTCTTATTTAGTCAGCACATAAATTGACTCATTGGTGCGCATTAATTTGGGTGTACATTTGGGATATCGGTTGGGGTTGGGTTCGTTGTACTGAAATAAGCCTTCAAGTTTCTGGTGTAGGCCACTCTCCCATTCGCTAGCTCCAGAGAGAGTCATTCCTAAGTTAGGAAAGTGCTATATTTTAATTCGTCTTTTACATGCAGGTACCATGTTCGGGCTTAATTTTCCTACCCCATTAACCGTTTCGATCAACGCCTCAATCATACAAAAAGCATTCTTTTATTGACCCAGACGTGCGCCACACATACGCATTCATACCGTACAAATCAGGGCCCATGCGCACATTCATACCATACAATTTTTCATGCTCCCAGAGATAGCTCCTACATATAATGTACCGTCTCACAGAGCTAGCCTATTTTCCTCGCGTGGAACACGGTGCGGTTTTAGGTCTTCTCCATACTTCAGCTGAAATTTCGATGTAACCTGTGAAAAGAAAAAGAGGGGAGGGGCAGCGTTCAAAGCACACCAGCGCGCATAAACACGAAAATGTTTTTACCTACCACGTACTTGACTTGTCTCTCTGGGATGCAGTCCCTAATGTCTCGGCATTGAAGCCCAGAGGGACTGGTAGTGCGGCAAAGATAACCAATGGTAGTCTGTCTATTACATAGATCGCCAGAGGGCAGTAGTACAGACCGCGTGTAGGAGAGGGTCAAAGGCTAGGGGTATTCAGTATAAGGTGGGGGGTGACGGATTCATGTTTTCATTCGAGGAAAGGAAAAGGTTTATGGTGGTATAGGGTCGTTCCTGTTCGCAGAGCATGGTATTTAAAAAAACAACCCTATCAATCTAAATGACTGTTACGATGCTAGTTCCATATATTTTTCTTTTGAAACCTTGATTGTAAAAATGTCAGCATTCAAATACGGGCCTCCAACCATACAGGCCGGCCACGGGGCAGACGGGAAACGCATGAGGTAAGGAGATATTACACTGTAGTACAGGAGTACGTAACGAGCGAGCCATTTAATTGGAAAAACTAGACGTGACAAACGTTTGCAGGATCAGTGAAGGTTGATTTTATAATTGAAAGTAAAACAGGATCAGTTACAATAAAATCGTTCATACGCATACCATGGGCGAGTATCATGAGTAACATTTACTTCGGAGCTTAAATAATACAATAATCAATAGTAAATAAACCCGACATCAATAGGGTTGTCCGCATGCTCAGTCAGTACACTTCCCCACCCGCCATGTGCACAAAGACCGCATACATCCCCCCTAACATCAAGGCTAAGTAACTAGAATCTTCATAAGGAGTTGCAAGTCCCGCCCATACTGGCGCCATTTTGGTCGAGGCCAGGCGGGTTCAGAGTATAGTTCAAATGCCTCCAATAACTAGCGGCCGGACCAGAATCCCTTTCGGCAGTTCCAGAAAATTCCATAAACGCCAGCAGAAAGGACAGGCGGCATAAACCGCGACTTAAAGGCGAGGAAGGCAAAATCTTCCCTACCGGGTCACGCTGAGGTCCCACCGGAGCTGATCGAGTTGGCAGTCTACAGTGTCTCTTAGTAATTCGGACAAGGGCTGGTGTCAGCATGAGAGCTCCACCATCTTGTGACAACGTTGTGGCCACTCCGGAGAGCGGGACAGCAGGCGTATCCCTCCACAGATGCGTTGAATCAGTCTTTCCTTTGGCACCAGATGTGGATAAGGCGGCGGTCGCCCGGGGCAGCGGCATATCCATGGGGGATAGTCGAGCAACAGTGGCGGTTGCCCCCACCGGAAGCCCGCGGGAGTCGAGGGCCAACGACTCTCGTAGAATCTTTAAAACTGAGAGGACGTCTTCAAGAGTGGGGCTCATGCCCGAGCAGGCAAGCATCCGAGTTCCAAGGTAGCCCAGAGCCATCCTAATGGACCAGGCCCAAATCCGGGGTGTCGGCCGCCATCTTGAGAGCCCCCCCCAGCAGCTGCTCTTCACCACAGCCACCGGAGCGGGTCCCCCGGCCAGTCAACCGCGGGGGCTCGTTGAGTGGAACGCTAATGGCAGTCTTAGTGCGGGAGAGGAACCTCCATCTGGGGGGGCGGGGGAGAGGGGGCCGTCCGCGCCGCCTCTCCGTGGGCGCCCCACGCCATCTGCGGGCGCCCCACGCCATCTCCTGGCGCAGGTATACGAGATGGCTGGACCAGGCAACAAAGGGGGGAGCCATCAGCAAGGCATCCCCCGCACACAACTTGCTGGACATCACCTCTGGATGATCCGGGGACGGGCCTCGGCGCGTGGGGTAGCCTCCGGCCTATTCGCACAATGGTCCGCCACCGACGCTACCTTGCCGGCTGATGGCTTTTGTAGACTTTTTTATAGCTCAAAGCCTACTAAAAAGTAGCTCAAAGTAGCCCAACAGGAACAGCGTCAAGCAGACGGCAAATGCATTTGGGTTTGTTGTTGCAGCCGGCTGCCATGTAAATAGTTGTTTAATAAAAAGTTTTAAATAGTTGTTTAATAAAAAGTTTTAACATGTTACTTTGCTGGAGTGTTGTATATATTTATAATATTTGCATAGGGTTTGTCGTTATTTGGGCGGGGTGGGCGATGGATCCGAGCTGTCTTGCGGCCATCATGGCGTCGAGTTCGGTTCTTCTCACTAGTTTAATATTTCTTATGAGGGGTTGTTCCTAATGTTTCTATTTTAGCGGGGTCAAAAAGATCCCATCAGTGGCCTACTGATTTTGTTCGATTCCTTTTGTTTTCCCTAACGATTTTTATGTTATAGTTTGCTAGCACGATACAACGGCTAATCCGTATTTTTATATATATGTCCTTTTTATTAGGGGTGTCCTCCGGTGGAGCCGGATGATCTACCTCTAATAAGCGGTCCGGGCTGAACCAACTACCAATAAACGGGGCGAAGATAGGCATGACGGGTTACAAAGGGGACAAAAGTCTGCACTACCTATCCTTCACTATCCGCAAAGACTAAACAGAGTATTGCGACTCTGTGCTTATTTGTGAATAGAGAATACCCCAAAGAGAACCAATTCCGAACAATCAATGTGTTCGGATAAACAATCAATCAAATGAGGGATAAAAATAGGCACGACGGATTACAATGGGGCAAAAGCCTGCGTTACCTATCCTTCACTATCTGCAAAGACTAAACAGAGTATTGCGACTCTGTGCTTGTTTGCAGATAGAGAATGATCCAAAGAGAACCAATTCCGAACGATCAATGTTCGGATAAACAATCAATCAAATGAGGGATAAAAATAGGCACGACGGATTACAATGGGGGCAAAAGCCTGCGTTACCTATCCTTCACTATCTGCAAAGACTAAACAGAGTATTGCGACTCTGTGCTTGTTTGCAGATAGAGAATGATCCAAAGAGAACCAATTCCAAAACAGTGAATGCTTGGATAACAATCAATCAAATGGAGAGGGAAGCAGGCACGACGGATTACAATGGGGGCAAAGGCCTGCGTTACCTACCCTTCACTATCTGCAAAGACTAAACAGAGTATTGTGACTCTGTGCTTGTTTGCAGATAGAGAATCTCTCAGAAACAATCAAATGAGTAATACTAGTATTTTCAAACAATCAATTCGCAATTTGTCCTGTTACACGACCTTACCCGGACCGCATGGACAGTTTCTCGTCTTCCGCTTCCAGCGCCTGATCGTCCTCTATTCTCCGTAATTGCTGTGGCACTCCTGATGGTTCCCAGTCAGGACCGTAGATCACTCGAGAGAGGTCTGCTCAGAACCAGTGAAGTTCGGATGATCGGCTGCCAGACGAGGGTCTATCGGGCAGGTGCACTTCTCGATCGTTGCAGTCGTTCACTCTGTCGTTGGGACCTCTCCCACTGGATCCACGTGTCGCTGATGGGCCCCACGTGGGCGCCAATTGTAAAAAGGTAGGGCCGAATTCGACCAAGAACCCTTCAGTATTTGCCCGGCGTTAGCCGCCTCTCATACCATTCGAGATTACCAAACAAAGAGGCAGGCGCTGGAGACAGAAGGCAGGAAACAGGAGTTTATTCCGACCGAGCAGAACACGTCAAATCAGACAACAGGGTATCTTCTCGAGGTGCTCTAACCGCATCTCTGAGGCCTGGGCTCTTATACACAGGTTTATGGCTTTATTACATACACTGCATCCGTAATGTTTCTTTGAAGGACAGAAAAGACATCCTCAGAATCCTCGGGCCAGGCCCGTTCCCACACACATCTACAGTAGAGTTCCCACCCCGATCTCAGCATGTGGTGGTTATCGCGCAGCTGGACATTCCGCTGGGAACGGGGATGTGTGTGATCAGTCGGATCTTCGGGGTGCGAAAGCATTGATTAATCCCTGCTCCTTTGATGTGAGGCGAGGTCCTACTGTAGGGGGCAATAAACTGCATCTGTTGGGCTAGGTGATGGCCTGGGATCAGGCCGGACAATCGGGCAGGGAGGAAGAGGTTATCAAAAGGGCCTGTTCTTTGAATGAGATGAAAGAGTGAGGGGGTTCAGCACGGGATGTGGCTCGGAGACAGGGTTGCGTTAGAGGTGCGCTTATGGCCCAAGCAGGAGAGACCGGGGGATGTCGGGGCGCGGGGGAATGCTTGCGAGGCCGGGGAGTGAGGGGGAGAGACGCGCAGGCTATTGGCAGTGGGCAGAGAGGCCACGACACACAAAATGGCTGCCACTTACGAGCATGATGGGGCCTAAAAGGGACAGGATGGCGTGACCACTGTTTCACGATTCTTACTTTACTTTCAACAGTGGCTGTGGTGAACATGAATGAACGCCGCTTATATATACCTAATTTTAGTCATTTTCCACAAGGGTGACCAGAAACGGGCAGGACAGGAGCGCCGAACCGACAGCTTCCAGAGTCCGACATGCCAAGAGCGAACAGGAGCGTGGGCAGAAGCGGCCAGGATCAAGGAAACGGGAGCAAGGAAACAACACCCTGCGCACGTGATGCTGGTGAGTATGCTCTGCTGCTCCCGTTGCTGGCCGCTCTGCTGCGCGTCTCCTGCAGCCGTGCTGCCCCCAGCCCCCTTCTGCCCCGGACAACGTCGGGCCGGGCTGCTAGTACAAAATAAACGAGATTGTGGCAATTATATTTGTCAATAGGTAGAACAACTAAAAATATTGCAACATTATAATGGTCTTTTAGGATTTCTTGACATCAATGGCACCAAACCCTCCCTTCCCTCAGCTAAGCTGATTGTAGCACCAAAAAGGAGCCTACTTGAGTTTTTGAGATGGTATTACCTACATCTGCATATCTTTTCTGAACAACAGAAGCAGTATTCAGCAACTTTTTTAAAAATTGATTTTCAGAAGATTTTCTACACCATACAATGACATAGCATAGTAGTCAAAAGAGAACGAATTTAACGGAATATCAAAAGTACATCTCCATGGGGGGCGTGGCCAACTGCCGAGCATGGTGGCAGCCTGATCAGGGAGCTCCTCGCAGCATAACGGCCCTTCGGCAATATCCTTCACTTATCCGACCCTTCGCCTGCCCGAAGTAGCAACGCTGACTCCTGAACTGGTGCGGCACGCTCCGGTCTGATCCCGGAACAAATCGGAGACCGAGAACTGCCCTGTTCGCCGCTCCCATCCTGCGGCCTGTGCCTGACTGTCTGCACCGGCCTTGAGTGCGGAGGGGATCCCGGCGGAAGTGCACCCTGTCCGGATTCGGCGGAGTGGGCGGCCCCCCCGCCCTTCTCCCCCCCCCCCCCCCCTCCCTAGAGGCTAATCAGCGTGGGTCTCTCCAGCCATATACTTTCCACCTGGCGGCCCCTGGGTATCGGCGCCGCCCCGCACTGCTGGACCGGGCGGTCTGAGGGGGAAATCAACGGACTACGCAGTCCGCGACCCTGCGACGCCGGTGGCCGCCATCTTGGATACACGGCCGGCGCATATCTCCTGACACCGGGGACGCTGCCCTGAGCCCCTGACCCCTGGCACGTCTGCCCGCGGTGAAACCGGCAGAGGCGGACTAGCGCCTGGAAGACGCGCGACGCCTCCCCAGACTGAGGACGCCACACCATAGACGCTGAGGCACATCAACCGGCTCTGAGGTGAGGAGTTAGCCACCACTCAGACCTCATTGCACCTTGGAGGTCGCTTGGCCCTGCACGACATGTTCAATTGATCCCTGCACTCAGTCAGCGAGTGAGGGGGCAGATCGCTGTGCCACGCCGACAGGACACTCTCTGGCCAGGCAGTGGTTGGCCGGGTGTAGGCCACTCTACTGAACACTATAGTCACAGTCCGGTTGATAGCTGGGGACGCTGTGCGAAGCGGTCTGGGGTCTTGACACCGGCTCAGAAGGACCTGCTTATATACCCCACCCCGGACCTACGGACTCGGCCCGCGGCTAATTGAGGTGTGGTGCCGCAGGGACTGCTATACCAGGCCCCCCACATAATTCAGACGTCCCACGCCATGGCGGGCAAGGGGACCAGGAGCAACTCGACGCAGGCTAAACTAGATAAATTCGCCTGCTCACAACACGGACACCCCCAGGCGAGTGGGCGACATTCTACGGGCTCTCCTCCAGACGCGGACGGGGCCAAAAAAGTGACTCTGGAAGATGTAATGAGAACCCTAACGGCGGTACAGACGACAGTGGGGTCCATCTCCTCAGAAGTCACCCTGTTGCGGGCAGACCTCCAGAAAATGGCGGAAAGGGTGTCCCAGGTTGAGGTGGTGACGAAAGCGCTGGTGGACGACACTTCAGACTTGCAAATAGCAATGGAGCGCATGGAAAAAGTCAATAAACAACTTCAGGAAAAGCTCGACGACCAAGAAGGACGCTCCAGGAGGAACAACGTACGCATCCTTGGCCTGCCGGAATCAGAGGGGAAGGGTGCGATGGACTTGTACGTCGAGGACCTCATCAAAAATGTACTGCAACCGAAGGGCCTATCTAACTTCTTCTCGGTCGAAAGGGCACACCGAGTACCTGGCGGAACACCCAAACCTGGGGCTGCACCGAGACCTGTACTGGCCAGACTTTTTAATTTTAGAGACAGGGACGCAATCCTGCAGACGGCCAGGAATTCACCGCCTGTAAAGATCCAGAACTCGACTTTGGCCTTCTTCCCGGACTACACGGCGGAGGTGGCCAGGCGTCGGAAATCCTTCACTGAAATCAAAAAGGCCCTGCGCGATAAAGGATTGCAATACTCGATGCTGTTCCCCGCCAAATTGCGGATTGTGGCCGAGGGAAAGACTTGGTTCTTCGACAACCCGGAGGTGGCACGAGACTGGCTCGACGGATGGCGACAGGTGGGGCTTCCCCGGCGCCCACGGCGAGACCGACAAGATCATCGCAGCGGCGACCCGGCGGAGCAAAGGCCCGTGGACTCTCCGCACGGAGAGGGTGAAGCTGAACTGGGATCGGATCTGGAAAGAGACCCATTTGATTCGGGACAGCCGGTTGCCATTTGAGTATAGCGTTGCCGACTCATTCGCGCCTCTGGAACACATTGAACTCTGGAGTTGGCGGAGCTGAGTAGGGTAGGCATTGGCCGGTGCCTGTAGGGGACTCACCGACCCCACGTGCAAGTAAGATAGTTGGGGACGGGTTTAAGCACTCTGCCAAGTTGGGGATGCGGGCAGGGAATTGTCCGTGGTGCAGGGGAGCAGGGAGGTGGGAGGGAAGAGGGCTTCGGTTGTTCTTGTTTTTGTTCTTTATGTACATGTTTTTGGTTCTAGTCATCGCTCACTTCACATATCATGCATCCATCCTAGATGGCGGCTTGCTCCTTGACAAAGTCACACACTTCACGCGCTCTGCAGCCACCCTGGGCCATAGCTTCCTCCTCGTTGTCTCCGCGCTGGTCACCAGCGCATTGCTGGGGTTACCCCCGACACGATCCCATGGCTGATTTCCCTCAGACACTTCCTACCAGAAACACCGCGGTAACGGTGGGGGTGCCCCCTCTGCGCATGCTCACATGGAACGTCAGGGGGTTGGGTGACAAAATAAAGAGGGGCCTAGTACTGCAGGCGATTAAACGGCAGGGCCCAGATTTGGTTCTACTCCAGGAAACGCACCTTACGGGCACCACCTGCAGGGCACTTGATAGGCGCGGTTACAAGATGGTGACACATGCGGATTTTACATCAGGGTCCAGGGGGACGGGGATACTTTTGAAGAAGTCGTCACCCTTTATACTCACGCACCACACCACAGACGACCAAGGGTGCTTCGCAGCGGTCCATGGCCAATGGGAAGGTACACCGCTTAATGTGGTATCAGTATACATTCCCCCGGCATTACACTCTGTGACGTTACCTGCACTGGGTAGATTCCTGCTAGACCTTCCTGAGGGTGACACGATTATAGGGGGGGACCTGAATGCCATCATGGACGCGGCGTTGGACGCCTTTCCCACTAGGGCCCGCTCCAGAGGTTCTTCACCGCTTCCTGACTTTTTGGAAGCGTTAGGCATTATAGACCTATGGCGGCATCTCCGCCCCACAGCCACCCAGTACACCTTTTATTCTGCGGTCCACAATAGCCTGTCTCGCATTGATTACTTTTTGTTCCTGGGGGGAGGGTTGAGCAGGGCTGACACGATCGACATTCTACCCAGGGGTATATCTGACCACTCACCAGTCATTCTCACCCTTACTACTGGGAAACACAAATGCGCAAGGATCTACCCCATATACCCGAATTATTTAAAAATTCCTAAATTAAGACGGAAATTGAAACTAGCAACGACGCAATACTTTGCAGAGAATGGTGGCTCAGTATCCTCCCCATCGATTCTGTGGGAAGCCTACAAGACCGTCCTGCGAGGGGTGGCGATCACAGCTATTACATAAGCGTGACTCCCGGAAGGAACTCACGGAACTAGAATTAGCCCTCCACGATGCCAACACGGCGCACATGACGGACCCTTCCCCGGCCAAGACGCACACACTTAAATTACGACAGCAGCAATACCAGGCGCACCTGAGAACGACCGAGAAGGGATACATGGCGAATACCAAGCATAGGATTTACGAAGTAGGCGACAAGGCGGGGAGAATGTTGGCATGGCTGGATAGGAGAGAGGGAGGCGCGAAGGGAATTAAGAGACTCGTTAGTACGGACGGCAGCTCCATATCGCACCCAGAAGACATAGTGCACGCGTTAGCGAGTCATTTCCACACAATCTACACACCGGAACACACCGTCACTGCCCAATTGGCGGCGGCATCGCTGGAGGGCATTGTCCTCCCCGGCATACAGCCGGAGGCTGCACAAGAGTTAGAAGCGGATCCCTCGGAAGAGGAAATCCAGTTGGCAATACATTCACTGCAATCGGGCAAAGCCCTGGGACCTAACGGCCTTCCGGTGGAATGGTATAAGTCAATGGCATCTGACCTCAGTGGTCCCCTGCGGGACATGTATCTGGACAGTAGGGACCGGGCTGAACTACCGTTGGACCAACGTACAGCCACGATAGTAGCTATACCTAAGCCGGGTAAACCCCCGGAAGTCTGCACCTCATATCGCCCGATTTCATTGTTAAATGTAGAAGCCAAAATACTGGCTAAACTTCTGGCCAACCGCCTGATGCCACACCTGGCTACCCTGATCCACCCCGACCAGTCGGGCTTTATGCCCCATAGGAGCACGGCACTGAACCTCAGGAGAGTTCATGGGGTACTGGCGAGATCTCACCTTCTCACTGAAAGGGCAGTGATCCTTTCCCTAGATGCGAAAATGGCTTTCGACCTAGTGGAATGGGAATACCTCTTTGAGGTGCTTGCACGTGTGGGCTTTGGACCGAAGTATATAGCCTGGATACGGCTATTATATACTAATCCGGTGGCACAGGTGATATCTAATGGCCATACCTCCCCGACGTTCCCATTGAGCAGAGGT
This sequence comes from Lissotriton helveticus, assembly GCF_964261635.1. Lineage (NCBI taxonomy): Eukaryota > Metazoa > Chordata > Amphibia > Caudata > Salamandridae > Lissotriton > Lissotriton helveticus. Next base: position 399,554,859 of record NC_136059.1, on the reverse strand, counting down.
ACTCGACAGGGGTGTCCTTTGTCGCCCCTGCTTTTCGCTTTAGTGCTGGAGCCTTTAGCTATCCTGATCAGGCACACGCCCTTGTTTAGAGGCATTCAGTGGGAGGAGGGATGGGAGGACAAGATCTCCCTTTATGCCGACGATATGCTTATTTACATGGTCGATCCTGATTGTGGCATCCCAGCCCTCCTAGACATTTGCAACACACATGGGGAAACTTCGGGCTATACCCTTAACTGGTCCAAATCCATAATCTACACACTAAAGGGCCCGGCGCCAAACCTGCCGACTGACTGCCCTCTGGCGGAACCGGTGACCTCCTTCAGGTACTTGGGCATTACCATTGTGCCCTCTGAAACAGATTTCTTCACTAGCAACCTCAAACCACCACTAGACCGACTACGAGCTGATGTTAGACACTGGGCGACCCTGCCCCTCACCATCTTGGGGCGCGCAGCCTTATTCAAGATGATGGCACTCCCCAGATTTTTGTATGTGCTGGAAAACACCCCGCATCTTGTCCCTCCACGTTACTTTACACAGATAGCGGCATTGGTCTCCGCTCTCCTATGGAGCAATGGTACAACACGAATAGCTTACGATAAATTGGTTAAAAGTTGGTATGAGGGGGGAATAGCACTTCCCAATATTCAGATGTATTACTGGGCGGCTCAACTTAAAATAATTAACCAATGGATCCACGCCCCGAGACATGATCCGGCATATAGGGCAGATTGGGCACAATTGGGGTCAGACTCCATGCTGTCGGTACTGTATAGTAAACCGCAAATTAAACGTCTAAGCGGCCCGACGCGACATACTGCTACCCTTTGGCATACAGCGCAGGCACGACTAGGCTGGACGGGCAAGATAACCAGAATGACACCTCTGTGGGACACGAAAGCACTGGGCAACCTTAGAACCTGCAAGGGTTTCACGCAATGGGACCGAATAGGTATCTCCACGGTGGGGGACCTTTGGGAGGGGGACACGGTGGTACCGTTCTCACACCTTCAACAACAATATGACCTCAGACCCACTGAAATGTTTCGCTATGTCCAAATTAGACACGCGCTGCTCCAAGCGATACCGCAGGACACTGTTCTGCCGGAATCCTCGCCGCTTGAAGACAGACTGTTAACGGACTATATGCACCAGAGCGCCACTTCCCTCACTTACAAAAAATTAATCAACAACTTAAAAAACCCCACGGCGAAACTTAAGGAAAGATGGGAGGGGGAGATAGGTATGATGGATGACTCAGAGTGGAATGAGGCCTTGGCTTCACCGAAGGAAATAGGCATTTCAGCCAAATTTAGACTGGTACAACTAAAGATATTACATCGCATTTACTACACCAGGACACTGCTTCATAAAATACATAGAGCGCCCAATCCCTTTTGCTTGCGGGGTTGCGGGGAGGAGGGGACACTGTTCCACACACTCTGGGATTGCCCCGGGATACAGGGATACTGGGCACGGGTTATGCGCACCATGTCCCAGGCACTTGGGATTTCCATTATGCCAGATCCGCGTAAATGCCTTCTGAACATTTGGGACCCCAATGACCTGAACAGATATGGTGTCATATGGGCCACACTTGCCATGACAGTAGCAAAACGTTATCTTGCACAGAAATGGGGGGCTCCGGAGGTGCCCACTGTGGACAGATGGGCTGCAAACATGGACTGCCTGATGGTCACGGAACGAGCGGTGTATGTCCTCCGGGCAGCCCCGAAAAAATGGAATAAAGTGTGGACCAACTGGAATGTTTATAGGGGGGGACATCTGTGAGCCCTTGCCGGAGGATGAAGACCTAGATTCTGATGGGGAGGAGGAGTGATGGCTAAGATGGAGAATTATGCCTGGCGATATTACTTGTGATGAAAAAGGGGGTTTCGTAGCGATGTGTCCAGTCGCGGGGGCGAGGGAGCGTGGTTGGGTGAGGAGAAGTACGCACACTACTTAGGAGTGATGACACCAAGTTGGGGAATGGGGGGGAAATGTTTCTTAATATGTTCCACAACTGTTTCGTAGGTTGGGCACTATAACACTGCTACTTTACTGGTACAGCTCAGTAGTAATGCCTAATTGATGTGTGGAATTACATGTATAGGCTTTACGCAGACAAATTGTGATTGTGTCATAACAAAGTGTTACTGAAGATGATTTTGTTTTACTGTTCCGTGAACCTGACTATGCCGAATATATGTAATGTTCTCACTGAATGTGCCACCTTTTATATTAATAAAAGAGAATTTAAAAAAAAAAAAAAAGTACATCTCCATACAATGCATCCTCATCTAGATAGTCTCTAATCAAACAAAACAGTTTAATCTAATGACAAGTGAATGCATCCAAATTACACACCAGAGAAAAAGACGTTAAAAGAATAAGCCCACATAAAGCATCATTACTACATATTGCACATGACATATTTGCTTATATAGAAACAGCTGCAGGTGAGTTGGGTTGAGCTACAGTGCGCAAATACAATATGAGGGGCTGCCATATATCGCTTGACCTGGATGTTGGAGGTAGCTCCTCCGTGTATATTACTAAATTTTCTCTACAAAGGGACAGATCCTTCAGCCACTGTTCAACCTTAGGACTTAGTTTCCACTCAACGCTTGGCTACAAGCAGTGCTACTCGTATCAGCCTCCCCACCAAGCCTTTCAGAAATGGCACATAACCCAATAAACATATCTGTGGAGTGCACTGCAATGGAGCCCCAACAATCTTTGCTAGAGTATTGATCACAGCTATCCAGTATTTCGACACTTGCCCACATGTCCACGCCAAGTGCCAGAAATCTGCCCCCCTCGCCCCACATCTCCTACAGACACCCGTGTCTCGGAGCCCATATTTAAAAAAGTTTATGTGGAGTATAGTACACTTGATGCAGATATTTAAAATGTATAATTCGTAAATTCCCATTAGATGTTAGAGCACTAGTGAGCTGGCAGCAGATCTCCCATTCTCCCTGTGTAAGTGGTGGGTCAAGGTATTCATTCCAGGTGCCAAGACTCTTGTTACTTGTGAGAGGTCTGTCTTCCTGCGCAGCGCAATATAACTTTGTAACCATCTTGTGACGAGTGGCGGCCAAAGTAAGTGTGCGCAGCGCCAATGTCTCTTGTGGTTCCGCAGGGAATGTAGGATAGTGAATCTGCAACGCTTTCTTTAGCCTGTGTATATAGAACACAAAAAGTGGTGTCTTATTCTGAATGTAATCCATGTCCGTATCTGTCAGAAAAGTACCAGACGGAAATCGATACTTCAACCTAGTGATGCCCACTTGCCCAAGTGTGGTCAGTGCTCCCTGTTCGTGTGTTACTGAAATGTTAGAATGGTATGCTATTGGTAAAAGTGGTGAGTGTAATGGTAATTTACCTGCCTCTTGACTCAATGCCTGCCAGGTGGCTATTGTGGAGTTAATAGTGTTACAAGTTTTGCGGGGTGTATGCCTATTGGCGTGAGTTAACAAGGAACTCAATGGGACAGGGTGGGCATCCCAGTGTTCCACAGCCACATGTGGGACGAAGGCTTGTGGGGCAAACCAGAAATGTGCATATTGTGCGTGTGCACATAAATAGTACATATAAAAATCAGGTACCCCAAACCCTCCGTGTTTGTAGTCCAATGTTAGGGTTTTCCAGTTCACTCGCGCTTGTCAGCCACCCCATATTAAGCAAAGTAGCAGAGTTCGCAGAGTTTAAAAAAATTGTTGTGTGAGCTGCACTAGTATGTTACTGAAGTAATATAAAAATGTTGGCAGTACCAACATCTTTATTAATGCAATACGATCTGCGAGTGAAAGCGGAAGTTTTACCCATCTATCTATTGTTCTAACTTTACCATGGCAGTGCCATAGTTTTCGCGAACCACAACCTCAGGATTACGGTGGATCCATATCCCTAGATATTTTACAGAGTCCATGGCACATACAAGTGGAAATTCAAGTTTGTGCTGGATAGTGCTCCCCGCCAGTTCCATTACCACTGACTTAGATCAATTAATATGGAGGCCCCAAAAGCGGGCAAAGCAAATGTATTCCCGTAGGACTGGTTCTAAATAAGTGTGGGGCTCCCGTATAAACAGCAGCTTATTATCTTCATATAGAGATATTATAACAGGTCTGTGATGAAAATTGAGAGCGGCACGTTTGTGAGATTGTCTAATTAGACAGGCCAGGGGCTCTAGTGTCAGAGCAGACAGCAGGGGTGACAGCTGGAACCCCTGCCTCGTCCCCCTGGTGATTTGTATCAGATCGGATGTGTAACCTTCCACCCTTATCTGCGCTGTTGGATACAATAGGCGTATCCAGTCGGTGAAGAGTGGCGAGAATCCCATCCTCTGTAGCACATAAAATAAATATCCCCATTCTCTCGAATCAAATGCCTTTGCGGCATCGAGTATGACCGCTGGTAAGTCTGGATTAAGCGTGTGAAGTGTGGCAAATAATGTCTGTAAATTATGTGAGGTGGAACGCTCTGGGATGAAGCCAGACTGGTCAGGCAACACCAGATTTGGCATGAGCGGCTGAAGCCAAGTAGCTAAAATCTTCACCAAAATGTTTGTCTATATTGATAAGGCACAGGGGCCTATAAGATTCACAGCAATTGGGAGATTTATCTTTCTTAAGTATTGTAACGATGAGTGCTTCGTGGAGCGATGGCGGCAGTTTGCCACTGTCATATGCCTCAGCATATACTTCCAATAGATACGGGGTAATTTCCTCAGCATAAGCCTTGTAAAATTCACAAGAGAAGCCATCTGGACCTGGCGCCTTTCTATTAGGTAATGCTTGAATTGCCATGTGTACATCTTCATCCGTAATTGGTTGATTTAGGTATTCCCTCTGCCTATTAGAGAGCCATGCAATGGCAACCTGCGAGAGGTACCCATTAAGATCAGTAACGTCAGTCTCCCCCTGTGACGCGTACAAGCTCTCATAAAAGAACCTACATTGATTTGCTATGTCCAGGACGCTATAGTAGTCCTGGCCCTCCTCATCTGTAATTTTAGTAATGATCTTTCTCTCCAGACGGTGTTTAATCTTATTTGCTAAATGATGTCCCGGTCTGCCGCCCTCGTCATATGCGTGTGCTCTATGCTGTTTAGATATGTATCTAATTTCTTCCTCTGCTAAGGCCGCATGTTCAAGGACAGCCTCCTTAATTGCAGCCAGGGTCGACTCCCAAGGTACCGTTTCATAATCTGTTTCTAGTTTTTTTAGGGTAGTCTCTAGATTCAACAGTCTTGTTCTCAAATCTTTTAATATTCCAGCCATCGTGATGATACAGGCCGAATAGTGGCCTTAAAGCCCTCCCAAAGTGTCGCAGCACTATCCACCGATCCCTTATTATGCACAAAATAGTGAGTTATGGCCTCCCTGATTGTTTCTGTGTACACTGTGTCCAGCAATGCCTCCGGTCTAAAGCTCCATGTGAAAGCCCTAGGGAGAGTATGTGGGACAGAGACAACCAATCGAACCGGGCAATGATCGGACAATGTACGCGGTAGGCTACCCACCTCCATCACCCAGCCCGCAGCTTCCTCACTCAGTCAGTCAGTCAGTCAAAACACTTTATTCGATTACTTAAAATCATAACAGACAAGAAAAAAACATTTATAAAAACATTTCATATCATATATGTACAATCAGTGCTTTCAATCAATTAGGGCCAAGATATACATCATAAGTTTAAAAAACCCCTGCTAAAACAGCTAAAAGTCAGGCAGGGATACTGAGGGCGGCTAATCTTTTGTTATTGATCCGAGCAGCAGCCGCCAAAAAACTAGCAACACAGTAAATATCTCGAGTGCTACTTAACATCTGCAAACAAATCAAAGCGGGCCTAACTTGTAAAAATCCCGCCTCTCTCAGGATTGGAGCTAAACATTTTCTCCGGATTTCAGAATAATACTCGCAAAACATAACAAAGTGCATCGTGTCTTGTGTGGAAAAGTTGTCACAGTGGCATGGGATAGAATTTTCTGGTTTACCCCATATTGGAAAAACGCCTAGGGTTAGGTGAATTAGGTTAAAACGAAATCTAATCAAAAGCTGGCGATGAAATAGTCTAGTTACAATTTTTAGATATGATTCCAGTGAGGGGGTAGCAAATAATATATAATTAGCTTTGACACACGGTTTCTTTAACTCCTGCACCTCCCGTTCCATTTCTAACATATTCAGGAAATTGTTCTTTGTCCAGCTTACATCCTCTCTTTTAATACATTCTGGTGATGTGTAAATCTCGGGCGCCCTAGCTTGGTGAACATCGCTCTGACGTACACCAGCCAAGGGACCCTATTTACCTTATCCATGGATACACAATCACTTAGGATCAGGTGATTCAGGGTGATTTCTTCGTTCAGCCAAGTCTTTAACCAACAGATCAGTGGGGCGACTTTTAACTGATCTGTAACATAACCTAAACCTAATTCTGTGTGTAAAGAATAGGTTGGACTGCTAGTGATCTTAATAACGTATTTTCCGCCACTTCAATCTTATCCTGAGATGTATAGCCCCATAAAGATGCACCGTAAGTAGCAATAGCCAAACATTTGGCTTTATACATTTTTAATATTGCCTCCATTGGTCTTGCCCTCAGCCGCTTAACAAAACCCATGAGTGCTGAGGTAGACCTAGCTACTTAATTGCTTTTAAGCTTCTGTTGTGGTCCCCAGGTTCCCTTTTCATCAAAGAGGACCCCGAGATATGTAAAAATCGGGACCTTGGTCACCTCGGCGCCCTTACAGAAAAAGGATTTTAGCTTCGGGTTCCTACTGTGGAGCCCTGCCACCATGATATGCGACTTTTTAATATTGACTTTCAGATCCAGGGACTCCATGAAGTCCCCAAAGTGGTCCAACAACCTCTGGAGACCAAGGCCAGTGCGTGCCAATAGAACTGCATCATCCGCGTATAGGAGAACCGGGATAACAGACTCTCCTATACGCGGGACATCCAAGGTTGCCACTCCCAGACACTTCTCTAGGGCATTAATATATATAGTAAAAGGAGGGGGCCAGGATACATCCTTGCCTGACGCCCCTCTTTGAACTAAAGTGGCTAGTGCATCTTCCCTCTCGAGTCACCCTGACGGACTCTAAAAGATCCTGGTGTAAAACAGCTAAAAAGTTAACCAGTGGTGGGTCGATACCTATTTCTCGCAAGATTGACCAGAGTTTTGACAGATTTACCAGGTCAACGCTGAGGAGAGATCCATAAAACCCATATACAAAAACCCTTCTTTGGCCACTGTATATTTACTTATGAGGAGCTGTAAATTCAGATATTGGTCCAAATGCTCCTGTGCTCTCTAAATCCATAGTGGAGGTTAGAGAGGACCCCCTTGCCAACTAACCAATTCCTAAGTTTGTTCAAAATAACTCTGCCCAAGATCCTTACTGCTGAGTCTATCAATGAGTTTGGTCTATAGCACGAAGGGTCCCCTCTAACCCGCTTTTTGAAAATAGGAACTATGACAGATGTAGCCCATGACACATGAAAGCCGGCTGTACTCGAGGCATTAAAGAAGTTAGTCAGAATTTTAGCCCAAAATTTAGGGTAACATCTATATAGGTCCGCTGGTACCCCATCCGTGACTGGGGCTTTATTTTTTGACATATCTTCGATTGCTTTTTCTACATCAATCACATCGAAGATTAAAGAAGACATACCCTGGGTAGGGACGTTATCTGCTACCAGCGAATCAAGACCCTCATTATCATAAATCTCCCTAAAGTGTGAGAGCCAACGTTCGTCTGGAATGACACAATCCATATTAGAGTTCTCTTGTTCTGAGAAGAACGGATGGTTTATACTCGCCCAGAACTTACTACTATCATGTAGAACGTCAATTCAAAGAAGATTGTTCCAGGCCTCCTCTTTAATTTCTTGCTTACGTTTGGCTATAGCCAGTTTGTAAATCTTCCTATAATTAGCAACGAGAGCCTTCTCTCTAGGTCTTATCTTCAGCGCTTGGAGAAGGGCGCCATGGGCTTTGGAACAGCTGCTGTCAGACCATCTTTGTGCCTTATTAGGTCTGACTTTATTTTCAGCCTCTAAATCCTTAGCAATTTGACTACATACAGCAACATAGGCACCAATAATCTCCGCACTAGGAGCAGAGCTATCTAAACAAATTGCCAAGTTTGCATTAGCCTTAATAGAAAGTTCCTCAAAAAAGACTTCAGGGACCATCCTGGACCATTTGATCCTTCTCCCCTGAACTTTTGTGGACAAATTGCCAATATCCCCCCTCCCACTATACTTAAAACCGCACACTTCACCTAAGTCCACCTCTAAGATGACCGGGTTATGGGCACTAAATGTAAAAGGTACCACTTTATAGGTTGTGACCCTAGGTAAAACAGCAGACGATGTAAAAATATAGTCAATGACTGTACTTGACTCTTTTCCTGTGAAGGAAGGGACCCTCTCTACCCCCTCACCAAGACCCGATTCAAATAAATTCATATTGGCTAGGAGGTCCTCTAGGGCCTCTCCCTGTCTACTGTGTTCAAAGTGTGGAACCACAGAGCTGGGCGGTCCTTGGAGATCATCTAAGTGACAGTCCCATTTGCAAGGGTGTATATTAAAAGCTCCCATGAGAATGACATCGAAAACAGTGTTATGATTTATTTTATAGTCTGACAAAAAATAATCCAGAGCGCCCAAATGTTGGTTAATCTGCTCGTCATCTTTAGCATTATAAAAGTTAATTATTAAAAATTAGGCGAGTTTGGGATGATCCACTCCAGAATCAAGATGTTATTGGAATCTAACTCCAGCCTTTTAAAAACACCTTTCAAATTTAATGTAATAAGGAGGATTAAACCTCCTTTAGGTCTACCGGCTGTCCCTGTTGAAGCTGGAACGACAAAACTTGAATACCCATCCATACAAAAATTTCTTGATACATCCCATGTCTCCTGAAGGGCAATAATATCGTATTGTTTCACAAAATCCAGCCAAATAGCATCATTTCTTTTGAGCCTAATGCCTTCCACATTCCAGCTCAAGATCTTACATGATGATGTCCAGTAAGCCTCCACAGCTCGCTCCCCATGACACTGTTCAGTATCGTATAGTCAATCGTTATCTTCCATGTGTGTTAGGGGTGAAAAACGATTAGTTAGACCTATATCCGTATTTAACTGTATTGGGGAGTAGCGAGTTGGTTCTGAAACTAATTTGGCTCTTTCCACCCTCTGAAGGGACCCCCCTGCTGTATTACCCTGTGTAGTTTCGTGCAAGCTTTTTGGGGCCAACATGGGCCTCTTGTAAATGGGCAGTGGAAGATGTCTAGTAGGGGTTTTAGGGTATGCCAAAGCTGGAGGGTAAAAATAGCCCAGGGGTACTGGTCTAATGCCCGAGTTATCCAACTCTGAGGCATCCCAAAACAATCTGTCAGCCATATTCCGACTGTTAAAATTAACAACCACACAGTCCCCCCTGATACACTTCGGGCGGCGTCCAATCCAGCTAACCCTTCTGGCCATAATAATAGATGTCGATATATCTAAGCCGCCACTGCTATGTTGTGCACACCAATGTCTAGCTTGCTTTAGGAGGTCTTGAGTAGATTCATTCACACCATCCCTTAATGAGGGAACCCCTGTAAATACAGCCACCAACGGTGCGGCTTCTGGGGGGAGATCCAGAGTAGTACCAAGAAAATTCTCCTGCCTATAGCTGGGGGAAGAGGGCCTCGGGATTTTTTGACCCCTGGATTGATGGTCCCTAGCACTGCATTATTAATAGGGGGTATACTTCCTTTAGGCAGTTGGGTTTTTTTCCCGTTAGTTACCAGGTTCCTGTTCTGTAAGTTATTACTCAGGGGTTCTGGTGTTAGAAGTAAAGTGCATTCATCCAAAAATCCCTCCTCCTCCTCAGGATTAACAAGTTGAGTTACCTGGGCCTGTCTAGCCACCACTTGTTGGCCTCTGTACTCTTTAATAAACAAGTCAATTTGTTCACATTTTTTTAACAAGCCCGCTACACAGGTATTAAGAGTGTCTACAATGTCCTTGGCAATACCCACTAAGGCTGGCTCCAGCGGTGAACGAAACATCTCCTCCACCAGTTCCGCCAAATTATCAGTGGTATTGGAATCCGTACGTTGTGCAACAATCTGTGTTTTTGCTGCTTTGAGGGCTTCTTGATCAATCTGCGCTTCCCCAAAGTACGTTGTGCTGGGACGCCAGAAGATTCCCCGCCCGCTTCGCAGACCTTACCCGCGGCATCTGCAGGGTCAGATTGAGACTCAGACACCATTAATGGCTTTGTGATCACAATTATCGGCTCTAGGGGTATGTTAGATATGGGCGCAGGCAAGGAGACAGGCTCATCAGGCACTGTAGTGGGGAGGGCCAACCCCAGTTCCTTCTCCGCGTTAGCAATTTCTTTAGATCAGACCCCCACAGCTGAAGTCAGATATGAGATGATCGATTCCGACTTCCTCGGGACCTTAGCCTTTTTTCCCTCCTGCTCCCCATTGCTCTGCTGTTTGCGCTTACCCATTTGAAGAGCTCAGAGGGGTGGCCCGGCCCGACCTCCGACGGCCACAGACGGCCCGCCCTTTGCCCGGGCTTAGCCCGGCGCCCGCCTGTGCGCGTCGCGCGACGCGGAAGTCCACAGGCAGAAAAATACCCCCGGTGGTGAAGGGGAGGGGCTACTGGTCCACACCCGGCCCCGCTGTCTCCTGGGGCTCCGAGTCCCGCTGGTTGCCCCAACTTCTGGCCACACACAAGGGCCGCGTCTCCCGCGCATCGGGAGGCGCAAGAAGTTAAAGTAGCCCCCCGTGGTGGAGGGGAGGGGCTACTGGTCCGCACCCGGCCCCGCTGTCTCCTGGGGCTCCGAGTCTTGCTGGTTGCCCCTACTGCTGGCCACACACAAGCGCCGCATCTCCCGCGAAGCGGGAGGCGCAAGAAGTTAAAGTAGCCAGCGGTGGTGGAGGGGAGGGGCTACTGGTCCGCACCCGGCCCCGCTGTCTCCTGGGGCTCCGAGTCCAACTGGTTGCCCCAACTGCTGGCCACACACAAGCGACACATCTCCCCTCGCTTCCTCACTCAATAGCCAATAGTCAAGTCAGGCCCAGCTACCATGGACTGTGGAGATATGTGTGCCTTCCAGCTTGCCAGGGTGTCTATGCGCCATACATCCAGCAATTCCAGGTCCGCCATGCCATCTTTAATCACCCGTGCTGTGTTTGGAGAGTGTCCCTCCTTGCCACTAGATTTATTGGATCTAAGTGCATGTTCAGGGCACCACCCCACAATATTATAGCATCTGGAAGCGAATGAATCGTCGCAAAAATGTTCTCGTATAGTATAGGGTCATCTGTGTTAGGGCCGTACGTGTTAACGATTGTGACAAGCACGCCCATCAATTTGCCCTGTAATATAGCATATCGCCCCTCTGCATCTGTATATGTTTGAATAATAGTGAATAAAAGACCTTTTTTAACCAGGGTAAGGACCCCACGACCATATGATGAATATGAGGATGCAATACGATATCCGGCCCAGCGACATTCCACAAGGCCATCCGTGCTATGCGTCAAATGCGTTTCCTGAATAAGGCAATGCCAATGCTGTGACTATTTAAATGCGCCAGTACTTGAAAAATCTTTTTGGCCGAGTTAAGCCCTCGTACATTCTACGTTATACAGGATATTGACATGACATTTTTATGTACATCCACAGCAAATCATTTCTAATGCGCACATTTTGGAAGATATAAAAAAGAAACAATACATGGAAGCTAACATTTTTGCAATTATCAAGATGTAGACTCATGTCCCCTCCGGTGTGTAGAAAATCAAAATCAGTCACATGAACAGTCCCCTCCACAACCCGCCACCCCCAAAAAACCCCTACCCACTTTAGCAGCCCCAACATGCCAAAGCCATCCCAGACCTACAATAACAGTTGCCTAAAGTCACACCAAGGGAGAGTCCAAGTGTGGGGATCACCATAATGGTGGCGCTTGAGCACAATACTCCTCCCGGTGGACAAACAGGAGGCGGCAAAGCCATCAATGAAAAAAACCAAAAAAACAATTTCTCATTTAATACATCAATTGTCACTAATTTCCCAACAGCAGTTAGCTGAAACTATTCCATTCAGCAACAATACCCCCTGATAGCAATACATTTCAAGTAGTAACCCACTGACACCAAAGATCTAAGCAGACATTGCACCTCAATCCTCATTTACCAATGCACTGCTCACTCCACTATCGGGCCCCGCTTCAGATGTTGGGGAGCGACTACTTCAGGTAGCGTTTTTAACATACATCATTGCTGATTTTGGGCAAGTGAAAATGTTGTACTTCCCATTTTCTTCTATTCTTAACCGTGCCGGATAAAGCATGGCATACAGTATTTTTGCTGCAATAAGAAGCTTTTTTACTGGTTGATATTCTCTCCGAGCCTCTTGGACCGTTACCGTGAAGTCAGGGTAGAATGCCAGATTGTTCCCTTGATGAGTAATGGAGCCCTTCTCCCGCGCCGGCCTGAGCACAGTGTTGCGGTCTCTATAGTTCAGAAGGCAGGCGATGATTGGGCGCAGAGGAGCACCCGGAGGCGGACAGGCAGCCAGAGATCGATGAGCTCTCTCCACTATCAGCACCTGTGATAGCTGCTCTGCACCAAAGATCTCACGCAGAAGATTTTCTACGTATGCTTCCAACTGCCCCGTGTTTGTGGACTTCGGCAGGCCTGTAATGCGCACATTATTGCGACGTGACCTGGCTTACAAGTCCTCATTACGGGCCTGTATGACTGCCAGCACCTTCTCCAGAGATGCCGTTTTTGTGGTAACTCGCTGCAATCCATCTTCTGCGTCCGATATGCAGGTCTCTGCCTCTCCCAGCCGCTGTGCATGTTTATCCAGTTTTGCGGACATGTGATCCATCCGCAAATTAAGATGGTCTATCTTACCATCAATGGATTGAAGACTGGCCTTGACCGCCAAGAGAGTTTTATCAATATTTGTTAGGTGATCGGCAGGAGCCTCTGCCTCTGAATCAGAGGCCACATATTGAGTGGCCCGGCTGTTTTTTCGAGGCTCAAAGGTTATTCTCGGCTGGCTGCGTTCAGATTTGCCCATGTTGCTGGCTCAGTACAAACAAGAATGGTTGGAGCAGACCCGGACCTAAAAAACAAACAACCCCCCCGAAAATAAAATAACAAAGATGAGGCTCTCTACGCCGAGCAGTGCACTACAAATTTAAGGATGAAATGTTAGGGTTACCAATTTGACATCACCAGGGCATGTACATCAGAGGGTCCCCACTGCTCCTCCAATATCTCTTTCCCAAGTCACTCCCAAGGTGAGGTGCTGATTTAGTACAAAAATTGCAACAGCTAGTCCCGCACAGTTAGAGACTATGCAGTTTCTCTGTGAGCTTCAACAGAATAAATAAAAAATAATTAAATAACTAAATGGCCTCAGCCGCACATGTGGGAAAAACTGCAGGAAACAGTCGGGTCACACCAAGCAAGCACGTCTGTCCTGCATGTAGCAGTGTCAGCAGTGGGAGACAGCAGATGAGCACAGCAGATCACAATGCAGACCCCACTGGCCAGTGCCTTCAGTCTCAGCATTCAGACGGTGAAGAGAGGAGCAGTAAAATCCAGTAGCAGTGCAGCGTCTCACAAGCCTCCACCTCAAAGATACGTTGCAAGTAGTCCTTAGCAGCTCACCAGTATCAGCGCTCCACTGCACATTATATCCACAGGCAATGCATTCCTGATCAGCACAGCGGGCCTCCCGATCTCCGCGTTAAAATGGCGCCGCCTCCTGCCTACAGACCCCACTAAACAGCCGTCCCGGGCAACGTTTCTGGGCACTCCACAAGATTCCAGGGCTGCAGCGCACCAACCAGATAACAGTCAGCTCGCCGCACAGTAGTAATCGCCGAGAGCCTCACAGGGACCCAAGCTCGGCTCACCAGTGGCAAGGATTCACACAGCTCCCCTCACTCCTGCACCGGTGGACCGCATGATCAGAGGGTCGGGGTGGCCTACTCCCACTAAACAGTGTTACACTGCACTGGGAGTCTACCAGGCCTGGACTGGCAATTCCGGGCACCGGGCAATCCCCCGGTCGGCTGGATGGGGTGGGAGCCGGTTTTGTATGTTGGGGGCCGGTTTTGTTTGCTGGGGCCGATTTGGAACCTGGCGTGATCGAGCAGCAAACAAACACACAACTATCTGCATAAAATGCAGCTGCTGATGCTGCACGCACTGTCTGCCCGTGTCCAGCACTGCTACCACTACAGCATATTATTTATAAAACAATAAAGTAAAAAGTAAAGTAAAGTCCACATTTGTAAAGCGCACAATCACCCGTAAGGGTCTCTAGGCGCTGGGGGCCGTCGGGAAGATTAAGCGAGCTATTGCCCAGAGTCACATGGTGCTGGGCTAACCTGCCGCCGGAGCCGGGGATCGAACCGTGGTCCCCAGATTCCAGCGTCAGTCGCCCTGGCCGCGGCGCCACACCTCCTCCCTAAACAATCCACTGGCTGGTCTGACTGTCTGCACCATGCGCGGCGTCTTCAGTATCCGCCTTCACGTCTACGCAGTGCGTCATTCACCCTTACGGTGGGGGGTCTGGAGTCAGAGGTCCGGGTCAGGGGTGATCATGCGCAAGCGCATTGGAGTCGCGCATTAAAAAGTGCGCATGAGGAGGCCAGAGAGTGAGACATCGAGAGGCTGGAGTGGAGCCTGGAAAGGCCCTGACCCATAATTTACTTGTAGCCTGCCCCGGCCCCCGGGCCGTGTCTGCAGGCTGCCACCCGGCGCCCACAGGTGAGTGTTGACCCTGATCATTTAATTATTGGGCAAGTACTATGACTTTCTCTGGGGGCGTCGCGACCGGGCAGGAATTAAAAGCAATTAAAGCCTGGTTAAGCCCCGGCCCGGTTCTGCAACCGCAGCGCAGAGTGGATGTATTCAATGTGACAAACAGGCGCTTCCTTCTGTTACTCAAAGTCAGATCGGGTGAATGCGCAAAAGTCTGCCAATGCGATGTATATTTTACTGTCTTTGTATGTGAAAGAGCTATTGTGCCATGTGGCCGCCACTATGAGTTCTCTAGCTTGTTGTTGTGCTAGAGTGCAGGCAATAATTTGCAAGCGTGAATTTCGACTCGAGTCCAGTGCCACAGAAGCGAAGCAATAGTCTTACACGTATCGAGGGAGCACAGTAGGAGTATTTACAGGCCCATGTCTCTCTGCCCAGTTGAGTGCAAAATGCTTAAATGATGGCGCTCAGTGTCCTGCTCAGGTACAGTCGCACCATATTGGCAACTCTCTTCAGATTGCCGATGGAGAGTTATCTGATAATCAGCAGTCCAGATCCCGGGTGCCTTGCTGCTCCAACCTCCACATGGGAGATAGGATAGTGCACTAATCAATGAAAGTTGCCATTGGCCGGTTAGTAGAGTTCTGCCACATCTTCTCAGCCCCCATGATACTCTATTTTCCGTGCTAGTAGTGAACATTACCATGTCGTCTACTTCATGGCCTGCAGCCTGTGTTCGCTGGTCCAGAGGCCAGCAGATTAACTCTTCTTAAGATCCGGGGGGCTCCGTTGCTCTGCCATTCAAAGGCGAGCTGCGCTAGATTTTATGGTTAGTCCGTGCCGAGGGGTTGGAGACTCCCTCGGATCGGGGATGTGCACAGTGATGTTTGCAGCACTTGTCTTTATCCAACATATACCCATGAATTGTATGCCCACAAACCAACTATCATACTCTAACACAAAAAACCAAATAACCCAAAATGCATAGAAATTGTCTAATACTTTGAAAGCAGCAATGCCACAAACCTTTAAATACATGAAACTTAAAAGTTAAGGCATTCCCCCATTGTGATATTTAAACAGTGGCCCTATCACGTAGCCTTCCCGTTCCCCCCAGAAAGACTGACTTCTGTGCACCCGTTACTGATTGAGCTCTTTTTAAGACTTAATTAGCAGCAATAAAGCAGGAATAATATAAATGATGTGGAAGCCTCAAGTGGAAAAAATATGAAAAAGAAAGAATACTTCTCTTTCTGTGAAAGTTGAAGACAGGCCTACAGCTGGAGCACACTGACAGGCCGCGGCCTGCCCTGTAGGAGCCCGCCTCTTCCGACTGCCTTCTTTTCCTGAGAAGGCCGCCTCTGCCTGTAACATGCCTGTGTTACGTGCACTGGCAATGCCTTGGAAATATTCAAATCATACAAATTTTTTGGCTCTGTATGAAAACTGACATAGATTTGAGTGAGTCACACACACGCGGGAAACTGAAGAGACTGGTTATTTATTTCACATTTTATTCTTTATTTTAGGTTTTGTTTTTAAATAAAGGATCTGATCCAAGGGGCATGGGGCGCTGAATATAGCAAGGGGAGGCCAAGAGGAATGGATTGAGATGGCACACGAGGCTTACAGAGGCCTGATTTACCGACCCTGGGAGGATGGAAGGCTTAGCTGGTCTTGTCAGTACTCGAACATCACAGCTAATGCCAGAGGCGAGAGTTAACTCACTCCTAGCACTGTGTTTTTCATGGGCGCAGCTTTTTGTGTGTTTCACGTCACGAGGCGTCCACTGAGGGGTACTTAGCAGGGAGTGGCGGTGACAGTAAGTGCCGGAAAATTGTAGCCTTCCCCAGGCTGTGGCCCTCCCTCCCTCAGTGATGGCCGGTGATTTAATCAAAACCAGCAGAAGAGACAATTTGAAAGGGGAATAACGTCTGCAGGATGGGCGATCTATTTGAAATCCGTGGCGAACCTCTGCCATAGTGTCAGGTTGAAATTTGAGAGTTGATACAATTTAATATGTAATGATAAATGTGCTGTAAATTTCACAGATTTGGTCTGTCTTTTACCAAAATTTTCTTGCGGGGAGAATAGCAAGAAAATGTGTTTACATCTACTGTGTGACCCTCAGTCTAGAGTCCCTGGATCAAAGTTCCTCTCTATCTAGTAATAATCTGATTCGCTTTATGTACTCTGTTTAAATATTGCTGAACATTTTCAAAACAAACAATTAATAATACAGACCCTTTTTGCCTTTCTCCTACATATATTCTGTGAAACATTGCTTACTGTTTCGAACCAATAACTGTGGAAACCAATAATTCAGATTTCATGAATCCATGCTGATTGCTTAGGAATACTTTCTAGAAAATTAAAATATCAAATCATGCTAAAATAAGTGCTAATATATTTTAGCAAGCCTAATCATCATATTGCGATGAAACAAATGTTTTAATGACATGACTTAGTGTTTTTTTTTTGCAATATAAGATCAATGGCATGCTTTAAAAAATTGAATTTACCAACCAATGCATATTTCTTCAGTTAAAATTATGTTATTTATTAATTCTTCATAACACTCAGTAATAAAGCATCTCAGATAGGAGAGTGGAGTGAATGGATTGATGAGAGTGAAGGTTGCAAAATGGATGTGTTGTAGGATGGGTAACAGAGTTGATTGTTGAACAGGTGGGTTGTAAGGCTGGATGTGTATATGAGAGAGTGGGAGAGTGTGCATATGAATGAGAGAAAACATTAAGAGCAACTCTCTTGTGGGGGCAAATGGACCCCCCAGATATCCCCTTGAAGGTGGGTGCAGTCAATCACTGTATCAGCCTGCAAGACTCGCTGTACCCGCCTGCAAGGGGATCTCCAATCCCCCTTCAAAGTGCAGGCGGGTTGCCTCCTGCACTGTGAAAACAAGGAGGGACTGTAAAACAGCCGCTCCATTTTTCACCTGAATGCGCTACCCCGAGTGCAGCATGAGTTTGTGGCTGCCCAGGGGAAAGCACATTCATCATAATAGGGCGCATTTTCATTGATTACGCCAGGCGCCCCTTTTAAAAGGTGCGCCCGGCGCAAACAATGAAAATGCGCATATTGTGTAATCTGGCCCCTGATTGCGTTGTTGGTAATAAAGGTGGCTGAATAGATGAGACACTGGATGTTCGAGTCAGTGTATAATTATATGGGTGAAGGAATGGATTATTAAGAGAGAGGATGCCTGAATGAATTGACAGTGGGATGACTGAGTGGGTGAGTGAATTAGAGTGTGGATGTGTGAACAGGCAGATGGCTGCATGGGCAATTTGGGTGTAAGCATTTTAGAGTGGGTTCTTGAGTTGGTGGCTGGACGATAAGTTGGGTCATTTGGTGCGTAGGTGGATGGCAGAATGTGTACGTTGATGCCTGAGTTGCCTAAGTGGATAGTGGATCTTAAGTGAAAGCCAGGCTAGATGGATGGGTGCATGATATCAGGTAAATTGATGGTAAATCTATGGATGGGTGGATAGAGATATGTGTTTGGTGGGTGGGCAGATCAGTGTGTTAATGGATGGGTGAGTGGGTGGAAGAATGGCTGGATACATGGATAGGTGAGTGTATGAGTGGATGGTTTAATTGGTAAAAACAGTGGAGCCAAGAAGCAGCTTTGGTTCAAATCATACAGGACAGCAGTGGCTGATGAGAGCACCTGGTGTAGCAACTTCCAGGTTTGTTGTCCAAATGGGTCAGGTTTAAACCTAAGACATTGCCACACTTCCTCCAAAAATACAATACTCTGCAACTCCAAGCAGAGTCAATTTAGCATTGTGTGGCTGTAGTAGCAGCACAGGATGATGGGCTCTTTAGGTCACTGCTTGTAATTAACAGCATGCTAAACTCCTGCAGAAGCGATGGACAAAGAATTTCACTGGATCACGAAAACGCCATGAGAGAGCCCACCTCTAGTCACATAAAAAACTTTCAGCAATTTGCGAGCATATAATGGGTCAAACAAGCAGAAGAGGACGCTGTTTCAAGCCTGCTTTAAAAGGGCCATTCAGTGTGGAGATACCTATTTAGAATGTTAATTTTTTGATGATGACTGCCTGGGTTTTGAGGACATATTGTGACATCATTGTGACACCATTCACCCGATGAAGCATGGATTTAACAACATAAAAACAAAAACCACACACTTGACAATTCCATGCCGTACCGATTGACTTTGCAAATCTTTGTTCCTCTGTGTTCGCCACTAGGCCCAAATGACATGACAGTTCTTTTCCCTATGAGGGCTCATACAATTCTTGTACCAGTAAATTGCTGTATGCTTCCTTGGATGAAAAAGCCCAATACAACCTGATTGACAGTTACTACAATTGGCGACTGTAATATGGGTTGATTGATAGGATTGATGCATCGGAAGCGGTGAGGGGCATATAATATCCCACGCCAACCTTTGCAAAACTTGAGGAAGCGTAAATACTATAATGACGGGCCCATAAGTCATTATCATTTTTATTAGCAATATCAAAGGTCCTCCAATGGATCTTTGGTAGAGCTAAAAAGGGCTAACTAGAGAAATCAGAAAACTATTCCTTAATGAGGACCTGTAATGAAGAAACAGCTGTTCATAGATTACACAACAAAACCATCAATATTATGGCAAATAATATCCTAAAAATAAGTAATGACTCAGGAAATAATGACAGACACTATTCATTCTAAGTACGCTTTTGGTATTATTTCAGGAAATATGAATGGTAATACACAAATCATAAATATTCTTTGCTCATAGTATCACAGGCAAAATATCACAATTATCACAAGCAAAGCAACTCGGAAATCAACAAACTTGGGAAGGGAGGGAAACAAAGGAACATCCGGGTGATCACAGTACAGTTACCTCACAGTACAGTTACCTCTTGATAAATTAGAAAGAACTAATGCACAGCGTTCAATTAGTCTAGAAAACTGTCTCCACAGCCGTAGGAGAATAGTGTGGGCGGCATCACCAGCCGATGATGTGCAAAGTCTCTAGGGAAAGTAATTCTCTGCAGTCAGGATTGCCAGCCAGTTCAGGAATCAGCACAACACAGCATACAGCATACCACGGATGCAGGACAGGTCACCAGAATGTGAACAAGCCGAAGATCATTTTCCCACCAGCATATTTATACTGATTTTGCAACTTTGTTAATCCAAGTAAAAAAACTTTCCTAAACCCTACAAACCATTCTCATTGGACAGTAACTAGGGGAGGCAAACATCTCCTAACAATGACTTTACAAATTTCTCTAAGCAGTCTTTGTCTAAAATTGTATAACTTCCTAGAGAGGAAGACGAAAACTACAATTACATATTTTGTAAATACATAGCAACAGTTTCATTCTAAATCCTCGCCTAGACAGGAAAGAGTCATACTATTCTCCCCTCTCTAAGGATGTAAGTGTTATTCTTTACAAGGACATGAAAAGAAACAAAGGAGCACGGAAACACATCCCCTAACAAATACATTTACTAAGGCCTACACGTTTTAGCAAGGAAAGTCAGAGAGAAAAGAAGAATCATTTCTAGACCTACACTACTTTCACGAAGAATTACAGAGCTTTTTCGTTTCTATGCTTGAATATTCCTGCAGTTCAGGAAACATAAGAACATTAATATTAGACACACAAATTAATAACTCATAACCCTTATAAAGAAATCTTCCACTCTACATGTGTTATTCTGACTCTTAAAAGAAAACAAAACCCATGCAGCTTTGCAGCTTCGTAACTTCCAAATCTGCATGTTTTAGTAATTAGTAATTTTGGTTTTTCACACACATCACTAATTTATATAAACACACACATGGGTAGATTTTATTAAGAAAAAAATCTTGCTCCAGCAATCCCCCATTTGATAGTATCCCAAACCATCACACCAACCCATATCAGATTACAATCTGAAGAGGAACAATCAGAATGCAGAAGTTCTCATCTGTTTCAGCCTAGCACCCTCTATGTCCTTCCAGACATCGTAATACATCCCCCTTCGATCTTCCATTTCTATTTCCTCTCTTTTTGTTTTTCTTGCATGTCGTTTTCCTTCAGTAGGCTTACTCCTGCGACACTTATAAAGTAGTATTATCATTAGTACACTTGTAGCAATAGCAATTATTGGTTTTAATATTCTCCCTAATAAGCTGTTAGAAAAATTAGAAAACCAGTTACCTATAGAAGAAATACTCTTACCAATTTTCTCCCATGCACCATCAGCCTTCAGTTTTGACAAATTATCATGCAAATGAGTAATATTACTAATATATCCCTCCAAATCCTTACTCTTATCAGGGATATAAGTGCAACATTGTTGAATCTTTAACATACTACAGACTTCACCTTCTTTTTCCAATAGTACTTCCAAGGCAAGTCTATTTTATAAAACCATAGTTCTCATAGCAACCATATCAGCATCAACCATCAAGAACCCTCCAGCGGTATTCGTAGATAAACGATCAACCACTGTAGACAATTCTAGAATTTTCTGTGAATTTAGAATAACCCCACCTGAAGGTATCAATGCACCAAATATATCCCTAATTATTTCAGCAGCACTCAAACCTCTTCTACTCCGAGTGAGTTGCTTTTCATTTGTTCCTTGTTTATCATTCACATGGTAGATTTTTGGAAAGATAATTCCCATATAACAATATCTTTACCAATGTGGTGGCAACTTATAGTGAGCATTTTTACCACAAATGTAATACACCCCAGGGTAAACAGGATCTGTACCACCTTTTAATCCCCAACCACCAGTAATTAAAATAGTGTGTTCACATTCATTGGAACCAATGAAATGATTATTATAATCAGTTTTTTGCCTTAGTATGCAAAGCTTTAACCCGAGGGCCCAATCCATAACCATTGCAGCATAAGTTTCAGTCTTCTGATAATTTCCTTCTTTATGTGCCCATGGAGGCTCTTTACTCTTCTGTTCAGCAGCCCTGCATTTAAACTCTCTACGTCTATCTTCTACAGAATTTATGAAATCAATCTCTATATTGTGTTATGTACACATTAAATTATGCCTATGTGAATATACTGTATCTATCGTTTTAATAGTATGAAAAAACTCTCCCAAATATTCTGCATCTTTAGCACTATATACTATATTCAGATTCTTTTATAATAGGAATTTCTGAAAACACTAAGTCATAATTCAAATAAAAATACTGAAATACCCCTTTTGGATAAAACAAACTAGTTAGTAGACTACACAATATACCATATGTTAGTGATAAGTGATGGTATGTAACACCATCAGACACAGACGTAGATAACTGCATGCCCACATAACAATCTCTCGAATTCATCATATCTACATACTCATAAAGCAATTTCCTAAAACATTTAACACATAGCCACCAATAGATTTATCCAAAGGTAAGACACTATCGGTTATTTCTTTCATATTATTCTCTGAATCTTCTTTCAGATTACCTTTAGTAATCAAAGTCACATGCACACTATTATTAGTAGTAGTATTTACTACATTACTAAACATAAAGTTTGGTATCATAAATATTAAAACCAACCATACAAACAATGTTAATAAAACACAGAAAGCACAAACCATGAAGCATTTCTGCCTAAACATTCCCTGATTCTGTTTACCAGTCTCAGTTCTAATCACCTTGAAAGATTACGTAAAAAGGAAAAAATAGTCAAATATTCTAACTAAAAAATAAAAAATAGTCAAAAATTCTAACAAATGTTTTTACTTCAACTAATTAGTAATTTCACTAGGCTAGTTTAGTTTGTGCACTCCACACCAAAGACTTGAGCTCTTGAGCTTCTTCTTCAAATCCACAGCTTTGGAAACTTCTGAAAATTTATCACATAAATCTCCTCTCTCTTTTTGAACACCCTCTTCAAATTAGCAGCTCACTTAGGGTGGCTTTAAGAGTTGTCTTTCTTTTCACAGAATTTCAAACATTCTTTTTCTCAATCATTATTTGAAACGCTTTCATTTGCACCTAAAGTCCATTCTGGTGCTGAGTATTTCTTGTTTGCTACTTTTACTCTTTTACTCTTTTACTCTTTTGTACTTGAGTCTCTTCTTCTGCTTCACTTTGCTCTGATTGACTAAATACCTCAAGTATTGTTTCACAACCTTTCTCACAATTGATAGTGACAGTGTTATCTTCACAAGTCCAAGTAACTTGTGCACACTCTACTACAACTTCAACTTGCTCTGAAACATTTCCTTGTTCACATCTCTCTTTTTCAGCAGTTTCTTCGTTTTCAAGTGGACTTGGGACTTTTCTCGTATGACTTGCATGAATCCAATTTGGCAGACCACCACACTTGACAGCTGTTGTAGTTACCAGTATGATCTGGTAAGGGCCATGCGAGCGAGGTTCTAAACAGGACTTTCTGACATGTTTCCTCACCACAACCCAGTCTCCCGGACTTAAATCATGGCCTTGATCCTGTTGAATTGTTGTCACAACTTCAACAACCTGGTTAGACACAGGGGCAGATTTACAAGGAACTGATGCGCCAATTTCCTTGCGTCAGCGCCGAATGTCCTTGCCCCACTATGGATGCGCTGTATTTACACCACAGTGCTCCATGGCGCATGGATTAACAGATGCGTCAGACATTTTGATGCATCTGTTGGTGCAAAAGTGATGCATTGCTGGGGTTGCTCATGAAAGTGATGCACCTCAGGCAATGCACCTCAATAGATGGGTGAGTCCCATTAAAAAATCCCAGTGAAATCTTATAAACTTCACTGCGTCAGTTCTACGTGGCTTTTTGCTTGGGAACGCCCACCCTGCATACATTATATCTGACACAGGTATAATGTGACACAGGGCTCTACAACGTGACGCATCTCCATTAATGCATCACAATGTAAATGGGCCGCAACATTTACGCTACGGCTGCATCACAAAAGTGAGGCAACAGCGGCCCAAAAGTCACCCAAGGGATTTGTAAATCTTCCCGACAGAACATACCACATCAGCCAATCCTTTACAATAATCCAGTACCAAGTCATCAGTAATGTTCATTAGTTGATTTGCTTGGACTGTTGGCTGTCTCATAGACCTGGCCATAATGATTTCGTGAGGGGACAATCCAGTTTTCTTGTCTGGGATACTTCTTAAGCTAATTAATACTAATGGTAATGCATCAGGCCATTTCAGTGTTGTGGAAGCACAAACCTTTAACAAAAAACAGAAGAGGGACCCTGAACCTAAACCAAGGGAAAGGGATACGGGAGGGGAACAACCTACCAGGGAAGTAAATATTAGTAACAACATGAAAGGGAGGTTCCCAGTAATCTAAAGGACCAATAGGTTCCAATATTAACAATTGCCCACAGAACAGCTGATTGTATTTAAATCATTTTATTGTCATTTATATTTATAAAAATTAATTACTTCTGTAAATAAAGCAGCATATATAATTCATATAGCGTTGGCCCAGAACTAAAAGGAGCAATAAAAACATTTCTCATAAATCATTCATCCAAAAAATAAATCACAGTCACACTCATGAAAAAGAGCATCCATCTAGATACAAACAACTAAGAAAAAAACACACACAGTCTCATCATCTTTCTGTCTGAATGATGAGAGTGTGTGGGTTGCTTTCCCAATTCGCCCCCTAACCACTGTCTTTCTCCCTGGGTTTTGCTGCTGACAAATTGTGCATCTCTGACAGAGACTTCTGCAGTCACTCTGAACATCATGGGATTAAACCATGTCTATTGAAACAATCTAATCATTGCATCTCTTCCAATATGTGTTGTCCCATGATGGACTCTAGCCATCTGAGAAAGAAGACTGTCTGGCATTACTATTCTCCCATCAGTGTACACCCAGACTTCCTCATCTGACTTGCGAGTACACCCCAACTTAATCCACCCTTCTTTTTCAGAGTCACTCGCCTCTTCTTGTAAATCTCTCACTTCATCCCAAGTCTCAACCGATGTGAACAATAATTTGCATTCTGTTTGTTCAATTTGCTCATTTACTGATAGTTCCACATTTTTCGAATATGCATACATAGCACAACATTTTGCAATTTCATCCACGTATTTGTTACCCAGTGTGACGTGATGTACTCACAACCAAATCTATGTGCACAGCACTTCACCACCCCAATTTGTGCCGGCAACTGTAATGCCATCAGCAGATCTTTTACACGCTCTCCGTTTCTGTTCGGTGAACCCGGAGAGGTCAAAAATCCACATTGGGACCATGACTGCCCAAAGTCATGTAGGACACCAAAAGCCGTATTGACTATCTGTAAAAACTGCAACCCTCACTTTTTTCGACAAGATACAATCTCGAGTAAGCTCTTTCAATTCAGTCACTTGTGCAGTGCTCACTCCTTTCATCCACGATGCTTCAATCACATTTGCTATCATGCAAATTGCATAGGCAGCTCTCAAGCAATGATCCGAATCTCGCCAACATGAACCATCCACAAACAGAACAACATCAGATTTAGGTAACTGTGTATCCTTGATATCAGGCCTTGGTTTTGTGCACAACTCTGTCACATCCAGGCAATCATGATCCACTTCTGTAGCAGGGTTTCCGTTCTCCCACAGAACTGTGCATAGAGATTTGGAACCTCGGCGAATTAGGGTGTCCCAAAACTCACCTCAGTACCCAAAATCCCCTTACCAGGCTAGCTACAGTGTCTCATCAGTCATAATAAAATTCCAATGATTAGACAAACCAGAACATGAACTTACGATACCTCAGGTCACGTGGAACACATGAACACTCTTTCGTTATACAATCATTTCAAACCAGAACGTGGAGTAAATGAGGACACGTGCATATTTGAAATATTTATTTACTAATGCCGTTTTCTCAAACGCAGTATCTTAGATAATACAAGGAAACATATTACCAGAAGCAAAGTTATCAGCATAGTTACTAGTCCATAAAAAGCAAATGGTGACAGCATACTAAAATGCTGGAATGAATAAGGGTTAACAACACCTAATTCTCACCCTCCCTAACTAGCATATTATATTAATATCTAAGAAGGTCTCTTTGGGTTTTAGCAGGGCGGGCCCATACCTCAAGATCCTAGTATGAAGAGATCACATCAACTTCCACCAGCTCTCTGCATGCGAACCGCATAAAGTGTGTATATGTGTTCCAAGCAAAGCAATATAAAACGCGCCTAAAGCCAGAATTTGGCAGGAGCTGCACTTATGTTATGTCTATGAAGGTGCGGAGATCAGACCTCACAACAATTCTGTGTCGAGTTATCCTTGAAGCTTCAGCACTCTCTGTACAGACATAGTTTAATAAGCAAAGCTGATATCAGAGTAATAACATATTATTCTCATGTAAATCACAACGCTCTTGTAGGTTGAAAGCTAAATCAACAATTAAGTGTCGTGTGCAGAAGCAGCAAAAGGAAAAATGGCGTTTAAACATTTAATAAACCCATGTCAACTTAACACAGTATATAGATAAGCAGTAACTATATGACACCCCCCCCCCCATGATCCGAGCACGGATAAGATAAGATAAGATAAGGGCCTCTCCATGAAAGCAGAGTTCAAGAACGATGAGCAATATTACAATTTTAAAAAGCGATGGAAAAATTACTCATATAAGAAATCCAAAATGTCTATTTAGTGTTTAATTGCACAAGCCAATAGTTTGGGGAGGTGAAAAAATCAAGCAAAATTCGCAAAAAGTTATTTCAGTAGAAAATAAGGAGCCGTGATCTGAAATCCGGAAAGTTTTTAGGGCAAGACCGAATATGCAAAATATGCAGCAATAGCCTCCAATATGAAATCACCGTTTTCATCCGAAAACAGTTCAGCCATCCAATTTAACAACGGGAAAGAACATATGTGGTCTTCCAGGAACGGAGCCTCTAGCACCATCAGAGGACAACTCGGTGGGTTCTCAAGAAAGCTATGCTCCAAGAAGTCAAGCGCTGCTTCGAGAATGTTCCAATGACCCATTAGTCCATGCATCGCTGCCAAAGCCATAATCCTTTCGCCAGTACAAACCAACTCGTGAGTAACGACGGGACTCATCAGCTGATTAAAATCGACGTCAGGAGATACCGTCTTGCAGAGACACAAATCAAGGGCCCAGTCAAAGTCACAGGTCAGGCAATGAAACACAGGCTGGACACAGGTGAAATAGGAAAATCGAAACGATAATCCATATGCCGCGCTTAAAGTCGCAAGCGGCAGTGTGCCATAGTATTCAAGCATCCGGTTGCGAAACAGTGCCAGGAGGGGCTGCGCGGCTTCTTGCACATGAAGGGCATCCATGTTTAATGAAACAAAAGATGACCAGAACGCCAGCCGCCAGTGCCAGTAACACGGGGAACCCACCAAACAGGCTTGAAAAAATAGAATGGAAGAAAGCAGGAATGACCCCAAATATTTTCTCAAATGAAGTCACTAGACCGCTGCTAACTATTTTGAAAAAATGAGCCAGTCCGGTCGTGGAGGACGCGTTAAAGATTGAATGGACCAGCTCCTCGCTGAAATGCAACGGCAAGTCAGTATTTAAAAGTGCCTGAACTTCTGTGCGTGTGTTAGCAATGTGAAGCACAAATGTTTCTCGAGCCGAACTCAAGGCCACTTCTTTTTGGGACAAAAGAGCTCTTATTCTACTCATGCCATTGAACTCCGCTGTCAAGGTTGGGATGCGCGGCCAGATGGAAACATCCCCGTTCCCATGCGTGGGTGGGTAAAGCACATTTTTGCAGCAAACCACACGTTCAGATACGGTAACCACATAAGCAACACCTTTAATTAACCTCCAACAATCCCCATTATTCAAAAGTAAATAACTTCCGTTCGCCATTAAGGTAAAAGAGGGAACGATAGCGGGAACTGGTGTGCCTTTCAAAACACAGGCTAAATTTGGTCGGTCCTGATTACAAGAACCGTGCAATTGAATTTGTCTACACATTAAGGAGTGATCCGGAGTCTCAGTACACTCCTCCCCATTCAGATAAACTTCTTGTCCGTCTTTTAAACATCTATAAGTAAATGGGAGGGACCAGACTTCATGAAGAAATGCATTACCTAATGGTTCATATCGACCTATATCAACATATCGCATACAACTTGTGAATTTATACAAAGCAAACGGCAATGTTATCAAACCGTGGATAAGCCACGTTGCAGCAGTGGCTTCTGCCACAGAGAAAGGCACGGATTCCAACCTCTCAATATGTAACATTGAAAAAGACGCATCGCGCATAGAAAGCAAGCGCTGTTTGTCAGTTAAATTAAAAGGGGCAAAGAGAGAGGAGACATTCATGTAGGTCCATGGCACCTTGCTAGATTTCAACGTTTGCAGAGTTAACGCAAATTTGCATAATAGAACGCAATTGATTTTGACCATGGTATAATACAGATACTTCATCCTGCACAATATCCACGACAGAGGACACAATATTATCTAACGTGTAAATGCGGGAAGAAAGCATGTTAATACTATTATCTACCACTGCAAGCACCTTTTCTAGATTAGCTTGATCAATAGCTCTAAGGCGTGTCGCCGCCTCAATCTGTGATGTCTTCCAGATTTCATTGTAAATAGCATATATCCATCTTTTAGACCAACCACTAGCCGGGCCTTTTATGAAATCATTTAAATCTACATCTTCATTCAGCTTGGACAGATGTAATTTAACCGCAGCTAATGTAGAATGTTTTAGCCAATTTTGACATAATTTGCCCACCGAATAAGTCGTGACAGAATGGTCAGAGTCAAAACGTGGATCAGGTCTGATCTGTTGAAAGCCATCGGACAAACCCAAAAAACGGCGCTGACATGAATCAGCACTTCTGTGCCACATCAGCCAACCTTTTGGATCCATACTGGAAATGTTAAAGGATGAATTCAGCAAAAGGGTCTGCAAATCTCTTATGGAAAAATTAGTAAAATTATTCCAGCCAGAATATTCCTCTAACTCAGGGATGGTAGGAGTATTTAACTTTTTAGAAGTAGCCAATCCAAAGCATGTTGTTTGTGAAATAGTAGAATTCAGAAATAACATGTGATTTGGGATGAGGCATGCTCGGTGCAAAGCCTCAGTGCCTTGTACCTGCCAGCCTTTAGAACCCCAAACCGATTTAAGGTCTATTACTTCCTTCCATAATTCATAGCCGCCAACAGCCAGCTGATCAAGAAAGGACTTCGAATACAATAATTTGGTATCGGTAAGTCTAACCTTGGACATCGGCTTCTGTGTCATTTTAAAATAAAACGACTCGGGATTGGACTGATTGAAGTCAGTGAAATAAGTGTACTTTTTCAAAAAAATACTTGAACTGCCATGTTTAGGAGCTGGGCAATGCTCCCATTGCGTATAATTAACAGTATGCCTTCTGGAAGTAGTTTTATGTAAGAAGTGATTGCCAAAATGTTGAAAGCAAAACAAATCACCATAATTAGCAGATTCTAAGTACAAATCTTCAGCATCAAAGGCAGCATAATATTTCAAATCAGTAAACAAACTTTCTACGGCCTGAACATCCCAATCATCAGAACGTATGTTTTGTTTCACTACATCCCCCATGTTAACTCGAAGCACATTAGGGATATTAACAACCTCGGTAGGGCCATGAATTTGAAATCTAACGGCATCCCACACCATCCCATCAAGGACAGGCCATGCAGTGATGTTAACAAATGTCAAGTCTCTTTTCAGTCTGTGTGCAGAATGTGATGAAGAAAGGGGGGCCAAAGTTCCATTGAGATGTCGAATGCAGGTTCTTTCCTCAAAATAATGTCCATTGACAATTCGAAAAAAAAAAACACAAAACCAATTGACATAAAAAGATAAATTGAAAAAAGCACCAGCCAAATATATGTCCAAGGGGGAATACATTTTTTTTTTATTAAATAAACTGCCATAAACTGCAAACCGTGAGGGTGTCTTCGAGTCAAATGAAAATCTGGATTCTGTGGCCAAACGTGTCTGCAGATCTGGCATAGATAAGTCAGTGGGGTAAGTGTAATCAATGTCATCAAGGTCTGTACCAGGCAAAGTACTTAATAAAGGACTGGAAATTGCAGGTAACTCGATGGCCACCTCTGGTTCAGGATTAGAAGCAGTGGCCAAGACAGAATTTCTCACAATGGAAGGACAGGAGACTGCCGGAGTCATACTAAGAAGAATCGGCCACTCTGTGTATCTTGACATTGTCAACTGAGATAAACCTGTTTTCCTTACGACCTGGAAGCAGAGGTAAAATGACTGTTCTTGTGCCCTTCACTCCAAGGACTGGAACTGGAGCTCGATAGGAAGGACCAAATTCTTTCTTGTTATCAATCTTCTCTCGAACCAGTTCTCCAACTTGGGGTAGCCAGGCGACTACCGGGATCTGCAACGCATCATCCGATGTGGAGGGCAAATGTTCCTTTGCAAGACTGTCTCTGGTCTTTTGTAGATCCTGTAAAACATTGCAATGTTCATCTACGTCAAAGGTTGTGGCGCAAACCACGCAGTCTAGACCATCAAGGTCAGGGACGTACATCTTGATGCCAAAGAGCATTTCGTATGGGGTCCACCCACCCAGAGACCTTCTAGGGAGATTATTAAGTGCACGCTGCACGCCATTGAGGTGGGCCAGCCAGTTTCTGCCAGTGCCTATAACTCGAGCTGTCAAAGATTGCTTTAAATCACGGTTCATTCGCTCCACTACACTATTACCCTCAGGTCTGTATGGAGACGAAAACTTGACTTGGACCCCCATCGAAGTCATGGCATCCTTATACGCCTTAGAGGCGAAAGCCGGACCCTGATCCGAATGGAAGGTACCACAGGCAAAAATCCCTACAAAGACACGCAAATCCCTTATGACAGTCCGTGAATCAGCGCTGCGATGTGGCCAAACCCACACAAAGCGTGTGCATGGATCAACTGCTACTAAGATATACTTATACGCAGTATCAGAGGAAAAAGGACCGCAGTGATCTAAATAAACACAACCGAGTGGTTTATTAGATATGTACAACTGTGTCTGTGGCGGACGCGTAGCAGTTGAAGGTTTAATCTGCTGGCAAATGTCACATTGAAGGACATAATCACGCGTCTGTTTATACAGTCCCCGCCACCAGAAACGCTGTTGTAGTTGAGTTACAGTGGCCGAGACGCCCGCATGCGCAGATGCCACACCTTCATGTGCCGCTGTAATCAAGCCTGCTCTGTGATCCGAGTTGGGAATTAAACGTTCACCAACATCAGGAATTTTCACAAGAGGAACCTTTTCGGGACTTAAGTGGTATGTGTACTTCGAAGGGAATCCCGTAGGATGTTTACCTCCCTTCTCAGTGGCAGCAACAGCCGCCAGGATGTTATCATCAATCTTACTTTTGGACCGTGTAACAGCTGCAACTAGATACTTAGACACCGCTGATTTCGCCGCTTCATCAGCGAGCGAGTTACCGACAGCGTGAACTCCTACGCGCTGATGGCCGAGAGTTTGAATCACAAAACCGAGCGGCAGACCAGCCTTAAGCTCAGCCACTCGAATCCTGATCATCTTGTGTTTTATTGTGCTACCCTTGGAATCACGAAATTCATTCTGAATCCAAAAGAACAAGTTCTCATTGTAAGACTGGACACAGTAGTACGAATCACTCACAATAAGAGTAGTCACACTAGGATCAGTGTACTCCAACGCTAGTAAAAGAGCACGAAGCTCTGCCAATTGTGCGGTGCAGTCCCCTAGAGTCTGCCTGTACACAACTCTGGATTTGAACTCATCGTTCACTATGGCACCGACCACAATGGCGCATGCGGAAACGTAGGCGTGTTTAGAGCCATGCGCAACCTGCGCCGAACCATCAGTGTAAATGATGCAATGGAAGTCCTCCAAAGGTCGCATTGCTAGAGGAGCACAATGAACAAACTCATACTGCAAGTGCTCCTGCGACCGTAATGAGGCGTCAAAAATAAACGTGACATCCGTGGACGTCAAGGAAGCAGCCCATTGAATCCACTGAGGGTGCAAAGCTTTAAAATTTGGTACACTGGCTTTAGGAACTGCCTCCAAATGAGGACAGGGTGTAACAACCAACATGCGTTTTCCCTGTGACAGAGCACGTTCCTTAAGAATCGCCATCTGCACAGCCATTAAAACTTTCTCCACAGTGGAAAACCGCATTTCAGCCGAAGTGTACAAGTGTGACTTGTAAGCAATAGGTACCGTGTCTCCTTCATTAAAAGTGAGGTACGTGAAACCCACTGTGCCAGGAATGATTCTTATCACCAGGTTAGTGTGGTTATCACGAGTCAGTAAAAATTTAGAAGCGAGCAGATCAGCCTGCAAGGATTGCAAGATGGCCGAGTGCTCAGGCAGCCAGCATGACTTGGAAAAAGTTGGTTGTATCAAAGCATACAAAGGCTTGATACGCTGGGCATATTCTGGAATGTATGTCCTCCCGAAATTTAAAAAGCCCAGTAAATACTGTAATTTTTTCAGTGTTGTAGGAGCGCGCAACTATGCGCATTTCTCCAAGAAGTGAGGAGCCAAACCTCTTCCTTCATTGTTGAGCTCATAGCCCAGGAACAACACTGTGTACTCTACAATGTGCGATTTTGCAAAGTTAAATTTGTAACCCATGTCAGCAAAGGTACAAATTATGGAATTCACTCGACACAGATGCTCCCAAATTTCGTCGTCTGTGAGATATATGTCATCCACATACGAGCAAGCATCGGGGTCTAAGAGAGACACTATACGGGCGGTGAAAATCCCAGGACTATTCTTATAGCCCATTGGGAGACGCCGAAATTGTTTTTGGACACTGCCACAACTAAAGCTGGTCCATTGGAAACTAAGACCATCCAATCAATGGGCATAAAAACCGTTGGAAATGTCAAGCGTTGTTTTAAAACGCTTACGCACTAGACTATCCACTAGGGCAGAGCCGTTAGTATTCTGTACTGCGCAGTTACGGCAATGCGAGTTTAAATGCCGGTAATCCAATACCAAATGATATGACCCGTCCGGCTTGGTCACAGTAAAAAGAGGGTTATTTATCGGTGACACACATGTTTCAATAACTCCCTGATATTCCAATTGCTCAAGGATTGCCGCGACGGAAGCTTTGGCTTCACGCCGTATTGGATATTGAGGTTGAGGCTGCGGCCGAGACCGTAAAGGAATCTCGTGGCATGGGGACAATTTATCCCAACCACATTGGTTGCGGTACAGAGCCGGTGCTAGAGCCCTAGCCCACCCTTCTGCAAAATGCTGCGCATGCTCCTCCGAGACAGTGTTCGCGAAACTCGGGAGGATTACCTCCTCCCCTCGCGGCGCTGCGAGCACAAAAGGAGGGGGCCAGTCAGCCTCCGAAAGCAAAATGTCATACGTAGACGAAAGATTTTCCCAAAATACTCCTTTGATGGTACGTTGTATGTCACCTTCTATTAACAGGACAATTTCATAAAGTCTATCAGGGGGAGCAACTCTTGTATCGGCTGTTTCTATCACAACATAAATATCAGTCGCTGTCACCTGCAGTAGTGGACGCAGGGCCTCTCTCACAATGGTAATCTCCGCCGCGCTGTCCAGCAAAGTCAGAGCCCATGTCAGATTCCGAAGCCGCGTTCTCACTATCTGTGGCATATCGATGCGCTGTTAAAGCCGCGACTTTCTTTTTGGCAAACTGCGGTCTCTTCGGCTTTGAGCCGTCCTGCTGTCCTGTGACGTCTGTTTGGCGGGGCTGGTCACGTCCTTGTTGACCACCCCGACCCCTTCCGCCTCCTCCACCACCGGTCTTCGGGGCCGATGAGTCCTGAAAGGAACGAGGAGAGCGTTGATCAGAAACCTGAAATCGATCAGGCGATTTAATCGTTGCGCGATCGCGCAAGTCATAAACACGTTCTGTCTGCACAGGCATCTGAGACGCAGGGTGAGACTCCTGTTTCTGTTGCTGTTGCTGTTGCTTACCCTGTTTCTGTTTCTTAGGCCAATTTTGTTTTTTGGACTGGGCTGAACCTCCGTTTCTGAAGTCTGCCCTTGGGGTTGCTTCTTCTCTTTCACAGAAAAAGGCTTAAGACCCTTGCTATTGCGACCCACTTTTCTATAAGCAGCCACAATAATCCTAGCTAACTGCCTGGGTTTATCGGCATCGGGAATCGTCTCCAAAGCGTTAGCCACCTGAAAGTTCACTGCATCCCCCTTGACATTAGCAAGAATGAGATCGCAAACTATATCAAAGGAGCCACACAGGCGCATACCCAATTCAACCGCTGCCTCCGGTCCGTGATCATCTTGAACACGTTTAACGATCGCAGGCAGGACAGTCATAGACGGAGTGCCGAAACACCTCGCATAGACCGCCGCAAATGTCCTTCCCCATGTTTCACAGTCAACCAGTTCGGGGGCCAAACCCTTCGGTAAACTAATCGTTAAGATTCTATGTTTATCACCAGGTGTTGTATTAGGAAATACTGCTTCCAGCTGGTCAAATTTCTCGGCAAGCCAGAAAGGAATATCATCCTTCTCCTGGGGTCGCTTACCCATCACTGCATTGACCATCACCGGACTGAGCTTTAAACCGCCCTGTCCTGCTGGAAGAGCCGGACCCCCCGGGGGCCCATCCGGGAGATGACGACCTATGTATTGCACTAACGCAAGAATCACGGCAATAGAAACTACATGTAGTCTACGAACCTCCGCTAAGGTACAATTGCCGTGTTGAGGATGAGGAGTAAATCCAGCTAAAACAGGCCAATATGCGCCTGGAATGGACAAAGGCCCTAACCTCGGAGCGGTTAAAGAATGGGGTAGGGCGCCACCAAACCAAACGCGATGCTGCCAATGATCAATAGGTACTTCCAGTGCCCTGTATGGAGTATATTCATTCGGCACAGGTGAGGGAGGGTAATTGTGGAACACTCCAGAATTAGCGTCCACAGCCGGAAACGTCACCCACGAATAAAACAGTTCGTATGGGTAAGCTGCATCCGCACTCACCACCAATATCACAGCCATGCCTTCTAACGGGACTTGGTAAGTCTGTATATGATTGCACACCGCAATGCTACTATGCTGTGGAATGTCCACAGGCTGGGCCATGACTGCACAGGAACTTAGAAAAACAAAGCAAACGTTGTAGCACAACTGGGTAGTAATTCAAGGAAACCGTTTTAGAAAGATTCAAGCTTGAAAAAACCTATTTCAAAAATAGGTAGGGTTGTCCGACACTACCGTTGTCCGGAAACGACAGCGAAGGGGTTAAGGTTTGAATGATATACTACTCAAGTGTCATGATATAAGACCACCAACGGTTGGGTGCCATGTAGCAGGGTTTCCGTTCTCCCACAGAACTGTGCATAGAGATTTGGTACCTCGGCGAATTAGGGTGTCCCAATACTCACCTCAGTACCCAAAATCCCCTTACCAGGCTAGCTACAGTGTCTCATTGGTCATAATAAACTTCCAATGATTAGACAAACCAGAACATGAACTTACGATACCTCAGGTCACGTGGAACACATGAACACTCTTTCGTTATACAATCATTTCAAACCAGAACGTGGAGTAAATGAGGACACGTGCATATTTGAAATATTTATTTACTAATGCCGTTTTCTCAAACGCAGTATCTTAGATAATACAAGGAAACATATTACCAGAAGCAAAGTTATCAGCATAGTTACTAGTCCATAAAAAGCAAATGGTGACAGCATACTAAAATGCTGGAATGAATAAGGGTTAACAACACCTAATTCTCACCCTCCCTAACTACCATATTATATTAATATCTAAGAAGGTCTCTTTGGGTTTTAGCAGGGCGGGCCCATACCTCAAGATCCTAGTATGAAGAGATCACATCAACTTCCACCAGCTCTCTGCATGCGAACCGCATCAAGTGTGTATATGTGTTCCAAGCAAAGCAATATAAAACGCGCCTAAAGCCAGAATTTGGCAGGAGCTGCACTTATGTTATGTCTATGAAGGTGCGGAGATCAGACCTCACAACAATTCTGTGTCGAGTTATCCTTGAAGCTTCAGCACTCTCTGTACAGACATAGTTTACTAAGCAAAGCTGATATCAGAGTAATAACATATTATTCTCATGTAAATCACAACGCTCTTGTAGGTTGAAAGCTAAATCAACAATTAAGTGTCGTGTGCAGAAGCAGCAAGAGGAAAAATGGCGTTTAAACATTTAATAAACCCATGTCAACTTAACACAGTATATAGATAAGCAGTAACTATATGACACTTCATCAAGAACTTCCTCACAGTATGGAGTTGGCAATAACATGGCTGGATTCAGGCTAGTACACTGTGTTATTGTCACATTTTCAGCACCCAGAATCACTTGCTCATATTTTATCGAATGGCTACTCGTTAAATGCTGTGCGCATCAACAGAATCTCTACTGAAGGCGGAACAAACACTCTCAATGGATGACCCATAATAATCGACTCACATTGTTCAAGACTCACACAAGTACATCAACTGCTTTCAAACATCCTGGTAATGCTGCAGTGATGGGATCCAAAGTGGCGGATGAATATGCCATTGGTCTGCGTGCTGTTCCGTGTGTTTGCGTTAGAACTGAGAGTGCGCAACCCTCACACTCATTACAAAACAACGCAAATTCTTTTTCAAAGTCTGGCATCCCTAATGCTGGTGCTCGACATAAACTGTCTTGCAACTCCAGGAATGTCCTCATACATTCCTCATCAAGATGTATTGGATCTCACATCTTTGTGTGTCAGTCTCTGAAGTGGTTTTGCCATCAGTGAAAAATTAATAATCCACTGTCTGCAGTAACAAACCATTCCCAAAAACATTCGTACCTCTTTCTGTGTTTTCGGTGGATTTTTTTGCATGATAGCATTTATTCGATCCTGAGAAACTTTGCGAATTCCCTTTTCAATGATGTGTCCAAGATAAAGCACTTCAGTCTTACAAAATTTTAATTTTGTTGGTGACACTTTGTGACCACCTACTGCCAATTGATTCAGTAAAACAATCATATCTGTCACACAATCTTCTCTAGTCCTTGATGCTTCCAGCAAGTCATCAATATACTGGACTAGAACTGAATTCCTGGGCATGACCAATGACTCCAAACACTTCTTCAATATCTGATTGAAAATTGAGGGGGCTCTCTGTATACTCTTGAGGTACTCTGCACCATGCCAAGACACGGTTTCCGAACCGGAATGCAAATAAATATTGGCTATCCGGATGCAAAGGAATTGAGAAAAACGCTTGACACAGATCGATCACTGTGAACGATTCTACGTCACATGGAATTTGATATAGGATCACTGCTGGATTTGGTAGTATAAGACAACAAGGTGTGGTGGTGCGTGCGTGCGCAGTCTGCTCATTTTCAAGCACTGGACGTTTGCTTGTGGCGCGCCGCTGCTCGCTCCCACCAGCTGGATGCCGCCACAAGCCCGAGTGTGTGCTTGAAAATGAGCAGAGCGGCGGCTAGAGGCCCTCCTATTCAGCGAATGCGCGCTGATGCGTAGGCGAGACCTAAAAACGATTGATTTAACCCAGATCTGTGACTGGGGTGACTGTTTGATTGATTCAGCATTCCGTCTATCCTCTGTTCTTTTTGCATGAATAAAAAGCAGGCAGAGTAAAGTAAAACATTTACCTAGGATCACACAGTTTGTTCAGCTGAAGTAAAGAAGCTGGCATTAATCGGTATTTCTGGATTCACACTGCACAATTCCGTCATTAGACTTTCATGAAGGTGCATGCACTGTGAAACTTTTCTGCATTTTAAATTGGGGTAAGTGTAATCAATGTCATCAAGGTCTGTACCAGGCAAAGTACTTAATAAAGGACTGGAAATTGCAGGTAACTCGATGGCCACCTCTGGTTCAGGATTAGAAGCAGTGGCCAAGACAGAATTTCTCACAATGGAAGGACAGGAGACTGCCGGAGTCATACTAAGAAGAATCGGCCACTCTGTGTATCTTGACATGGTCAACTAAAAATAAACCTGTTTTCCTTACGACCTGGAAGCAGAGGTAAAATGACTGTTCTTGTGCCCTTCACTCCAAGGACTGGAACTGGAGCTCGATAGGAAGGACCAAATTCTTTCTTGTTATCAATCTTCTCTCGAACCAGTTCTCCAACTTGGGGTAGCCAGCCGACTACCGGGATCTGCAACGCATCATCCGATGTGTAGGGCAAATGTTCCTTTGCAAGACTGTCTCTGGTCTTTTGTAGATCCTGTAAAACATTGCAATGTTCATCTACGTCAAAGGTTGTGGCGCAAACCACGCAGTCTAGACCATCAAGGTCAGGGACGTACATCTTGATGCCAAAGAGCATTTCGTATGGGGTCCACCCACCCAGAGACCTTCTAGGGAGATTATTAAGTGCACGCTGCACGCCATTGGGGCGGGCCAGCCAGCTTCTGCCAGTGCCTATAACTCGAGCTGTCAAAGATTGCTTTAAATCACGGTTCATTCGCTCCACTACACTATTACCCTCAGGTCTGTATGGAGACGAAAACTTGACTTGGACCCCCATCGAAGACATGGCATCCTTATACGCCTTAGAGGCGAAAGCCGGACCCTGATCCGAATGGAAGGTACCACAGGCAAAAATCCCTACAAAGACACGCAAATCCCTTATGACAGTCCGTGAATCAGCGCTGCGATGTGGCCAAACCCACACAAAGCGTGTGCATGGATCAACTGCTACTAAGATATACTTATACGCAGTATCAGAGGAAAAAGGACCGCAGTGATCTAAATAAACACAACCGAGTGGTTTATTAGATATGTACAACTGTGTCTGTGGCGGACGCGTAGCAGTTGAAGGTTTAATCTGCTGGCAAATGTCACATTGAAGGACATAATCACGCGTCTGTTTATACAGTCCCCGCCACCAGAAACGCTGTTGTAGTTGAGTTACAGTGGCCGAGACGCCCGCATGCGCAGACGCCACACCTTCATGTGCCGCTGTAATCAAGCCTGCTCTGTGATCCGAGTTGGGAATTAAACGTTCACCAACATCAGGAATTTTCACAAAAGGAACCTTTTCGGGACTTAAGTGGTATGTGTACTTCGAAGGGAATCCCGTAGGATGTTTACCTCCCTTCTCAGTGGCAGCAACAGCCGCCAGGATGTTATCATCAATCTTACTTTTGGACCGTGTAACAGCTGCAACTAGATACTTAGACACCGCTGATTTCGCCGCTTCATCAGCGAGCGAGTTACCGACAGCGTGAACTCCTACGCGCTGATGGCCGAGAGTATGAATCACAAAAACGAGCGGCAGACCAGCCTTAAGCTCAGCCACTCGAACCCAGATCATCCTGTGTTTTATTGTGCTACCCTTGGAATCACGAAATTCATTCTGAATCCAAAAGAACAAGTTCTCATTGTAAGACTGGACACAGTAGTACGAATCACTCACAATAAGAGTAGTCACACTAGGATCAGCGTACTCCAACGCTAGTAAAAGAGCACGAAGCTCTGCCAATTGTGAGGTGCAGTCCCCTAGAGTCTGCCTGTGCACAACTCTGGATTTGAACTCATCGTTCACCATGGCACCGACCACAATGGCGCATGCGGAAACGTAGGCGTGTTTAGAGCCATGCGCAACCTGCGCCGAACCATCAGTGTAAATGATGCAATGGAAGTCCTCCAAAGGTCGCATTGCTAGAGGAGCACAATGAACGAACTCATACTGCAAGTACTCCTGCGACCGTAATGAGGCGTCAAAAATAAACGTGACATCCGTGGACGTCAAGGAAGCAGCCCATTGAATCCACTGAGGGTGCAAAGCTTTAAAATTTGGTACACTGGCTTTAGTAACTGCCTCCAAATGAGGACAGGGTGTAACAACCAACATGTGTTTTCCCTGTGACAGAGCACGTTCCTTAAGAATCGCCATCTGCACAGCCGTTAAAACTATCTCCACAGTGGAAAACCGCATTTCAGCCGAAGTGTACAAGTGTGACTTGTAAGCAATAGGTACCGTGTCTCCTTCATTAAAAGTGAGGTACGTGAAACCCACTGTGCCAGGAATGATTCTTATCACCAGGTTAGTGTGGTTATCACGAGTCAGTAAAAATTTAGAAGCGAGCAGATCAGCCTGCAAGGATTGCAAGATGGCCGAGTGCTCAGGCAGCCAGCATGACTTGGAAAAAGTTGGTTGTATCAAAGCATACAAAGGCTTGATACGCTGAGCATATTCTGGAATGTATGTCCTCCCGAAATTTAAAAAGCCCAGTAAATACTGTAATTTTTTCAGTGTTGTAGGAGCGCGCAACTATGCGCATTTCTCCAAGAAGTGAGGAGCCAAACCTCTTCCTTCATTGTTGAGCTCATAGCCCAGGAACAACACTGTGTACTCTACAATGTGCGATTTTGCAAAGTTAAATTTGTAACCCATGTCAGCAAAGGTACAAATTATGGAATTCACTCGACACAGATGCTCCCAAATTTCGTCGTCTGTTAGATATATGTCATCCACATACGAGCAAGCATCGGGGTCTAAGAGAGACACTATACGGGCGGTGAAAATCCCAGGACTATTCTTATAGCCCATTGGGAGACGCCGAAATTGTTTTTGGACACTGCCACAACTAAGACCATCCAATCAATGGGCATAAAAACCGTTGGAAATGTCAAGCGTTGTTTTAAAACGCTTACGCACTAGACTATCCACTAGGGCAGAGCCGTGAGTATTCTGTACTGCGCAGTTACGGCAATGCGAGTTTAAATGCCGGTAATCCAATACCAAACGATATGACCCGTCCGGCTTGGTCACAGTAAAAAGAGGGTTATTTATCGGTGACACACATGTTTCAATAACTCCCTGATATTCCAATTGCTCAAGGATTGCCGCGACGGAAGCTTTGGCTTCACGCCGTATTGGATATTGAGGTTGAGGCTGCGGCCGAGACCGTAAAGGAATCTCGTGGCATGGGGACAATTTATCCCAACCACATTGGTTGCGGTACAGAGCCGGTGCTAGAGCCCTAGCCCACTCTTCTGCAAAATGCTGCGCATGCTCCTCCGAGACAGTGTTCACGAAACTCGGGAGGATTACCTCCTCCCCTCGCGGCGCTGCGAGCACAAAAGGTGGGGGCCAGTCAGCCTCCGAAAGCAAAATGTCATACGTAGACGAAAGATTTTCCCAAAATACTCCTTTGATGGTACGTTGTATGTCACCTTCTATTAACAGGACAATTTCATAAAGTCTATCAGGGGGAGCAGCTCTTGTATCGGCTGTTTCTATCACAACATAAATATCAGTCGCTGTCACCTTCAGTAGTGGACGCAGGGCCTCTCTCACAATGGTAATCTCCGCCGTGCTGTCCAGCAAAGTCAGAGCCCATGTCAGATTCCGAAGCCGCGTTCTCACTATCTGTGGCATATCGATGCGCTGTTAAAGCCGCGACTTTCTTTTTGGCAAACTGCGGTCTCTTCGGCTTTGAGCCGTCCTGCTGTCCTGTGACGTCTGTTTGGCGGGGCTGGTCACGTCCTTGTTGACCACCCCGACCCCTTCCGCCTCCTCCACCACCGGTCTTCGGGGCCGATGAGTCCTGAAAGGAACGAGGAGAGCGTTGATCAGAAACCTGAAATCGATCAGGCGATTTAATTGTCGCGCGATCGCGCAAGTCATAAACACGTTCTGTCTGCACAGGCATCTGAGACGCAGGGTGAGACTCCTGTTTCTGTTGCTGTTGCTGTTGCTTACCCTGTTTCTGTTTCTTAGGCCAATTTTGTTTTTTGGACTGGGCTGAACCTCCGTTTCTGAAGTTTGCCCTTGGGGTTGCTTCTTCTCTTTCACAGAAAAAGGCTTAAGACCCTTGCTATTGCGACCCACTTTTCTATAAGCAGCCACAATAATCCTAGCTAACTGCCTGGGTTTATCGGCATCGGGAATGGTCTCCAAAGCGTTAGCCACCTGAAAGTTCACTGCATCCCCCTTGACATTAGCAAGAATGAGATCGCAAACTATATCAAAGGAGCCACACAGGCGCATACCCAATTCAACCGCTGCCTCCGGTCCGTGATCATCTTGAACACGTTTAACGATCGCAGGCAGGACAGTCATAGACGGAGTGCCGAAACACCTCGCATAGACCGCCGCAAATGTCCATCCCCATGTTTCACAGTCAACCAGTTCGGGGGCCAAACCCTTCGGTAAACTAATCGTTAAGATTCTATGTTTATCACCAGGTGTTGTATTAGGAAATACTGCTTCCAGCTGGTCAAATTTCTCGGCAAGCCAGAAAGGAAAATCATCCTTCTCCTGGGGTCGCTTACCCATCACTGCATTGACCATCACCGGACTGAGCTTTAAACCGCCCTGTCCTGCTGGAGGAGCCGGACCCCCCGGGGGCCCATCCGGGAGATGATGACCTATGTATTGCACTAACGCAAGAATCACGGCAATAGAAACTACATGTAGTCTACGAACCTCCGCTAAGGTACAATTGCCGTGTTGAGGATGAGGAGTAAATCCAGCTTAAACAGGCCAATATGCGCCTGGAATGGACAAAGGCCCTAACCTCGGAGCGGTTAAAGAATGGGGTAGGGCGCCACCAAACCAAACGCGATGCTGCCAATGATCAATAGGTACTTCCAGTGCCCTGTACGGAGTATATTCATTCGGCACAGGTGAGGGAGTGTAATTGTAGAACACTCCAGAATTAGTGTCCACAGCCGGAAACGTCACCCACGAATAAAACAGTTCGTATGGGTAAGCTGCATCCGCACTCACCACCAATATCACAGCCATGCCTTCTAACAGGACTTGGTAAGTCTGCATATGATTGCACACCGCAATGCTACTATGCTGTGGAATGTCCACAGGCTGGGCCATGACTGCACAGGAACTTAGAAAAACAAAGCAAACGTTGTAGCACAACTGGGTAGTAATTCAAGGAAACCGTTTTAGAAAGATTCAAGCTTGAAAAGACCTATTTCAAAAATAGGTAGGTTTGTCCGACACTACCGTTGTCCGGAAACGACAGCGAAGGGGTTAAGGTTTGAATGATATACTACTCAAGTGTCATGATATAAGACCACCAACGGTTGGGTGCCATGTAGCAGGGTTTCCGTTCTCCCACAGAACTGTGCATAGAGATTTGGTACCTCGGCGAATTAGGGTGTCCCAAAACTCACCTCAGTACCCAAAATCCCCTTACCAGGCTAGCTACAGTGTCTCATTGGTCATAATAAACTTCCAATGATTAGACAAACCAGAACATGAACTTACGATACCTCAGGTCACGTGGAACACATGAACACTCTTTCGTTATACAATTATTTCAAACCAGAACGTGGAGTAAATGAGGACACGTGCATATTTGAAATATTTATTTACTAATGCCGTTTTCTCAAACGCAGTATCTTAGATAATACAAGGAAACATATTACCAGAAGCAAAGTTATCAGCATAGTTACTAGTCCATAAAAAGCAAATGGTGACAGCATACTAAAATGCTGGAATGAATAAGGGTTAACAACACCTAATTCTCATCCTCCCTAACTAGCATATTATATTAATATCTAAGAAGGTCTCTTTGGGTTTTAGCAGGGCGGGCCCATACCTCAAGATCCTAGTATGAAGAGATCACATCAACTTCCACCAGCTCTCTGCATGCGAACCGCATCAAGTGTGTATATGTGTTCCAAGCAAAGCAATATAAAACGCGCCTAAAGCCAGAATTTGGCAGGAGCTGCACTTATGTTATGTCTATGAAGGTGCGGAGATCAGACCTCACAACAATTCTGTGTCGAGTTATCCTTGAAGCTTCAGCACTCTCTGTACAGACATAGTTTACTAAGCAAAGCTGATATCAGAGTAATAACATATTATTCTCATGTAAATCACAACGCTCTTGTAGGTTGAAAGCTAAATCAACAATTAAGTGTCGTGTGCAGAAGCAGCAAGAGGAAAAATGGCGTTTAAACATTTAATAAACCCATGTCAACTTAACACAGTATATAGATAAGCAGTAACTATATGACACTTCATCAAGAACTTCCTCACAGTATGGAGTTGAACATAACATGGCTGGATTCAGGCTAGTACACTGTGTTATTGTCACATTTTCAGCACCCAGAATCACTCTCTCATATTTTGTCGAATGGCTACTCGTTAAATGCTGTGCGCATCAACAGAATCTCTACTGAAGGCGGAACAAACACTCTCAATGGATGACCCATAATAATCGACTCACATTGTTCAAGACTCACACAAGTACATCAACTGCTTTCAAACATCCTGGTAATGCTGCAGTGATGGGATCCAAAGTGGCGGATGAATATGCCATTGGTCTGCGTGCTGTTCCGTGTGGTTGCGTTAGAACTGAGAGTGCGCAACCCTCATACTCATTACAAAACAACGCGAATTCTTTTTCAAAGTCTGGCATCCCTAATGCTGGTGCTCGACATAAACTGTCTTGCAACTCCAGGAATGTCCTCATACATTCCTCATCAAGATGTATTGGATCTCACATCTTTGTGTGTCAGTCTCTGAAGGGGTTTTGCCATCCGTGAAAAATTAATAATCCACTGTCTGCAGCAACAAACCATTCCCAAAAACATTCGTACCTCTTTCTGTGTTTTCGGTGGATTTTTTTGCATGATAGCATTTATTCGATCCTGAGAAACTTTGCGAATTCCATTTTCAATGATGTGTCCAAGATAAAGCACTTCAGTCTTACAAAATTTTTATTTTGTTGGTGACACTTTGTGACCACCTACTGCCAATTGATTCAGTAAAACAATCATATCTGTCACACAATCTTCTCTAGTCCTTGATGCTTCCAGCAAGTCATCAATATACTGGACTAGAACTGAATTCCTGGGCATGACCAATGACTCCAAACACTTCTTCAATATCTGATTGAAAATTGAGGGGGCTCTCTGTATACTCTTGAGGTACTCTGCACCATGCCAAGACACGGTTTCCGAACCGGAATGCAAATAAATATTGGCTATCCGGATGCAAAGGAATTGAGAAAAACGCTTGAAACAGATCGATCACTG
The DNA here is from genome assembly GCF_964261635.1 of Lissotriton helveticus. NCBI lineage: Eukaryota > Metazoa > Chordata > Amphibia > Caudata > Salamandridae > Lissotriton > Lissotriton helveticus. The sequence goes on along the minus strand of NC_136059.1, from coordinate 399,510,031 downwards.
TGAACCATTCTACGTCACATGGAATTTGATATAGGATCACTGCTGGATTTGGTAGTATAAGACAACAAGGTGTGGTGGTGCGTGCGTGCGCAGTCTGCTCATTTTCAAGCACTGGACTTTTGCTTGTGGCGCGCCGCTGCTTGCTCCCACCAGCTGGATGCCGCCACAAGCCCGAGTGTGTGCTTGAAAATGAGCAGAGCGGCGGCTAGAGGCCCTCCTATTCAGCGAATGCGCGCTGATGCGTAGGCGAGACCTAAAAACGATTGATTTAACCCAGATCTGTGACTGGGGTGACTGTTTGATTGATTCAGCATTCCTTCTATCCTCTGTTCTTTTTGCATGAATAAAAAGCAGGCAGAGTCAAGTAAAACATTTACCTAGGATCACACAGTTTGTTCAGCTGAAGTAAAGAAGCTGGCATTAATCGGTATTTCTGGATTCACACTGCACAATTCTGTCATTAGACTTTCATGAAGGTGCATGCACTGTGAAAGTTTTCTGCATTTTAAATTACCTCTTCGGGCATGGTTGGCAGCAGGCCCTATGCAGAGAGACTGCAGAGCAAGGGAGTTGGGAGAGCAGAACTGAGCAATGCGTTAACAGCGTGGGCTGCTGTAAGCTTGGCTCGTTTTGAGCTCGAGGGTCCAAGAGGACCTCGAGCTGAGACAGGCATTTGGCTTGAGCCTTCAGTGGCTCTTCAACCGCTAAAAAGGACTTCAGGACGGATGGGACACACTGAGCAGAACTACATTCTGCTCAGATGTAGCAGAATGGACATCTGCAGAGCGGGAGCCCCAGCACGTTCTTGGCCAATATTAAGAAATGCTGGTGGAACTGTGAGAGTTGCTAGGTGTACTGCACGGTTGTTACTCCTACCATCCGTCTTCCTCCTGCTGAGCTCCGAATGGGGCTGGTTTCCAAATTAAACCAGAAAATACGTGATCTGTAAACTGAAGGAGCCTGTTAGCTCAGCCTATTTCTCTTCAGTTTTCTGTGAGTCCTCTAAAAATATCTAGCAAAAGTTTGCATGAAACTCCTAGTGCATCCACCGCTCGTTCTTTCTGAGGCAGGTGTAGACAATTTTCACTAGTGTGTCAACTTTTCTCGCCCGACTGCATGTAGGCAGACATTTCTCATCTAGGGAGGGTGTGAGGACCATTTTCACTAGTGATAGTTTTTCTAGCACCTTTGTGGCATCGTTTAGACCCGATGATCTTGGGCCATTCTTGGCAGTGTGAGTGCTGTTTTCAACTTCATTGGCTTGGGTCCTTAGCGTCGGTTATTTCCTCTTAGGTTAGCCCTCCATAGAGAGTGAGTGCCACCTTCACAAGAAGGAGTACCTTCTAGCACCTTGGCAGCGCTAGCCATTCTTAGGCTTGCCCATCCCTCCATCCTGGTGAGAATAAGTACGTTCTTGCCGTGGGAATGAGTAAGGGTCCCTAGTTTGATAGTGGTCGGATGGATGTCGCGTCTCACCTGGCGCATAAATGAGATCTTACCCTCTGAGGGTGTTGGCAATGCTGCTGGCAGGAGATACATCGCGTCTCTGGTTTCTCGCCCCAGAGCGCATGTGCCCTATTTTCTGTCTGTGAGTAATACTGCAAGGTGTTCTCGGTCATTGTTCCTCCGCTGTAGCTCTTTGTCAGGACCGGTATACTGTTACTTACACTCTGAACAGGACAAGGACACCCTTCAGGCTGCACCGGGCATCCGGATTATATCTGTTGATCTCATCGAATCTGATCGCCTCTGCCGTTCTCTTGGGAGCTTGGCCTGGGCTCACTCTTCAAGCTCCTGGCAGTCTTTCAAGCCGGACTTACTTCAACCATCGTTTCATTCTTTGTGGTGGTTTTTGCAGCATGAAAATATTAATCAGATGAGTGCTAGAAAGCCTTCCAGTAGTTGTAAAAGTGCTGCTTTTTTCTAGGTACCAGTCGGTGGCAAGGCACTGTTTTGCTAGCAGGATAGAAAAAAAAAGCACAAGCGCGCTAGCCTTGTGCGGCAGCAAGGGGAGGGGAGAGAGGAGGGGGCCTGGGCCGTATTCCCTTGCGGGAGCGAGCAGCAAGGCACAATAATTGCTAACATATGGCTTCGCTGCTCGTTCCCGCAAGGAAATCGCCAACTGTGCACGTGTTGCCATTCAAAGCATGGCAACTCGTGCACGTTTTTGCCCGCAAAGCTGTGCCGATTGCTAAAGGTCACTTTCCTATGCAGCTCATGCACGCTGCATAGGCGAGACCTAAAAAGACATAAGTCTTTCCCCGTAGTACCTCGGGAAAACTGTGATTGGCCCAGCTTACTAGCGGTATTACTGGAAAGCTCTGTGAATTCTAAAAACTCATACCTCTACATCCTTGTGTAGGAGTAAATGTACAGGTTCAGATTAACAACTTTTTGGTAAATCTGACTCCTTGTGAATACATAGTGCGGCATCAGTGAGACAACAGGAGCGGTTTTTACCAGACCGAACAGTGGTTTTACTCTGTTGAATAAACCATGGTACCATTCAGCAGTTTGTGTCCTTTACAAAAAAATCTGCTTTAGGTTCAGCATGTTGCTCAGCTAATCTCTTGGGCGACATAATTAAGGTCACCAACCCACATGCCAACTAAAATTTTAAGTTTCATTGGATAGCTGAAAAAGCAACACAGGCAGGAAACATGCCATACAGTGTATGCATGTATGCATTGGTATTTATATAGCGCAAAACTAGCCTGAGAGCAGCGGAGTGCTGGATATGGAGTATGGCCCTCGAGAAGATATTGGGGAAAGGTCAAGGGTAGACTGTTGGGTCGGGATAGTGCTCCTTGAAGAGGTGTATCTTTAGCTTGTTTTTTGAATTTTAAGAGGCGGTGCTCATCCTGGCTTCTGAGGAACACTGGTACAAATCCTGGAATCATGAACAGAGAAGGCCTACCTTCTGGTTTAGTCCTTCTTGCAATATTTAGTCTCCAGTCTGACTATATTCAGAATCCGGGTCTGGAGTTGTTCCCCAGGTGTGAGGGGCCAATTGTAGACCAAATGATTTGGCCAAACAGCCGTTTTTAAATTGGAATGTTTTTAAACAGGATTAACGTAAGGTGGGCTCTTGGAATTAGTATTGCCAGAAAAGAGTGCCCTTATAAAAAAAAAGTGTAACATAACATAACGCTTTCCAAAATTGTTTTGCTAAATATGTAAATAAAAGCTACATTTCTACATATGCTTGAGGTACTTAGCCGCAGAATGACGTAGTAAAGATGTTGTGGAGGCACCCAAAACCATTTTGGGTGAAAGTACAAGGTTCAGTATTTTCTTTTTGAGAGACTCCCGTTGATGATGGTTTATAAACGCTATGCTTGACCATTTTATGTTACATTGTCTCATTTCATCATGGAGACCCTTCTTGTGGATCTCTTTTCAAACATAAACAATCCTTGGTAAGTCTAAAAGGCCCAGCCTTCCATTTTATGTTACATTGTCTCATTTCATCATGGAGACCCTTCTTGTGGATCTCTTTTCAAACATAAACAATCCTTGGTAAGTCTAAAAGGCCCAGCCTTGCCTGGATACTCAGTATATTTTTGTGGATGCATTGTAATGTATTTATAGCAATTTTTGGAAGTATTTATTACACATGCTGCAAATATATATACTATTTATTACAAGTGTTATAAGTATCATTTTTTATAGAAGTGGAAGCCAAAAGGAAAAAAAATATTAAAGTAAGGTAAATGTTAGAAGCTGAAAAACGTTCTTTAAGTATTTGTATACAATGACAAGTTTTTAATGAAAAATATGTTTATAATATTTAATAAATTAAAACAGATTTATATATAAAAAGTATTAGTACAATTTTTTAAGTATGCTAAAGCTAATTTTAAGAAGATCGGTGTTAAAAACGTTTTTTGAAGCATAGAAGGATGTAGTATGTAAATGAAAGAATAAAGCGAACAATGGAAACCAAGACTGTGAATATGTAGTAGTGAAGACATGGACTGAACTGGAGTGGACCATGATAGCAGAAAGGTACAAACGTTTGCAGAGAATGTTGCAGCTTTTTTTAAATCAATTTTAAAGCAGTGTTTGACAGCATTGATCGAGGGCTGCTGTGGAGCCAATTAAAGAATTTGGGCCTTCCTGAATCAATATTGTGCGCCACATTACAACTGTACACCGGAACTTGGATCTGTATTAAAATAGCAGATTGCACAAGATGATTTATTTATTTATTAAGGAGTTTTATATAGCGCTAGCCTGACCCGAGGGTATCGGAGTTCTTCACAACTGTTTTGAGCAAGATTCATACAATAAAGCAGTATTCTACATATAGGTTCGGAAGTCCAAGTGTGCTGAGCAGCATTGAGGTAGTACGTGAATCCTGAGATAACCTGATAGAGTGCATGTTGTCTTGGGGTTGATACAATAAAGCAGTATTCTACATATAGGTTTGGAAGTCCAAGTGTGCTGAGCTGCATTGAGGTAGTCCCTGAGTACTGAAATAACCTCATAGAGTGCTCGTTGTCTTGGGGTTGAACCACTTGGGGGGGAGGAGCAGTTTGGGGTCAAATAGCAGGAAAGAGGTACGTTTTAGAGCTACAATGCCTGGGAGAGACAACGAGCAGATATTTGCGTTTAGATGGCGGCTATCCATTCGGGAGGTAGCAGTTGAGGAAAAGGCATTTTAGGTGTTTTTTTAATTTTGTGAAGGACGAGATAGTCCTGATACCGACTGGGATGATATTCCCGATTGTGGACGCCTTTCCAGCGAAGGACCGTGCAGCAGTGTTTTGTTTGTGTGTTTTCATAGGGATGAGTAGTAGACTATCAAGGGCAATCCAGATTGAGATAGGTCTAAAACAAGGCTGTGTATTAGCACCTCATGTATTCAATCTATTTATGGCAGACTTCTCAACAAGATTAAATGAGGTAAACTCTTATCGACCACGCTTGGGTCCATTACCTATAACACATCTTTCCTATGCCGATGACATAGTTCTGATCAGTCTAACAAGAGTCTGCTTACAAAGATCATTAAATGAGTTATCAATGCTTGCTGATGTCAATGCCTTTTAAATCAAATAGAAAAAACAAAAATCATGACTACTGAGAAGCGGCTTGCTCGTCAACACCTCATTAAGCTGGGAGAAACAGCGTTAGGGGTAGTCAATAACTATACATATCTAGGGCTGTACATAGATCACAAAATGCTATGGGGTCCATCTTTCAAGCCACTGCCCACTGTAATAGGTGCAACATTTCTGCTGATAGTGCCTTATGCAAGAATCGTTCTAAAGATGCAAAACTGTTGGACAAACTACAAATGAAAGCGTACAAAAAAGTTTCCTATTTACCTCGGAATGCATCCCCATCACTTGTTAAATTGGAATTTGGTCTTATACAACAAGAGATCGGGAGAAGATATGCTACCATTAGAAGCTGGCATAAAGTCTGGTTAAGTCAAGCGAACGACCTACATGATGCCTTGTGGTGGGCCCATGAAGAAGACCCACTCTCAAGCTATGGCACATTTTTTAAAATAGCCCTGGAGGAAACAAAGACAAAAGATCTCTGGGTGCAGAATCCCTCTTTTTCTGTCTTCCATAGGGTGATAAATAAAATGGCTAAATATCATTCATTATTAGAGGACAAAAGTAAATTTCCCAAGTGGTCTCATGCCTGGATGGTCCTGCAGTCCTATACAACAACACGACCAGCAGAATATGTAAACACAACATAGCCATTCTATTTGAAATGGAAACTCATGGCCACTAGGTTTGGGGTCTTACCAAGTTTAGCTGATTGCCAGCATGGAAGTACAATAGCCCCACAATATGTAACCCATGTGGTGAAACGAAGCAAGATTTTATTAATCTTGTCTGCTTATGTCCCTTATAAAAGCAACTCTGGTGTGGTTATTGAAAAAGGCTTTAAATGCTAGAGGGATCCAGTCTTGCAGACAGGGCAATAATTAAAGGCCTGGACCCAATGTCATGTCCTTTAGGCTAGTCCTGTCATGTATACCCCTATTACATACATTTGTCCCATCCACACTACAATAACAATTCTAAACAGGTGACCTTTTACCTAGTAGCTTTCTCTTGTCTCTTCGACACCATACTCTTAGTATTCTATCATAATCCATGTACCTGATGTACATAAACATTTCCCCAGGCATGGCAGAATTATTCTGTATAAGGGTCACCACTTTTTTCATCCTTGGCCAACAGCCAGCTGTGCATGATAGCATTCGTTTAGAAAAGAATTGGTGACTGTTTTCAAAACATTTATGATTGCTTTCAAAGCATCCATGACTGTTTTAAAAACATATTGATTTAAGAAAAACCCCAGCAGTGACCAGTTTAGTATAAAAGATTCTCACTCCCCTTACACATTTAAGGAGAATTCCTTCCAAGCTGACACCGGGCTCTTCATGCTGAATCTTCGACACACAGCAGTCTGACATCCCTTGTGGAATGTCATCCTCGACGCAGAGACGAGGTCCTTCATTCTCAATCATCATGTGAGGGGGTTGGTTCTTCCCTGGGGGATTCTTGGCTACATACATACATATACACGGTTATACATGCTACACCTACAGATCTAGGCTAGGTGCATTTTAGAAATATGCAATTGCTACTGTTTTATCTGTACTGTTTATGTTCATATTATGGTAGAAATGTATCTACTATTTACTATATTGGCACTAACAATCTCTCTTTCGGATGCTTCTGTCTCCTGATTGACGCAGCACATATCTTTTGCACCAGGCTGTGGCTGGACCAATAAATACTTATTCAAACGTCCTAATTGCCATCCTGTGTACTTTCTGAGACAAAGCAAGCCTGAGTGTCTGAGCAAAATGTACTGTACTGTTTTCCATGACCCCTGAAGAATCAAGGTTGTCATGTTCAGTGGTTGCCAGAGACTACCTACACCACTGTAGAATACTGGGGGTGGTAGTGGCACTGTAGAGCTAGCTGGTCTAACGGCTGACATATCCTATGGGGGTGCCCGGAAGCGGTTGGGACATCAAGCCCTCACTTTATGTCATCCAAAACGTGCAGGTCCTGGGGATTCCTAGGAACTACACAGCACCAATAGATCCCAATTTGAACTGTAATATGATGAAATTTCTGATCATTTATGAACAGTTATTAATGAAAAAGGACAAACAAGCCTCTGTTTCACTGACGGAACAGTGATTATGGGCATTGGAATGCCAAGACCATTTTCCCTGGACAATTAAGAAGATGTAGCATGAGTTAGGAAAGAGATTACCAAGATGGATTTTTAATTGGACCTTATGTTGGGATGGAAAATGATAGTAATAGAAGTCTGGTTTATTAACATAGTAATAGGAAATGGATAATACTGTTCATTTTTTAAATATTCCAGGTATGATAAATGATCCACAGATTGGTTTTAAACAGATCCAATGTATTTTATGTTGAGAGCAGAAATGATAGGAACTCTGTAAAATTTGATGTGAAATGTAATTGTAATAATTTTTATGATGTGGAAATAATTATCCTTTGAAAGATTGTTATGGTTTTTATGTACTGAAACAATAACGTTTGGATTTTGATTTGGACATGGACTGAACTGGAGTGTGTTCTTAGTAAAAATCACTGTACATGAGAAGATTTTATTAGGTAACACAAAAAGATTCTTGTAGAAGTGGACATCGAGTGGTATATAAAGCCACGCCCTCTGCTCCATAGAAGTAAGGAGCATGATGGCACTGGAGAGTGTTCTTAGTGGAAATCTCTGAGTTCCCTGTGAGAAAACGTTTACCAGGTGTTGTGTTGTTCCTTTAAGCATTGCTAGGCAATTAGCAATGTTCCATGTTAGAATTGTTATTGTGCAAAAAATGTACTGTTGGAAGTTACTTGGGGGAACCGGTGCAAGACAGCTGGAAGGATAACTTATTGCTCCAGACAATAAACTTGTACAAACACAATCTGCTTAGTGTATTTGTACATCTTTGACTCGTCGGACTTGCCACTAAAGAACTTTGTGAGTATTTGTGGTTTAAGTGACGTGTGTTGAGGAGCGAAGCTGAATATTTTTTTCCTTTCTTCTCAAAAGATTAAGAGATTGGAGAGTAAGGAGGAGTTGAGTCACAAGCGTAAGGAGGAGTTGAGTCACGAGCATATGGAGGAGTTGAGTTACGAGCGTTTACCTTCAAACTGGTAACCGTCGTCTCGTGCCGGCCGCTCGAGCCTTTCCAGCGCGCATTGCAGAACGCTGGCATTTCGCAGCTGCAGCTTGTGTTCTAGGCTTCTTCTTACTCTAAGAGTGGAGCGTCTTCAAGCGTAACGCGTCACGGCACGCAGGGTCAGAGGAGCGTGACCTTGCGAGACGCGTACGTGCAGCCATTTTGGGAATTACACTGATGTTTTGAGGACAGCCGATTCATTCTAGATGAATAGAATGATCTAAAAGAAAGAAAGAAAAGCTAAAAAGGTACATTTTAACATTGTTTCTTCAAATTGTAATTTTATTGCAACACAGATATTTCCAACAAGTTTTTTTTTTCCGATTTGAACAAGCATCTACGTTTATGTACCTTCCATTCATTCTAAAGGAGCCATTGCAAGTCCTCCTGTTCATCACAATTTTCGCTGTAAACAATAATTGTTGATTCTTCACTTCTTGACTGGTCAGTCATTGCAAGTTCTTCTGTTTATCTGTCCATCCGGAACTGACTTGACTGGAACCTCACCAATGGCTTCTCCAAATTTTTCAATATCTACTCCCCACGCATTCTGCCCGTCAGGCGCTGAACCAACCCTTAAGTGGAAATAGTTATGCAGTCTATACAAGATCGGTTATGGATTAATGGCGATTCTACCTTGGAAGCAATTATTAACATTGCTCGCAAAGGCGAAATATCTGGCAGGTGCGCTAAGGAGTTAATGGATAAGAGTAATAATCCAACTGTTGTAGCAAAAATTACTGCGAAACCAAACCAAAAGTTCCAAAAACAGTATAAACCTGAAAACAAAGCTAAGGTTGGTAACAGATTCAGATGTTATAGGTGCAATAGTAAGGATCATCTGGCCCACAGCAAAGCTTGTCCAGACTTAAAAAGTAAATGCTCAAATTGTGGTATCGTAGGCCATTACACGAGAGTATGTAATAGGAAAAAAGCGGGTGTTAAATGTGTACTAGAAGAAGAGGTGTCAGATGATTATATTGGAAACTCTGATGATAATGACATGGGTAATGTGTTAAACTTATCTGAAAAGTTAGTTCTTAACATTGATGACTGAGTGCTTGTTAAATATTGGTGGGGTGGATACAAAAATGTTTGCTGACTCAGGTTCACCGTACACTATTATTAACGAAGAGTTATGGAATAAGAAGTTTGTGCGCAAAGTTGGTGATACCTTAATTGAACCTGACATTCATCCGCTAGGATATTCTGGGGAAAAAATTGACATGCTTGGTTACAGGTGGTTCACATTTAAATTTAGACAAAGGTCAGCCAGGGCTAAGTTGTACGTTGCAAAGAAAGGTCCACCAGTACTTGGATGGTTAGACCAAGTTAAACTTTGTGCTTGATCCTAATAGCAACAATAAAGTCAAGGTAATTGATGACGGAACAAAAGTGGCTGACACAATGTAATGAACACAACAGGGAGAATGAGGGTCCTAGGGGATGTTTAACGACCGGACATTGCTACTGCCCCCAACTTTTTCCAGTTTGAGGACTCTGTCTACTTGCAGATTAGCGGGACTAGCATGGGCAGCGTTTTTGCCCATAGTCTCGCTAATCTGTACGTACACAGGTTTGAACTAGACCACATCCTCACCGACACCAATCCCTACCATGGGTGTCTGCGTCTCTGGAAACGTTATATAGATGACGTGCTGGTGGTGTGGCGAGGGACAGTTGAGGACTTAAGTAATTTCCATGCATGGCTGAATGGGAGAAACCAGTTTTTGAAATTTACTATTGAATACAATAAACATCAGTTAGCATTTCTGGACCTGCTGATCACGGCGACATCGACTGGCTTACAATCAGAGCTATACCATAAGCCGATGGCCAGGAATTCCTACTGAGCTATGAAAGCTGCCACCCAAAAGCACTGCGAGATAACTTGCCCTATGGGCAATTCTTGCGAATACAGCGGAATTTCTCTACTAAAGCTGCCTTTGAGAGCAATGCAAAGACTCTTAAAGCAAACTTGGCTGAGAAAAAATATCCAAAACGGTTGATCCGTAGCTCCAAGAAAAGGGCTTCTAACAACAATAGGGAGAGCCTGCTTGAACTCCTACCCTCCAAACCAAAGCAGGAGAGGATCACGTGTGTGAACACGTTCTGTACTCAGTCTAATCAGATTAAAAAAATCATCAGGAAACACTGGGCAATCCTAAACACTGGAACAGACACACTGCCACCTCCATTGTTCGCATTTAAACAAGGGCAAAATCTGAAGGTTCAGTTGGTCCATACAAGACCCAAGGGAAACATCCCCCAGGCAGTAGGGACGCTTTGGGATATGCCAGCCGTCACTGGTCATCATCCCTGCGGTAACTGCGCAGCCTGCCCCCAAACATCTAAAACATCCAGCATTGACATTGGCACTGATTGCCCGTGGCAACAACGACGGTTCACTAATTGTAACAGCCAGAACCTCGTGTATTTAATCATCTGTCCCTGCAACATGAAATACGTGGGGATGACCACGCGCAAAGTAAAAGTGCGCATTTCTGAGCACAATAGTTCAATTAGATGCTGTAAACAAGCCACCAGACTGACTAACCACTTCATTGAGGTAGGACACCTGCCCACAGACTTGAGATGGACAGTAATTGAACAACCACTGATCCCTCCCACGTAACAGACGTCAGCAGCTTTCTATTTAAAAGAGAGCAGAAATGGGTGTATAGTATGAACTCAGACAAAAACGAGCTGAACGAAGATATTCCATGGATGTCGTTATAAATTATTCATAGATAGGCATATATGCTTCTACTTTGACATTCATGGGTATGTCGCCTTGGCTTTTGGGTGGTCCTCTTGCCCTAGCTACATCCGGAAAGTTTCTCAAAACCATTGATTGATCGCTAGTATCTGTGTGTCCAATAAGGAGAATAACATATCGTATACCTTTATGCACAACAATTAAGGAATAAGATAACGAAGTGCCATACACGAGTGTCCTTGTGCATTAATGTTTGAAGAATGCTCGTGAGACCTTGCACATTAAAAACTTGTGGCATTTGGTGATGATGTTGATGGAGCTTCATATGATCTTGATTTATAGTTCCTGACAATAGGAGAGAGTGCATTGTTTATTTTTCTCCCCAATATACAAGTCTAGCCGTGACATGCCCACGTTATCGAATAAAGTTATTCAATTCGTAAAAAAAACACCAGCCACGTTTTGACGGTTCTTTGCCCTGATAATACAGATACCCTCCTTGCCTCTTACTTGTTATCTTGGTGGCGTAAGAAAGCCAAATGAGTCAAGCTTCTTATAAAGCTCTGTGCATAATAATAGTACAATATACAAGACCGAGGAGTGTTGTTTACGTGGGGCTGACGAAGTAGGGGACTACATTACCCAGAAGCTCGTGTATGACGCAGGCCGATGACACACCAGACGCGACCCGGCCCTGACGTTCATGCAGCAAATGAGCTTAAAATGCCCGATAGTTCACAGTGTCGGTACCTCCCCAAAGACAGCCCAGAAGGACGTCTGGAGTACCGATGGAAAGGTGAGTACGGGCTTAAGCATGGTTTTGGTCTCCTAGAAATTTTGAGTGCCGTTTGCCTGTGTGTATGTTGAATCCAAGGCAGCAGCGCTGTGCAGCGGGATGGCGGAGCCGGCGGCAGCAGTTTAGCAGTAACGCGCCTGATGTCGGTATGTTTGCTGATATTTACACCCCAAAAGAGCGGGCAGCGAGCATATGCTAAAGTCACTCGAGTCTGTAGAAATGATACAGAGTCGGAATGCCTGGCAGTGTGTTAGAGCTTATGCCGCAAGTGTGCACAGCAACTTGAGGCAGGGTGTGGTTGCCTGACGGTAATATCAGCGTCCATGAGAACAGAACGAACCAAATGTGCACTAACAGGGACATGTTCATTCTGTTTTTCGCACTAAAGAAAGATGACAAAAAGTGTGTATAGAGAGCGCTTCATTCGACTAAAAACGTATCGGATTGAAGGTGTCACCCGTGGCTATTTTTAACCGGGAGGGTCCCACTGACTAAGATTACCATCTGATTGCTAGAGGTCAGGAGGACTCTGAGATATGAACATTGATGAAAGCTTGTTACCAATAATAAGATCTATGGATACTAGTCCCCGCATTAGTTGTTGCAATGAGCGGTTGGTTGATGATAGCAATCCAAATGTCTCGAACTAAAACCCTTTCTTTTATTCTTGTCCACCAGAGCCGTGCTCCCATTACCTGCGCTGTGGCCAGGTGAGGTGGAGCTTTTCTCTCCTGCCACATTGGTGAGTGAGACTGTACACTTTGTGTATATGAATAACATATGTGTGTCTATCGATTGAAGGTATACGTATAATTTGCCCTAAGCAAGATTACTGGTTCTAAAGGACTTCGACCCAGTTATCCAACCAAGACTAATTGTTGTGTGTGTTTCTTTCTATGTGTCTGTTCGTGTGTTCCTTGGCCAAATTGGCGTACTTTGGACCATGAAGTAAGGAGAAGGATGATCGAAATAACACTCAGGTGATAAAAAACCTTTTTACACTTGTTATTTAGCAGTAGCGTTAATGGTCCTGATGAAGCAGCAGGATACCCTTTGGCTCCGTATAGTCTGCAGAAACATGTTGACCTAACACACTCATTAGTAGTCATATGTTGATACTACTATCTTCGCACTCTTTTATTGTTTTGGGAGTGAAGAGGTGCACATTAAAGTTCCTTACCCCTTCACTATCCAATTTTATCTACTAAAACACACTTTTTCACTTATTGATCTCTCCACGTTTTTTGCACTGCTTTACAGTTGTCACCTGACACCCTCACACACCATAGGAATCACTGGGCCACACAGGTCAGATTAGGCTTATACATCTGCCAATCTGCTGTGGGTATATAATTTTATCTTCATGGTGTGAAGGACCCCAGATGATGAAGGGCGGTCTCGGTCGATGACTGATGGGAATTTTTTCACAAAGAAGTAATACCCTAGGCGTGATTACACTAGTTTAAGTTATTAGCTGAGTTCACTCCGTCTTCTCTTTACAGATACATAGTCAGTTGTTTTCCTTTTTTTGACCCACTGCTACTTTTTGTTGGTGTAAGCTGACGCAATGTCATCATTGTTTCCATATATTGTGACCACAAACCTTTAGTGAAACTTTTGACGACGGAAGGTACTGTGAATGCTTCAGCAATGATTGCTAGATTGTCTATGCGCATGCAAGATTTTATCCATAAAGTAGTGTATCTTCCCGGTAAGGATAATCTTTCGGCCGATTGTTTATTTAGACTGCCAGTTAATTTGGAGGAGTGTGAAGATGATACCTATGATGACTTCCAAATTGCCTTTGTTCATGACGATGGTGGTTGCGCAGTAAGCAAAGAGGAATGATTATCAGAATGCAAGAAGGATGTTGTTCTGGAACGAGTGATTAAGTGCATTAGTAACAATTGGTGAGACTATTTGAAGAGTGATGTGGAATTAAAACCTTTTTGGGAGGTTTGTTCTCCATTGAGTGTGGAAAATGACACAGTTTTTAGCGGTGAAAGGATTGTTCCACCGTGTGGTTTACGCAGAGTTGTTGTTCAATTATGGCATGATGGCCATTTTGGCATAGTACGTACAAAAAGTGTTGTTAGAGACCTGTTTTGGTGGCCAGGAGTGGATAAAGCGGTTGAAAAGTACATACGGAATTGCATTAATTGTTCCTCTGCTGACAAAACATTGAAAACCTTACATCCTCCTATGTTGGAGTATGTACCACCTCTAAGTGGCCTGTTGTGGAAGTGGTTGAAACTATTGACACTTCTGCGGTATTAAGTTTTTTGGACAGAACATTTGTATCAGAAGGTTTACCTAGAACCATTTTAAGTGATAATGGTGTTCAATTCTTATCTAATGCTACTAAGAGTTATTTCAAGAAGGTTGGTGTTTGTCATAGAACTACTTCATTTTACAATCCCAGTGGAAATTGTGCAGCTGAGAGGTTTAACCGAGTTATTAAGGGTGTTATTCAGTCAGCGTGTAATTCTAGGATTGATTGGGAGACTCAACTTTTCAAAGCGGTTGGGGCTTATAGGGTGACAAATAATGAGTACACTGGTGTTTCACCCTTTGTAATGATGAGAGGACGTAAACCTAGATCCAAATACAATCCGATTTGGTGTTATGACTGTACTGTATGTCAATGGTCACCTTCGATTGTTTGAGAAAAATTAATTGAACATCATGCGAAAGTTGAAGTATATAGTGATAATAAGTGTGGAGCCAAGAATGTAAAGGTAGAAGTTAGCAATTGTGTCCGCATTAAAAAACCTGGTAAAGTAAAAAAAGGTGAGAGTCAATTTTTTGAGCCTGAGGAAGTTGTGGAGGTACTGAACAATGCTGTCAGGGTAAGAAGTGGTAAGGTACGGAATCTGCACAGTGTTGCTTTAACTTCCAAATTTTGTTTAGATGCAAATCTGCAAACTAGGATTCCTGGTAGTTTTCAGTGGTTTGATGAGGATTTGGAGGACGAGATTCCTCCACCACCTTTAATTCATTCTCAAGGTGGAGCAGTTGGTCATGAAGGTTGTGTGAATGAGGATGGTGTGAATACTTCTTCGTTTTCAGTGCATTCACCAGAGGGTGTGCATTCACCAGAGGGTGTGCAGGATGATGGTGTAGCTGAAGGTGACACATCAAGTCCTGGTACTACTGAAAGTGAAGAGTTTAAGCCATCAAGCTCTGGCATTACTGGTCGTAATGCTGGTAGATCCAGAAAGCCTCCTATATGGTTGAAAGATTATGTAATAGAAGGAATTTGAGCTCAGACTTAAAAATGTGACAGTTATATGAATTATATTATTTTTATTATTGTTTTTTTTTATTATTTAGTTTTTTTATAAGATTGAGGAAGTGTTGTGCTGTTCCTTTAAGCATTGC
Organism: Lissotriton helveticus; assembly: GCF_964261635.1. NCBI lineage: Eukaryota > Metazoa > Chordata > Amphibia > Caudata > Salamandridae > Lissotriton > Lissotriton helveticus. The sequence goes on along the minus strand of NC_136059.1, from coordinate 399,494,935 downwards.
TAGGCAACTAGCAATGTTCCATGTTAGAAATATTATTGTGCAAGAAATGTACTGTTGGAAGTTACTTGGAGGAACCAGTGCAAGACAGCTGGAAGGATAACTTATTGCTCCAGACAATACACTTGTACAAGCACAATCTGCTTAGTGTATTTGTACATAAGATCAGGTTGCACAAAAAGCTGCTTTACCTGTCTGCATAGAGGAATGAATGGCTCGCTGCCTCTGGCTAGCTGCCTTGGAGGTCAAAACTAGTGAAGAGTGCTGCACACAAGAGTATGCTGTATGTTTTTTTAACGAAAGTGCAGACTGTCAAAACCTATTTATTCAGTTACACAATGAGCTGCTACATAGTTCAACACAAATTTTGCTGATATGTGCCACACGCACACCTTTGCACTTTAGTGCAAGGTGTGTGTGTGAGAGTCTAACATAGGTTTTGTACTGGAAGGGTTTTTTCCTTCCGGTGCAAAATTTATTCCTAGACAATTTCTAAAACTTTTCCTACTTTGGATGTGTGCTGTACAGTGCAGCATGCATGCAAAGTCGGAAAAGAATGGAGACATGAACAAATTTCTCCTTTTAACTCCTGGTTATCTTGTTTTTAGTAGATAGGGTTGGTGATTGCATGGCAACACCCATGTTACACCCTCTTGATGCGACTTTGCATTATTATTAGTCAATGTCCAGGACAAAACAAGTTTTGCGCTGGAAAGTAAATAATAAAAAAAATAATTGTGCTGGTTTGCGTAATTTTTATGATGCAAACCCAACGCAAAATGTTAGTCAATCACCCCCATTGGATGTAAACAAAATAATTTGAAAACATTTCAGTACTTGACCTTCCTTAAATTTGCAAAACAAAATCTCACAATTAGGCATGAGTACTTCCAACACCAACATATAGTTACAATAACAACAGTACATTGCACAGCGCTAGGACACCTCAGGGTAGCTTTTATTTTTCATTTGACTTCACTACAACTTTTCAACACCAACAAAGGATGAGAAAAAGAGAACAGGCACAGCTGTGAACACGATTACTAGCCAATCAATCCTTTAACTCCCATGTACAGGCAAAATACTCACTAAACATAACTAACGCTGCAACTGCCAAATGTCTGTTCGAGGACTAAATGAAAATGCATCTAACACTGTCAAAACAGCCACTGACCAAAGGTGGCTGCCCCATCACCACACAATGTTTATGCTTTCCTGTGGGCTGAACCAAAATTGTATTTGTGTTCCAACTACCCAGACGCCAAAGAAGGGTGGTCAAAATCTACTGCCAGTATTATTTGCATGATTATAATGTCATATTTTTGATATTATATAAGGCTGGTCAACAACTGAAACTTTTGTTAGTCCAGGCCTAAAAAGAATTGCTATAGAGGGTGAGAATGGGTTTGGATAAATGTCAGGAAGATATGGCGCTCAGCGGGTACCTAAAAGTAGGTGTTTGTAGATAGAGTAGGTCCGGTGCAAACAGGTCAGGGGAACAAACCCAGCAGAAACCAGCCCCTACTAAGATAGAGAGACGTGTCTCTTACCAGACAAATGCAACGAGTGTCCTGTGCACACGATTATCTAAAGTGGTTCTCAAGTCAGAACCCAAAATGGTAAGCGTTTAAAATATGATTTCAGAGTCCATCTTCATAGAGTAGGTATATTTAATGGTTCAGTGTTGATCAGTACATACAAGAGAAAATAGCCGACACGTGTTTCGTCACACCTTGTTGGGGCTGTGACTCTTCAGGGCTAGGAAGGACACAAAAGTGTGCATCAATTAGAATCATGGTAAAAATGATATAGTGACTCTGTGTGTGGAATTGAACACCTAGAACTCAGTGGAGACCCTATGTTGGTGGAAAGATAAACACACAAGTGACTGGGAGTCGAAGATAAACAGAGGGCCCGAAACGTGATGTGACATAGTGCTATTATAAAATACATAGCATAAACTAAGAAACCAAATTCGGTCAAGTAAAATGGAAAAGATTTCCAGTTGCTGAATCTGAGAGAAGATCAACATTTTCCCCTTCTTTTGCCAACCTGTTCATGGGCGCACTTGAAAAAGAGTGGATCTGGGGCACGAGAGGGGCACCATGGACAGAATACATTATTTACTGGGGGAGATACATAGACGACTGTCTCGTCCTTTGGTCCGGCTCACAAGAACAACTCAACTGTACTCACCTAAACTCGAACGATATGGAAATACAATTCACCTGTCACTCCAGTGCTACCAACATCCCATTTCTCGACATCGAACTGTACATAAAGAACAATACTCTACACAGCAGATAATACCGAAAAGAAACTTCCTGTAATGCGATTCTTCACGCATCGAGTTCCCATCCTGTACACCAGATACAATCAATCCCCTATAGGGAATTCACGAGGGCCAGACGTAACTGTAGTGAACAGTCAGAATTCGACAAAGAAATCTCTAACATGAGACAAAGGTTCCATAGGTGAGGATATAAACCCGAGACCATCGAAAAAGCATCTAAAAGAATACTTAACCTCGAGAGAGAAAAAACACTTTGAGTAACATCAGAAGACCTGTAGCCACCAATCAAACATCTAGACTGATAACCGACTATAATGAAATCAGCAACACGATGAGGCAAAGCCTTAACAGACATTGGAAGACCCTTCAGAAGGATAACATACTTAGGGAACTTTTGCCGAACAGACCTCAAATCACCTTCAGAAAAGGTCGGACACTCAGAAACAGACTGAGTCCGACAGTCCCCATCAAGAGTTTAACTTCCAACTGGATGACCAACCTATCTTGTGCTTTCCACAAATGTGGCTGCTGTGGAGCATGCAAATGGGCACGCAGTGGTACAAAGGAATTCAGAGACTGGAGAAACCTGAGTTACAGTATCAAGCAGAACATAAACTGCAACACGAAATATGTTGTCTACATACTTGAATGCACCTGCAAGAGACACTACCTAGGTAGCACCATAAGGGCCCTGAAAGAACGCATCATGGAACATATCAGGGCCATGCTAAACAACGATGCAAGATCTCCTGTTGCCTGCCACATCAACACTTGCCCCTCACAAGGACCGAAGAAGAGCCTCACGTTCTTCGGGATTGATGTGACAGACCCCAACTCAAGAGGGGGTAATCGTGAACTAAAACTGAGGAGACTAGAAGCAACCTGGATAATGCGCTTGCATTCTGTCAAACAGGGGCTTAACATCGACCATGAGCTACAATATTTCCTGGGCACATGAGACTTATAAACTTACCATCAGGCTTTTTCTGCTATGCTGTTATCATACATGTCTTGCTCCTGTTAATGACTACTGTAAACCCTATATATTTTATTTGTTGAAAATGTATGATGTTTCTTTTGCTCCCTGCAAACCGCGATTTCCCTAGACAGAGTTTGATGACGTTATACTACTATAACTGTATCACTGTCACTATGACAGTCGACTTACTATACTATTATTTTGTTCATTAACCATTGTTGAAAGACTTGGTTTTTAACCTGCACTTCCAACCTACCTATCCTTTCCACATCTACGGATGTAACTTCATCTCTTTGGCACTTGCCACCTTTTTTCTTTCTTTACCTTATCTCGACTACTCCTCCCGCACTACCTTCCATAGTTCATACCCTTTTGATCTGTCTGATTTGGTCCTCTTTGCCATTTCACGACATTTCAGGTTTCCCGTTCCATTTCTCCCCTTTTCCTGACACGCTGCGGGTCCACGTTTTAGTGCTTACTCTGCACCGCGTCAAGGTTTTTGCCCCGCCCCCTCCAGAGAGACCAATGACTATCCACCATCCGCCATTAATACGCTGGCGAGTCGACCGTTCATCATCCAAAACCCGGATGATTAGAACTACCGCATGCACACTCCAGTGCAAGATACTTCAATCTGACAGGTAAGAGGCCCTTTGACCTGCCAGCCACATTACTTTCTGTTTCCAATGCCGTTACTAACGGGCTCTCACCTTCCCCTTCTCCCTCCCAGTTTGCCGTTCAGGACAGACCCGTCCTGAGACGTGCATTTTCCTACGAAAGGCTCGCCGAGCGGAGTGTACCTATACGCCGCCAAACCCTGAACCTCTTCAAATCCGGCAGTAAGCCTCTCAGTGACTGCACCTCTACACCTTTACGCCTTTTTAGTTTGTTTTTTCACCGGCCCCGTATGTACCGGTCCCGTGACATCATTGTACTTATCTTTTCCCATGACAGCGCTGCTCACTTTGATAGATGGCTCATTTACATAGTCAGGTAAACTCCCGCCACCATGTATTTATTTCCGTATCTTTTGCATTCACCTCAGCTCCACATTCCAGTGCCCTTTTTTCATTCCTTGTTTTGTCTTTCTTTTCCTACCTCTTCTTGTTTCTACCTCACACTCCCCATTATAATTATAATTTTGTTTCGTTGTCACGCTGTCTTTAAAGCTAACGTTGCTCTGTTTTCGCTCTTTCCCGCCTGTTTTAATTCATCACTCACATGTATAATTTCACTGTGTATACTGTATGATGAACGATTCAACCCACCAATACCGCTCTCGATCTCCAAATTGTTATTATTATTTTGTGAACTCTCAATGTATACGCCACAATCAGTTAAATTTTGATATTGTTAGAAATGTGGTTCACACTACGCGCACTTTTGTGTTTCCAGGGTCATGTTGACCAAACGACAGTGCACCCTTTTACCCTCTTCTAGTTCGTTAATTGTTAAACAAGCGCAAACTCATACAATCGATCATGACATTTAGCTTTACCGGACAGCTATGCTACATTAATTTGTCTTCTTTTAGATGCCTCCACCAATCGGGTGAATCATCGGTGAACCACAGTATTCATTTGCATGTATATCTCGTGTTGTGAGCGACATTTCGTACATCTAGGCTTCCTTTTGTCTTCTTTTAGATACCGCACCATACCAGACCGTCCATTATGATCCTGATTGACAAACGATAAACTTTTTAGGCCTTATTGCCTGTCTTATTATGAAACGTAATTACTACATTAGACTCGCATGACGCTCCATGCACGCTGACGTTCTCCATGTTTTGATCGCTTGACACCGCATGTACTCTGACGCTCCTCATGCTTACATCATGTTTTCACTGTGTTACCACAATCGTGCCACTGTATAATAGTATGGAATAGTTTATTTTGATCTTCTCTCAGATTCAGCAACCGGAAATCTTTTTCATTTTACTTGTCCGAATTTGATTTCTTAGTTTATGCTATGTATTTTATAATAGCACTATGTCACATCACGTTTCGGGCCCTCTGTTTATCTTGGACTCCCAGTCACTTGTGTGTTTATCTTTCCACCAACATAGGGTCTCCACCCAGTTCTAGGTGTTCAATTCCACACAGAGTCACTATATAATTTTTACCACAATTCTAATTTATGCACACTTTTGTGTCCTTCCTAGCCCTGAAGAGTCACAGCCCCAACACGGTGTGACGAAACACGTGTCGGCTATTTTCTCTTGTATTTACTGATCAACACTGAACCATTAAATATACCTACTCTATGAAGATGGACTCTGAAATCGTATTTTAAACGCTTACCATTTTGGGTTCTGACTTGAGAACCACTTTAGATAATCGTGTGCACAGGACACTCATTCACACTAAAAAGAATTGCTGTCATTACAAACTTGAGAAAATGTTTGTGTTGAATATCTGGCAAATAAACATATAAAATATTTAAGAACATTTTTCGCACAAATGCAAAAAACGGTGTTAGGAAGGGTGGTAGATTCAATTTGTATTGCTGCAAACTATGAAGCATAGACTCAAAACTGAGAACAGTGGTTATTAACCTTTTGATTTCTGCTGACCCCCACTGAATCACTACTGGAAGCCTTGCATCCTGGCCTAAGCAATTCCCACTATTTGAATCTCAAACCACCAGGGCTGGACTGGGAACTCAAAGCAGCTCTGGCAAATCTTGTCAGACCAGCTCCCATATGGTGCATAGCGAGCGAGCCTGACCACTGCAAGGGGGTTGTGGGCTTCTGCCCCCAAGACAGTGTGGGGAATATGGCAACAATGGTGCATTCTATAACTGATTGTTCATTATATATTCAGTTGTATTAGTTTTTAAGCATATTAAATGATGATCTTACAGTGCATCAGGATATGACAATCTTTATTGGGGCTCTTCAATGATTCCCTTACTGTCACCCTCCAACAGTGCCTGTCATTTATTCATAGCGCCTCTCTCACATGTATTTCATTTCTTTTATAGCACCTCTCATACTAGTGTGGAATGTTGGAGCATTTGACATCACACACACACACACAGAGAGACAATGAATCATGCATGTGTAAATCCGTGTATAGAAAATGTTCCATAAGACAAGAGGTACTACAAGGTGTAGTATTCACATTTTAGCCATACTGGTATTCATTTTCAAGAGTGCTTGGTCTGGGGAAGCGCAAACTCAGGATTTATAATGTAACACAGAGATTAGGGCTGACTATACTAATAAGAATTTATTTCTCCACAAACAAAACCTTTTTTTAGCAAAATTAGTATAATGAAAGACTGGCACAAAAAACATAACTTTTTAACCTAGATTACAATTGTAATTTATGAAGTGCACAGTCACAAAATGATCTCTGTGACAAAAGCATTAAGCCACTTAGCTATGCACATAAAATACTGGGGCATATTATCAAGGACGGCGTTAAAATTATCGCCGGTTTAGCGGCAGAAAACTGCTGCAAAAGTGGCGATAATGGGCTTGATAATATGCCCTGGAGAATTCCAATAACAGCCCATGTTCACACCAGAACAGGGACTTCTATTGGAATTCTCCAGGGCATATTATCAATCCCATTATCGATGCTTTAGCGGCAGTTTTCTGCTACTAAACCGGCGATAATTTTTAACTACGTTCTTGATAATATGCCCCATTGTTCTGTAATCTGCATAGTGCATGCTCTTTGCAGCAGGCATATTAACCCTCTGAGCTACCTTCGATGAGTCAAAACTGCCACTAGATAAACCCCCATCTCTCTCTCCTGCAGGTACATTAATCACTAGAGTTATCTTGGCACTTTTATTTTTGCCTGAAAACTGTTGGATATACAAGAAAATCTGAAGTGCTTTTAAAACTCATGCACTGCTACAAGAGCTGCCCCAGTAACAAAAGCGGCCCCATCACTCTTCCAGCCTCTTGGGGAAATGCCAGATGTCCAGTACAGCCAGTATGGCCTAGCAAATCACTTCACAAAGAATACAGAAACAAGTATACATCAAGAAAATACGCACATTATGCAATATTTAATTCACAAAAAAATATGAAAATGTAAATGTTAATTTTAGTGAGAAGTTTAGAGCTTTTCAAAATGTAATTTTATTTTTTAAAGAAACAGCGATATGCTAAGCTTCAGCGTACCACTGTCTCTTTTGCTCCTCATGCACGATATCTTATTGACAGCATAATGTTTCAATTGATCCACCAATAGTTCATGCTCAACTCCATTTGTTATATTTGAAACAAGCTAAGAACACCAACTTAATTTTTAGCGACCAGTTTTAAACTCCTTGACATTTACAGAGCATTTTGACAATTTTGTTTGCACATTTTGTTCTTTTATGTAGATATACGTTAGTAATCTACTACTACTATTTAATTTTCTAAACAGTCGTTGAAGGTCTATGCGGCCTTTTCATTAGAAGCCGCTGGGCATTTAGAGGATTTTACATCAAAATATGTCTTAGTAAAGCAAATCTTTATTCCTATGCCAAACCTTTTAATGGCTACCTGGCCCATCTCCTTTGTTCCTGCAAAAAATATATACACACTTATCTATGGGAGCTAGCTGATTTTCCGAACACCTCTTCACTTGCAACCACTCCCTAATCTCCAGATTCTTTGGTAGGGGAAAAAACCTTCTGCCCTTGGACGCATAAGCACAGAACAGTCCATTATCACTGCACTCACCTCGGTAACCTATAACCCGCTCTCTCATTACATGGTACAAGCAGCTCAAAAACGGTTACAGAAGGTGATTGTGCTACAAACAATATTTATATATTGGTTGATTGGAAGTTAAAAGGTGCCGGAAATGCTGCCCTGAGCTAATCTGATTACAATTGATGAAGGGGGAAGATTCCCGAAACGCGTCTGTTGGGCTGAGGACTTGATAAACTGTTACCATGCTGTAACCAGTATGCAGCTGCCTTGATTAAAATATTTGAACAATTTGATTACCTCGTGGCTTCTCCCATTGGGGCTAACCTTTCTTGGATGGATGTATATACATTACCTACTGGCGGTCGCCAGTAGGTATATATAGTTAGGATTTTTTCTCTATGGGATTTTTGAAAATTCTATGTCTAATAACTTTGGCGTTTGTGGACGGAATTGGCTGAAATTTTCAGGAAAATGGCACATTGTGTTTCTGAGCAGCCCCTGAAAATTTGGGGGGGTTCGTCAAGGGGGGGCCGAGAAAAAAGGGGGGTCCCAAAACGTGTTTTTAACATTGAGATTTCCATGGGGCGGTTGGCCTCACTTTTAGCCCGAACGGCTGAATGGATTTGCACGAAACTTGGCAAAATTGTAGGGACTGGTAGCCCGATGTGCCTTTTGTAGGTCTCAATATATGTGCTTCAGTGGATTTTGAGAAATTAACGTTCAAAAAAAGATATATATCTGTAACAGCGGACCGGGCAGCGCTCCGGTTCGCGGACTTTACGCGGTACGGAGCTTTGTGAAGCGAAGCTGATTGGTTCTCCGGCGTCTGTAAACATTCCAAACAGTCCGTAGCGGCCACCATCTTGTCTCTCGGTAGGATCGAGAGACAAGCGGAGGCCAAACCGAAGGGGCAAATGACCATAAGGGGGCATAGTAGATCCTCCCTGACCCTCTAGGTTTGATGTGGAGGTTTTAAAAGGGCCCCGCGGGGCAAAAAAAAATAAAATAATAATAATGGAACGGCTGAATGGATTTGCACGAAATTGGCAAAATTGTAGGGACTGGTAGCCCGATGTGCCTTTGCTAGGTCTCAATATATGTGCTCCAGTGGATTTTGAGAAATTAATGTTCAAAAAAAGATATATATCTGTAACAGCGCTCCGCTTCGCGTACTTTTCGCGTTACGGAGCTTTGCGAAGCTGATTGGTTCTTCGGCGTCTGTAAACATTCCAAACAGTCCGTAGCGGCCGCCATCTTGTCTCTCGGTAGGATCGAGAGACAAGAGGAGGCCAAAGCGAAGGGGCAAATGACCATAAGGGGGCATAGTAGATCCTCCCTGACCCCCTAGGTTTGATGTGGAGGCTTTAAAAGGGTCTCGCAGGGCAAAAAAAAAAAATATCGTTTTTTTAGTTTTTTTGCGTGGAGTGCGCCCGGTTCGCGAACCGGGAAGCGTTCTGGGGAGCGTACTTTCTTGAAAATTAGTGAAAAAAGTTAGAGTAAAATAATTATTGTGAGTGATCAGATGTAGGGTAGCTCTGAGAAGAGCTTTTGGGTTTATGGTACATTTAGGTACTTATAAGTAGGTACCAATGCACAGTCTTAAATTCAGAGTGAAAATTCTGTTGCCCTCATCTGAGAAGTGAACTCCATCTCCTCTGTAGATATCTTGCATGTAGTAACGCAAGTTATTGTTGTACAGGGAGCCCATTCCATGGTCTCTCATGTAAGCTGAAACAGATTTGTTTACATGCTTCCTCGATTTCTCAATTTGTGGACAAAATTGGTTCGACCACCTCCATTTTTGTCTTTGGCATATATTTGAATATACCAAGGCAGTCTGAGGAAAAAGTGCCATCAATTGCTCAAAGGTGTCCTTTAAAAGCATTTCCAGACCTACCCCAGTCAAAGTGCCCAAATCATTACCTCCACAGTGCACAATTAACAGGTCAGGTTTTGGCAAATGCATAAAGGTTTTCACCAATGGTATCAATTGGTGACATTTTAATCCTCTGTGGCCAAACCACTTAATTTCCACATCTTGTAAATTGAGGTTAGGTAAATTCCTGTTTTCAGCGTACCTCTGAGCCCAATAGATGTAACTATGTCCAACAATCCAGACAGAAAACATGGCGAGAGAAGGTTCTCCTGCAGTCAGATGAAGTGTGGCAATGAAATGGCAGTTGAAAAAATGAGAGTGTAAAATGAAAAAAACTGAGGAGTTTCTGTGTTAATGAAGCAGTAAGAGTGATTGGTGGATTTTGATTGCTGAAAACAGAAAGTTAGGGTGCATGGATGAGTTCGTTGAAAGATGTATTTTGAGTGGCGAAGAAAAAATCATTAAATGAAAGATTGCACTGGATATGCAGGTGCACTGAGAGTTCAGAGTTCAATTGCAACATTGTTGTGTGAACTTGGAAACACCAGAGGTCTTGCAAGAGGTGGTTGTTATGCAGAAAAAGCAGAGAGGGGGCAGAGGGGGGAAGGGTTTTGATTTGAAAAAAAGTGAGGGAAGAGTTTTGATTGGGTGACATGAGAGATATGTGTGAAGAATTACAGCATTTCTGTGCTTTTGATAGCTGCAGACTCTGGAGTGCATACCTTTTGCTCTGCTGAAGACAAATTGGTGTGTTTCTGAGACTGTTTTGAAACTCAAAGTATTTGCTAAGGTGAGAAAAGATTTCTTTAATTTAGATAGAAAATAGTGTGCTTTAAGGAGAAAATTATGAAGAAAGTTGTGTTTTTCAAATGTTGGTTTGTCTCAAGTGTTTTACAAATAGATTTTGTTTCTTTGAGAAATTGTAATTGGAGAAAATGTGAAGTATTAGTACTGACAGGGTTTTTATGTGCATAGGACCTGTGGAGTGTTTTCAAATTATGACTTGTAAATCGTTTTTGAGGAAAAGCAATGGTTTTAATATTGATGACAAGGACATAATGGTGTCTGCTTCTTTATAAGGTAATTGAGAGTCTCTGATGTTATTTTTCCCATTTCAATGTAAGAAGTTTGTCTGTGGAGCAAATTGCTTGTAAATATGCTCCCACCTGTGCATGGCAAATTTAGATTTTGAATGTTTGCGTTACATAGGCATGTTAAAGGTGACTGAAACATGCTGCAAAGGCAATCAAAAAACGCTTTTATGTGTCTTAAGGACATTTTAAGTCATTTCCCCATGTGCAGTGTTTTCAAATTATGAGTTGAAAATCGTTTTTGAGGTAAAGGAATGTTTTCAAAATTTATGTGCGCCATATGCCCCCAAATTTCTTTTTCAGGGGGGCAGCAGGGTGTTCTTGAGACACCCCTGCACCCTCGGAAAAATTCGTAATTTGCGATGAGGTAATTGCTAATCGCAAATTGCACCTTCATTCCTATGGGCCTCCTGCTGCATGGAAATGAATGGGTAATTTGTAATTAGCAAATAGCTCATCGCAAACTAGGAATGGTAAAGAATCGCTATTTATTCCTTAAAGTTCGCTATTTAGGAAATGCAAAAAACTTTGATGATACATATGGCGGTTCATCTCTAACAAGATAAGAAGCATAGGGATAGATTTATGATGACTGGCGCATCACCAGGGATGTGTTAGTCATTCTGTGCCGCTGTTCCGCCACCTATGGTGTGCTGCATTTACAATGCGGCGCATCATGGGGCAAAAACAGCACAGATGCGTGACGTATCTGTGCCGTAAAGGTGGCGCATTGCTGGAGTTGTATCGCAAGTGTGATGAAGCTCCAGCAAGGCTCAGGGGTGCCCCTGTCGCAGGGTTTCTGTTCTCACAGAGAACTGTGGACAGAGGATTGGAACCTCGGCAAATTAGGGTGCCCCAAAACTCACCTTAGTAATCAAAAACCCCTTAGCAAGCTAGGTACAGTGTCACATTGGATATAACAAACTCTCAATGTTTAGACAATCCAGAATATGAACTTATAGTACCTCAGGATACGTGGAACTCATGAACACTCGGTCGTTATATATTTCTTAGAAACCAGAACATGGAGTTAAGAAGAACACATGTGTATTTGAAATGTTTATTTACTAATGCCATCTTCTCAGGCGTAGTATCTTAGATAATACAAGTACACATATTATCAGTAGCAAAATTACCAGCATAGTTACTAGTACATAAAAAGCGAATGGTGACAGTATGTTAACATGCTGTAAATGAATAAGAGTTAGCAACACTTATAAGCAGCCGCGGGCCGTGGAGGGAGTTACGGTGGGGCAGGGAGGCGGGGAGGGGAAGGGGCAGGGTGGAGAGGGCTCCACCCTGCCCCTCCCCCTCCCCGCCTCCCTGCCCTACCGTAACTCCCTCCACGGCCCGCGGCTGCTTATATCTCACCCTCCCTAATACACATATTATATTATTTGCTAAGAAGGTCTCTTTGTGTTGGTTTAGGGCGTGCCCATACTTTAGTGTCTTAGATTTGAAGGAATCACATCAGCATACACCAGCTCTCTCTTCATGTGAACCGCATCAAGTGTTGTGTATGTGTGTTCGGCAAAGCAATATAAAACCCGCCTCATGCCCAGTATTGGCAGAAGCTGCACTTATGTTATGAGTATGAAGTCGTGGAGATCAGACCTCATAACAATTCTGTATCGTGTTGTTCTTGAAACTTCAGCACTCGCTGTACAGATATAGTTTAACAAGTAAAGCAGATAGTAGAGCAATAACATATTATTCTCATGTAAATCACGATGAACTATTAGGTTGAAAGCTAAAGCAACAACTAAGTGTCGTGTGCAGAAGTTGCAAAAAAGGAAAAATGGCGTTTAAACCGGTAATGAGCCCATGCTAACTTAACACGGTGTAAAGATATCCAGGATCTAGATGACACCTCCCCATGATCCGGAAACGAACTGAATAAGATAATAGAAGTGCCATCTCATGAGAGCAGATTGCAACTTTATATGTGGACGGTCCGCAAGGTAAAACATTAAAAACTAGGAAAATTTAATGCTAAAGAAAAATAAAACAGCCAACTACTTTATCGAGGCTTAAGCCAATAGGCAAGCTAAATAATAAAAACTTGACAAATAAGTCAATGAATTGTCAATGAAATGCTAGTACTCAGCATATCAAACATGAAAAAGGTCTATGACATAACTGTGTATGCAAAATAAGCTGCAACAGCCTCTAATAGGAAGTCACCGTCTTCATCCGAAAAGAGTTCAGCCATCCAATTTAAAAGCGGAAAAGAACATACGTGCTCTCCCAGCACCGGATCCTCTATCACCATCAGAGGACAGCTCGGTGGGTTTTCAAGAAAGCTCTGTTCCAAGAAAGACTGTGTTGCCGCCAGTAAATTCCAGGGACCAATTAGTCCATGCATCAATGCCACAGCCATAATCCTTTCGCCAGGACAAAGCAACTCGTGAGTAATGATAGGACTCATCAGCTGATTAAAGTCGACGTCAGGAGAAACCGGTCCGCAGAGACACAAATCAATGGCCCAATCGAAATCACAGGTCAGGCAGTGAAATACAGGCTGGACACAGGTGAAGTAGGAGAATCGAAAAGATAATCCATATGCCGTGCTTAATATCGCCAACGGCATTGTGCCATAATATTCAAGCATGCGATTGCGGAACAGCGTCAGCAGCTGCAGAGCGGGAGCTTGCACAGGAGGGACATCCATATTTAAAAATGTAAAAAAGCACAAGAGCGTCCGCTGGTAATGCAAGTAAAAATGGGAATCCACCAAGCACAGTGGAAAAAATAGAATGAAAGAAAGCAGGGATGACTCCAAAGATTTTCTCAAATGAAGTCACGAGACCACTGGTAACAACTTTAAAAAGGTGCGCCAGGCCCTTTGTGGAGGACGCGTTAAAGATAGTCCGAACCATGTCGCTGAAATGCAAAGGCGAATCAGTATTTAAAAGGGTCTGCACCTCTGTACGGGTGTTTGCTATGTGAAGCACGAAAGTTTCACGGGCCAAACTCAAGGCCACCTCTCTCTGAGACAAAAGAGCTCTTATTCTTGCCATGCCGTTGAAATCTGCTCCCAAGGTTGGTATTTGTGGCCAGATTGAAAACTCCCTATGTTCATGTGTGGGAGGAAATAGAACATTTCTGCAGCAAATAACCCGTTCACTTACTGTTACGATAAAAGGAATACTTTTAATTATCCCAGAACAATCTTCATTATTGAGCATCAAATAACTACCATTTTCCAACAACTTGAACGTGGGGATGATAGCAGGAACTGGCGTGCCTTGCAACACGCAAGCCATATTTGGTCGGTGTTTGTTGCATGAACCGTGTAACTGTATGTGCCTACACATTAGTGAATGATCTGGCGTCTTAGTGCATTCCTCTCCATTCAGATAAACTTCTTGATCATCTTTGAAAATCTGTATGTGTATGGAAGCGACCAGACCTCATGAAGAAAACCACTAGCTAAAGGTTCATAACGACCTATTGGTATATATTTCATACAATTTGAAAACTTATATAAAGCAAAAGGCAGCGTTATTAAACCGTGGATAAGGCACGTTGCCAAAGCAGCCAACCTTTTGGATTTATACTGGAAATGTTAAAGGAAGAATTACGGAGTAGGGCCTGTAAATCTTTAATGGACAACCGAGTAAAATTACTCCAACCATCATATTCCTCTAACTCCGGGATAGTAGGGGTGTTTAATTTTTTAGAAGTAGCCAATCCAAAGCATTTGGTCTGGGAAATTGTTTCATTCACAAACAACATATGATTTGGGATGAGACATGCACGGTGCAAAGCCTCAGTGCCTTGTACCTGCCAGGTTCGTGAACCCCAAACTGATGTAGATCCTGGATATCTTTACACTGTGTTAAGTTAGCATGGGCTCATTACTGGTTTAAACGCCATTTTTCCTTTTTTGCAACTTCTGCACACGACACTTAGTTGTTGCTTTAGCTTTCAGCCTACCTGCGTCAAGATCTATGCCTGCTTCAAGCAGGCGCAGGGTTTTGATGCAGCTTTGTCCTATCTGATTGTAAATGCGGCACACCGTGGGTGGCAGAGCAGCGGTGCACGTTAACTGGTGCATCCCTGGGGATGTGCTAGTTAATATAAATCTGCCCCTTTACATTTAATTATGTGCAGGGGACACAGAGTCGGTGAGGTTTATCCAAGGTTAAGAAGAGATGAGTCCTGTTCAGTGAAAAATTGGAGATAGGCTTCACCTCCTCTCAGCATCGTTGGACATGGTTAAATAATAGCTGCAAAATGTTACTCTTGTTAAACAATTTTACTATTATAATCTCTGAGATTTGTCTCTTACTCTGCAACATCTCATTGTTGTTATCTTTCTTTAAAGATAAAGACAACATCAACATGAGCGACAATCAGCAATCAGTTGATTTCGACCTCATCATTGAACTCGTAATTGAAACATCAGTGGATGTTGATCCCTTGGATGATTTCAATCCTGAGGATGAAGAAGAACGTGATGAGGATGCAGATTTGTCAGAATTGTATGACATAGGATGGGAAGCTGACGTGCTTGAGCCTATGGAACTATAAACATTTATTTTATAAATTTATAATAAATAAAAAGTAAATATTTAAACCGTTTAATTTAAAAATAAAGACACCTTCAAAAACAGGTTATGTGTAGTGTCTTCAATAAAATATTAAAATATGGTCATAAAATTAGATCAGATTCATATATAAAACAGCACAGTAAAATGAATATAAATTCCATTTCTTTTCTGCTATTTCTGTATTCTAAATTTGCCATGTACAAAAAAATGTTCTATGTAAAAATGTTAAGTAATGTGTTAAGTTTTTGATGACTGTTATTAATTTACTGTTGGGTAATAGTGGGTAATACATTTTTTTATTATATTTTACCACAGATTCAACTGCAGATTATTTCAAGATTTTAGGATGCCAAGCAAAGAAAGAGTGAGAAAGGCTGCAAAACGTCAAAGACAGCAGGTGAATGAAAAAAAGCAGCAGTCCTCTAACAAAAAGATTTGTCAAGTCACCAAGAAAGCACCGGGTAAGAGTACAAAAACATTCATAAGAAATATCTGTAGTAAAAAAAATATTACTACAGAAAATGTTTCAGTCCAGAAAAGGAGAAGCAATTCAAACGGTAAGGAAAGGCCAATGAAAAATGTTACTGCTAGAGTAAGAGATAACTCTATGCATGAAAGTAGAAGGAAACAACAGTTTAGGGACATTCGTAAACGAATGTTCCGCAACAGGATAATTGGCAATTTGTTAAAAAATATTAAGAAAGGTCAACAGAAAGTGGTTTTTTATAAGAGAAAAAAAATAGTTGAGAAAGTTATTGATCAGGCATTTGAAATTAAACGTAAGTTATTTATTTTGACAATCAATAGAATTAGGAAGCTAAACAAGGCAATTTATGATTTCAAAAGAAATAGTAGATGGAAGAGAATAGTTAATCGTAGTAATTTTTGTGAAGTTTTTTCTGGAGAATGGATGCATAGTTCAAGCTCTGAGGCATTTTTTAATGAGGAGAGTTATTTCCAGGATAATGATTTGGTGCATGCAGTTGACACCAGTGGTCGAGCTTATGAAGTGAAAGATGGTTGTCCAGTTGAAAAAGAAAAACTTGTGACAACAGAGATAGAAGAGGTGTTAGGTAATGAGGTTTTAGGGAGACGTCCTAAGGGTCCTGTGTACACCTGGAAGTGTAGTAGTATTTGCAGTGTACGACAGGATTCCATCAATTTGCTTTGTGATTTTATACGGTCATTTAATAAGAAAAGTTTGAAGCAGAAAATGAAGTTGTTGCAAGAATTAGATCCTTGCAGAGTGAGAGAAGTGATAGGTTTGCATGGTCATTCACTGGCTTGTCTTTCCAGGAGAGTATGCCAGAGTGTTTTTCATCATTTCAGGATGCTAGCAGTGCATCATAATAAAGTGAGGAAATTAGTTAGAATGTTGTATTATGCTAAGAGTCCAGCAATTATGCTTAAACAATTATGCGCTGCTCTTTTGCATGGTTCTGAAATAGATGTGAAGAATATATGTGATGAAATTGAGTTTTGTTACTTTGGAAGTAAAGAGGAGAATGTTGAAATTGACCAAGAAGAAGAGAGTAATGTGGAAGATAGTGTACAGGTTTCCAGTACAGATAATTTCCAGAGGGAAATTGCGACGTTTGAGGTGAAATCAAGTGAGAGGCCAAATTTCACTTGTGTGTGTTGTCGACGCACTTATTATAAGAATCAGACTAAGTTAGTGGATTTATATGGAAAAAGTGAAAGGGAAAATAATAGTGAATGGAAGGATTTTACAACATACTTGATGGTAGAAAATTGTTTTGATTTGGGATTGGATCAACGTGTGTGTACTTATTGTTGTAACAAATTAAATCAAAACCAGATGCCTGCTAGAGCAGTTCATAATAATCTGGAATTGGTTGAGATTCCTTCTGAATTGAAGGATTTAAATACTTATGAATCTATTTTGATTCAAAGTATCCATCCCTTTCAGGCTATTGTAAGAATGGAGCCAAAGACAGGGAAATTGCCTCCATCAGATTTACAGAGAGGATTAAAGGGAAGAGTTGTTTATTTGCCTCTAGATTTGAAGAAAAACATTAACACAATTGGAGTAGAAAAAGTGGAAGAGGAACCTCTTGTTATCTTAGTTAATGGGGTTCCGACAAAGAATAAGAAAATATGGCAAGATTTAGTAGATGTTAGGAAAGTCAAAAGGGCAACATTGTATTGGAAAAAATATAATAAATACTATTAAAATGTATATGTTGCAGAAGAGGAAGTAAGTGAGGAAGAGGATAGCGATTTGTGTGCTGGTCAAATTGAGAAAGTAGAACCCTGTACTAGTGAAGAAATATATGAACATTATAGTGTTCATCCTTTGCATTCCAAGGAAGTCATGGGGAATGCTATTGAGTTGTTTCAAATGAAACAAGCGAAAGGGAGTCCCATTAGTGTTTGGGAGGAAAGTTTGGAAGCTCGGTGTTTCCCACAGCTTTTTCCAACAGGTCAGGGAGGAAGATATGATGAGCGACCTCATCAAATTCCTGCTTCTGAATACCGGACTTTGCGATTGTATGCAGGAGATCCTAGGTTTCGACAATGCATTCCTTATTTGTTTCATCTCCTGTTTGAAAGCGATCTGTCTGGACTGTCATATGCAGTGAACCACATCTTGAAAAGTGGTATACACATGCAAAGCATCTCGGCCCCTGGGACGAGACTGCTTCGTCCCAGGGGCCGACCTTGATTTCTCTCCCCCGGCGCAGCCGAGCACAGCGCTCTTGCCGGCCGGGAGAACGCGGAACCGCCATCTTGGGGGGAGGCAGGGTAGCGCTCCAGCTCCTGGACGCCTCCCACCCTCCTCCCACCGCCAGAGGGTTATGGATATAAAGAAGGGACCAGCCCGTCCGCGCAGCGGGCGGGCGCAGCGGGCGCGCCTAAGGCAAGCCCGTCTGCGCCCGTCCGCGCCGGACCCGCGCCCAGTGCCAGAACCCCTGCTTCTAATGACCCAAAAATCCTATGGACCTCTGATCAGCTGTTACATCTCCGTTACAATTCCTGTAGCCCTATTTTGTGTTGTAAACCTAACAGCTTGGATTTCACCGGCTACTCCTGTTCACAATGTAAGTTTTCCATCCCGGCTGTTTTTAATGCATCCCAAACCCTCCCGAGGGGTCAACTGCAGCCTTCAGCTATTTTAAAAGCGGCGTTAATCAACTGCAGATCGCTCCCAGCCCACGCCACTGATATTTGGCTCTTACTAGATACCCATGAATGGGACATACTGTTTCTTACCGAAACATGGATCAAAGATTCTTCTAAACCGGATCTTAACTTAGCTATCCCCCCTGGCTACTGCTTCATTGGCAATAATCGCGAAAACTCTAAACCCGGGGGGGGCCTCGCTATAATTGCCAAATCTCATTTAAAACTGAATCTTATTAAAATCCCCAATCTCGGCCTTATCGAAGCTGCCTACTTTACAATACTGGACTCGGCTAGTATCATCTGTGCCGGTATCCTGGTTTATAATCCCCCTACAGCCGCCGTTTCCTCTCTCAATGCTTTGACGCATTCTATTGCTGACTTCTCACTTAAACACCCTCATTTTACTGTATTGGGAGACTTCAATCTCCATATTGATAACTCTTCTTGTACTAAAGCCTCTTCTCTGTTGGAAACTTTACAGGGACTTACCCTGCCTCAATTAGTCATTGGCCCGACCCATAATGCAGGGCACACATTAGATCTCATTTTCTCTAGTCACCCTGGTATATCTGTTCTGCCCCCTTCTCCCCTGACCTGGACTGATCACTTCCTTCTTCCTTTCACTATCACCTCCCCTTCTTCTCCTCCCCCATCCTCTCTTTACAGAGACAGTGGCCGTAGATGGACCAAAGTCACCTGTGAGTCTTTAGAACCTCACCTTCAGTTTCATCTCAACCACCTAGAAGACCTTGACAAGGAAACTGCAAGATTTAATTCGGCCCTTTCCTCGGCCCTTGATTCCATTTCCCCTGTTGTTCCATTGTCTTCTTCCAGATCACGTCCCTCTTCTCCTTGGTTTTCTTCCCTGCTTCGTGAGGAGAAGAGCTTATGTAAACAATTGGAACGCAAATGGAGAAAAAATTATGACCCTCTTGCTAAACTGGCTTATAAATCTGCCCGGAATAAATTCCATAAGCTGAAACGCTCTACGATGAGAGCCTATTTCTCCAACCTTATTCAACAGGCACAGAATTCTTCTAAAACTCTTTTTAACATCGTGAAAGACTTTGTTAATCCTCCTGCCACGAAAACCCAATGTATCCCTACGCAAGATCTTTGCAACGGACTTTCAAATTTTTTCCAGGACAAAATTATCAAACTCTCTTCTTCTTTTGATACTGTCGCACTATGCCACCCCCTTGATATAACATGTCCCAGTCACAGTTCATTTAATCATTTTGACGAGCTCACCTCTGAACAAGCTCTGTCTTTGCTATTTAAAGTTAAGTCCGGTTCTCCTCTGGACCCAGTCCCTGCCAAAATCATGAGCAATCTTGCCCCTGTTCTGGTTAAACCTCTCCTCACGATTTGGAACTCCTCTTTGTCTCGTGGTCATTTTCCCTCAGATTGGAAACAAGCCAGGCTAATCCCTATTCTAAAAAAACCCGGTGCTGACCCTTCTCAATTCACCAACTACCGGCCCATCTCACTCCTTCCTAAACCTGCTAAGGTTTTGGAGAAAGTGGTACAGACTCAGTTGGCCCAATATCTGGCATCTAATCAGCTGTTACATGAGTCCCAGTCCGGCTTTAGAACGGGTTACAGCACCGAGAATGCGCTGCTAGAGGTCTCAGAAATTATCAGGGAATCGGTGGATAAGGGCGAGGAGGTCATGCTGGTCCTCCTCGACCTATCCGCTGCATTTGACACTGTATCCCATGACATTCTAGCAACTCGTTTACATCAGCTCGGGATCAGTGGCACAGCACTGGCTTGGATCAATTCCTTTCTGTCCAATCGATTCCAGAGGGTTACGTTGCACCCATTTGTATCAGAGGACAAACCCTTGCTGTGCGGTGTGCCCCAGGGCTCCGCCCTCAGCCCTCTATTGTTCAACATCTACGTGGCTCCTCTTGCCAGGGTAG
Organism: Lissotriton helveticus; assembly: GCF_964261635.1. Classification (NCBI taxonomy): domain Eukaryota; kingdom Metazoa; phylum Chordata; class Amphibia; order Caudata; family Salamandridae; genus Lissotriton; species Lissotriton helveticus. Next base: position 399,474,408 of record NC_136059.1, on the reverse strand, counting down.
TAGAATCTTGGGGTGTCAGGGTGGTCTCCTATGCTGATGATACTCAGCTTATTTTTTCATTCAGAGACCACTCTGACTCCCATTTTTCCAACTTTAGAAACTGCCTGGCTAATATTTGCACGTGGATGTCTGCTAATCACCTGGCGCTCAATACCAAAAAAACTGAGGTTCTCTTTTTCGGTCAGAAATCTCCTCCCCTTGCCAACCTTTGGTGGCCCACAGTTCTGGATCCCCCCCCTAAGCCAGTTCAGGCTGCCCGCAACCTAGGCTTTACATTTGATAACACCTTGTCTGGTAAGTCCCAAGTCAACAAGGTTGCGGGGGCTTGTTTTGCGAAATTGCGCATGATCAGGAAGATATTCCCTTATCTTCCTCAATCTTCCCGTAAAACGGTGGTCCAGGCACTTATTACTACACATTTGGACTATGCCAACAGTCTGTATGCGGGTGCCCCCCAGTATTTGATTGACCGCCTGCAAATTGTCCAAAACGCCGCAGCTCGGCTTATTGGCAATATCCCTGCTCGCACCTCAGTTAGAGCGTACAGAGACGAACTTCATTGGCTCCCCATAGCTCGGCGTATCGATTTTAAGATCCTGACCTTGGCATTTCGTGCAATTCATGGAACAGGCCCGTCTTACCTGAGTAAACGCCTTAAAATTTCATCTTCAGTTAGACACCTTAGATCTAACAGCCTTCGTCTTCTGATCGTCCCAAGATTCAGGCTTTCCCGGTGCGGCGGCAGAACTTTCACCGTCATTGCTGCCAAACTTTGGAATAGCCTTCCTTTGGATCTTAGGTTCATTGAATCCGAGGTGGCCTTTCGACGTAAACTCAAAACCTGGTTGTTTACTAATCGATCATAGTAGTGTCTGCACCTCTCATTGCCTTCTCTGTGGGATTTACTCCTGGTACCTTCCTTGGGGGACATTCAGGTAATCTTAGCGCCGGGACACCTCCGCCGGAGGTAGCCGTGCGCTTTATAAGCTTCAAAATAAATAAATAAAAAATAAATAAGTGACTTTATGGATAAAGTCAATGTCCAAGACAGTATTTTGGATTCTCACCTGATTAATCTCATGGCGTGTCAGCGTGGTACTAATGAGTACTGGTACCGTCGTCATGGTGATTTAAAATGTATGCTGAGGAACTTAGGAACTCCCACATGGTTCCTCACTTTGAGCTGTGCTGAGTATGGCTGGGAAGACTTACTTGAATTTCTACGTGAGGCAAATGCTAACGTAGAAAACATCGAATTCAAGACACCCGGAGAACTGTGCTCTTTGGATCCAGTCAATGTATGTAGGTACTTCAATCATAGATTTGAAGGTATGATGTCTTTCATCATGAATAAGAAGAATCCACCTCTTGGAGAGGTGTTGGATTTCTTCTGGAGGAAGGAGTACCAAGCAAGAGGTGCTCCTCATATACATATGTTGCTGTGGATCAAGGATGCACCTAAATTTGGAACGGATGCAGAAGACTCAGTGATGAGTTTCATAGAACAGTATTCTACATGTGGTGTTCCAAACGCAAAGGAGAAAAAAAGCCTAAGAGAAAAAGTTCTACGTTTCCAAAGCCATCGATGTGGAAAGTACTGTCGTCGTAAATTCCGGAACAAAGACAAGTTCTACACCAAATGTCGTTTCGGCTTTCCACGACCGGTGATTTCTAAAGGAAGAGTGAACAGTTTGATGTCTTCGCTGCGACATAATGTGATGAAGAAATCACCTAAAAACACATACAATTTGAAGAGGAACGAAGAGTCTAAGTACATCAACGACTACAACCCGGTGATTTTGTCCATGTGGAATGCTAACATGGATATACAGTTTGTGGCTGATAACTGTATGGCTGTGGCTCGGTATGTGACATCTTACATCACCAAAAAAGAGAAGACAGAATTGAAGGATATGTGGGAGGACATTTCCCATGAAAAGAGCCTCAGCAAGAAGTTGTACAGTTTCAGTCTGAAGATGTTGTCGCATCGAGAAATTGGAGCTTACGAATGTTCTGACCGGTTGTCTTCAGCAAGTCTCTATGCCAAGTCCAGGAGTATCGTTTGGGCGAGTGTTGGTCTTGCTGCAACGCGTAATCGAGTTCTCAAACCTGTGCGGGAAATTGAGTATTTGGCGGAAAAGGAGCCAAACAGTACCGACATTTTGAAGAGCAACATGTTGGATACATATTATCCAAATCGAAGCAGTCACCTCGAGAATGTTTGTCTGTATGAGGTTCTGCAAAATTATATATTCAAGAGGAACATCAAAGAAGATACTGAGAAAGGAGTGTATGTTGTAATAGGAAGTGAGGGATGTCTGGTCAAGCAAAGAAAATGCCACTTGATAAACCATCGAAAATTGAGTGGCGAATCTCCTGAAAAAAAGGAGTTTTTCTATTTAGCACTTTTGCAACTTTTTAAGCCTTGGCGTGCAGAAGAGGAACTGCTTGGAGATTTCCTTTGTTACGAAGACTCATTCAATGCTGCCAAGGAGACCATAGAATGTCCTGCTTTTCCCAAATATGTAGAAATGTTGAATGTGGAAATTGAGCAGGAAGCAACGATTGCAGCCGAGATTGCCAGAGACAGTTCTCAGGACAGTCAGAGTTCTGCTTCATTGAGTCAGGATCCACTAGGAGGACCTCTTATCGAAAATGAAGCTGCCACTGCTATGAATGAAGTGGAAAGAGCCATGGCACATGCTCAGGAGGATGCGGTTAACTTAGAAGAGTTGGAAAGACAACTCAACGTTGAGCAGAGGAAAATATATGACGAACTTACCATGCAAATTGATCATGGATTAAGTCATGACAAGAAAGAGTGCTCATGTACGTCGTTGAAGCCTGTCCGACTGTACGTGAGTGGAGAAGCGGGAACTGGAAAAAGTTTCCTTATTAAAGCAATTTCATGTTATTTGCAGGAAAGGACAGAGTCATCGCTGTCTTGTGTTGTCACCGCTCCAACTGGACTGGCAGCACATAACATTAAAGGGATTACTTTACATCGTTTACTGATGCTGCCAGTGGAGCATGACAACAAATTAGAATATCACAAGCTATCTGGAGATGCTTGTTTTGAAGTTTCAAGAGTCTTGAGGAAAATGAAACTTCTTATCATTGACGAAGTAAGCATGGTTTCCAATGTCATGCTTGCCTTTGTGCATTTGAGAATGCAAGAAGTTCTCAAAACAGAGTATGATGTGTTATTTGGTGGCAAACACATCATTGTTTTCGGAGATCTTCTGCAGCTGACACCAGTGAAAGGGCAACCTGTGTTCAAAATGCTCACGCATGAAGATACCAGGAAGTGCTTAGGGAGCATTGGCAACGTCAATATATGGTTAAACTTCAATTATGCTGAACTGCATGAAAATATGCGTCAGGCAAAGGATGAAGTTTACAAGACTATTCTACAAGATGTTAGAATTGGAAAAGTGACCGAGCATGGGAAAGAAGCTTTACATGCACGATTACTGACAAATTTATATCCAGACGAAGATGTTGTGCCTGAGAATATTTTTCAGAAAATTACTGAGAAAAAATCTGGAATATGTTTGATGCCAACTCTTGCAGAATGTGCCAAATTCAACAACAAAATGTTGCATTTAGAAAAGCAAGAGATTGTGAAACTGGAAGCTATTGACAGAGTAGAGCATATGGGATCAACAATTATTTTGTCTGAGAATCTGAAAACAAAATTGGATTCATTAGAGAAGAGTATATCTAAAACTGCGGGTTTTGAAAAGACTCTGAATGTGTGCTTGAACTGCCGTATAATTTTAAGAAGGAATTTACATGTTGAAAGAGGTCTGGTAAATGGATCAATGGGTAATGTTGTTGATTTTGTGAAATACAGAAATAGAGATGGAATTGAATTTTTAAAAATTAAGTTTGATGGCATTGAGGAAGTACAGCTAATTGGTCGTTGTTCTGCTAGATTTTTGCTTGTAAAAGACTTATATGTTCGTCGTAAGCAGTTTCCTGTTTGCTTGGCATATGCGGTGACAATCCATAAATCGCAAGGTTTAAGTGTAGACTGTGCATTGGTGAATATTGGCAGTTCTGTGTTCAAGGAGGGTATGGCATATGTGGCATTGTCACGAGTTAGAACTTTATCGGGATTGTACTTGATTGAGTGTGATGTCACAAACATTTGTGCGGATCTAGATTGTGTTAAGGAATACAATAGGTTAAGAAGAGAGTATGCGCCACATTTGCCTCAGTATCCTTTGTTTGAGAAACGTGTGGTAGGCCGGAAACGAAGAAATGTGACCAATACTGGGGAGGTTGTCGCAAAAAGACGAAAAGTCGATGAACCTGAAATTATAAGCAGAAACAAAAAGGATTCTGTTGAAGATGTTGTTGGTTTTCAATTTGAAAACAGTTCTGGTGTCAACTGCTATGCTAATGTAGTGGTTAATGTTTTGTTTTCTCTAGAAAATGTAAAAGAAGAGATTGTGGTCAATTCTGATCAAAGATTTTGCAGTTTGTTAAATTCTGTGTTAGAGAAATGTAGCACTGATAGAAGAAACATAGAAAGTGTGTCTGAAATTCGAAATCTGTTAGACAGATGTTCAGGCCAAACACAATTCTCTCAAAATAGTCAGCAAGATTGTCAGGAGTTTTTAATGTATATGCTTGATGTATTGCATGATGAAGGTGTAGATGTAGATCACCTGTTTGGGCTTTCTTATCAATGGCAGCATGACTGCGAGAACTGTAGGGTATCAAGTACTACTAGTGTAGACTCAGAAAGATTTATATATTTAACTTTGCCAGACAGTAAATCAGTCTCTTTTAATAAGCTAGTAAAAGCAGCTGATCACAACATGGAGTGTAGCCAATGTAAATCTGAAATGATGTCCACATTATTTATACGAACATATGGCCAGTATGTCATTTTAATGTTCCAACGATGTAGGCCTGATGGAACAAAATTGACAACTTTAATTAAAAATTTTGTGGCTTCACAGTTGTCAATATCAGGAAGGACTTTTGTAACTGTAGCAATTATATATCATGATGGTCCTTCAATAACATCAGGACATTATACAGCTTATTTAAAGTGTAGAAATAGCTGGTCATTCTGCAATGATTCTGTTTTAATTTTCAAAAAAAAATTGCCGTATGACCTTAAAAACTCTTACCTGGTGTTTTTAAAACCAAAATTTTAGGGAAAGAATCTCGGGATGTGCTCTGAGGAATTTCAAGAAGTTCTAATGGCTCCTACACGATTTGGCCTTGAGGATAAGTGTAGTACAGAGACATAACTTCTTACCATAACACTGGACGTCATGGAGAAATACGTGCACTTTGAATGAGTTCAGAAAAACTGTTTCTTTTTATAAGCTAATTGAAGCAGCCAATCAAAACATGGAGTAGAGGGAATGTAAGTCTGCAATGCTGTCTACTGTTTTACATTGCTTTGTGATTAAAAGTGATGTAGAGAATTAAATAATTGTACTAGTCATAAAGGTAGTGTAAGTCTGCTTCATAGTAAGCAGTATCAGTGTGATAGGAAATGTAGAACATGATTGAGCAAGAAGGGGAAGATATTAGTAGTCCAGGATTGTGAAAATGATCTTCAACATTTTAATTGTGAAAGTTGCGGAAATACAACATGACGGGATTGGCTTAAAAGAATTCTAAGAGTTATAAATGGCTCAGACACGATTTGGCCTTGTGGAAACGTGTGGTAGAGAGCGAGAAGTCATTTATTGTATGTAACATGTTTTTGAAAACGATGGAGGTTTTCTTTCAGAAAGTGGCGGGTTGAAAGTAATAACAGCACAACAGAGTGTAAGCTGTTCATAGGACATCCTTGGCCGTCATGGAAAGTAAGTTAACTTTAAGGAGTTCTGAATTCTGATTTGTTATGTTGTATGGGTTTTTTAAACACAATCATTTTGATTGTGGTTTTTTTCCCCGCTGTTATATGATGAATACCTTCAAGTCACTGTTTTAGTGAAATTTGATACATTCTGAGAACAGTAAAAATAAACCATTTAACATGTATAATTAATTCTGTTTTGTTTGCATTTATGATGTACATGTAGAACTGTGTAGGAGGCATGGAGAAGGTGAGGCTTCTGTAAGTGTCAAAGTTGTTGCATACAGTGCTCATATTCTACGTAGTCTTTTATATTTCATTACTTTCACTGTTTCTGACTGATCTAAATTTTTTTTTTAAAAAGAACAGTAAGTATAAGGGAAGGAAACAGACAGTTATGTTAAAAGAAAGACAGCTATAGGGAATAAACTAGGGATACTGTTACCCGCAATCCTCTGCTGATGATGTCACTGAGCATGTCATGAATGATGTAATATGTGACATCATCAGCAGTGGATTACGGGTAATAGTATCTCTAGTTTACTCCCCTATAGCTGCCTTTCTTTTAACATAACTGTCTGTTTCCTTCCCTTATACTTACTGTTCTTTTTTTTAAAAAAAAATAATTTGTGGTTCGCTTCCGGTTCGCGTACCGGCGAGCGAACTGGGAAGCGAACTAAGAGAAATAGAGGTTGGCACAGTTCCAAATATTGTACCAATTTTTTAATAACGGGGAGGTAGTTCTGAAAAGAACTTTTTTTTAAATTGTTTTTGTTGTTTTATATTTTTTTTATTATTTTTCTGAACATTTTTTTACTTTTTTTGAATTTTTCTGAAGTTTTATATTTTTTTTGGTTTTTTTTCGGAGGGGGCAACGAAAACAATTCATTGTAAAGGGCTCAACAGGAGCAACAAAAAAAAAAAAAGAATTTCTTATTTGGGACGTTTCGTACAAACTTGCATATGATAGTCAATAGCTCTGTTGATCAGAGTGATGCTACTTTCTCCGTAGCAAATGAATCCACTGCAATGTACGCAGACTTGTTTTACTTCACGAAATCTCGTTTGTATATTTGGCACCATCTCCCTGCCCTCTGGTCCCGTTACTTCCGGTACAACAGATCTTCTGGCCATAATAGGGAGATTATCTAGGTCGTTACGAAACTGTGCAGCACTGTAGTTGTTAGGATGCCACCTAGTCATATGGCGATGCATTGTGTAGTTTCCGAAACTGTATTTTTTGTCGGTCCCTCTGGACAGTCTATCTTGACATATAAGGCAAGTTACGTATCTTGCATTTACTTTTTTCTGACCTTTGGGAATTTTAAAAAATTGCCAAATGAAGTTTTCTTTCCTGTGAGACGTCCTGGGCTCCTCAGGCAAAACGTGCCTCTCTTCGTGCTCTTCCTCCTGTTCCTCTTCTTCCTCTTCTTGCTGAATTATAACTTCAGCAGGTGGTCCACTCTTCCTTGGATGTGGTGGAGGTGGTGGGGAAGCACCAGCTGAAGCTACTAAAGAAGCCATTGCTCACTGGTAACAAAGGGTCTTTCTCTCACAATGATGAAAGTCAGAGTGAGGAAAGAAGGAGGGATTTTCATCATTTGGGAAAAACAATAGTTCTCAACCAATGAAAAGTGTTCATTTTAGATTATATGACCTAGTCTTACATCATTAGGAAACCAAAAGTGAAATGAACCAATGAAAAGTGTTATTACCAAGTCACATGACCTGCTGTGTTTACGTTACGCGCTTTGCAGGGCCTCCCGGTTTGCTTCCAGAAACCTGCGCTTTGCGCCTCGGTAAGCGTACCAGTTCGCTAACGTAGCACGTCATATGACGTATCACGTGACAACGCGAAACGTCATGCGGACGGGAGGCGTCACGATGTTGTTTTCTAACGCGGCAGTTGCGGTAAAGGAACGTTTACCGGCTCGCGGTCTATTTCGCGGCATCAAGGTCAGCTAACGGGAAGCTTCCCGATTCGCGAAGCGGGAACGAAGAAAAAAAAATATACAAAAAAAAATTATTAATAAACATATAAAATATATTTTTGGATTTAAAGAAGAATACATTTTACAGCTACAGATATTAGCTGTTAAAAAACCAATGAAATTCACTGAAAAAACCATAGGTTATAGACCATATATAGTTAGGAATTAGCATTTACAAAACCTTGAAAATTCACTGAAAAAACCATAGGTTATAGACCATATATAGTTAGGAATTAGCATTTAAAAAACCTTATTTTACTCACACAAAACCATTGAAATTCCATATATAGTTAGTTGCACTAACTATATATCGCGCACCCGCAATCCACTGCTGATGATGTCACATATTACATCATTCATGACATGGTCAGTGACATCACTGATGACATCACTGATGACATCTCAAATGACATCACTGATGACATCACTGATGACATCTCAAATGACATCACTGATGACATCATGACACACCAATACCAGTTACTACATACGCACTCACTGATTCCTGCGTCTACACACACATTCACTCATTCACCCATACAATCACTCATACATACAGTCACTCATTATTACAACACTATCATATGCACTCATACACCTATGCAGACAGTCACACACTGCCACTCATCCATGGAGTTACTCACACACCAAGTCAGTCCTGTAAAGAATCAATCACACTTCCATTTCCTCATCTATACAGTTAAACACAGAACACCGTACTTCAGTGACATCACTGATGACATCACTAATGACATCTCAAATGACATCACTGATGACATCTCAAATGACATCACTGATGACATCATGACACACCAATACCAGTTACTACATACGCACTCACTGATTCCTACGTCTACACACACATTCACCCATACAATCACTCATACATACAGTCACTCATTATTACAACACTATCATATGCACTCATACACCTAGTCAGTCCTGTGAAGAATCAATCACACTTCGATTTCCTCATCTATAGTTAAACACAGAACACCATACTTTTCACACATATACTAACACATACTTACTCTCTTATACAATCACTGATACAAGTACACATTGATATGCACAGAGTCACACACCTCCCAGCCAGCCACACACACACTCAGTCTTCCATACATCCACTCATTCTTCAATATGTAAAACGTATTTAAACTTTACAAAAACACACAGACACTAGATGATGTCATCAGTGATGTCATTTGAGATGTCATCAGTGATGTCATCAGTGATGTCACTGACCATGTCATGAATGATGTAATATGTGACATCATCAGCAGTGGATTGCGGGTGCGCGATATATAGTTAGTGCAACTAACTATATATGGAATTTCAATGGTTTTGTGTGAGTAAAATAAGGTTTTTTAAATGCTAATTCCTAACTATATATGGTCTATAACCTATGGTTTTTTCAGTGAATTTTCAAGGTTTTGTAAATGCTAATTCCTAACTATATATGGTCTATAACCTATGGTTTTTTCAGTGAATATATATATATACATTCATTGAAAAAAACATAGGTTTCTGGGACGTTATAGTTAGTTTGACATTTCACTCATACAAAACCATAGAAATGTCGCCGTTATAGTTAGTTGAGCTAACTATAACTTGCGCCCCCGCTATGCGCTGCTGATGACATCACATATTACATCATTCGTGACATGGTCAGTGACATCACTGATGACATCACTGATGAAATCTCACTTATGTCTGTACAGACTACTGCCTTCGATCTAAACTGCGGACAGCAGGGCTCACAATTCAGATGGAGTGGCGATTGCAGATGACGCAGTCCAGCAGGCAACAGACATTGCTCCCAGTGCAGCCCGCCCGGACCACGTATCATCACAGGGTGCGCACACGCTGAGTGCTTCAGGTGCCACTAACTCACTGCACCATAAGTCATTGCCACGTGGACTTATTAAGGAGGAATTCAGTAGGCAAAAGACAATGGTCCCAGTGCGGCCTGCCCGGACCATGCATCATTGCAGGGTGTGCACACGCTCAGTGCTTCAGGTGCCACTAACTCACTGCTCCATAAGTCATCACCACGTGGACTTATTAAGGCAGAATTCAGTAGGCAAAAGACATTGGTCCCAGTGCAGCCCGCCCGGACCACTCATCATTTCAGGGTACGCACACGCTGAGCGCCAGAGGTACCACTAACTCAGTGCACCATAAGTCATCACCACGTGGGCTTAATAAGGCAGAATTAATTAGGCAAAAGACATTGCTCCCAGTGCGGCCTGCCCGGACCACGCATCATCACAGGCTCTACACACGCTGGTTGCTTCAGGTGCCACTAGCTCTGTGTGCCACTTATCATTGCTGGCTGCACACACGCTGAATTGCCAATAACTGTACAGCTCAACTCAACGCCACATGGCTGTGAGCCCTTGCTGACCGCTGCCTCCTGCCTACACTGCAGTCATGAGGGCTCACAATTAAAATTGAGTCTTCATTCATTAATTGCAGAGTGCAGTAGGCAACTAAGTAGAACGTCCCTCAAATCTACACAATATCCTTTTAGTTTCCTTGCTTCAAGAACTTGTTTTATATCACTTATAGCTTTACAACTTTTTTTTATTTTTTTTTATTTTGGCGGTTTTGTATAGCGCGATCAAGACCCTTGCGGGTATCAGAGCGCTTTACAGATCAAATATAGGTAATGGCATATAAACACATATAAATATAAATACAGTGGCATGTATGAATACAGTACACAATAACCAAATTCATCTTGCTAGTCCAAAAGAACAACGAATGGCAGTTTACACTGCGGACAGCAGAGCTCACAATTTGAATCCAGTTTTGATTTATTTATTGCAGAGTGAACTGTACTCTATGTCATTGGATTTTCTCAAGAGAAAGTCACAAAAAGCATTCCTCGATGTCTATGCTGACTGCTGCCTTCGATTTACACTGTAGATAGCAGGGCTCACAATTCACATCGAGTCGCAATAGCAGATCACGCAGTCCAATAGGCAAGAGACATTGCTCCCAGTGCCGCCCCCCCCCCGGACCACGCATTTATCACTGGCTGCTCACATGCTGAATGCTTCTGATGCCCCTACCTCAGTGCAGCACAACTCATGGACCCTTTATGATTAAATCTCTGTTTCTGATCCAATGATTACTGTTGTACTTGTTTCCAGCACCAACCATGTGACCCTGGTAATAAAAAGGAGTCCGGCGCGTGTGCCCGGACCCAGTTCCACTATCTATCTGTGTCCCTGTGCTCATTATGATGCAACATGCTGCCCCGGAGGAGAAGATGGCGGCCGACTAGAAGCTCAGTCGCGAGCTCCCTGTCGTAGAAACCCTTGACTTATAGTATTTCCCACCAGAATGCAGAAAAGAGAGCGTGGAAGCAAGAACTAAAGTGCTTTCTTCAGAGCCTTACTGGGAGAGTGTGCTGAACTATTGAGTGTGTCGAGCCGGAGGCCGCAGCCGGAGAGTTGCGGTGTTTTCTGGCCGGCCGGCCGGGTGTAAACGAGGAGCCCTCGGCGATCTGGAAGCCGGCGCTTTCAGCAGGCGGGTTGCCTTTTCTCGCAGATTTCGGTTCCGGGTGCGCGGCCGTCTCCAGTTGCCCGTTGTGGAGGTGGCGGCGGTGGCAGGTCGATGCGGGAGGAGCCCGGGGACCTGGCGAGGCTGCTCTGAAAACATCCTAGCATAGAGAAGGAGGTAAGAGGCGGAGCAGAGAGGAGCAGAGCAGCAAGAGGGGATTTGCACTGACGGCACCACAGCGCCACAGCGGGGAAATCAGTGCCCGGCGGAGCCCTGCAGAGCAAAGCAGAGCTCGCCGGTGGTGTGGGCAGAAGCAGCCCGAGCCTGCCGAATAATCCCAAAAACTACACATCGTATCTCCTTCAGAGGGGGAAGAACACCAGATCACAAAGCAGTAGCAGGAAAGAAGGGCTGCACCACTAAAAACCAGATCATTGTGCCAGCAAGAAATAGCAACATTGAAGGACAGAAAAAGCAGAATAAAGCAGGATATCTACTGAAAGCCCTGGTAAGTGCTACATCTGTCTGTTCTCATACAAATATTTGGGAGGCTGGGTGCTCCAGGGGTGGTTTGAAGATTGCAGCAGTGAGCAGTGAGGGTGAAAAAACGGGGGAGAAAGCACTCAACCCGGTAAAACTGGATAGAACCAAAGCCCCCCCCACAGAAAAGAAGAGTTTGACAGAAGGGAGACCCACTGGAGGGGGGTATAGCTTGAGAAGCTTGAAAGATAGTCACAGGAAACCAAGGATATCAGGGGATTAAAAAACACAAAAGACATAAAAGTTGTAAGCCTATCCAGGGACGGTGATAAGGACAAGGAATAGGACCAAGACAAGGATAGAGGTAAAGGCAAGATTCACGTCACCCCTAGAGAATCCAAAAGGAGAAACAAGAAGTGTGTTGCCCCCCCTATCACGTGCGACCAGGCTTAGTCTAACAAAGCCAGGGGGTACAAGTGCTCAAAAAATCACTCCATCACTCCGTTCCTTTTTCAAGGTACAGGAGAAGAGGGGCTCTAGTGAAGAGAGAACTAGAGAGCCTCAAAAAACACTTGCTATACAAAAGTGTTCAAATATGGCAGAGAAATCAATAGAAGGAGGCTTTGGAGTACCAACGAATAACCAATATCAAGCTCTCGAAACTCTTAAAACCCAGGAAGTAGAGTGTGGCGGTGGGTACTCGGAAGTGGCAAATCACCCAAGAGTAACGCAGGATCAAGCATCTTCGTCTAAAGCTGTTCCAGGACTAGAGCCAATTCACACAAACAGCAAAAACAATAGTAGCAGCAACACTACTAGCACCAATGCGGATTGCACGGGAGGATCACCAGCAGAAAAGATCTTGGGAGAGATGGGAGAGATGATGAAAGAATTAAGAGACAAATTCGCAACATCTGAAACCAGACTGAGATCCAGGAGGCGTGCGAAACGCTTGATCAGAAAATAAACACTTTGATAGAAAGGGTCAGACATGTAGAAAGAGAAATAGAAGTCCTGAACAGAGGAACAGAAGCGAACTACAAAGAAATAAACAAACTCAAAACTAGAGAATTAGAGATCAGCGAGAGGATGGAGTCCCTGGAAAATCATGCTAGAAGAAATAATCTTAAACATTCCAGAAGGTTTGGAAGGGGAGGACATAAAGGGATTTACAATTCAGCTCCTGGAAGAACTAATTCCCTGGACCAAATCAATTAATCTCGCCGAAGATATCCAAAGAATACATCGTGACCCTTTCAGGAAAGGTAAACAACGGAAAAATCCTAGAAAAATATTGATTCATTTTATGACGTACGCGTTAAAGGAAAGGATCCTGAGCGAGGGTCTAAAAGCGGTGTCCTTTTCTAAAGATGGGTGGACTTGCAGGATTAGATCGGATATCTCTAAAACTACCCTGGACAGGCAGTGGGAGTTGGGCCAACTTATGCCACAACTGAGGACACTAGGTGCGAACGTTCAAATGCGTTTTCCAGCCTCTCTGAGAATCATGTGGAACAATAAAATGTTCAATATAAGAGATCCAAAGGAAGTGGAAAAACTCATGGAGCAAATCAAGACCCAGCAGGAAGACCGTGCCCATACTCACCCTGACACCTAACAAGGTATACATTTTAAAAATGGGCGATAGATTTCGGCTGAACCATAAAGGTGGGAATACAAGGAACACTGAACCTACACTAAAAGACAGGGAGCTTAAAAAAGGGGCAGAGGAAGAAAGAAGAGGGAGGCTCTCCAGGGGGGTGGGGGGTGGGGGGGGGGGGAGGGTGACGCACCACAGATCTGCTCACCAAGAAAACTTGGAAAAAAAAATTGGGGAAAAAAAACAACAAAGTCCTAAAAGCAAACCAAGAGGAGTTCAGTGGCCGCCAGGCAAGATGCAAAAAACTGATTAAGAATTATTAATACAAATACAGGAGGGAAAGGAAAAAAGCCTAGTGTCTTAACTTGGAATGTAATGGGCTGCAAATAAGAAAACGTAGATAAAAAATTCTGGAATATTTAAAAAACAGTGACTGCACGATATTAATAATCCAAGAATCTCATTTAACTAAGGAAGAATGGGAACCTATATGGAAAAATCAAAGCTGGATAGAGCACTGCATCTGCACCAATCAAAACTGCAATGTTAAAGGAGTGGCGATCATATTTAGGAAATCCCTCAAAGCAGTAATTGAGAGATCAAAAGTAGATAGGAAAGGAAGATGGGTAAGTGTGAAAGCAAAAATCTACAACAACCTATATACAGTGGTGGCCTATTATGGGCCAAATGTGGACGACCCCGAACCGCTTCAAAATTTGTACTCCCATCTACTTTCAGTTGATTCACCCATAATAATGGGAGGGGATTTTAACATCTTATTAAACCCAAAAGAAGACCGATACCCGGGAAACTACCATCAGCTCACAAAATGAGAGAGTGGGTCGGAATCTGTATAAATGACCTAGGGATAGTGGATATTTGGAAAGAAAAAGGGAATAAACAACACAAATTCACGTTTAAAAACAAAAGGCTGGGACATGGACTCTAGAATTGATTTTTTCCTTATCAGCAGTTGTCTTGCTGAATAGACAAGAAAGGTGGAACACATTCCGGAACACATTTCCGACCACTCCGCTGTACAACTAAACTTGGTGTTATCAGACTCACCTACTCCCCAAAGGTGGACAGTGGATAAGAAGATTCTACTGGATGAATCATGTGTGGTTAACCTAGCAGAAGAGACCCAACAGTTCTTCTACCTAAACAAAGAAGGAACAATAAAACAAATAACGTGGGACGCATATAAAGCATGTATAAGGGGGAAAATCATAAGCATAATGGCCCACAAAAATAGAGAGAATAGAACGTTCATAAAAAATATTGAAAATGACCTAAAGGGGCTCAACATAGAAATAAAAAGGGCCAGGACCACTCAAGAAAGCGAGGAATTAGGAGAAAGAATACAAAAAAAGAAGATGGAAATGAATGACCACCTGGAAACAATAGTCAGAGAATGATGGGAGGCCAGCAAACTTTCGCACTATGAGTATGGTGAAGGATGCGGAAAGATTCTCGCTTAGAAAACAAGAATGGAGCGAACCAGAAACCGGGTCAACAAAATACAAAAAGAGGGCCAACATGGACAATTCTCAGAAAACCATGAAATAACGAAAGAATTCACAGAATTCTTTTCGAAGCTATATACGGAAGAATCCACCTGTTCCAGTGACCAGATACAGAGCCTGCTTGACAAAATAGAGATTTCTAAAGCCTCCCAGGAACAAAAGACAGATCTGAACCAAGAAATAACTGAGAAGGAGGTCTTGGATGCAATAGGGGGAGGCTCAGATTCCCTACCATATGAAATATACCAAGCTCTTCAAGAAAATGTTTTGACTCCACTTACCAAACTCTTTAACAAAATATTTTTGAACAATGGAGATATCCCCAAATCATGGAATGAAGCTATAGTTAGCATCCTACTAAAACCAGGAAAGGACCCAACTAAATATGAGTCATATAAACCAATTTCACTCCTAAACTGTGACAATAAGATCTATACACAGATTTTGGCAAAAAGATTAGGGGCAGTGGCAGGGTCCCTAATCCATACAAACCAAAAGGGATTTATCAAGGGCAGACAGATCTCTGAACTATCTCACGAATTCACCGCCACTATAGACATCGCGACCCAATATCACACACCTTTGGCAGTCATAACATTTGATGCTGCCAAAGCTTTCGACAGGGTCAGTTGGTCATTCCTGAGCGCCACTCTGGCTAAGTTTGATCTGGGGAATAACTTCGAGAATGCGGTAAAGAGCATATACAAAAACCCAACAGCTAGAATACTGGTAAACGAGACACTTACAGACAGTGTGCAAATAAAAAGAGGAACCAGACAGGGTTGTCCCCTGTCCCCCTTACTATTTAATTTTTATATAGAACCCTTAGCATGTCTTTTAAGAAGGGATGAAGAGATTATACCTTTCACCTATCAAGGATGGGAGAAGAAAGTCGCATTGTTTGCGGATGACTTTATGATATTTACAGGAAACTTAACCACTTCACTTCCAAAAATAGAAAATATCATAAGTAAATTTGGGGCAGTCTCAGGCTATCAGGTAAATCAATTAAAATCAGAAATAATGGAGTGGAATGACGTGTCTGGGAACCCTTTAGTGAAGAACAAAATAAAGTATCTGGGAATTGAGTACATCAAAAGTATTGAAGGAATAGCTAGTCTAAACTTCAAGAGAGTACACAAGGAAATAAGCATACTCCTAAAGGCTTGGTCTGCCCTACATCTCTCTTTCTTAGGTAAGTCCAACCTAATAAAAATTACAGTATTACCAAAATGCCCTTATCTGTTTAACTTGCTCCCATTAGAGTTTAACAAGGTAGAGATCAAAAAGCTGCAAGGGGAGATATCTGGCTTTATATGGGCTTCAAAAGGAGTAAGGATTAGCTGGAAAAAATTGAGAAGAAGTAAGATACAAGGTGGCATAGCCAGCCCAGACATACTGGAGTATTATAAAGCTTTCCAGTTCAAAAATATAAGGATTTTGCTAGGCATAAGTGAAAAGTGGCCTATGCACTGGAAAGTATTAATCAGCCCTGGAAAGGATCACTATTTATCCAAATTTGGACACCCCAAATTTTTCAAAAAAAATCAAACTAAAGATGATAAGATCAGCAACGTACGATATAAGAACTACCCTGGCAATATCTTGTTATAGTAAATCTTCCCCAATCTGGGAATCCCCAGGCACACCGGAATGTCTAAAAGATAGCTTAATAAACCCCCTAAAGGAAGCCAATATAAACTACTGGGGTCAGTTGATAAAAGACAACAAGATCACAGAATGGGAGAACCTAGATAGAGAAACCCAGGGGACGCTATCCAGATTTAAATACTATCAATTTAACAGCTGGCTTAGAGGAGTAAAAGAAGATCTACAAGGGGATGAAATCATCGAACAAAAGCTCTTGAACACAAAGCCATTTAAAAAAGAGATATCATATTGGTATTTGATAAGATCAGGTGAGGAAGAATACAAAGTCCCTCAAGATATCAGGGGAAAATCAATGCCAGACCTCGATATTGCAAATCTTTGGGAAACCTCGAAAAACATTGCCGGCAGGGTGGTAAAATCTGCTCCATTGAAAAAAAATCACTTGTTTACAATACACAGAGCGTATTGGAACCAAAAAAGCTGTGAAAATTTTAAAAACAGTACAGTAAAGTAAAGAAATAAAAATTTCTTTTTTTACCCGAGGGACCCTTTTATGGCCCCCACATTAAACCTAGGGGGTCTGGGGGGGTGTACCCTGCCCCCTTTTGGTCATTTCCCCCTTTGTTTTTCGCCACCTCTTGTGTCTCGATCCTACCGAGACACAAGATGGCGGCCGCTGCGGACTGTTTCGAATGTGTACAGACACCTGAGAGCCAATCAGCTTTCCGTGCGCAAGTCGCGTGGCGCGCCCGGAGCGCTCCCCGGTGCGCGTACCGGGGCGCGCTTACAGATATATAATTTTTTTTAACCTAAATTACTCAAAATCCTCTGGAGCACATATCTTGAGACATAGCAAAGGCACATCGGGCTACCAGTTCCTACAATTTTGCCAAGTTTGGTGAAAATCCTTTCAGCCATTCGAGCTAAAAGTGCGACAGACCGCCCTATGGAAATTAACATGGGGAAAACACGTTTTGGGACCCCCCTTTTATCTCCGCCCCCGCTTGACAAATCCCCCCCAAACTTTTCAGGGAAGGACCGGAGCACCGCGAGGCAAAGTTGCTGAAAAATTCAGGCAGATTCCTCAACCGGCGCCAAAGTTATTCCCAATAGAATGTTGCGATTTCCCTATGGAAATCAATCCTAACTATAACTACCTACTGGCGACCGCCAGTAGGTAATATATATATATATATTTATATATATATATATCCAACAAACAGGAAGCACACAGCAAGAGATGCCTCAGGAAGTTTCTTTAAAGTTTTCATTTATTGTCGGCAACTTGCAAGCTGGCAGCCTCACATGTAACAGACATCAATTTTTCACAGTGCCAAACGCGTTTCAGGAATTCATTTCCCTTCGTCAGTGGCAGTCCGGGCAAAACAAAGTCACGTTGTTGGTGCTCAATTTAAAGTTCAACTACCTGCCCCAGTGGGCGTGGCTATCAACAAAGCCTCATGGTAGTTGTAGTCCACCACAATAATCCCCAGTGGGAGCACTTCGATTTGTCCAAATAAATAAAACACATATTGAACCCCAGTGGGTGGATGCACTGCTCAGTTACGATGCCAGCCCCGCTTTGCAGAAGTCGACATGATGTGAGTGCCGGTCCTAAATTGGCGCCACACATTAGCTTCCTCCCGTATTTTTCCAGCTCCAGGTATTCGCCAGAACGGGCCCGCCAGCCAGCGATGGGCATCTCTCCTCGGCTGTGCAAAGCCGAAAAAATCCAACAAACAGGAAGCACACAGCGAGAGATGCCTCAGGAAGTTTATTTTCGCCGACGGCTTTCGAGGCGGCACGCCCCTTCTTTACAGGCAGTTAAGGATGTGCGCGATTTGGGCATTTTTTGGAAAATTGATCGAACGGCCGTCCTGACTGTGGTTACAGAAATTCATTCACTTTTAAAATGTCATTTTATGCTGACACTGTCTCTAATATTTAATAAAAGTGAAAACAATAAATGGCTGTTTGTTCTAGATCAATCACTTACAACATCAGAATTAGCTGTACTTCATCGTTCCTGTTATACACAGGTTAAACCCGACAGCAACATCCAGTTATGAAGCACTTTCATGGACTCCTGTACAAAATACCATTTTCTCCTCTGATGGGTTTGGTATGTTAGAGATCAGTACTTCCTGAATGGATTCATTTGACAATAAAGCACTGTTCTTTACAGCGCGGAACAATGTAAAACCTCTTTCAGGAAAATGTAAAAACATATTGAGCAACACCATCTTAAAAAGGGATTAATTAGTGGGTTACAGTTATGCCAAGTCGTTCAGGAAGCATCAGTACATGAAAGAAAGATATGAGGGTCTGTTATGTTATATTATTGAGGTTTTTATGGACTCTGTGCTGCTTGCACCTCAAAGACCTCCCAAGAGCTAGTGATCTGTTCTGGTCGGCTTCTCAATATATAACACCATATTCACTGGGGGAGAGGGGGCCCAACAAAACCACTGACACCGATGTTGTGTGAAAAAGGCTGCTTTATTAAAACAGGTGAAAATTTCATATACTCCCTTGGCCTTTCACCTTACAAAACTAAAACCTCACTGAGGTGAGAGATGTTTGCCTTTGTTAGCCTACCTCACCCCTAAACCCCCTCCCACAAAACTTAAACCTGCAAGTCTCTACCTCCTCCTGGGCTGATCTTCAGCAATTGAGACCTTTGACCTCACGTACAGTTTTACTGCAACTATTAAAATTTAACTAACAACTTCCTAATGAAACTTAAACTTCCTACATTGTCCAGGCGTGAGCCTGTCCACCCTTTCCCTGGCTCACCGCTGTCAACAACATACATGCTTCCCCTTCTTTGCACACCCGCTCCCATGATCGCTTAACCAAATTTAGGCAAACTTACTCAATAGAACACCAAGCAAAAACATCTAATAACAGGAGTGGGCAAAAAGCATTCCCTGACAATATCAGCCATTGTGCCACCTAGAAACAAATGGTAGCTGGTGAATACAAATGGACAGTTATATGGGGGCTATAAAGTAGCCCAAACCTAGCCCAAAACCTGGTCGCAGTTGTTGGACTGTGCCAATTCCCACAATCTTCCTAGGGGCAAACCTGGTGCCTCCCAAAACCCTCTTATGTAATAGTGTGTGCTGGTTTATTACACAAGCTGCTGACAGGCTCATCCGAACATTTGAAAACCCTCCCAGGTTAGCTCTGGGTGCACCAATCTACTTGGTGGGGATTTGAGGAGTTCCAGCTACAGGTGACAGATCCTTTCAATGTTTGTCTCCTCACCTCAAGAAAATGTTGGCCTCATCTTGCCACCCTGTTCTCCCCCCTCAAGGAAACATCTGCCTGATCTTGCCAGCCTGCCCCCTCCCAAGGAAACGTCGGTCTGATCTTGCCAGCCTGTCCTCCCCTTCAAGTAAATTTCACCCTGATCCTGCCAGCCTGAACCTTGGTTTCTTGATGGACAATGAAGTGGTGGAAGAGAGCCGAAGTTTGGCAAAGACCCTCTTCAGTGCATTCTACAAATACATCTGTCCCCTCTCCATAATACCTCATTGGCACAGGGACAAAACCTTGAAGTATTCCTTCACCACACATATGTTGCCTGGCATCATACCGAATGCATGACTTAGATGGGTATATATTACCTGACCTTGAATAAGTGAATTAAGAAGCTCTTTATGATTGAAACTCTTGTAGGAATGAGACATCTGTATACCATATGACCTGCGCCACATGCCAAATGGTACCTCTGGAGACTGATGAAAGACTATTCTGTGAAAGTGACATACAAAGAGTTTTAGGTGACAGAACAGTGGCGCTTATCTAGGGAGACTACCTCGCTCCATGGGATGATGGACACTGTCAGTCTTATGAGCTGTGTTGGATCTTCCACAAAGCTAAACAGTGTACTGCCTAAAAAGTAGAAGCCAGTTTCTGTGAGGAATCCTTTGTAGCTGTGGCTCAAGCAAGAGGCTTCTCTCAGAAGAAATGTGAGTAAGGTATTTTAGCAGCACCAAAACATTATTAAAGTCATGAAAAGAAGAAAAAGTAGTGATCACAAAAGCACCAAAATGGAGAAAATCCATCCAAATAAACCCAAAGAATGCAAGGGGTCACAGTCCAATGTTCTATGAGTAGGTTTATCATATGTGGCCCTGGTGGCCAGCCTAGCAGTTACTACTAAGCAGTTACTACTCAGCATTACACAGTTCTTACTCGTGGGTCCATCTTCCTTCAGTGAAATGCAAGGGTCGGTTACCACTTTTGTTCCGACAGTCGGAAATGATAGAAAGGGGTCCTTCAATACCCAAATCCTTTCTGAAGAAAGCAGGGTCTCTAATGCCACGATTCCTATACCTCAACTGGTGAATATCCCACACAGGGAAGCAGCATAGGCGCAGGTACAATCAAGTCCTTGCTGTCGCCAAAGACGTTTTAATGCATGGGCAAAGTGAGCTCTGGCCCAGGGCCCCAGCATTTCAGGGGGCGCCCTGACAGAGTCAGCTCAGTTCTCCAGAGTTTTGCCCTAATGACCTTGAATATTGCTTAGATTGTTTTGAATACTGTTTAATCAGCCATTGTACACTGACATAATGGTAGCCGCCTAAAGCTAAGCAGTTTTTTCCTATTGTAATATACTGGAAGAAACTCACCTGAGGGTAACTGGGCAGCATGGCTGGCACCGGACGACTCCGGGTGCAGACGGGTTTGCCTTTGGCGCGCCCGCTGCACCATCCCTGATCTAAAAATATATTGCTTTGATAAATAACTAAATAAAAAATAATAAAAAATATAATATATTGTGATATGTTGCTAAATATTGTTTTTTGAATTGTCAGTGTGGCTTGAGGCTAGTGTAAATATATTTGGACCTCTTCTGAGGCCACTTTGCACGTCCATAGGCAGGTATCTCCCTTCCTCCTTGATCTGTATTTTTCCCCGTCTACCTGCCTAGTATTGATGTGGGGTCCCTCTTCTTTTTGATTTTGCTAACTGGATAGCTAACACAGCTGAGGAAGCGGAAACTGCGTGGGTGGAAGTGAGGAACCCGATAGTAGCCCTAGCCCTCCGCACAATCGGCATATCAGCCATGGTGGACCAGGACTGGAGGAAAAGCGAGATGCAAATCGGAGCAGCTAAGGAGGTGTAGGCAAGCAGAATAAAGTAACGTTCAAGTGTGTGTAAGTAGGAGAAACTGTTGAAAAGCACAGAGTAATTCAGCCACACATATACAATTTTTAAAAGTATTAAAAACCTAGTAGCAGGGCAGGAAACACTAAATCCTACCGATGTCAACTGAACGTGTCCATTAAAATTGGGGATATATAGGCTCATGCCTATGATGCAAACTGGATCGTTGTCGCAGCTGAGGAAGCGGAAACTGCGTGGGAAACAGGGGCTGAAATGAGATCATGAATTCAAAGCTGTTCTGAACAGGGGCCCCCAAAATATGTTTGGCCCAGGGCCCCCAAAATCCTTAAGATGTCCCTGTGCCATCTTCCTTCTTTTTTGCTGCTCACAGCCAAGATAAGTTCCTTTATTTTATACTCCCACATTTTACTGTATTTACTGCTGGTGCGATATTTGTATGTGTTTTGAATGGGGAGGTTGAGTGCCTCGCTTGTCTGTGATCTTGATTTGCGAGTAGTTGTATGTGCTCTTTTATTTAATGATTTATTCTTAGTTTTGGTTACATTAATATCATTTATAGGTCGATCCAGTTTAATTTGTTTTTTTTAACCACTGGATCGTTTTGCTTTGCGTACAAGCTGTTATCTTCCTGTGAGCTTGAATCTCTGTGCTTATTTCGTCTTTTTATTTGACCTCCTTAACCCGGCCTAACTCTGGGGACATTGAAAACTTGAGCGTTAAGCGCTTGAGTGCTGTCCCCTCAACCATTTGAAATGAGAACCGAGCAGGAGAGGATGTTTGCCTGGCCCTCGTTAATCTTTTAAAAGGCACTAAGGGCGGAGAGCGAGAGCAAAGCACTCGCGCTCCAATCTAAAGATTTGGTGCAAGCGCGAAGGGGTTTCTACCTCGCGCTCGTACCTTAAATATGTGATTTTACTTTCAGACACAATTGCAGGAGCAAGGCGAACATAGTGTTCACGCTAGATTAGATTTTACCACAGTAAATGGAAGAATTCAAGCTCCAAAAGAAAGGGAGTGACCCCAATTGCCAAGAGAGGGGGTACCACAGGTAAACAAATACAACAACTCTCTTGGGTAAATTGTTTGTTACACAATAATCCCTATTATATCATCACAAACTCTCAAATTCATACACACTCAATCAGAGACACCCAGCCCCCACTGGTCAATTATCATATATATGAGGAGTGGCAAAGCAATGCATAAAAAGGTTTCTTTTATTTTAAATTCAATCCCTATATCAAATTCTTCAGATAAAAACACTTCCGGTACATTGAAAATTACCTTAAAAATAATACTTCATCATAAAAACTGTGAGAGACAGCAAATTTCTAGTGCAAACAATTAATCACATCAATCGTAAGTTGTTTCCTATGGAATTCATATAATAAAGTGTGATAGAGTCCACAGCCCTCTATATTCTGTTAGACCCCCCACACGTTCCTTGGATACAACCAATTTCTGTGAACAAATGCGTTGACGCGTTTCAGTGATATTGTTCTTATTGCAACCACCTTCTTCAAAACAAAGTGTATTTTTTAGTCTCTCATATAAAAATTCTTATAAATATAAAAAAATTATATAAACAACATATCGAAAAGTGCTCTTTATCTTTTTTATACATTATATATTCTCATAACCTTAGGGAGAGATCCTACCCCCGTGTATTTCATTGCAACAATCCATAAATTGAGAAGACTTTTACATAACACATTCCATTTATCATCAAAACACTAGTTGAATCCCAAACGGTCACCTCAATATTAAAACTCATCATAAACATTTTCAAGTGATACAGTAACATCATAAAACATTATTCTAATAATTGGCCACCAGGGTCCACAACTCTACACACATCCGTCTCACATTTATATGACTCAACCTCATAACGCAACCCAACCCACCTGAATTTTTCCCAGGGTGGACCTGACGTATTAGTGTCCTCCACTTGTGGTGGGCGGGGCTTGCTAGGGCTCCAGGCGCCAACTCTATATATTTCTTTTTGGAAATGGGATACAGGAGCATTAATTTCTACTATGCGGTTCCTGTACTAATTATCTATCAGTTTATTAGTCCCATTCACTGTCCAGACCTACCCTGTATGGGAATTGTGCGTTTATATGTTCAGATATTAAAACTTCCTCCACCTCCTTGGTCCTATATCGCAGTCCTGCATGATTAAACAAGGAAAATAAGTGGGTATGTCTGCAAATATGCATAACTCCCCCATCCACTCCGGGTATTGTACCCACAAGTACACTCACCGTTTTGTTTGTAAAGATCTGCTAATTTTATAGTAACTGGCGGTGATTTGGCGTTTTTATTATTTTCATGTAGGTATCATCCCAAGGTGCCTTCATAAAACATCCGGCCTATAAATAATTAACATGATAATTAAAATCATCGCTTCCCAAAAGGAATGCCTCAACTCTAAATCATCTCTTTAATGTCGCATTTCTAACTTCTAGCAAGGTACATACAACATGACAAACGACTTAATTCATTATATAGTTATAATCTTGATAATAAGTACACTCTCCCCCTTGTCACTGATTTCACTTTAGCTCGGTGTGGGTCGCATCCTATAAGGACCATTATACAGGGCCCTCATACTTCCTCCTGGGAAGCTCTACGCTAACAAGTATAGACTAGACTACATGCAGTGTAACAAAAGACTTGAGTTATTTTATGTATAAATTCACTCTCCATCCTGACCCTGATTACACTTTGGCTCGGAGTGGACCATTATACAAGAACCTGGTACCTCCTCGTGGGGGGCTGTACGCTGACAAATATAAACTAAGTGGGAGGTGGATAGTGTTATATCAGACCATGATCTACCCCCATTTCCCTCTACTGGTGCATTCTAACACTAATTCATATGTACGTAGCATGGCGCGCTATTTAGAGTGCAGTGATAATTCCTCCTTTGTCAATTGCCTATCATTAGGGGGCCCATTCCCACCCTATGCGCGGCAAATGGTTAAGTCAGATCATAAGGCACCAGCATAAAGATACACGGCGCCCGTAGTGTACTTACCTCACGCTGGTATAAACGTCGTATATACAGGTCCTGCCTCAACACCAATCAAGAGAACACCTTTCTGTGTGGGTCGGAATATATAGTGTGTGCGGCATTTCTAATTGCTCACACCTGGGGTTTTAAAAACGTCACCTCCAACATGTACGTCTTCGTTCCCGGCTTGACTTTTGTGTGGCTCGAGCTTCCTTGCCTCTCCCTCTGGAGCCATATTTAAAGCAGCAATAACGTGAGCTCACTCTTAAGGGGGCAATGTTTCACTTCATTTGGAATGTGGGCCCCACGTGGCCATGATCATCCTTTACGAGTCTATTGAATATTTATTTCCTTTTTAACTGTTGTAATTATGGGTATTGCCTCATAATAGCTCGCTAACCTACCCAGAGTACTATATTTTTATTCCATTTAAAATATACTTGTGGGCCCACTGCTACTTATTCCACATACGCTGCGGGACATCAACAATATGTGACATCATCCTATAAACTATGATTGTTCTTATTTAGGGCTAAATGTAGCTTGATTTCCCACATTAGAGAACAACTTATTCATGTTCCTTGTTGGAACCTTTCATCTCCTATTGTAAAATCAATGTGTTACGTGATGCCTCCAAAGAAGGCAGGGGTAACATGGATTTGTATTTAATCCAGATACCGATAGATGAATCCAACCCCTATGATTTGGAAACGGGAGAGGCCGTGGAGCCGGTTGTATCTGAACGGCCGGACTGACAGATCACAAACCAGGCCACCACGTGTCCCCTCAACCCAATCACTGTTGTCCCCAACTAAAGGGTCAATTCCAGAAATAGGTCTAGCACTCAGGATATTCCGTCAGATCTGTTAGCCCTCTGTAATGCGCATCCAATCTTTCTTCGAATTCAAACCTTGTCTAATGGTGTTCAGAATAGAAATATACCACTGCTCGCGTTCTTTCTCTTTACGGTCAGGTCACCTCCTCTCTTCCATTCGTTCAAGAACAAACCATTTAAAGTCTGTAAGCGAATGGCCCTGTTCATCAAAATGATCGACTAGAGGGGCATTTAATTTCTGATTTTTAATCGCGGATCGATGTTCTAATAATCTAGTCCTGATTTAGCGTCCTGTCTCGCCAACATATCCAAGATGGCATGGACATACAATTAAATAAACCACATTTTTCGTCCTGCAGTTATTTAATGTTCTTGGCCTTATGGTGTATACTTCATGGGTATATTCCTTCCCCTGAATACACTACTCACAGATAATGCATCTCCCGCATTTGTAGTTGCCTATTGCTGGTGTACCTGTGATAGTCCGTTGGTGCGATTTGGGACCCTCTCTATAAGTATGTACTAAATTTTGCCTTAAGTTGTTGTTTTTTTTAAAAGCAAATAGTGGTTTGGCCAATTTCTTAGAGTCATTATCATTCAATAGACGCCAGGAAGAGTTTACAATGTTTTTGATTTTATTACTTACATTGGAGTATTGGCTCACATAAACTATTCTCTTAGTGTCATTGGGATCCTCATGTCTCCTATCCACTTTCTTTTGTGTGAGCATACTCTCCCTATTGTAAAATCGGGCTCTCTTGAAAGAGTTAGAAATTAATTTCTTGGGGTAACCCCTATCTTTTAATTTTAATTTAACATTTTCAGAATGTTTATAAAAGTCCTCTAATGTCGAGCAATTTCTGCGTAGTCGCAAGAATTGCCCGAACAGGATGTTATCTCTCTGGGCCCTGGGGTGGAAGCTGGAGTAGTGTAACAATGTGTTTTTGTCGGTTGGTTTGGAAAACAATTCTACTCCCAGCTTCCCCCCCATATGTTTAATGGTGAGTTCTAAAAAATGGACACTTCTCCTGCTGAATTCAGAGGTAAACCTCAAATTGACATCTCCAAGGTTAAGCCATTCCAAAAATTCACATAAGTGGTCTTCCGATCCCTCCCATATGAAAAATATATCATCAATGAATCTGCTCCAGGTGATGACATTCTCAAAGAAGGGAGCATATTCATTGAATATATGTATGCCCTCGAATTGTCCCACACAGAGACAAGCCAGACTGGGGGCACAAGCGGCCCCCATGCTGGTCTCCGTGCACTTTATAAACAATTGGTCCTTAAAGAGAAAATAATTCCTCTTTAGTACCAATCCCAGACATGACATAATAAAATGGACATTAGCTCCTCTACAGTCTATACACCCCAGGATGTTCATAATGGTGTTAATTGTCACATCCTGGGGTATATTCGTATAGAGGACTTTATTATATGAATTCCATAGGAAACAACTTACGATTGATGTGATTAATTGTTTGCACTAGAAATTTGCTGTCTCTCACAGTTTTTATGATGAAGCATTGTTTTTAAGGTAATTTTCAATGTACCGGAAGTATTTTTATCTGAAGAATTTGATATAGGGATTGAATTTAAAATAAAAGAAACCTTTTTATGCATTGCTTTGCCACTCCTCATATATATGATAATTGACCAGTGGGGTCTGGGTGTCTCTGATTGAGTGTGTATGAATTTGAGAGTTTGTGATGATATAGGGATTATTGTGTAACAAACAATTTACCCACGAGAGTTGTTGTATTTGTCAACGAAAGAATTCGGGCATGGATTAGTGAGAGATCAATTTTTTCTCTTACTGATTCTTTCCCATGGGCTGTTCCATTCTGCCCACCGTACATGTGTCACATGACGTAGCGGCCATCTTTGAATGGTCTATTGTTACTTTGATGCATTGCTGTTTGGCAGACATATTTTGAGTTACGTAGGAGTTCAGATTACTGTTTTTTTTAGCAGACCTCTTCTGTCAGGACCAAAGATTGGACAACTGCTCCCCCTTCTGTTCATCACTGCTTTTTTGGCTTATTCTGTATATTTGGAGTTTGAAGTTGTTGAGGTTTGAGGAGACCTGGGGCCTTATTTATGAAGGCCTTGCGCCGCCGGTGCGTCACTTTTAACATGGGAAAAAGTGACGCACCGGCGGCGCAAGGCCTTCATAAATAAGGCCCCTGTTGTTTTGGTTTATTAAGAGTTTGAGGAAAGATCTTTTAATCTTTTAGAAGATAATAGTTTGATTTTTTAATTGGGGTTGTATAATTTGCTGGATTTGGTTTTAGAATTAGTGTTGTTATCAATGGAGAATAGAATTTCTGAAACTAGTATGGAGCATAAGGTTCAGTAATGTGGGGATACAGCGGTTTCTGCTTTAGCTTCCCAGGTTGGGTAAAACATTGGAGGACTGTATGGATAAGTTGGAAGGTAAATTCTCTGGAAGGTGTAATGAGGAACAATTTTGGTCTGTTGAAGAGGTGACTGTCAATACCTCATCCAGGGAATGCGCAAGAAAGGTCCCCCAAAATAGAAAGCACTTAGAGAAAGAGAAAGCCTCTAAAGGTAAAGAGGCCTTTAACCAGAAAGGCATTGAAAGGGCGACTCACAAGGAGTTGATTGGAAAGGCTATTAAGGCCAAAAAAGGGGATCGTAGGGTGATTGCCTGCGATGAATCATCCAGTAGTGGTGATATAATAATTTCTTGTTCCTCAGATTTCGATTCTTCAGAGGATGAGATCAAGATTAAAAAGGGTAAGAAAGAGAGGAGTAATAAACAAGGTTTGGATCAGGTGTTGGACCCCTTGGGTGACCTTATGTTCGATCCCAGTACCATATAACACCCTCTCTCCCCTCAGTGGGTTTCATCTAAACACATAGCACAATACGTGGAATTTTGGATTAGGAGGGAAATGCCTAAGGAGGTTAGGACTAGGCTCCGTTCCGAATGTCCTAGACCATCTCTTTCAAACAAGGTGACGTTTACACCTGTACTAGATGGCAAAATGCTAACGTTTTTAAACAAATTTGGAAGGGACCCAAGAAGGGGTCTGGATAAGGCCTTGAAGGGGTGTCAAGACAGCCTTCTTGATGTGTTTGGACCTTTCACCAAGATCTTTGACCTGTGTGAAGAGGCTTATCTTCAGGAGAGTAATATTGAAAGCCTGGAATTAAGACAGTGGATTCAAAGAGCTGTCTGTTTGTTGGGGAAAGCTAATGTGTCCCTTTGTATCGAACAAAGGAAAAGCCTTCTCATGAAAATAGATCCAAAGTTGGCAGAGTTGGCTGGAAAAGAATTTGTCATGGAGGCAAACGGTTTACTTTTTGGTGATGAATTAGTTAAAGCAGTGGCCCGGTATGCAAGGGCATTTAATTTGATACAGAAGGTCCAGAAGGACATTAGAACAGGGACATCTTAAGGATTTTGGGGGCCCTGGGCCAAATATATTTTGGGGACCCCTGTTCAGAACAGCTTTGAATTCGTAATCCCATTTCAGCCCCTGTTTCCCATGACGTTTCCGCTTCCTCAGCTGCGTTAACGATCCAGTTTGCATCATAGGCATTAGCCTATATATCCCCGATGTAACTGGACGCCTGCAGCTGACATCGGTAGGATTTAGTGTTTCCTGCCCTGCTACTAGGTTTTTAATACTTTTAAAATTGTATATGAGTGGCTGAATTACTCTGTGCTTTTCAAAAATGTCTACTACTTACACGCACTTGAACTTTACTTTATTCTGCTTGCCTACACCTTCTTAGCTGCTCCGATTTGCATCTCGCTTTTCCTCCAGTCCTGGTCCAACGATTGTGCGGAGGGCTGGGACTACTATCTGGGCTCCTCACTTCCACCCACGCAGTTTCCGCTACCTCAGCTGCATTAGCGCCCCAGTTTGCATCATAGGCATTAGCCTATATATTCCTGATGCAAACGGATGCACCAGCTTACAGCGGTAGGATTTAGTGTTTCCTGCCAGGCTACTAGGTTTTTAATACTTTTAAAATTGTATATGTGTGGCTGAATTACTCTGTTTTTTTAACAATTTGTCCTACCTACGCGCACTTTCACTTTACTAGATTCAGCTTGCCTACCCCTCCTTAGTTGCTTTGATTTGCATCTCGCTTTTTCACCAGCCCTGGTCTGCCACGGCTTATACGCCGATTGTGCGGAGGGCTGGGGCTACTATCGGGCTCCTCACTTCCGCCGATGCAGTTTCCACTTCCTCAGCTGCGTTAGCGATCCAGTTTGCATCATAGTCATTAGCCTTTATATTCCCTATACAAATGGACACGTGTAGCGGGCACGCCAAAGACAAACCCGTCTGCGCTTGGAGGCGTCCGGTGCCAGCCATGCTGCCCAGTTCCCCGCCGGTGAGTTTCTTCCAATATATTACAATGGGGAAAAACTGCTTAGCTTTAGGCGGCTACCATTATTTCAGTGTACAACGGCTGATCCGAGCTTGAAGGTAGACTTTTGATGCAATAAGTGCAACTGGTCTCTCCTCCACCCCAGGAATCTTGCACCCAAGATCCTCCCTCGCACCAATAAGTGTAAAAACAATAAGAAAACAGAGGACTTCAAGGCCACCCTTTTAAGTTGTCGCTCTATGCAAAAGCTTGAACCACACATTTATGGCCTACTTTTAGATGAACACCCTGATTTTTTATTTCTCACTGAGACCTGGCTGTCTGAAGCCTCCAACCCTACTATCACCTCAGCCATCCCTACGGGTTATAAAATCCTTAGGAGGAACCGACCAAGTGGTAAAGGGGGCGGTGTCACCATCATTTACAATCAAATACTAGACTGCTCTCCCATCCCGATGGAAACCATTGAGGGCGCAGAGTCCTTAGGCTTCAGCTGTACCTTATTCCCCCATCATAGCATAGCTGGTTTTCTAATTTTCAGACCTCCCAGTGCAATTGGAAATTGTATTACTATGCTAATACAGCTAACACCTCCCTGGCCTTAAAATACAACAACTGCCTTAATCTGGGAGATTTCAGTACACATATGGACAATGGAAAAGACCCTCAAACAATTTCCTTGTTTGAAACGCTGCAGGTATGCAACATTTTTCCATCAATTTCTCAGGCCACCCAAGAAAAGGGCCATACCCTAGACCAAATCTTTCACAACTTTGACATATCAGTAAGCCTACCTCTTCCCATTATCTGGTCTGACCCCCTCCTATTAGAATTCATCATTCCCAACTCTGCCACAGCCCCTCGGGCAAACGTAGGGGCAGAGGGTCCCTAATTACAGGACGTTCCATAAAATATCCATCCCGATGTTAGCAGATGCCCTCAGTCGTTACTCACCGGAGCTGTGTGGCTGCCCCGACTCAGGCGCTCTCTTAATAGATTCAGGGCTCCGAACCAACATTGATGCAGCGGTACTAGTTGTTTTCCATCTCCTCAAAGAGTTAGGCCCCACAAGATCCATGGTTTAACGCTTCCCTCAGATCTAGCAAAATAAATTGTAGAAAAATGGAACGGAAAGGGCGTCAATCCTATCTACCTGAGGACGGGAAGGTGTATAAAGACAACTTAAAAGCTCATTACATTCTTGTGAAGGCAGCCAAGAAAAACTTCTTTCAAACCAAGATAGAAAATGCCCAAAATAAGAGTAAGGAAATCTTTAGTATAGTTAAATCCTTTACCACCCCGAAAGCCGGCACAAAGGAAGGGCCATGCACAATAGAATGGTCTAAGCAAATAGCTCAATTCTTACTCAAAAAGATCTCTGTGATCCAACAAGCCTTCACTAACATCTCTGAGGAAGAACTGACCTTCTACCTTGGTTCTAATAGCACATTTCAACGCTTGGATCTTCCATCTTAACTAGCTTTCCCTGAGTTTCAGCTTGAAGAGTCACTGACCCTTCTTCAAAGCATTAAGTCTACCTCTCCTACCGACCTATGTCCAGCGAATATCCTGAACCTATTAGCTCCCACCATAAACCCCACGGTAAACCAGCTCTTTAATGCTTCCCTCTCCTCAGGCAACATGCCAAAATTATGAAAGAATGCTAAGATTCTTCAACTTATAAAAAGGCTAACGCCAAACCAACAGACCCTGCCAACTACAGGGCAATCTCCCTTCTTCCGGCCCTCTCCAAAGTATTAGAGAAGCATGTAAGCAAGGCCCTCCAAAAACACATTAAAGGTGGAAAGCTCCTTCATGAGTCCCAATCCAGTTTTAGGGCTAGTTATATACAGATTAGACATGCCTTGCAATCAGTCTTACCGCCAGGCGTGACCCTAGAGGAGTCCTCGCCATTAGAGGATAGGCTCCTGACCGATCATCTGCAAAAAAAAGCGATCTCACTGATGTATAAAAAAATAATTAATAATAGGCCTGACCCCACGGGGACTGTCAAGGCTGCATGGGAAAAAGAGTTGGGAGACATTGATGAGGCAGACTGGCGGGAGGCACTAGCTTCCCCTAAAGAGGCGGCAATTCCGTCCAGACTGCGGCTTGTACAACTTAAAACTCTCCGCCGCACATACTATACAAGAGTTCTCCTGCATAAAATTGGGAGGATGGACACACCGCAATGTTTGAGAGGGTGTGGGGAGCTTGGGACCTTCTTCCATACCATCTGGACCTGCCCCACAATAGAAAGATACTGGATGGCAGTGATGAGGACGCTATCCCAGGTCACGGGAATCACTATATTGCCAGAGCCGAGGTACTACTTGCTCAATATCTGGGAACCAACGGACTTAAATACGATGGCTCAGGGATGGGTGACCTTTGGGGTTACGGTTGCACAGCGAAACATAGCGCAGCGATGGGGGTCTGGGGCTAGCCCTACCCTGGCCCAGTGGTGTACAGACATGGACATGGCGATGGTGGCAGAAAAGTCTGTCTTTATTTATCGGGGCTGTCCCAAAAAATGGGAAAGGGTATGGGGAGGCTAGAATCCCTACCTGGGAGATATATGTGAGCCACCTCCCCCCGAGGGCGATGATTCAGATGAGGGCAGCTAGACGAATCTGTTGCAGTACTATGTTTACTACACGAGAGGAAGGGAGAAAATTGGAACTGAGTGCTACCCGGGTGAGGAACTATGAAGCGGATAAAAATGTGTTTATGCATAATAACGTGATCTGTATGCATGTCATGCCAATAATACTGTATGAAAATTGTTTTGTTTTTACAATAAAAAATGTTTTCAAACAGTTTTAGGGCTAACTACAGTACGGAGTCCGCTCTGCTGGAAGTGACTGAATTTCTCAAGGGTAAGCTGGACTAGGGAGGCAAGTCTGTTCTGATACTGCTTGATCTGTCGGCGGCCTTCGATACGGTTTCACATGAGAGGCTCCTGGA
Source organism: Lissotriton helveticus (assembly GCF_964261635.1). NCBI lineage: Eukaryota > Metazoa > Chordata > Amphibia > Caudata > Salamandridae > Lissotriton > Lissotriton helveticus. The sequence continues at coordinate 399,441,529 of NC_136059.1, read as the reverse complement.
GAGACTTGCCTGGGAGGGACCGCCTTAACATGGACGTCATCCTTCTTGGCAAATGGATCCCAGGAGATCTGGCTCCCACCTTTCTCATCCCCTGTTCCGGCCATCAATGTAGGTGTCCCTCAGGGCTCCATTCTCAGTCCTACCCTTTGTAATATATATTTATCCCCCTTACATTTCTGGTAGAGGAAGAGGGCGCCAAAATAGTTTCCTATGCTGATGACACTCAGCTGATTTTTACGTGTGAAAAGGAACCGGCTTTGACAGGGCAATGATTAGGTCTTGCCTCACAAAGGTTTTTAACTGGCTTAAGATCAATCAGCTGAAGTACAGTCCTGACAAAACTGAAGTTGTTTTCTTTGGTAATCCAGAAACGCCTGACTGGAGCTCTTGTTGGCCAAAAGATCTGCTGCCCCTGCCCGCGGAAAAGGAGAAAGACAAAAACTTGGGAATTTTCATAAACGAGACACTCTCCATGCGCTTTCAAATCCAAAATCTAACTGGCGCTTGCTTTGGCATACTCCGGATGCTAAAGAAATTCCTGCCACTGTTACCGCTTGAGAGCAGAAAGATCGTGGTGCAGGCTCTGGTTACATCAAAGCTTGACTATGTCAACAGCTTTGACCTCGGTCTTCCCAATTCCCCTACCCAGTGCCTACAAGTTGTACAAAACGCGGCGGCCACAGCCATCCTGAGACCTAAACCCAAATCTAGTATGACCCCTATTCTTAAGTCTCTACACTGGCTCCGCATAAAAAAACAGATCAACTCCAAAGCAATGACCATCATCTTTAAAGCTTTGCCTGGCTTAGGAGCCGGCTACCTTAATAAGCGCATTAATCGCTACACAACATCTAGACCCCTAAGATCTTCCAATGCTGAACCTGGCCATCGTGCTTAAAATATGCTGTGCCCACACTGGCGGCAGATCTCTCGGCTTTCTTGGTGCAAAATTGTGGAATAGCCTTCCTGAGTCTCTGAGACTAACCTCATACCTACTCTCTTTCAGGAAAAACTTAAACACCTGGCTTTTTAATAACTGATGGGTCTTTTACGCACATTTTCCTCCTGCTGTCATATGCCAGGGCACTCCAGTCTGAGTAGCTGCGCGCTTTATTAAATACGCTATTTTATTTTAGTAGGTCCCTGACAGTGCAAAGGAACACTAGTTCAAATTCTAAGGGCCTTATTAAAGAGGCCGTGCTTCACTTTTATGCCGCTGGTGCGTCACTTTTTGTGACGCACCAGCAGCGTAACAAATGTGCCATGTTGCACCCTATTTACAAAGTGACGCATCTAGGCAGATGTGTCCCTTTGTAAACCCCTGCACCACATTATACCTGTGCCAGGTATAATGTATGCAGGGTGGGTGTTGCCAGCAAAAAGCCTCATAGAAGTGACGCTTTGAAATCAGAAAACATTGCGCCATGGCATCAATATCTTACACCTGCCTCACAGCAGATGTAAGACTGATGCAGGCAAGCCCCATGTGAAAGGATACATTGCTGGGCACATTGCCTCTATTTTCAGACACAGCCCAGCAATGCATCACTTTTGCACCTACAGATACGTCAGAAATACTGACGTATCTGTAACTCCTTGCGACATGATGCATCATACAGTGAATATGACACATCCTTCATTTCGCAAGGAGGGCTCACTAAGAAGTGACATATCCCTGTTTTCACACAGCAATGCATCACTTCTCATAAATAAGGTCATGAATGTGTTTACATCTAATATTCAGGGTTACTTATGTGTGTTTTCAATAGTGGAACACAGCAGCAGCTCACCAACATTACTGCAAATAATCTCTGTGACGCACTCCCATTTCTTATATGTTAGGCGTTGTTTTGACAACTCCCTACCAGACATTATAGCCGCCGTCCCTGTAATTTACGACATTCACTGGCAGAATCGTACAGGGAACACTCGAGGGGGAGGAGTGGCAATAATATTCAAGAGACATCTAGCAGCAACCAAAATATTGGCTGAGTCAGCGGATCTGGCCGACTTGCTGGCGATAAAAATCATGCTTGATAACATGTGTGTTACAGTTCTTACAGCCTATCGCCCCCCCCAATGCCACCCCAGGCTTTAACGACTCCTTTATGTCCTCTGTCTCCGACATGTGTTCCAGATATAGAAACATCATAGTCACAGGAGACTTTAATTTTCACTGGGACAAAGAACAGAAACAGCCAGCAGCTAGCTCCCTAGAGACAACTATGTCCTCCGTGGGCTTTAGGCAGCTCGTAAACGCCCCTACTCATATAAAAGGCCACACCTTAGATCTGATATGGACCACAGATTTCAGGGTGGTATTAGCTGGAATCCTCTAATAAAGATGTAGACCAAGACTGTAAGGACATGATGGACTACTTAGTAACAGCCATCGATCAGTTAGCACCCGAGAAACTCCAAACAAAAAATAGTGGAATAAAGGGAGCCCCATGGTTCACACCCGCCTTGAGAGATCAAAGGAAGGCTCTGCGTAACATGGAGAGAAACTGGAGGAAAAATAAGGATATAGACGCCTGTGAACAATATAAGAAGGCGCTTCGCAGCTATAAAAAATCCACCCAGGAAACTAAAGCCTCATTTTATGAGATTCGTATAAATAGGGCGACTAATGTTCAAAAGGAAACGTTCAAAATCCTGAAGGAATTAACTAAAAAAGCTCAGGATATAAACAGCAGCATAAACTGTGATACTTTCCAGAAATATTTTCTTGATAAAGTAGACGCCATTATGCTCGAAATAAAAAATATGGGGCATGGCCTCATCGAGCAACAGGCTATCCTAAACCCTGCTGCCAGCTGCCTAGCATCATTTCCCCTTATGGACTCACTAACCCTTGAATCGCTGATGAGGAAGACAAAATCAGGTTCCCCAGCAGATCCCTGCCCTCCTAATATTTTCTGCTTGGCACGACCTATGTTAGAGGGCCATATCCTAGCCACTCTGAATAAATCCTTGCGCACCGGCAGGCTCCCCACTAGCTTCAAAGAAGCTTGTGTAAGACCGCTGCTAAAGAAAGTGGGGGGCAGATCCCAACGCCTTAAAAAATTATAGACCCATATCCCAGCTGCCTTTCCTGTCCAAAGTCCTTGAGCAACATGTGCTTAAATCTCTGTCTAGCTTTCTGGAGTCTAACCATCTACTCCATGAGAGGCAGGCAGGTTTCCGCGCACATCACAGCACCGAGCTTGTCATGCTCTCGGTGCTGGACGAGCTCAGAAGGATGGCTGACAGTAAGAGACCGAGCGCCCTGATTTTGTTAGACCTATCAGCGGCGTTCGATACTGTCAGCCATACCCTTCTACTGGACAGGCTGGCTGGGGTTGGGATTCAGGGCTCAGCTCTTCGGTGGCTGGAATCTTTCTTATCTGGGAGAACCCAGAGAATCCAGATTGGAGATAGCATATCAGGAGTGGGAGGTCTGACCTGTGGTGTCCCCCAGGGTTCAGCGCTATCCCCACTCCTGTTTAACCTATATCTGCAGCCCCTGATTAACACACTAGCGGAGATGGGCTGTCGGGTGTTCAACTATGCCGACGACACTCAGCTGCTGTTGGGCATAGATGACACCGTACAAGCCCAGTCACACGCCCAGGACATACTTAGATACACAGTTCACTGGATGGCTACTAACCAGCTAAAAATTAACCCGGAAAAAACAGAGGTGCTGATAGTACCATCCAAGTGCTCCTCCTGGAGTGACATGTTCTGGCCCCAGGAGCTGGGCCCAACTCCACAGCCAGTCACTACAGTCAAAAGTCTTGGCATTAAGTTAGACAGTTCTCTTTCAATGACCAACCAGGTTTCCACTGTAGTCGGTACCTGCACTGGTCTTTTAAGACAGCTGCGCAAACTAGTTCCTCTCCTTTCCGAGCCGATGCTTCGCACAGTGGTTTCTGCCACCATAGTGTCAAGACTCGACTATGGAAATGCGCTCTACTTAGGCCTGCCAAAGACGCTAATTAACAGACTCCAAGTAGTCCTAAACGATGCCGCCAGGCTCATTTTTAATCTCCCGAGGAGAGCGCATGCCTCCCCATTATTAAAGAGTCTACACTGGCTGCCAATCGGGCATAGGTCCACCTTTAAAAGCCTCTGTATAGCCCATAAAGCCATCTATGGGCAGGCCCCGGCCTACATCAAGGAACGGATTGAGGTATATAGACCGGAAAGAAACCTTAGGTCTTCAGACGCCCAACTCCTTGTTTGCCCACGTTTCAAACTGGCTACAATGGGAGGGAGAACTTTTTTGGTCGTGCTACCGAACCTATGGAACGCCCTGCCTGAGGCACTCCGTAAGGAGGGTAACCTACTCCGTTTCAGGAAAGCCCTGAAAACCAACCTTTTCAGAACAGCACACAACCTAGCGTAAATCCTGTCTCTTCCTCTACCCTTCTCAGTACCCTGGTTATTATGTCATGAGGTAAAAGCGCCCTGAGACCTGCAGGTGATTTGGCGCGATATAAACCCGCAATAACAAATAACAAATAACAAATCTAAAAAACTTTTTTATGTATATTGCATGAAGCATAAACATTTCTCTGCAAAATAGCTGTAGTAGACTCTCACACCTCAGGTACATAACAAATGATTTAAAGGAAAACAGTATTCAAAACAATCTATTTAAGCAATATTCAAGGTCATTAGGGCAAAACTCTGGAGAACTGAGCTGACTCTGTCAGGGGGCCCCCTGAAAGGCTGAGGCCCTGGGCCAGAGACCACTTTGCCCATGCATTAAAACGTCTCTGACTCAGCAGCCTGTAGTGCCTCATGCTCAGGGTGCAGCGCATAGCAAGAGCGCTGGCTGCCTCCTTGTCAGCACCCCACACTCAACAGCCTGCAGTGCCTCATGCTCAGGGTGCAGCGCACAGCAAGGTCGCTGGCTGCCTCCTTGTCAGCACCCCACACTCAACTGCCTGCAGTGCCTCATGCTCAGGGTGCAGCACACAGGAAGAGCGCTGGCTGCCTCCTTGTCAGCACCCCACACACAGCAGCCTGCAGTGGCTCATGCTTAGGGTGCAGCGCACAGCAAGAGCGCTGGCCGCCTCCTTGTCAGCACCCCACACTCAGCAGTCTGCAGTGCCTCATGGTCAGGGTGCAGCGCACAGCAAGGGCGCTGGCTGTCTCCTTGTCAGCATCCAACACTCAGCAGCACCTCATGCTCAGGGTGCAGTGCACAGCAAGAGCGCTGTCTGCCTACTTGTCAGTACCCCACACTCAGCAGCCTGCAGTGCCTCATGCTCAGGGTGCAGCGCACAGCAAGAGCGATGGCTGCCTCCTTGTCAGCACCCCACACTCAGCAGCCTGCAGTGGCTCATGCTTAGCGTGCAGCGCACAGCAAGAGCGCTGGCCACCTCCTTGTCAGCACCCCACACTCAGCAGCCTGCAGTGACTCATGCTCAGGGTGCAGCCCACAGCAAGAGCTCTGGCGGCCTCCTTGTCAGCACCCCACTCTCAGCAGCCTGCAGTGCCTCATGCTCAGGGTGCAGCGCACAGCAAGAGAGCTGGCCACCTCCTTGTCAGTACCCCACACTCATCAGCCTGCAGTACCTCATGCTCTGGGTGCAGCGCACAGCAAGAGTGCCGGCTGCCTCCTTGTCAGCACCCCACACTCAGCAGCCTGCAGTGCCTCAGCGCCCTGCTCGGAGCTAGTTTAATATGCGTGACTATACATTCTTATGCGGTGTTGTGGAGGCCAGCATTAAATTTGTGTCAGTCTAATCTTTGATGCAAAGTACTTGGCAGGGATGTGAGTCACTTGCTTCTCTTTCTATGGCGCATAGACCAAGCACAGATTCATTTAGTTAGATTAGTGTCCCTCACCTCCCCGTTTCCTACAGCTGTTTGCTTAAGTCAGCAAGACAGATCACGCTCACAACTTTTCCCTCAGTAGGACAGATGTGCTTGAATACTGCAATTCTGATGTAAATAAACATCACTTTGCACCTGATGAATGTAAAAGGAGCCCTTACCAACCCAAATGATATTGGTTGTTTATTTAAACCCTGGCCTGCATACTGGGCTCTCTAGCGGAAACGCCTTGAGCTCAGTTGTAAATGGTGGCTCTTGCAGGTTGCACTTTTTGGGTCTAAGCCTATCAGATAACGCAGCTGTCTGGTATGCAAACAAAATCTTGGGGACATTCAGAATGCTTCCTAACAATGCATTCCGCCCATTGTTTACCACTGGCTTTGTGGTTTGTATCTCACATTTACTTGCTTTCTATTTGCTGGCTCTATTTGTCTGAAGCTGTCTAGTTTGAGTTCCTCCCTTCTGTTGCTCCAACGCTATTTACTGTATTTTTCCACCAGTGCTCGATTTCTGTAAACAAGACTTTAAAGCTTATTCTTAGCAAATTTGTTATGCATACAAACACAGAGGTCAGAAGTCAGGCTCTGTCTTCTCGGGAGCTAAGTTATTACTTTTCTTTCTCTGACTTTAAAGTGAAAGCATTTATGTGACAAGCATGCTGGTTCCTGGCGGTAGGCTTGAGGAAAACTGCACGATTTCTAGCATACAATAAAATGTAACTGTCTGTAAATGACCCATGCATATATTTCAGAATATATCAGAATTAGAAAAGCATAAATGAAGCACATTTTTGGTTAATTGTAAAGGGTAGTAGAAACAAATATTTTATTACGATCACAACAAATTAATATAGTGGGTAATAACATTCCCACTAATTATTGTTTGCGTGCGGTATACTTTTATAACTAAAACTGTATGTCTGTGCAAATGTAATGGTCATTTTAATTGAAGATGTGTTGTCTGTAATGGCAGTACTTCACCACGCCTTGCATACTTCCCTTTTACCCACTCCACTGTACTCTGCACAACTCAACGCCACTGCAGTCTACTCTGCCCCACTCCACACTAAGCCACTCAACTCCACACTGCATGCCAACACTCTACTACGTACCACTCCACTCTATGCCTCTTCACTCTACACCCCTCTACTTTATGCCACTGCACTCTACTACATACTACTCTATTATGCACCACTGCACTTTTTGCCCCTGCACTCTATACCATTCCACTCTGCGCCACTCCACTCTATGCCACTCTACTCTGCAACACTGCACTCTATGCCGATTCACTCTACTCTGTACTACTGCACTCTATGCCAGTGCACTCTATGCCAATCCACTCTACTCCCCTCTAATCTACTCTGGCCTCTATGGCACTCTACTCTCCACCACTGTACTCCATCATGCACCACTCCACTCTACTCTGAAACAATCTACTCTATGCCACTGCACTCAGCACCACTCTAGTCAGCGCCACTCCACTCAGCACCACTCTACTCTACTCTGCGCAGTTACACTCTAGTCTGCACCACTGCACAATACTCTGCATCACTGAACTCTACACCAATTTAACTCAAAAACAATGCCCTTTACGCCACTGCACTCTATGCCAATTTACTCTACACCACTGCACTCTATGACACTATACTGTACACTAAAACACAATATGCCACTGCAATATATGCCACTGCTCTCTATGCAATTGTACTCTACATAATTGCAGTCTATGCCACTCTATTCTACTCTGCACCACTGTAACTCTATCCTACTTCTCTCTATGCCACTCTACTCTGTGCCACTATGTGCCAATTTACTGTATGCCACTCTACGACACACTACAGCACTTTACGGGAGTCTAGTCGTCAACTATGCACTCTCCTCCACTTCACTCTCTGCCACTCCACGCCACTGCATTCTGTGCCACTCTACCCTACACCACTCCACTCTACTGTGCAGCACTCCACCCTATGCCACACACGCTTTCCGAAGTCCAGAACCCAGTGCCTCGCTCCTAGACCTGCCGGACCGATAACAGGATCATTTCTTCATTTGTCAAGATTAGGAAAATCCTCACATCAAGAAGGTTTCCTATGCCTCATCCGGCCGTGAAGTATTTAAAACTCACGAGATCTTTCATTTGATTTAAAGGGTCTAGGGAGCGAGTGCCTGATTACAAAAGATTATATCAGGAAATTGATTATTTCTTTGAAAGAATATATAAATCATCAATAATTAAAGGAGACACGAAGGTGAACAATATAAATCAGCTTTTTATCCGGCTACCATCAATTAGCAATTATCTCAATTCGCTGTGCTCTTTCAAAGAGTGACATACGTGGCTACTCCAGAAGAAGGCGCTGGTCGCCGAAACGCGCGTAGAGAATTATTCCTTTATGCCACTTTTTAAATTATGATTATATGTCTTTTTTTGTACTGATTGTCTTTTCATGCATTTTATTAATTTGTTGACAAATAATTTGCTTTTAACTTCATGATTTGTATTATATAATTTATGTGATTAATTCTCTTTGTTTATATATTGTATAGCACTGATTGTTTTTTATGTCTCTATTAATTTGTTATAAAATATTTTGTTCGTGATTTTAAGATTTGAATGATATATTCTGTATGATTGACTCCTCTTTGTTTATATACTTTATAATAAAAATATTTTAATTAGACCTACTCACACTATTTCGTTTTATATGATTTTTCTATTGTGATAAAAACAGTTGGTTGGTTAAAGTGCCTTGGTTGTTATCTCTCATGCTGACTTCAGTTTACTCTGCCACACTCCACTCTCTGCCACTGAACTTTACACCACTCTCTCTACACCACTGCACACTATGACACTGCACTCTACTCTGCACCACTCTGCTCTAGTGCACTCTTTGCCAATGAACTGTGCAACACTACACTATACACCACTCTACTCTGTATCGCTCCTCTCTATGTCAATTTACTCTACGCCAATCCACTCTAATACACTATAATCTACACTGCACTCTATGGCACTGCACTCTACTCTGAAACAATCGGCTCTCTGCTACTGCACTGTATGTCACTCTGGTCCACTCTATGCAACTGCAATCTACCCTTCACCACTCAACTCCATGCTACTCTATTCCACTCTACTGCACTCTACTCCATACTGTTTCACTCTACATGACTGCACACTACGCCACTGCACTCTACACCTCTTTACTAAAAAACAATACACTTGATGCAACTGCACTCAATGCCGATGCACTCTACACAACTTTACTCAAAACCAAGACACTCTACGCCACTGCAATCTATGCCAACATACTCTGCACCACTGCACTGTACGCCACTATACTTTACTTTGCAACACTCTACTCTATGTCTGTGCACTCTACGCTACTCTACTCCACACCATTGCACACTCTGCCACTATACTCTACGCCACTTCACTCTACACCAATGCACTATATGCCACTCTACTCTACACCACTGCACCCTACAACACTCCACTCTGTAAAACTGCACTCTCCGCCACTGAACCCCATGCCACTCTACTCTGCACCACTCTACTCTGCGTCACTGCACTGTATGCCACTGCACTTTACTCTGCACCACTCAACTCTATGCCACTGGATTGCACTCTACGCCAATGCACCCTACAAATGCACTGTACCCCACTACACTCTATAATACTAAACTCTATGCCACTCTAATCTACTCTGCACCACTGCACTCTATGACCCTGCACTCTATGCCTTTCTACTCTACTCTGCGCCACTCTACTGTACATCAGAGCACTTCACGCCAATGCACTGTACACCACTTTACTAAAAACCTATGCACTCTACACCACTGCACTCTACACCAATCTGCTCCGCACCACTGTACCACTTTTCATCAACCTTGTCTGTATCAACAACAACAATAGACCCCGCAATGGAATTTATATCAAAAGAAGGTGGTGGGGGGTTGGGGGGGCTGAAGAAGGCAAAGTCACCCTCTAAGCGTTCCTGACTATATGATCCCTCTTTCAAAATTTGCTGTTGGCAACAGACTACTCCATTTACAATTGGCTTGGGAGGCATCAACGTCCGACTAGTGGGTTTTGCACACTATCACGGGGGGGGGGGGGGCACCAGGTTGAGTTTATGACTCCCCCAAGGGATTCCGAGGTGAGACAGACTCCATTGCTTTGGCAGCAAAAGAAATGCCTGGCTCTGATTCAAGGTGTGGATTCTGCAGTAGAATGCGATAGTACAGGTGCCTCTTTCCAAAAGAGGACTGGGGTACTACTCAAATATCTTTCTGGCGGAGAAAGCAGCAGGCGACTTTCGAATGATCCTGAACCGAAGTATCTGAACAGGTTTGTACCAATGCTACCCTTCAAAATGGAGACTTTGCAGTGAGTAATTCCACTAATGTTCCGGACCAATCACAACAAAGTTTTTCTTTCAGAATTTAGAATGATGGCATTGCGGTCCTTGGCTTTCCAGTTGTTCAACAGCCAGAGCCTTCTGGTGAAATGTTGGTTGAGGCTTCTGAGACACATGGAAGCTGCAGTATTCACAGTCCCTTGGACCAGATTTCATCTGCGGTCCTTTTGGAATCATCTGCATGCCTGGTAATGCCCAGCTTCAGAGGAATCAAAGGTCAAATTCCAGTGACTTGGGAGATTCAGCAGGAACTTCTGTGGTGGAAGAATCCCTGCTGTCTGTCAAAGGGAGTGTTTCTTCAGCCCACCCAAAAGTATTGTCTATGGATGCCAGCTCCTTCAGTAGGGGGCTACTCTGTAGGGGCAGTCATTTCAGGCCAAATGGTCTCTTCCCGATAGCAGATGCTCCTCCAACTGGAGCAAACTCATGGATGTGTTCCAGACATGCTTGGGTTTCCAGCAGTCTTTGAAGGGTTGCAATGTAGTGGTCCAGATGGACAATATGGTGGCAATGACGTTTGTCAACAATCAAGGGGGTTCCAGGTCAAAGTCCTTGAGTCTAGTTGCAACTCAGTTGTTCCTTTGGGCTAAATGTCACCTTGTGTCCCTTTGGGAAGTGCACATCAAAGGACTGGACAATGTGGTGGCAGATTCCCTCAGCAGGGATGTGAGTCACTTGCTTCTCTTTCTATGGCGCATAGACCAAGCACAGATTCATTTAGTTAGATTAGTGTCCCTCACCTCCCCGTTTCCTACAGCTGTTTGCTTAAGTCAGCAAGACAGATCACGCTCACAACTTTTCCCTCAGTAGGACAGATGTGCTTGAATACTGCAATTATGATGTAAATAAACATCACTTTGCACCTGATGAATGTAAAAGGAGCCCTTACCAACCCAAATGATATTGGTTGTTTATTTAAACCCTGGCCTGCATACTGGGCTCTCTAGCGGAAACGCCTTGAGCTCAGTTGTAAATGGTGGCTCTTGCAGGTTGCACTTTTTGGGTCTAAGCCTATCAGATAACGCAGCTGTCTGGTATGCAAACAAAATCTTGGGGACATTCAGAATGCTTCCTAACAATGCATTCCGCCCATTGTTTACCACTGGCTTTGTGGTTTGTATCTCACATTTACTTGCTTTCTATTTGCTGGCTCTATTTGTCTGAGGCTGTCTAGTTTGAGTTCCTCCCTTCTGTTGCTCCAACGCTATTTACTGTATTTTCCCACCAGTGCTCGATTTCTGTAAACAAGACTTTAAAGCTTATTCTTAGCAAATTTGTTATGCATACAAACACAGAGGTCAAAGGTCAGGCTCTGTCTTCTCGGGAGCTAAGTTATTACTTTTCTTTCTCTGACTTTAAAGTGAAAGCATTTATGTGACAAGCGTGCTGGTTCCTGGCGGTAGGTTTGAGAAAAACTGCACGATTTCTAGCATACAATAAAATGTAACTGTCTGTAAATGACCCATGCATATATTTCAGAATATATCAGAATTAGAAAAGCATAAATGAAGCACATTTTTGGTTAATTGTAAAGGGTAGTAGAAACAAATATTTTATTACGATCACAACAAATCAATATAGTGGGTAATAACGTTCCCACTAATTATTGTTTGCGTGCGGTATACTTTTATAACTAAAACTGTATGTCTGTGCAAATGTAATGGTCATTTTAATTGAAGATGTGTTGTCTGTAATGGCAGTACTCTACCACGCCTTGCATACTTCCCTTTTACCCACTCCACTGTACTCTGCACAACTCAACGCCACTGCAGTCTACTCTGCCCCACTCCACACTAAGCCACTCAACTCCACACTGCATGCCAACACTCTACTACGTACCACTCCACTCTATGCCTCTTCACTCTACACCCCTCTACTTTATGCCACTGCACTCTACTACATACTACTCTATTATGCACCACTGCACTTTTTGCCCCTGCACTCTATACCATTCCACTCTGCGCCACTCCACTCTATGCCACTCTACTCTGCAACACTGCACTCTATGCCGATTCACTCTACTCTGTACTACTGCACTCTATGCCAGTGCACTCTATGCCAATCCACTCTACTCCCCTCTAATCTACTCTTGCCTCTATGCCACTCTACTCTCCACCACTGTACTCCATCATGCACCACTCCACTCTACTCTGAAACAATCTACTCTATGCCACTGCACTCAGCACCACTCTAGTCAGCGCCACTCCACTCAGCACCACTCTACTCTACTCTGCACAGTTACACTCTAGTCTGCACCACTGCACAATACTCTGCATCACTGAACTCTACACCAATTTAACTCAAAAACAATGCACTTTACGCCACTGCACTCTATGCCAATTTACTCTACACCACTGCACTCTATGACACTATACTGTACACTAAAACACAATATGCCACTGCAATATATGCCACTGCTCTCTATGCAATTGTACTCTACATAATTGCAGTCTATGCCACTCTATTCTACTCTGCACCACTGTAACTCTATCCTACTTCTCTCTATGCCACTCTACTCTGTGCCACTATGTGCCAATTTACTGTATGCCACTCTACGACACACTACAGCACTTTACGGGAGTCTAGTCGTCAACTATGCACTCTCCTCCACTTCACTCTCTGCCACTCCACGCCACTGCATTCTGCGCCACTCTACCCTACACCACTCCACTCTACTGTGCAGCACTCCACCCTATGCCGTCCACGCTTTCCGAAATCCAGAACCCAGTGCCTCGCTCCTAGACCTGCCGGACCGATAACAGGATCATTTCTTCATTTGTCAAGATTAGGAAAATCCTCACATCAAGAAGGTTTCCTATGCCTCATCCGGCCGTGAAGTATTTAAAACTCACGAGATCTTTCATTTGACTTAAAGGGTCTAGGGAGCGAGTGCCTGATTACAAAAGATTATATCAGGAAATTGATTATTTCTTTGAAAGAATATATAAATCATCAATAATTAAAGGAGACACGAAGGTGAACAATATAAATCAGCTTTTTATCCGGCTACCATCAATTAGCAATTATCTCAATTCGCTGTGCTCTTTCAAAGAGTGACATACGTGGCTACTCCAGAAGAAGGCGCTGGTCGCCGAAACGCGCGTAGAGAATTATTCCTTTATGCCACTTTTTAAATTATGATTATATGTCTTTTTTTGTACTGATTGTCTTTTGTTTCAAATTTGTTTTATTAGTTTCAAGAACAACAATCAACAGTACAGCATATGAGAGGCAGAGCCAACGCAGAAGGACACCGAGGCATTGGAGTACATAGGGTTTGTAAAGCAAACAGGTGTCAGGCAACGCTCGATTTAACCATGGCGTGAAGCCAGGCTTGTAGACGCCTCTTGTGAGGAGGTGCTGAAAGTGTATACATAAGAATTTCAACCAAAGTTCCAACCCCACCCCCCACCCCCGTCCTCCCGTCCCACCCCACCCAGTGTGCCAGATCCATGAAACTAATATAGCAGCGAACATATGACTGATGGTGCAATTACCCAGACGCGCTCGGGGAGTCATGCGTGTGTTCTGTGAGCCGCAGAATGCGGAGGTATCTAGGACACGTGACCCCGTTGAACTCCTTGGACAATAGAGAGAGCAATGGGAGCCATACTTTCCGATAAGCAGCCGTAGAATGTGTGAGCGTAGCCTGAATGCGTTCCATACCCAAAGTAAACCATATTTTATGCAGCCACCCCGCATGTGTGGGTTGGGTGTTAGAACCCCAGAGGGACAGAATGTGGTGTGTAGCGGCCTGCATGGCAATACCCATCTGGCGGCCTCTGGGGGATTTCAGGGGGAAAGTGAGTGCATTGGGCAAACCCAAGACGGTGTAAGCTGGGAACCTAGGGATTTCAGTGTCAAATGTAGAGTCAATGTCGTCCAAGACTGCCTTCCAGTATTCCTGGAGCTCTTTGCATTCCCAGAGGAGGTGAGTTAATGTGCCACGTTCTCCGCACCCTCTCCAACAGAGCGCGCTACGAGTGGGGTTGATTTTATGGAGCCGGGCTGGGATGAGGTGCCAGTAGATGGCCAGCTTCACCGCCGCCTCCCTGCCTGCAGTGTTCCGCGTGGTGTGGGAGGCCCTGTAGTACACAGCTTTCCATTCTGTGGGTGATAGGGTACGCCCTAGTTCTGCTTCCCACCTCTTCTGACCTGCAGTCTTGCCTGAAGGGGCAGGAGGAGTGAGCATCTTATAAAGTTCCGTGATAAGATGTTTGTCCGATTCTTTCGTTACGAGCCACTTCTCAAAGGTCGTCATGGGCCTGCCGACCAGGGGGGCAAGTACTGATTGTCTTTTCATGCATTTTATTAATTTGTTGACAAATAATTTGCTTTTAACTTCATGATTTGTATTATATAATTTATGTGATTAATTCTCTTTGTTTATATATTGTATAGCACTGATTGTTTTTTATGTCTCTATTAATTTGTTATAAAATATTTTGTTCGTGATTTTAAGATTTGAATTATATATTCTGTATGATTGACTCCTCTTTGTTTATATACTTTATAATAAAAATATTTTAATTAGACCTACTCACACTATTTCGTTTTATATGATTTTTCTATTGTGATAAAAACAGTTGATTGGTTAAAGTGCCTTGGTTGTTATCTCTCATGCTGACTTCAGTTTACTCTGCCACACTCCACTCTCTGCCACTGAACTTTACACCACTCTCTCTACACCACTGCACACTATGACACTGCACTCTACTCTGCACCACTCTGCTCTAGTGCACTCTTTGCCAATGAACTGTGCAACACTACACTATACGCCACTCTACTCTGTATCGCTCCTCTCTATGTCAATTTACTCTACGCCAATCCACTCTAATACACTATAATCTACACTGCACTCTATGGCACTGCACTCTACTCTGAAACAATCGACTCTATGCTACTGCACTGTATGTCACTCTGGTCCACTCTATGCAACTGCAATCTACCCTTCACCACCCTACTCCATGCTACTCTATTCCACTCTACTGCACTCTACTCCATACTGTTTCACTCTACATGACTGCACACTACGCCACTGCACTCTACACCTCTTTACTAAAAAACAATACACTTGATGCAACTGCACTCAATGCCGATGCACTCTACACAACTTTACTCAAAACCAAGACACTCTACGCCACTGCAATCTATGCCAACATACTCTGCACCACTGCACTGTACGCCACTATACTTTACTTTGCAACACTCTACTCTATGTCTGTGCACTCTACGCTACTCTACTCCACACCATTGCACACTCTGCCACTATACTCTACGCCACTTCACTCTACACCAATGCACTATATGCCACTCTACTCTACACCACTGCACCCTACAACACTCCACTCTGTAAAACTGCACTCTCCGCCACTGAACCCACGCCACTCTACTCTGCACCACTCTACTCTGCGCCACTGCACTGTATGCCACTGCACTTTACTCTGCACCACTCAACTCTATGCCACTGGATTGCACTCTACGCCAATGCACCCTACAAATGCACTGTACCCCACTACACTCTATAATACTAAACTCTATGCCATTCTAATCTACTCTGCACCACTGCACTCTATGACCCTGCACTCTATGCCTTTCTACTCTACTCTGCGCCACTCTACTGTACATCAGAGCACTTCACGCCAATGCACTGTACACCACTTTACTAAAAACCTATGCACTCTACACCACTGCACTCTACACCAATCTGCTCCGCACCACTGTACCACTTTTCATCAACCTTGTCTGTATCAACAACAACAATAGACCCCGCAATGGAATTTATATCAAAAGAGGGTGGTGGGGGGTTGGGGGGGATGAAGAAGGCAAAGTCACCCTCTAAGCGTTCCTGACTATATGATCCCTCTTTCAAAATTTGCTGTTGGCAACAGACTACTCCATTTACAATTGGCTTGGGAGGCATCAACGTCCGACTAGTGGGTTTTGCGCACTATCACGGGGGGGGCACCAGGTTGAGTTTATGACTCCCCCAAGGGATTCCGAGGTGAGACAGACTCCATTGCTTTGGCAGCAAAAGAAATGCCTGGCTCTGATTCAAGGTGTGGATTCTGCAGTAGAATGCGATAGTACAGGTGCCTCTTTCCAAAAGAGGACTGGGGTACTACTCAAATATCTTTCTGGTGGAGAAAGCAGCAGGCGACTTTCGAATGATCCTGAACCGAAGTATCTGAACAGGTTTGTACCAATGCTACCCTTCAAAATGGAGACTTTGCAGTGAGTAATTCCACTAATGTTCCGGACCAATCACAACAAAGTTTTTCTTTCAGAATTTAGAATGATGGCATTGCGGTCCTTGGCTTTCCAGTTGTTCAACAGCCAGAGCCTTCTGGTGAAATGTTGGTTGAGGCTTCTGAGACACATGGAAGCTGCAGTATTCACAGTCCCTTGGACCAGATTCTATCTGCGGTCCTTTTGGAATCATCTGCATGCCTGGTAATGCCCAGCTTCAGAGGAATTCAAAGGTCAAATTCCAGTGCCTTGGGAGATTCAGCAGGAACTTCTGTGGTGGAAGAATCCCTGCTGTCTGTCAAAGGGAGTGTTTCTTCAGCCCACCCAAAAGTATTGTCTATGGATGCCAGCTCCTTCGGTAGGGGGCTACTCTGTAGGGGCAGTCATTTCAGGCCAAATGGTCTCTTCCCGATAGCAGATGCTCCTCCAACTGGAGCAAACTCATGGATGTGTTCCAGACATGCTTGGGTTTCCAGCAGTCTTTGAAGGGTTGCAATGTAGTGGTCCAGATGGACAATATGGTGGCAATGACGTTTGTCAACAATCAAGGGGGTTCCAGGTCAAAGTCCTTGAGTCTAGTTGCAACTCAGTTGTTCCTTTGGGCTAAATGTCACCTTGTGTCCCTTTGGGAAGTGCACATCAAAGGACTGGACAATGTGGTGGCAGATTCCCTCAGCAGGGATGTGAGTCACTTGCTTCTCTTTCTATGGCGCATAGACCAAGCACAGATTCATTTAGTTAGATTAGTGTCCCTCACCTCCCCATTTCCTACAGCTGTTTGCTTAAGTCAGCAAGACCGATCACGCTCACAACTTTTCCCTCAGTAGGACAGATGTGCTTGAATACTGCAATTGTGATGTAAATAAACATCACTTTGCACCTGATGAATGTAAAAGGAGCCCTTACCAACCCAAATGATATTGGTTGTTTATTTAAACCCTGGCCTGCATACTGGGCTCTCTAGCGGAAACGCTTTGAGCTCAGTTGTAAATGGTGGCTCTTGCAGGTTGCACTTTTTGGGTCTAAGCCTATCAGATAACGCAGCTGTCTGGTATGCAAACAAAATCTTGGGGACATTCAGAATGCTTCCTAACAATGCATTCCGCCCATTGTTTACCACTGGCTTTGTGGTTTGTATCTCACATTTACTTGCTTTCTATTTGCTGGCTCTATTTGTCTGAGGCTGTCTAGTTTGAGTTCCTCCCTTCTGTTGCTTCAACGCTATTTACTGTATTTTTCCACCAGTGCTCGATTTCTGTAAACAAGACTTTAAAGCTTATTCTTAGCAAATTTGTTATGCATACAAACACAGAGGTCAAAAGTCAGGCTCTGTATTCTCGGGAGCTAAGTTATTACTTTTCTTTCTCTGACTTTAAAGTGAAAGCATTTATGTGACAAGCATGCTGGTTCCTGGCGGTAGGCTTGAGGAAAACTGCACGATTTCTAGCATACAATAAAATGTAACTGTCTGTAAATGACCCATGCATATATTTCAGAATATATCAGAATTAGAAAAGCATAAATGAAGCACATTTTTGGTTAATTGTAAAGGGTAGTAGAAACAAATATTTTATTACGATCACAACAAATCAATATAGTGGTAAATAACGTTCCCACTAATTATTGTTTGCGTGCAGTATACTTTTATAACTAAAACTGTATGTCTGTGCAAATGTAATGGTCATTTTAATTGAAGATGTGTTGTCTGTAATGGCAGTACTTCACCACGCCTTGCATACTTCCCTTTTACCCACTCCACCGTACTCTGCACAACTCAACGCCACTGCAGTCTACTCTGCCCCACTCCACACTAAGCCACTCAACTCCACACTGCATGCCAACACTCTACTACGTACCACTCCACTCTATGCCTCTTCACTCTACACCCCTCTACTTTATGCCACTGCACTCTACTACATACTACTCTATTATGCACCACTGCACTTTTTGCCCCTGCACTCTATACCATTCCACTCTGCGCCACTCCACTCTATGCCACTCTACTCTGCAACACTGCACTCTATGCCGATTCACTCTACTCTGTACTACTGCACTCTATGCCAGGGCACTCTATGCCAATCCACTCTACTCCCCTCTAATCTACTCTGGCCTCTATGCCACTCTACTCTCCACCACTGTACTCCATCATGCACCACTCCACTCTACTCTGAAACAATCTACTGTATGCCACTGCACTCAGCACCACTCTATTTTTTTTTTAAATATATTTTTATTGCAGAAGTAATAACAAGACCACATCTTAATCCAATCAGTACACTTGCAGCATCCCAATCTTAAAAGTTACAGTTATATCGTACACAGCCACTGGGCCCACATCCCGGAGGCTGGGCGGCGCTGCAGGATTACCTTCTCAGTAGGATGTTTCCGTACTCTCCGTTCTAAAGTGTACGACCAACCTCACCTTTTAGTATCTGCTTTTACCCCCCCTAAAACTCCCCCCCCCACCCATCTACAAACAAACTCAGAATTTCCAGGGAGATACCGGCAACAGCACATGCCTCATCCAAGCCCTTGCCGATCAAGTCGCTCCAGAGTCCCCCTCCCGGGCCTCCCCATATCACTGTCAGAGCACCTGCCTGCTATCCCGGGAGCCCCGGTTCCCTGGGCCCAACCTACGTGCTATCCTCCTATTCTACTCCGAGCCGCTAAGTCGAGCTACCCTCCTCAAAACGTTCCCCCCCTTACCCCCCCACAACTGCTGCTGCTAATGCGGGTGTCCAGATCCATGCCACCCAAAGGCTCGCCATCTGCCAGGAGTCGCCCGCAATCGCTCAAAGTGCATGGAAGCCACATGAATCAACATTCCCCCTCGTCATCCCCCACCATGTAATCACGCATCGCTTGCACCACCATCTCCCAGGCTCTTGCCATATCCATACAGCTCTTCCTGCCAAGTCTAGTAGCCTGCCGCATTCTAATGATGCTTTCACAGCTCGCCCACTTCAATAGCTCATTCATCCACCTCCTCACTGAAGGGCCTGCACTAGAGTTCCAGTGCCAGGTTATCTCTCTTTGTGCCAATATGAGTCCCAAATCAATAAATTTACTGGTTAATCTCGTCTTTTTCGTATGCGGAAACCAGAGCAGGAGACACGCCGCCATATCAAAGTCCACCTCCCTATCCGTTACCGCATTCAAGAGCGCCCCCACCTCCGGCCAGTACGTCCCCAGTGTCGGACATCCCCACAACATGTGATCCAAGTCAACCTCGGGCGCCACGCATCGTGGGCACACAGCGTCATGCACCTTGAAGTGCCGTTTTATCCTCTCCGGAGTCAAGTACGCCCTATGCAGTATAAAGAAATGCACCTGCTGAAACCGTGCGTTCCTTGTACCCTTCCACGTCCGCCGCAGGACCTGATTCCAGATCGTGTCCGGAATGGGCTTGCCTATGCTATCTTCCCATCGCGACTTCAAAGCCAGCAGTGGAGCCAGCCCCTCGTTCAACATTCTCATATGGAGACACGTCACCGCTTTAACAGTGCCCGCTGCCATCACCACATACTGGCATGCCTTGGTCACCTCCGGCTCGGCAAGCCCTACTCCCCAATGTTTTTGCAGCGCCGCCACCACCGCCGCGTGCAATAGAAAAGTGCCGTCCGGCAAGCAAAACTGCTCCTGAAGCACTTGATAGGGAACCAATGCTCCATCAATGTACAGGTCCCCCACCATCTGCAGACCCAATCCCTCCCATTCCAGAAGCCTTGACCAGTCACCCCCATGCGGCAGCGCGGTCAACATCCCCAGCGGTATTTCCGGTGCATACGGCCGGACCTTCCTCGCTCTCTTCAGACTCCGCTGCCAGCACATTCGAAGCGTCCTTTCTTCCACCGTCAGCTCTCTTAAATCCAGTTTCTGTTGCATAACTATGTAAGAAAGGACGTACTTTGGAATGCCAGCACCACGGTCACACTCAGGACTCCTGAATTCCCTAGCCACATTCTGCGTTAGGGTCTGCAGCTGCGCCGCTAGGTAATATAGCTCAAAGTCAGGGACCGCCAATCCCCCCTCAGTCTTAGGCCTGATCAGAGTCTCCAACGCCACCCTCCGCCGACCCTGGCCCCAAAGGAAGCCAGTCACCAACATCTTCAGTTCCTTAAAAACCCGCTGCGGAATCCATACCGGCAGTGTACGGAAGTCATAAAGCAGCCGGGGAAGCGCCACCATCTTCAACAATGCTACTCGGCCCAGTACCGACAGAGGGAGAGAGGCCCAGAATGCCATGCAGCCCTTCAACGCCCGGATGCATCGTCCTATGTTCCCCTCTAGGAGATCAGCTACATCATGATAAATTCGCACCCCGAGGTAGGTGAAGCCAGAAGGCTCCCATACCACCTCCCTTGCTAACGGGGGACAGGGCATACCTGCCCGCAATGGGAATAAGCAGGTCTTAGACCAATTCACCTTGAGGCCTGACAGCCGACCGAATCCAACCAGCATATCCACCGCTCCCTCCAGCGACCGTTCAGCGTCTGCTAAGTACAGCAGCAAGTCATCAGCGTACAACGAGATATAATGCGACTCCGGCCCCTGCGCGATCCCTCCATACCCTGTGCCCATCCTCGCCTGCGCTGCCAGCGGTTCCATCGCCAATGCGAACAACAGGGGGGACAATGAGCAGCCCTGTCTCGTTCCCCTACAAACAGGGTAGGTCGAAGATATCAGCGGGCCCAGGCGCACCCTTGCCTTAGCCGACGTGTAAAGGACCTTCGTCCAGCTCCGGAATCCCTCTCCAACTCTGAACTTCAGCAGCACCTCATCTAAATACAGCCATTCAAGGCTATCAAAAGCCTTTTCGACATCAACCGCCAGCACCACAGAGTCAAGAGCCGAAGACCCGGCACTATCCAAAATTCGGACCAGCCGTCGTATATTCATGGAGGTATTTCTAGTCGGGATAAACCCTGCCTGGTCCCTATGCACAAGCTTCGTCATGTGCGGCAGGAGCCTGGTGGCCAGGATTCGACTCAGGATCTTGTAGTCCACTGTCAACATCGACAGGGGCCTGTAAGATGTCACACTCAACGCATCCTTGCCTGGCTTCAACAGTGGCACCACCAGCGCTTCCCTCATTGATTCAGGCAGGCAGCCCCGTTGCCTGGCCTCCGAGTACACCACCAATAGTTTAGGCCCTAGGATGTCAACAAATTTAGCATAGAACTCTATCGGCAAACCGTCCACTCCAGGGGTTTTATTGCGAGCCATCTGTTTGATAGCTACTCTCACCTCCGCCAGCGTTATAGGACCTCCCAGTTCCTTAGCATCTTCACTATCCAGCACTGGCAGCGGGATCAGGGCCAAGTGTTCGCCTAACTCCTCCCTCCCCACCTCCAGGTGGCATGTATACAGTCCTGTGTAATAGGACTGAAAGCACTCCAACACAGCCGACTGCGAGTGGACCACCTCCCCTCCCTCCGCTCTTATACTCATGATCGGGCACCCCCTAGGCTCAGGATCCGCAAGTTTGGCTAGGAGCGCGCCCACTTTATCACGTTCCTCATGCACCCTGATGTTATACAATTTATAATCATAACACCGTAGCCGTTCGGTTTCAGTCGCCACCACTTCCTTAGCCTCCACCAATCTCTCCTGCAGATCCGGCCGTTCAGGCCTCCGACGTTCCAGATCACGCAACGCCCCTTCTGCTTTCGCTAAATCATTCAGGACAGTCGCCCGCACATTCGAGAACCCACCCAAGCACACGCCCCTCACCACCACTTTCATCGCATCCCATTCCATTGATCGCGATGTCGCAGAGCCCTCGTTCTCCGCAAAGTAGCGGTCAATGCCCTGCTGAACCATGTCACTGAACACCGGATCTTCCAGCGCCTCCGGCCGAAGCCGCCACGATGGGACCGCCGACCTAGCCCGTTGCCACTGCACTGACACCAATAAGGGGTTATGATCCGATATGGTTCTAGTCAGGTACTCAGTATGCGTCACCGCCGCTGCCAATGTGCCACTACACAACACTGCGTCCAATCTAACATGTAGGTCGTGTATCGCAGAAAAGTAGGAGTAATCCCTCATCCCAGGATGCTGTGCTCTCCACACATCAAGCAGCCCCCACTTCTCCTGCCAACCAGTCCTATGAGCCGCCAGCCTGCGCACTGGGGAGTCGACCAACGGCGGGTGCGACCTATCTAGCACCACATCAGTGATTGAATTAAAGTCACCCCCTAATAAGACCGGGCCAGCCAAAAAGTGAGCCAGCGAACTTGTTAATCCGTCAAAAAAGCGGGCCTGATCTGAATTGGGGGCATACACACTACACATGACCACCTCCCTCCCGTAAAGTCGCCCCTCCACCGCCACATATCTACCCTCAGGATCCACCCGCTGTGAAGTGACTTCAAACGGTATCCCTGCCCTCACCCAGATTAGGGTCCCTCTGGCAAATGCTGAGTAGGTTGTGCCAAACACCTGACCCCGCCACCTCCTCTGTAAAGCTCCGCATTCTTTCTTAGTTAAATGAGTCTCTTGAAGCATTGGTATCTGCACTCCCCGCCTTACCAGGTATGCATGCACCTTGTGGCGTTTCACCATCGTCTGAAGTCCGCGGACATTCCATGTAATACATTTCACATTAGGTAACGACCCCATAGTAGACAGTTCTGAGCAGTTCCACCACCAAACAGTTGTACCCCGCACTGCAGCAGTTGCTTCCCCCTACCCCACCTCCCCCCAAAACACCCCAAACCCCACTCCCCAGGACAGGACCTAATAACCCAGCTTCAGCCCCGTTCCAAACCATCAAAACACACACACACACTAGTCTGTGGTCGCCACCACAGAAGGCCTTAGGGGCCTCTAGAGGGTGATAGAGCACCGAACCTGGACCAGCAGAGCTCCCCCCCATGCCCTCAGTCCCACCCTGCTGTCTCCGCCCCATATCTGATAGCAAACCAAAAGTCCGGAGAGTCAGTCCCAACAGGTACCCCGGGGGTAACTGGATTCCTCTGAACATCACTCATTGAACACTCCATCCGAAGTCTGTGGGGTAACCACCGGTCCCTCGGCACTCCCCGCTTCTGAATCATCGTCTCTAGTTTTACCTCCTTCCTCCTCCGATGCCGATCCCTCCGACGTTCTCTCCTGCTGTGAACCTGTAATGTTTGCCGTTGCAGCCACAGCCCCTTTCCTTTCATCCGCCATCCGGGCCTCCTGCAAGGCCCTCTGGAGTTTGTTCCGTGAGCGAATGCGCTGCGATTTCCTGATCCGGAGCGGCTTCGGTCTTTCCCTTCCGCGTTTATTCGTGCGGTCTGTCCCAGCACGGTATGACTCCAGCCACGACCAAGCCTCGTCTGGAGTTTGGAAGAAGTGTGTCCTGTCATCAAGTATATCCCTCAGTCTGGCAGGGAAGAGTAAGGAGTACTGAATCCCCTCTTCCCTCAGCTCTTTTTTGACGGATAGGAAGGACGCCCTGTTTCTCTGCACTTCTTGGGTATAGTCCGGAAAGATCGTGACCTTGCTATTGTCCACCTGAAAGGGTCCCTGAGTCCGTGCCCTCTGTATCAAAAGATCGCGGTCTTTGTAATGCAGCAGTTTCACTACCATCGGTCGGGGAGGTCGGCCCTCCAGTGGCGGCCTGGCCGGGACCCTGTGCGCTCTTTCCAGGGAGAAGAAAGGAGAAAGCCCCTCCGGCGCCACGACCGTTTTGAACCAGTCCTCCATATATGCCACAGCGTCGTCTTTCTCGATCCTTTCCGGAAGGCCCACCACCCGCACGTTGCTCCTCCTGTTACGACTTTCCGCATCCTCCGCCCGTCTTTCCAGAGTCGCCAAACGGCCCATAATGTCCGCCAGCTTGTGTTCCGCTGTCACCACAGCAGGTTTCAGGTCTAGGAGTATCTGGTCATGTTCTTTCACCCTATCCGAAAGCTTGGCGTGGTCAGCTCTCAGTAGGCCCAGCCCCGTGGCAACCTGCGCAATATCATGGTGCAGCGTCTCTTTTGTCGTGGTAATCGCAGCCAGGATAGCATCAAGACGCAGGTTCAGCCGCTGTTCCGGCGTAGTGTCTTCCTGTGAGGCCCGGTCACCACCATTTTGAATTAAGGTGGACGCGTCGCCCTGCCCGGGCGGCGCGCTGAGATCCCCGCCCGCGGCAGCCATCTTGAGCTCAATGGATGCTCCTCTTGGACCACTGCCCGTGGCCACTCTGTCCACAGCTCTTCTGACAGTAACACCGCCTGCTGCCCCAGACCAGGGGAGTTAGCGTCCGAGTGTGCCTGGGTTCCACACCCCGGCAAAGTCAGCTCCCGCTCCTTCCCCGCGTCGTCCGTGTCCTCAGAACACTCCCTTAGGCTCCTACCGCTACCAGCAGGACACAGTCCCAAGCCACCACCAGGGCTCCGAGCCCCCTCTTAACTCCAGCCGCCCAGGCCAACAGCGTCTCCACAGGCAAGGAGGCGTGCACCCACAGGGGTCGATCGCTTCGGGTGTCCGGCTCAGGGCTCCGCTGCACAGCAGGCCAGCAGTACGGCCGCAGTCCTCGCTCCACTGGCGCCCCACTCTGCAACTCCGCAGTAACAGTGGTTCATGCGGGCGGACCCCGCCAAACCAGCAAGCCCCCGCCGTGCCAACCTAAATGCAGGGCACCCCCCGTTGCCAGGAGCACTCCGTCGGTGCTGAGCCTCTCGAAAGTCAGGGTCCCCAGCTGTGTGCGCCCCGGCCCCTCCGCCGCTCCCGCAGCCGCCGCTCGCTGCCAAAGCTGTGTTGTAGGCGGCCAGGTCCGCTTGCTAGCACGGCCCCCCCGGGGCGTCTCAAAGCAGCACTCCGACTGCGCGCCCGCTGCCCGCCGCAGGTGCCGCAGTCCCAGGACCATCCTTCCCGCACCAGCCTCCAAGACGGGGAGCGGGAGGGGGAGGGGGGGGGGGCTGCAAGGGGCCGCACTCACCGCGACCCGGGGGACGATGTCTTCAGCCTCCCGCACAATGCCGAACGCGTCCACAGGGAGTCCGCCGCTCCCCTCGCTCCACTCGGCAGCCACCAGGACCTCAGCTGCTCACGCCTTTCGTCTCCGATGTGCTCCGGAGCCTCACGCCGCCATCTTGCCTTTGTCCCCGGCCGGGCTCCTCCGTGCGCAGATCCCGGTCTCCGCTCGTCCTCCGGGGCTCCGCCAGCAACCAGACTCTCTTCCCCGAGTCCAATTCACCTCCGACGGCGAATTCGCGCCTCCAGAGGGTCCGCGGGCGGCAAAAACAGGAGAAATTACGGGACTTGGCGCGGAGCTGT
Organism: Lissotriton helveticus; assembly: GCF_964261635.1. Lineage (NCBI taxonomy): Eukaryota > Metazoa > Chordata > Amphibia > Caudata > Salamandridae > Lissotriton > Lissotriton helveticus. Next base: position 399,415,779 of record NC_136059.1, on the reverse strand, counting down.
TCGCTCAGGCGGCCATCCCGGTCGGCGCCAAACCACGCCCCCCGCACTCAGCACCACTCTAGTCAGCGCCACTCCACTCAGCACCACTCTACTCTACTCTGCGCAGTTACACTCTAGTCTGCACCACTGCACAATACTCTGCATCACTGAACTCTACACCAATTTAACTAAAAAACAATGCACTTTACGCCACTGCACTCTATAGCAATTTACTCTACACCACTGCACTCTATGACACTATACTGTACACTAAAACACAATATACCACTGCAATATATGCCACTGCTCTCTATGCAATTGTACTCTACATAATTGCAGTCTATGCCACTCTATTCTACTCTGCACCACTGTAACTCTATCATACTTCTCTCTATGCCACTCTACTCTGTGCCACTATGTGCCAATTTACTGTTTGCCACTCTACGACACACTACAGCACTTTACGGGAGTCTAGTCGTCAACTATGCACTCTCCTCCACTTCACTCTCTGCCACTCCACGCCACTGCATTCTGCGCCACTCTACCCTACACCACTCCACTCTACTGTGTAGCACTCCACCCTATGCCACCCACGCTTTCCGAAGTCCAGAACCCAGTGCCTCGCTCCTAGACCTGCCGGACCGATAACAGGATCATTTCTTCATTTGTCAAGATTAGGAAAATCCTCACATCAAGAAGGTTTCCTATGCCTCATCCGGCCGTGAAGTATTTAAAACTCACGAGATCTTTCATTTGACTTAAAGGGTCTAGGGAGCGAGTGCCTGATTACAAAAGATTATATCAGGAAATTGATTATTTCTTTGAAAGAATATATAAATCATCAATAATTAAAGGAGACACGAAGGTGAACAATATAAATCAGCTTTTTATCCGGCTACCATCAATTAGCAATTATCTCAATTCGCTGTGCTCTTTCAAAGAGTGACATACGTGGCTACTCCAGAAGAAGGCGCTGGTCGCCGAAACGCGCGTAGAGAATTATTCCTTTATGCCACTTTTTAAATTATGATTATATGTCTTTTTTTGTACTGATTGTCTTTTCATGCATTTTATTAATTTGTTGACAAATAATTTGCTTTTAAATTCATGATTTGTATTATATAATTTATGTGATTAATTCTCTTTGTTTATATATTGTATAGCACTGATTGTTTTTTATGTCTCTATTAATTTGTTATAAAATATTTTGTTCGTGATTTTAAGATTTGAATTATATATTCTGTATGATTGACTCCTCTTTGTTTATATACTTTATAATAAAAATATTTTAATTAGACCTACTCACACTATTTCGTTTTATATGATTTTTCTATTGTGATAAAAACAGTTGGTTGGTTAAAGTGCCTTGGTTGTTATCTCTCATGCTGACTTCAGTTTACTCTGCCACACTCCACTCTCTGCCACTGAACTTTACACCACTCTCTCTACACCACTGCACACTATGACACTGCACTCTACTCTGCACCACTCTGCTCTAGTGCACTCTTTGCCAATGAACTGTGCAACACTACACTATACGCCACTCTACTCTGTATCGCTCCTCTCTATGTCAATTTACTCTACGCCAATCCACTCTAATACACTATAATCTACACTGCACTCTATGGCACTGCACTCTACTCTGAAACAATCGACTCTATGCTACTGCACTGTATGTCACTCTGGTCCACTCTATGCAACTGCAATCTACCCTTCACCACCCTACTCCATGCTACTCTATTCCACTCTACTGCACTCTACTCCATACTGTTTCACTCTACATGACTGCACACTACGCCACTGCACTCTACACCTCTTTACTAAAAAACAATACACTTGATGCAACTGCACTCAATGCCGATGCACTCTACACAACTTTACTCAAAACCAAGACACTCTACGCCACTGCAATCTATGCCAACATACTCTGCACCACTGCACTGTACGCCACTATACTTTACTTTGCAACACTCTACTCTATGTCTGTGCACTCTACGCTACTCTAGTCCACACCATTGCACACTCTGCCACTATACTCTACACCACTTCACTCTACACCAATGCACTATATGCCACTCTACTCTACACCACTGCACCCTACAACACTCCACTCTGTAAAACTGCACTCTTTGCCACTGAACCCCATGCCACTCTACTCTGCACCACTCTACTCTGCACCACTGCAATGTATGCCACTGCACTTTACTCTGCACCACTCAACTCTATGCCACTGGATTGCACTCTACGCCAATGCACCCTACAAATGCACTGTACCCCACTACACTCTATAATACTAAACTCTATGCCACTCTAATCTACTCTGCACCACTGCACTCTATGACCCTGCACTCTATGCCTTTCTACTCTACTCTGCGCCACTCTACTGTACATCAGAGCACTTCACGCCAATGCACTGTACACCACTTTACTAAAAACCTATGCACTCTACACCACTGCACTCTACACCAATCTGCTCCGCACCACTGTACCACTTTTCATCAACCTTATCTGTATCAACAACAACAATAGACCCTGCAATGGAATTTATATCAAAAGAGGGTGGTGGGGGTTTGGGGGGGCTGAAGAAGGCAAAGTCACCCTCTAAGCGTTCCTGACTATATGATCCCTCTTTCAAAATTTGCTGTTGGCAACAGACTACTCCATTTACAATTGGCTTGGGAGGCATCAACGTCCGACTAGTGGGTTTTGCGCACTATCACGGGGGGGGGGCACCAGGTTGAGTTTATGACTCCCCCAAGGGATTCCGAGTTGAGACAGACTCCATTGCTTTGGCAGCAAAAGAAATGCCTGGCTCTGATTCAAGGTGTGGATTCTGCAGTAGAATGCGATAGTACAGGTGCCTCTTTCCAAAAGAGGACTGGGGTACTACTCAAATATCTTTCTGGTGGAGAAAGCAGCAGGCGACTTTCGAATGATCCTGAACCGAAGTATCAAAACAGGTTTGTACCAATGCTACCCTTCAAAATGGAGACTTTGCAGTGAGTAATTCCACTAATGTTCCGGACCAATCACAACAAAGTTTTTCTTTCAGAATTTAGAATGATGGCATTGCGGTCCTTGGCTTTCCAGTTGTTCAACAGCCAGAGCCTTCTGGTGAAATGTTGGTTGAGGCTTCTGAGACACATGGAAGCTGCAGTATTCACAGTCCCTTGGACCAGATTCTATCTGCGGTCCTTTTGGAATCATCTGCATGCCTGGTAATGCCCAGCTTCAGAGGAATTCAATGGTCAAATTCCAGTGACTTGGGAGATTCAGCAGGAACTTCTGTGGTGGAAGAATCCCTGCTGTCTGTCAAAGGGAGTGTTTCTTCAGCCCACCCAAAAGTATTGTCTATGGATGCCAGCTCCTTCGGTAGGGGGCTACTCTGTAGGGGCAGTCATTTTAGGCCAAATGGTCTCTTCCCGATAGCAGATGCTCCTCCAACTGGAGCAAACTCATGGATGTGTTCCAGACATGCTTGGGTTTCCAGCAGTCTTTGAAGGGTTGCAATGTAGTGGTCCAGATGGACAATATGGTGGCAATGACGTTTGTCAACAATCAAGGGGGTTCCAGGTCAAAGTCCTTGAGTCTAGTTGCAACTCAGTTGTTCCTTTGGGCTAAATGTCACCTTGTGTCCCTTTGGGAAGTGCACATCAAAGGACTGGACAATGTGGTGGCAGATTCCCTCAGCAGGGGCTTTCCTTCCTCCAAGGAGATGTCCCTAATCAGGAAATATTTTCTTTAGATCTATGTCAGGTTTGGGAAATCAGGTCTGGACCTATTTGCATCTCACCACAATGCTCAGGTTCCCTGTTATTGTGCCATCGTTACTAAGGAGGGAGGCTGAGGGGCTGGATGTCTTATTGATGCCCTGGCTGAGGTCTCTTCTGTATGCTTTTCCCATAATAGCTCTAATTCCCAGACTAATGGCCAGAATGGTGAGGAAGCGCAGGAAGCTGATCTTGGTGGTCCCATTGTTTCCTCTTATGAATTCCCTTGCTGTTCAGGGTATGTGGTTTCTACCTCTCTTCCCTTCCCCTCTCAGGGTATCTCATATTCTCTCACTCCAGAAACTTTGTCTCTCGGTGTGGAGGTTGAGAGGCTGGGTTACAAAACAAGGGATTGCCTGGACATTTAGTTATTGCCATCCATCAGTCTAGGAAGCCTTCCACTTTGAAATCTTAGGGTCGTCAGTAGGGCAGTTTTCAGCAGTGGTGAGCCCCTTTGAATATTTCCTCTCTAGACTGTCCTTGTTCTTCAGTTATTTTGGGATGATTTTGAAAATAAATTATTGATTTCTATTTCGGAGGCTCAATGGGTTGCAATTCTTTCTGATTCTGACGATTTGGTGACTCATTTGTTGAGGGGTTTCTCCATGACCATGCCTTTTGTTTGGCCTTTATACCCTTTATGGGACTTGCCTTTGGTCTTGAAGGCTCTGATTTCCCATCCTTTCAAGCTTCTGGAAACTGTAGATGTTAAGTTCCTGACTATGAAAGTGTTTTTTCTTGTATCCATCACTTTGGCTAGGCGTCTGAGGGAGTTGGGTGCTCTGTTGGTCCTGTTGGGGGCGGAGATATAAGTTGAAAAGGGTAAGAATCAATGCTTAACCCTGTGGCACTCCCTGCTGAAGGGAGATCTGTTGTGAAGCCACCTGAGTGACATCGAACACCTTTGTATGCCATTATCGTTCGCATAATGTGTTGTCTGATTGTCCTAATTTTGGCATGGAAGTACTGCGGTCTGCCTTGTCTTGATTTTTTTGTTGCAAACTGTGTGAAATAAATCACTGTTGGATGCTGTTAGAAACTGTGATTTTATTGCAAGGCACGGAGGCCAATATTATGCATATTTGTTTAATTGCAACTCACAGCAGCAACTATGCAACAAAACAAAGAATAGGAACCTATAAGAGTTCTGAATGTAACTTGGTTCCCTGTGAGGCTGCCATCTCAGAGACGCTTCAATGCATGGGCAAAGGGGGCTCTGGCCCAGGGCCCCAGCCTTTCAGAGGGCCCCCTGACAGAGTCAGCTCAGTTCTCCAGAGTTTTGCCCTAATGACCTTGAATATTGTTTAAATAGATTGTTTTTGACTACTGTTTTCCTTTAAATCATTTTTTATGTACCTGATCTGTGAGAGTCTACTACAGCCATTTTGCAGATAAATGTTTATGTTTCATGCAATATACATTTTTTTTGGTAAAATCTGTTTATTGGCATTTTTTAATAAAGACATCACATTTCATGAGACATTCCAACAGCCTATGCACATTATGCGTACATAACAGGCGGTCTTCAAGGATCCATACACCTTACACGTAGGTAGCCTAACCGCTTGATTAAAATAAGAAAGAAAGGAATTGTCCCGCACATTACTGGCAGATCATAAATTGTCGGGTAACCGCCTCAGGGCGAGTCCATGTCTGTACACGCGCTAAACTGGTGCATGTTAGCAGAATAGGCGGTGGATCTTCCCTGCACCAGGGTTGTGCACATCCTTGACATTTATTCAACAACTTTAAATCAACAACAAATGAAGCACAACTGAAACAATAGCGGCAATTTCATGCAATATACATAAAAAAGTTTTTTAGATCAAAACAAGGCCTAACATATAAGAAATGGGAGTGCGTCACAGTGATTATTTGCAGTAATATTGGTGAGCAGCTGCTGTGTTACAATATTGAAAACACACATAACTAACCCTGAATATTAGATGTAAACACATTTATGGCCTTATTTATGAGAAGTGATGCATTGCTGTGTGAAAACAGGGATACGTCACTTCTTAGTGCGCCCTCCTTGCGACATGATGGATGTGTCATATTGACTGTATGATGCATCATGTCGCAAGGAGTTACAGATATGTCAGTATTTCTGACATATCTGTAGGCGCAAAAGTGATGCATTGCTGGGGTGTGTCTGAAAATAGATGCAATGTGCCCAGCAATGTGTCCTTTCACATGGGGCTTGTCTGCATCAGTCTTACACCTGCTGTGAGGCAGGTGTAAGATTTTGACGCCATGGTGTCCTAGAAGTGGCGCAATGATTTCTGATAGATTTCAAAGCGTCACTTCTATGAAGAAGAAGAAGAATTCTTAATTGCTCAGTTAATTAAAACCATTGCAATCAGCATATTTACATGTAGATGAACTTAAAATAAAACTTTGGTCTAATAAAATATTACTATCAGGCATTTCAGTTAAATAAACTTTAAAATGTTCTAAGAACTTACTTGAGCAAAAAAAAATTATGTTGGAAGGCGATTAGGCTTTCGATTATCTAAATGCTTAGTCATTATGTGAGCAGGAAATAAAAGGCAAGCTCGCAGGCTCCCTGCGGCCTTTACAGATTCTTTGGAGTTTGTAATCTGTCCATGATGATTGTGGCTTGAGTTTGTGGTAGAGGCTTGCTGGGGCGGTAATCGGAGTTAAATGTTGTGTGGGTTAGTGTCTTCCGGGCTCTCCCTTCTGTCGTTCTGCTTCTTACCAGCTTTTTCCAGGAATTTTACCAGATGACTTGCTAATTGGATGTTTTTTCCATCGGAGCATGCTTTGACTGCCTGCCGGCATGTCCTTATTCCCAGTTTCTTTACTGCTTGATCTGTCGGCGGCCTTCGATATAATCTCACATGAGAGGCTCCTGGAGAAACTTGCTAGCATTGGCCTGGCAGGGACCGCCTTAACATAGACGTCATCCTTCTTGGCAAATGGATCTCTGGACATCTGGCTCCCACCTTTCTCATTCCGTGTTCCAGCCATGAATGTAGGTGTCCCTCAGGGCTCCATTCTCAGTCCTACCCTTTGTAATATATATCTACCCCCCTTACATTTCTGGTAGAGGAAGAGGTCGCCAAAATTGTTTCCTATTCTGATGACACTCAGCTGATTTTTAGGTGTGAAAAAGGAACCGGCTTTGACAGGGCAATGATTAGGTCTTGCCTCACAAAGGTTTTTAACTGGCTTAAGATCAATCAGCTGAAGCGAAATCCTGACAAAACTGAAGTTATTTTCTTTGGTAATCCAGAAACACCTGACTGGAGCTCTTGTTGGCCAAAAGATCTGCTGCCCCTGCCCGCGGAAAAGGAGAAAGACAAAAACCTAGGAATTGGCGCTTGCTTTGGCATACTCCGGATGCTAAAAAAATTCCTGCCACTGTTACTGCTTGAGAGCAGAAAGATTGTGGTGCAGGCTCTGGTTACATCAAAGCTTGACTATGTCAGACTTGCCTCCCTAATCCAGCTTACCCTTGAGGAATTCAGTCACTTTCAGCAGAGCGGACTCCGTACTGTAGTTAGCCCTAAAACTGAATTGGGACTCATGAAGGAGCTTTCCACCTTTAATGTGTTTTTAGAGGGCCTTGTTTACATGCTTCTCTAATACTTTGGAGAGGGCCGGAAGAAGGGAGATTGCCCTGTAGTTGGCAGGGTCTGTTGGTTTGGCGTTAGCCTTTTTTATCAGTGGAAGAATCTTAGCATTCTTTCATAATTTTGGCATGTTGCCTGAGGAGAGGGAAGCATTAAAGAGCTAGTTTACCATGGGGTTTATGGTGGGAGCTAATAGGTTCAGGATATTCGCTAGACATGGGTCGGTAGGAGAGCTAGACTTAATGCTTTGGAGAAGGGTCAGTGACTCTTCAAGCTGAAACTCAGGGAAAGCTAGTGAAGATGGAAGATCCAAGTGTTGAAATATGCTAAAAGAATCAAGGTCAGTTCTTCCTCTCTGAGATGTTAGTGAAGGCTTGTTGGATCACAGAGATCTTTTTATGGAAGAATTGAGCTATTTGCTTAGACCATTCTATTGTGCATGGTCCTTCCTTTGTGTCGGCTTTCGGGGCGGTAAAGGATTTAACTATACTAAAGATTTCCTTACTCTTATTTTGGTCATTTTTCTATCTTGGTTTGAAAGACGTTTTTCTTGGCTGCCTTCACAAGAAAGTAATGAGCTTTTAAGTTGTCTTTGTACACCTTACCGTCCTCAGGTAGATAGGATTTACGCCATTTCCCTTCCATTTTTCTACAATTTCTTTTGCTAGATCTGAGGGAATCGTTAAACCATGGAGCTGGTGGGGCCGAACTCTTTGAGGAGCGGGAAACAACTGGTACCGCTGCATCAATGTTGGTTCGGAGCCACAAATCTATTGAGAGAGCGTCTGAGTCGGGGCAGCTACACAGCTCCTGTGAGGAACGACTGAGGGCATCTGCTAACATCAGGATGGATATTTTATAAAACGTCCTGCAATTAGGGACCCTCTGCCCTATGTTTGCCCGAGGGGCTGTGGCAGAGTTGGGAATGACGAATTCTAATAGGAGGGGGTCAGACCAGATAATGGGAAGAGGTAGACTTACTGATATGTCAAAGTTGTGAAAGATTTGGTCTAGGGCAGTGGTTCCCAAACTTTTGACTCCTGAGGACCCCCATTGAGTCACCACTGGAAGCCGGGGACCCCCAAGCAATTTGTATGATTACATTTCAAAATTAAAACAGGAATTCGAAAAAAATACACACGTGTGCACACAAAACAAATATTCAAAGTACTAAGGATTTTGTGGCCAGATGTACGACCATTTCATTTAGCGCCTCTCAATTGGCGACACATTGTGAGTGCCAAATTGCGAGTCACTAAATGAAATGTACAACAGGGTGTTTAACACTGTTTGAGATTCCAAATGGGGTCGCAAATTGCGAGGTTCATTAATATTAATGAGCCTCTCTTAATTTGCGAGCCCATTGGGAATGACAGCCTTCCCAGGTATGGTGGCCTGCTGGGCTCTGCAGGCCACCATGTCTCGGACTGCTTTTAAATAAAGCAGCTTAAAAAAAATAAATGCAGCCTGTTTACCATGCATTTAAAATAAAAAATAAAATGAAACGTTTTCGTTTAATTTTCTAAGGGCAGGCAGAGGTCCCTGGGACCACTGCCTGCCCTTAAAAAATAATCTTGCATGCATTTGCAAAGGGGGAGGGGTCCCCTGGGCACCCCTTCCCATTTGCGAATGCATTACCATCTACTTGAAGTAGGTGGTAATTGCGACTGTTTTGCGACCGCAAAACATTTGTACATGGTTTTGAGACTCCCTATTTGGAAGGGAATGCCCCTTCCAAATAGCAAGTTGCAAAACCTATTTAGCGAGTCGCAAACAAATTGCGACTCGCGAAATAGGCTATGTACATGGCTCAATAGGTTTTTGCATGCATAAACGGGTTCATGAACCTGTTCTCGCATATAAAAACAGATCGTACATCTGGCACTTAGGGTATGGCCCTTTTCATGGGTGGCTGGAGAAATTGATGGAAAAATGTTGCATGCCTGCAGCGTCTCCAACAAGGAAATTGTTTGAGGGTCTTTTCCATTGTCCATATGTATATTGAAATCTCCCAGAATAAGTCAGTTGTTGTATTTTAAGGCCAGGGAGGTGTTAGCTGTATTAGCATAGTAATAAAATTTCCAATTGCACTGGGAGGTCTGTAAATTAGAAAACCAGCTATGCTATGATGGGGGAATAAGGTACAGCTGAAGCCTAAGGACTCTGCGCCCTTAATGTTTTCCATCGGGATGGAAGAGCAGTCTAGTATTTGATTGTAAATTATGATGAAACCTCCCCCTTTACCACTTGGTCGGTTCCATTGGGATGGCTGAGGTGATAGTAGGGTTGGAAGCTTCAGACAGCCAGGTCTCAGTGAGAAATAAAAAATCAGGGTGTTTGTCTAAAAGTAGGCCATAAATGTGTGGTTCATGCTTTTGCATAGAGCGACAATTTAAAAGGGTGGCCCTGAAGTCCTCTGTTTTCTTATTGTTTTTACACTTACTGTTGCGAGGGAGGATCTTGGGTGCGAGATTCCTGGGCTGGAGGAGAGACCAGTGCACTTATTGCATCGAAAGTCTACCTCCAAGCTCGGATCAGTCGTTGTACACTGACATAATGGTAGCCGCCTAAAGCTAAGCAGTTTTTCCCTATTGTAATATACTGGAAGAAACTCACCGGAGGGGAACTGGGCAGCATGACTGGCACCGGACGCCTCCGGACACAGGCGGGTTTGTCTTTTGCGTGCCCAATGCAAGCGTACATTTGTATCGGGAATATAAAGGCTAATGACTATGATGCAAACTGGATCGCTAACGCAGCTGAGGAAGTGGAAACTGCGTGGGCGGAAGTGAGAAGCCCGATAGTAGCCCAAGCCCTCCGCACAGTCGACGTATAAGCCGCGGCAGACCAGGGCTGGTGGAAAAGCGAGATTCAAATCAAAGCAACTAAGGAGGGGTAGGCAAGCAGAATCAAGTAAACTGCAAGTGCGCGTAGGTAGGAGAAATTGTTAAAAACACAGAGTAATTCAGCCACACATATACAATTTTAAAAGTATTAAAAAACTTAGTAGTAGGGCAGGAAACACTAAATCCTGCCGATGTCAGCTGCACGCGTCCATTTACATCGGGGATATATAGGCTAATGCCTATGATGCAAACTGGATCGTTAACGCAGCTAAGGAAGCGGAAACTGCGTGGGAAACAGGGGCTGGAATGGGATCATGAATTCAAAGCTGTTCTGAACAGAGGCCCCCAAAATATGTTTGGCCCAGGGCCCCCAAAATCCTTAAGATGTCCCTGTGCTGAGTGTGGGGTGCTGACAAGGAGGCAGGCAGCGCTCTTGCTGTCCCTTGCACCGTGAACAGTTATGACCTGGTGGTGTTAGTGCCGCCCGGAGCCCTGGTTATATTTAATAATTAACCTTTTGCATTCACTAAAACAATTAGGCTGTGGCATCAAGGTGGCACTCAACAGCTTCACACCCAAAAGAAACAGACTGAGAGGCTTCTGACACAGCCTCATGTGAATCCAGCGCCTTGTGTCAGACTTGTTCCAGCCTAATTGCTTGTGGTATAGCGCTTAAAAAGGAGCACTCAGTCGGAGGAGTATTATGGAAAACTCAGTGCCCGCAGTACCCAGAGTCCTGTCAGCTCTGTGCCTGGGGCTGAAGCTCAAACTCTCACTGAGTGGAAGTCACAGGGTTGAAAAAACATCGGAACCGCCTTTTTTTCCCTAATGAAACAACCTGTCAAGCAGCTGCAGGTGTCAAACTTCCTCCTGTGCGAGCAGCGCGGGAACACAACACCCGTCCGCCGTGAGACTCCACATCACTCTGCCAGGGCGTGTTCAGCTGAACAATGAAAACATTCTGGACCAACTGCGTTTTTCATGAACAGGTAAAATATAATGAAATGACGCTGTCATTTATTGAGAAGTTTGAAAAAGTATGTGTCGTCGTTGTTTGGCGCGTTCAGGTGGTGTTTTGCAACAGGAGTGTGACAGAAAACCGAGAACAATGTAAATGCATTAAATGCTGAAAGTGGAAATTTGTCTTAAAGAGTCAAGGTCACAGTGCATATATTGTTTCTCAGAAAGCAGAGTGGTCATCCCTGGGCGTCTGTACAACTTCATCTCAATATCCCTGTGCTTCGGAGAGGTTGCCTTTCATTCCTGTCACCCAAGGGAGAACTTTGCGTGATTGCATGCAGTTTGATATTTCATGGCACAATATCGATTTATGGTAAAATTGCTTGGTAATTTGAAGCTGTTCATGTTCTGATGGCTCCTGGCTGCTTCCAACGTTCAACCTTCTAAGCTAAAGAAAAGAAGTACTACTAATAACGAGGTACCTCGTACTATTATTGTAAAAATGTTGGCCCAGTCCAGAGCAGTGATTTGACTACAGAATCAACTTGGTGAATTTTAGACTTTGTTTGTTTCTATTGTGCTATTAATGTACCAGATTATAGTGGATTTGATCATTAATGACCTTTACTAAACCTGCATTTTGCAAATGTAAACTATACAGAACAGTGTGCAATATTTAAACTTGTGTGTGTTTGTGTATTTTTCCTGTGCATGTGTGTTTGTGCTCTCTTATGTATGCATAGTGGAAAAGTGGCAAGCCAGGACACAGCTGACATGCCATCATGTGCCTTGGGTAACTGAAACATTCAGTTAATCCTTGTTATTTATATATCATTTTGCTTTTTTGTACGTTTTAAGTAAATTCCTAAACCATTTTTTGCGCAAAGTGAGTGCTTTCCAATATTTATGTTATGTAATGGTTATAACTGCTTTATTCCACTCACAATAAAATGTCACTCAAAGTATCACTCATATTGCCTTAATATGTCACACATAAGCAAACTGAATAACTGAAAATGTCACACATATGCAAACTGAAAACTTGACAGCTATGAACTCATGGCAAGCCCATGGCAGCAAAGAAGAGTGACAATGATGCTGACAAATTATAAGCAATGGGCAGGTTCCAAGCCCATTATTAAACACAAGAGCCTCGCGAGCGCATGCTACTCAGGATCGACCTAAAAATGAGCTAAATATTATCTGGCTGAAATTGTGTAGCTATATTTCGGTGAATAGTGGCACAAAGAAGAAAGAGCGAAAGCTGCATATATGGTTAGGTCTGCCATAAATGTGTAGGATATTTTATTGTGATTCTTTTGGTGAATATGAGCCAAAATCAAGGGGCATGCTGGAATACATAGTACATTGAAGAAGGAGTGTTGGGCCATGTGTATCCAGAGGAGTGTTTGGAGAGCTGGTTTATTGTGGTCGCATAGGGGTATTAGTTATATTATTGCAACATTTTGGAGTCTTTGAAATCTTCAGAGTAGAAAGACCAGACCTATGCTGGTGTGTAGTCAAGGTGTGACAGGACTAGAGAGAGGACAGTTTAAGGCTTCTATGGGAAACTGAGGTGTGTGAAGATGCATTAAAGAGTTTATATAGCATAAAAAGTGTTCCTTGTTACATGGTATAGACTATAGACAGAATATGCCACGTTACAACGCATGCGATACATTGCATGCCATTACAAAGCGGTCGTTACAACGACAGCGTTGTTACATTGCATACCATAACAACGCAAGTCGTTTAAATGACTTGCTGTAGGGGGGCGCTGGATGTCGGAATAGGATAATTTACTATTCCAACTCCAGTCTGTGCAACAGTAGGGAAGGTAATGGATTTTAAATCCAACACCTTCCGCCCCCTACAGCAAGTCGTTGTAACGACTTGCGTTGTAATGGTTTGCGATGTAACAACGTGGTTGTTGGGACCCTCGGGATTGAGGAGGAATTAATTTTCAAAATTAAAACGCGCCACAGGGCGTGTTTGCAGACATTTCACCTCAGGTCCCGCCCCCTTCCTTCCCCATGGTGCGAACACGTCCTGTGGTGCGTTTTAAGTTGAGGAATTAATTCCTCTTTAATCTTGGGAGTCCCTGGGGGCCAACTAGCCCACCAGGTACCTCCAGTATGCGCCAGGGAGCTGCATTGCAGAGAGGTGTTCAGAGGCCACGCCCCTTTTTACACCTCTCTGCAACGCAGCTCTGTGACGCTTACTGGAGGTACCTAGTGGGCTAGTTTGACCCTATGGACCCTCAGATTCAAGGGGACTTAATCTCCCAACTTAAAACGGACACAGGGCGCGGTTACACAGGGGCGAAGGAAGGGGACGGGGCCTGAGGTGACTTGTGCAAACACGCCCTCTGGCGTGTTTTAAGTTGGGGAAATAATTCCCCTTCAATCATTACAGCCCCTGGGGGCCAACTAGCCCACCAGGTGCTTCCAATAAGCGCCATTGTGCTGCGTTGCAGAGAGGTGGTCCATGCCGTACCCCTTTTTAGAACTCTATGCAACGGCGCTTACTGGAGGTACAGAGTGGGCTACTTTGACCCTAGGGAACTTCAGGATTCAAGGGGACTTAATCTGCCAACTTAAAACGGACACAGGGCGTGTTTACACAGTGGGGTAGGGAGGGGACAGGGCCTGAGGTGACGTGTGCAAACACGCCCTGTGGCGTGTTTTAAGTTGAGGATATAATTCCCCTTCAACCCTGAGAGCCCCAGGGGGCCAACTAGCCCACCAGGTGCTTCCAGTAAGGGCCACTGCACTGTGTTTCAGAGAAGTGGCCCAGGCCGTGCCCCCTTTTAAACCTCTCTGCAACGCAGCTCTGTGGTGCTTACTGGAGGTACCTAGAGGGCTAGTTTGCTACTTGGGCGCAAGCGACACTCAGGATTCAAGGGGACTTTATCTCCCAAATTAAAACTGCCACAGGGTGCGTTTACACAGTGGTGGAGGGAGGGGATGGGGCCCGAGGTGAAGTGTGAAAACACGCCCTGTGGCGCGTTTTAAGTTGGGGAAATAATTCCCCTTCAATCCTGAGGGCCCCTGGGGGCTAACTAGCCCACCAGGTGCTTCCAGTAAGTGCTACTGCGCTGTGTTTCAGAGAGGTGGCTCAGGTCGTGCCCCTTTTTACACCTCTCTGTGGCGCTTACTGGAGGTACCTAGTGGGCTACTTGGACCCTGGGGACACTCAGCATTCAAGGGGGACTTAATCTCCCAAATTAAAACTGACACAGGGCGCGTTTACACAGTGGTGAAGGGAGGGGATGGTGTAGGAAAGTGTCTCTATATATACTGGTCCAAAGTAAAATCAACCGAACTACGAATTCCGATTTACTCACCTGTTATCAGGAGAGACCTCAGTGCTGCATCTTTGTGCCCAGTACTGATCCTGAAAAGTAATTCTAACTGTTCTTACCAGTAACTTGAATTTCCTTCTGTAGGATATCATTGCCTGCTTTTTGCTGAAAAAGTTTCTAAGTGTGGAGTTTTGGAACTTACAAATATTCCTCTAAAATCAGCCGAACTACGAATTCCGACTTACTCACCTGTTATCAGGAGAGACCCCAGTGCTGCATATTTGAGCCCAGTACTGATCCTGAAAAGTAATTCTAACCGTACTTACCAGTAACTTGAATTTCCTTCCCTAGGCTAACATTGACTGGTTTCACTTGGAAATTCTTTTAAGTGTGGAGTTTTGGAACTTACAAATATTCATTTAAAATCAGCCGAACTACGAATTTGGATTTAATCACCTGTTATCAGGAGAGACCTCAGTGCTGCATCTTTGAGCCCAGTACTGATCCTGAAAAGTAATTCTAACTGTACTTACCAGTAACATGATTTTCCTTTCATAGTATATCATATATATATATACAAATACTTGTGAAATATGCCGCCTCTGACCGTGAAAAAATCTTGGCAAAATTGGAAGTGGTCAGTAAAGAACTGGAAAGTCATGCAAATCAAGCAGAAATTACTAAGGCTATGATTGACATAACAACAAGAGTAACAAAGTATGAACAAACTATTAAGGAACGTAAAGCCCTTAAATTTCAGAGAGACCGGAATGATTACCTGAAAGGGAGGATTTACACATTCGCTCGAAAGTTTGATAACATTAGAAGACAGAATTTGACCACATTTACAAGCAATACAGGGGAAGGATCTACCCCCAGTGAGTCGGAAGTGAGTTCGGGAGCAGAATGGGACCCAGGTACCGAAAATACACGGGGACAACTTTCTAATGTCCCAACGCCAGTAGATGAATTTGCTTTTTTACGCGAGGACCACCTAAGGAGTCTCAGGTCCTGGCAACCACGCCAGGATTACAACAAGAACAGAAACAAAAACCAAGGAACAGGAGGCGTAAGAACAGAAGATGGGGCAAACAAAAAACAACAAAATACAATCAAGAAACAAACTTTCAGAGCGAACAGGAAGTAATGAGTAATGATGCTGAACAACATAACTCAGTTATTAACCTTTCGGATATGATCCTCACAGAAAATGAAGAGAAAATATTAACAAGAGGCTTATCATTTTGTAAACGAACAAACTTTGATTACATACAAACTCGAATAGACTTACACCAGTTCATAAGGAAATTGAAACTGCGCAAACACTTCATTAACAACAGAGACAAACATCGTGACAATGATAAATCTTTGGAGATTGACCATGGCAGTTGGACAGTGGCTGATATGGATTTTATTGAGGAGATGGCAGAATTGGACAGAGAAGAACACAGTGAGGAACAAGTTTGGAATACCGACATAGCGGCACAACATGCCGGAATCAATATCCATGAAACCGTCAAGACACCTTTTAGGCCAAAATCTACCTTTTGTCCTTTAATGCCAAAAGACAATCTAGATATCTTTTCGGACAAGGTAATAAGAGACTTAAAACAACTGTCAATTGAGAGTAGTAACAATTTTTTGAAACAAAAGGCCAATGAAAGACATGAGTATGAAGGTGTGATGAACAAAATCAGGATGAGAAAGGATATTATGGTCCGCATGTCGGATAAAGGAGGCAACGTGGTACTGTGGCCCCTGGAGTTATACAACAGAGAAGCCTTGTTGCAACTATCTGACAGAGACTGTTATGTCAGAATTAGTTCAGAGAATGTATCAACTATACAAGAGAGATACCATCAAAGTTTGTATAACTGGAAATCAGCGGGGTTGATTTCAAAACATGAGTTTGAATTTTTGAAAAACAATTACCCAGTGACACTCCACCTGTACCTCATTCCTAAAATCCACAAGAATGAGCTATGCCCCCCAGGAAGACCAATAATATCTGCAATTGGGGGCCTCTTTGAAAATACTAGCAAGTTCATTGATTACTTTTTGCAACCCTATGTACATAAATTGTCATCTTACATCAAGGACAGTGGGGATTTTTTAGCAAAAATGTTTAATGTGGATTGGGATTCGGATTCTGTCTTGGTCACTTTGGATGTGCAAAGTTTGTACACCAGTATCAAACACAGTGACGGGTTACATGCCATCAAATATTACTTAAACACCAGAGATATCACATTACATCAACACACTGCCATGTTGCTACAGATGGTTGAATGGTGTCTCAAAAACAACACATTTATGTACAACAAACTGCTTTACCGGCAAATTCAGGGGACCGCCATGGGCACTTGCTTCGCCCCCAGCTATGCTAATTTGCATATGGGCTGGTGGGAGGAGCAAGTGCTCATGACGAAATACAGGGCATTGATGTCGGAAAATGTGAGACATTATAGTCGATACATAGACGACATCTTCCTAGTTTGGAAGGGAAGTGAGGAAAGTGTAAGGGAGTTTGTGGAAGAGCTAAATAAGAACACATTGAATTTAAGGTTCACGTGTAATACAAGCAAAACCTCAATTGTTTTCTTGGATTTGGAACTTTTTGTTTCCGAAAACAAGATACAAACGAGGACCCACAGGAAACCCACTTCCGGCAATACCATCTTGCATGCCGGAAGTTTCCATCCACACAGCCTCATAGCCAGTATCCCCTATGCTGAGTGCCTCAGAATGAAGCGGAATTGCAGTACACAGGACAGCTTTGAAACATCTAAAAATCAGCTGTTCAAAAGATTGCGCTCCAGAGGCTATTCTGATAACATTCTGGATACAGCTGAGAGGAAATCTAGGAGCAAAAGCAGAGAAAATCTTGTACTGAGGGACATTCCAAGTGTGGTACCAAATACAAAAGAAATTGAGACACCACGAATTATCACTGGGTACAATGCTTACCTTACCAATGTACGAAAAATCTTATACAGGCATTGGCCTGTAGTACGCAGTTACCCCGCATTAGGTTCATCATGTGCTAGATTGCCGCAGATCACATATAGAAGGGCTAAATCTATGAAGCAAGAATTGGTATCTAACATTCCGAGCCAATTAAGTAAACCCAATTGGCTTCAAAAGAAAAATGCATTTTTCAAGTGCACAAAGTGCAAAGCGTGCCAACATGGCGTTAACCTCAGTAAAGTACATCTTCCACTTAGGAAAACGCCCCTGACAATAAGAGGGAACTACAATTGCAAGACAGACCATGCTGTCTATGTTTTGCAATGCACGTGTAAAAAACAGTATGTTGGAAGCACCTTGCATCCAGTCCATGTAAGCATCTTACAACATTTACGAGCCGTGGTCAACAACGATCAAAGTTATCCCGTGGCACGCCACATTAATGGTTTTCATGGAGGGAGAGTCGAGGATTTGCAATATTTTGTTATTGACTGTGTTTACAAAAATGCAAGAGGAGGTAACAGACTCCTAGCTCTTAGGAGATTGGAGTCGAGGTATATTATTCTTCTCGACACCAAGGCCCCTAACGGCTTGAACTCCGATGAAGCACTAAGTGTGCACTTGTAAATAGTAACTAAGAACAGTTCAGCCCTGTACTAGAATGGAGGTAATTTATATCTGTTAAACTCCATGCAGTTTTCACATACTCCGCTCTTCTGAAAATTTGCAAATAAAGAAATGAAAAGCACAGTATTAATACTTTAGATTTTAACAATTTTCACAATTGTACACTTTGGGGTTTGTTTTCATGCACAAAAGTTTTCTTCTTTAATCACAGGTTAAGTCACAAATCATAGTACTGAGCAAACCCAGCATTTCACAACAAATGAGTGCTATTGGAGGCCAATTGTTTTATAAGATGTGTGGAACTCACGTAATAGCCCGTAGGTGATCGTAGGCCCACTGGGGCAAGACATTGAGTGCAAAATTGTTGAACACTATGGATACTTTTGGGCTAAATGTGGAACCATGTAGTCAGAAATATACTATTTGCTAGAGATATGCTATGGTACTGTGAGCAATCACATTAGTTTAGAATTGGTTAAGATGTATGAATTTTAATTGGAATGTAATGTGTTGCACGTTTTTGTATAACAAGGGTTTTGTTTAATTTTTTGGTTCAGACAGTTACAGACGTGGGCGTTAGAATATAATGATCTATTAAAAGTGTAAATATATCCAAAGAGAGGGTAATCAGCAACAAAGTATATTACGACTATGGAAAGGTTGTAAATAGAAAAGTATAATGCCCGGAGTGATCACTGATACAAATGTTTCTACTTTTTCATGTATCTTTTCCATTTCTATGAGAGGTGGGGATGTAACCATAGTAACTGAATGACGTCAGTGGGAGGTGGTGACGAACCCATGGGAGAAAATAATGGGAGTGCTGTGTATATATGTTCTTTCATTTGCACTTTTCAAACTGTTGTGAGCAAGGCGGTTTCCCGCCGAAACGCGTTAACAGTCGTCGTAGAGGCTAATAAAATTCCTCTTATTTGAATCCCACGGTGTCAGCGCCTTTTTTGTTGGAAAAATACGAAGGTTTGGAGTCTTTATATATATATATATATATATATATATATATATATATATATATATATATTCACTGAAAAGACCATAGGTTTCAGGCCTGATATAGTTAGGAATTAGCATTTAAAAAACCTTGCAAATTCACTGAAAAAACCATAGGTTTCAGGCCTTATATAGTTAGGAATTAGCATTTAAAAAACCTTTGATATTCACTCAAAAAACTATTGGGCACATGCATCATTTGTAATTGCATTCGCAAACGGTGCGGATCGCAAAATTCGGCCGTTTGCGAATGCAATTTCATATTTTGAGATGCAACATGCAGATAATGAAAATCGCATTTTTAGGAATCGCAAAAGTTTAAGCGATTTCTTAAATAATTCGCAAAAAATAAGTAATCGCAATTTATTGGTACAAAAGTGCATGCATGAAAAATCGCAAATTGCGATTTGTTAAGAAATCGCATTTTGGAATTCTTATTTTTAGAAGCACTCTGACCAGGTGTTTTTTTTTTCTTTCTTTTAAACAATCAGGTGAAGCCCATATAAGTGCATAAAATGGGTACCACAATGCATCTTACATTTTCTCACAATGGCTGCAGTCATTGCATTGGCACGTAGGAGGAGGTTGAGAGCTGCTGCAAGGAAGAGAAGGATGATCAATGATAGGATATTTAGAGTGCGCATTACTTTGTTAGGGCAGACAGAGGCAGACATTTATGACAAGTATAGGCTTAATGGTGATTCTATTTTAGAGCTGATAGCAGATTTGGACCCAATTTTGCAAAGACAAACACGTAGGACCCACGCCATTCCCACTCAATGTCCAAGTACTGTGTTCCCTTCACCTTCTTGCTTCAGGATCTTTCCAGGGTGTCATAGCCATTGCTGGTGGGGTGTCGCAGAGTTCCCTTTCTAGATTTTTCAACAACTTCCTAAATGCCATGTTGCAAAGGATTAGGCATTACATTACTTTCCCAAGTACACAACAGGAATTGCTGCAAACTAAGTTAGACTTTTACAACATGGCACATTTTCCACATGTGATAGGCTGTATAGATGGCACACATATTCCCATTTGCACACCTTCAGAAAATGAGTACATTTACCGCAATAGGAAATGTTACCATTCTCTGAACATTCAAGCAATTTGTAATGCAAAAACAATAATTACAGATTTAGTGGCTAGCTATCCTGGAAGTGCCCATGACTCCTATATATTCAGACATAGTGCCATCCACACACGACTGCTTGCTGGAGACTTTGGAGATGGATATTTGCTTGGTAAGTACTTCTCATTTTTCATTCTTGTGAAAATGGCATGTTATTATATGGTCATACTCATGCATTGTGCTTTCTATTTATCAAAACCGTAGGTGATAGTGCATATGCAGTGAGATCATTTATACTCGCACCCTATCTGAATCCTACTGCCTGCAAAGAACAACAGTATAATCATGCCCACATTGCAACCCGCAATGTCATAGAGAGGACTTTTGGTGTCATGAAATCAAGATTTCGCATACTTCACAAAACTGGAGGAGCATTGCAATATAGACCAGATGTTTGCAGTAAGATTGTTGCAACATGTGCCATGCTTCACAACGTAGCTACAAAGAGAGGCCTTGAACTTGATTTTCAGGATGTATTACCCAACATTGACAACCAACCTCAACAACCCCAAGCGATAATTCATGGACCAGACGCAGCAGAGGGTAGGAGAAGGAGGGCAGAGATCACACAACATTATTTTTAGCAGAGGTATGACGCTTACAATGTTTGCAGTGTGCTTACATCTTATGTTTATTAACTTCACATTACAATGTAGGTCATGGAACTCTTGACACCATAATGATTGCTCTACAAAGTAAATTGATATGCATTTACTTCCTCTGCTTTATATAAAGCATTTATTCTTTTGATGGCATTGAAAAAACATGCCATTGCAAACATGTCATTTTTTCTTCCTCACACCCCTAAAGCCTTAGATGTTAGATTAGCATTGGCCATGGGTATGCTGCTTGCTTTGTCTACTATTCTATTGCTACGGCGTTCTCCAATTTGACTTGTACTCCCTTCACCACTCATTTTTGAATGAACATCACTAACCGACCCTTCCACTGACATTCCTGTTGGTTTAACAAGTTGCATGTAATTTGCAATGCTTTGGAGAGCATTCATTCCTCTGGATAGGTCCCCACAGCACTGTGTGATGTCTTTCTGCATTTCAAGTGTATGTTGATAAGCTGAGCAGTGCTGCTGCACATCCGATTCATTGTCCTACTACATGCCTGCATACTAAAAAATGACCTGTTAAACCTATTGCAATTTGCAATTTCTTGTGCCTGCATTGTAGCACACATTGATTCCATGGCTACTGCCATGCGGTCTAGTTTTTCAGATGACACTATATGTGCCTTTTCTATGACCTTTGTCATTTGAGTAAGACTACTGCTAATGGCACTGATGTCAAGACTGATGTGGTTTAATTTCCCCTTCATCACCCTCATGTCTTTTCCTTGCAGACGTTGCACTTTCAGCAGCTTCAACTCAACAGCACTGACACTTGTGTAATCATCTAAGGTTGATCTGCGCTGTGAAGGACGTGCCCTCCGGCTGTAAAATTGGTGGATCCTATGTCGCCTGCCAAGTTGACTTTTTCCAGGAGCAGGGGTTTGAACTGAGTTTTGGACATCAACATGGACATTTGTATTGTCATCACTGTCAGACTCTTGAATTTGGCGCACTCTGTGTCGTGGATGTCTTGCCTGTACTGTGGGTGATGATGTTTCAGAATTTATTGCAGCAGAGTCCATTATTTCCTGAGTAAATGACTCAGCAAAGTCAATGAAATGAGTGTCCAGGTCTGCATCTAAGGTGTAAAAGAGTGCAAAAGTGTGTTACTACTTAAGAAGTGCACTTCATGTGTAATTAAAATAAATATTTTCAATTTTGAAAACAAATGTGTCATGGCCAGTCATTTATTTTAAATACATAATTGTTGGGCATGTTCTTTTTTTGAAAAAATTACATATGTAAGTAAATTTTGATTTCACAGAACTGCAAGTACCATGATGCATTGCTTCTACCACTACAAGAAGCATTGAGAGTACACACATCCTGTGATATGCACAAAACAAGCAGGGGAATATTAAATAGAGGTATTAGTCAAGTCAAGTCAAGTCAAGTCAAACATTTGTATAGCGCGCTACTCACCCAGAGGGTCTCAAGGCGCTTAAGGGGGATGAGTTCGCTACTGATCGAACAGCCAGGTTTTGAGTTGCTTTCTGAAGGAGAGGTGGTTCTGTGTGAGACGGAGGTGGGTGGGGAGGGAGTTCCAGGTCTTGGCCGCCAGGTAAGTGAAGGATTTCCTCCCATGGTGGCTCTTCGGATGCGTGGAATCGTGGCGAGGGCTTGGTTGGACGATCGAAGATGGCGGGTGGGGGTGTAGAAGGTCAGGCGAGTGTTGAGGTATCTGGGACCTAGGTCGTGGAGTGCCTTGTGTGCGTGGGTGAGGAGACGGAATGTGATTCTTTTGTTGACGGGGAGCCAGTGCAGGTCTCTTAGGTGACCGGATATATGGTTGTGACGGGGTATGTCTAGGATGAGTCTAGCGGAGGCGTTCTGGATACGTTGAAGTCTTTTCTGCAATTTGGCTGTGGTTCCGGTGTAAAGGGTGTTTCCGTAGTCCAGACGGCTGGTGACAAGTGCTTGGTTGACTGTCTTCCTTGTTTCGGTGGGGATCCATCGGAAGATCTTTCGGAGCATGCGTAGGATGTTAAAACATGATGAAGAGACGGCGTTGACTTGTCTGGTCATCGAGAGGGAGGAGTCTAGGATGAATCCCAAGTTGCGAGCATGGTCCGTTGGTTTGGGTGCGCTGCCTAGGGCCCGGGGCCACCATGAGTCATCCCAGGCAGAGGGAGATGAGCCTAGGATGAGGACTTCCGTCTTGTCTGAGTTCAGTTTTAGGCGGCTATTCTTCATCCATTCGGCTACTTCTTTCATCCCTTCGTGTAGGTTGGTTTTGGCGGTGGTTGGGTCTTTGGTGAGGGAGAGGATCAGCTGGGTGTCGTCTGCGTAGGAGATGATGTTGAGGTTGTGTTGTCGTGCGATGGATGCGAGGGGGCTCATGTAGACGTTGAAGAGGGTGGGGCTGAGCGATGATCCTTGTGGAACGCCGCATGTGACTTCGGTGGCCTCTGATCTTAAAGGGGGGAGGCGGACTCTCTGGGTTCTTCCGGCGAGGAACGAGATGATCCAAGCCAATGCCTTATCCTGTATCCCGACGTTCCTGAGGCGTTCTACAAGGGTGCGGTGGCAGACCGTGTCGAACGCTGCGGAGAGGTCCAGGAGGATGAGGGCCGCTGTTTCACCGTTGTCGAGTAGAGTCCGGATGTCATCTGTGGCTGCGATGAGGGCGGTCTCGGTGCTGTGGTTGGCTCGGAAGCCGGACTGTGAAGGGTCGAGGGAACTGTTTGATTCAAGGAAGGCGGTGAGCTGACTGTTGACGGTCTTCTCTATGACTTTGGCGGGGAACGGGAGGAGCGAGATGGGGCGGTAGTTCTTAAGTTCGGTGGGGTCTGCTGTAGGTTTCTTCAGGAGGGCACTGAGTTCGGCATGTTTCCAGCTTTCCGGGAAGGTAGCGGTGTCGAAGGAGCAGTTGATGATGTCCCGGAGTTGGGGTGCAATGACGGAGTCGGCCTTGTTGAAGATGTGATGGGGGCATGGGTCGGTTGGAGATCCGGAGTGGATGGATTTCATCAAGCGGATGGTGTCTTCAGTGCTGATCGGGGTCCAGGTGCGGAGGGTGTTGGTGGGGGGCTTCAGTTCAGTGGTGGGGGGAGTGGACTGGTCACCGAAGCTGTTGTGTATGTCTGCTATCTTGCTGTGGAAGAACGAGGCTAGAGAGTCGCAGAGGTCTTGGGAGGGAGTGATGTCGTTGTTGCCGGCGCTGGGATTGGTGAGCTCTTTGACAATGCTAAAGAGTTCCTTGATGTTATGGGTGTTGTTCTCTAGTCGATCCTTGAATGCTGATTTCTTGGTGGTGCGGATCAGCTGGTGGTGTTTGCGGGTGGCGTTCTTGAGGGCGGTCATGTTGTCTGTGGTTGGGTTTCTTCGCCAGGCTTTCTCGAGGGTGCGGCATGTCTTTTTTGGAGTTTTTGAGGTCGTCGTTGAACCAGGAGGCTTTTTTGCTTCCTGTCTTGTTGGGATGGTTTTTCAAGGGTGCTAGTTCGTCAGCGCAGTGGGTGATCCACTTTGCGAGATTGATGGCTGCTTGATTTGGGTCCGTTGATATGGCGGGGGGGGTTTCGGTTCAGAGATGTGGTGAGCTGGTCGGTGGTAGTTTTGTTCCAGTTTCTGAGGGGCACTTGTTGCGGGTGGTGGTGGGTCGTGGTCTTTCTGAAGCTAAAGTGGACGCAGCTGTGGTCTGTCCAGTGGAGTCCCGTGACGTAATTAAAGGAGATGTGCTTGCTGGAGGAGAAGATTGGGTCGAGCGTGTGACCGGCGTAGTGGGTGGGGGTGTTCACCAGTTGTTTGAGTCCAAGATTGGCGAGGTTGTCCAGCAGGGTGTTGGTGTTGTTGTCATTGTTATTTTCCAGGTGGAAGTTGAGGTCCCCAAGGAGAATGTAGTCCTCGGAGGGGAGGGCGTGTGGGCTGACAAAGTCAGCTAAGTCTTCGCTGAATTGTGTGCGGGGTCCTGGGGGTCTGTATATGAGGGTGCCGCTGAGTGTGGTCTTGGGGTCGGTTTGTATTTGGAAGTGGAGGTGTTCGGTGGCTATGGGGGTGTCGTCGGAGTTGGTCGAGATGCGGATGGTGTTCTTGTGGACAATGGCGATGCCTCCTCCTGTTTGGTTTATGCGGTCTCTTCGGATGATCTTGTATCCGTCCGGGATGGCTATGGCGATGTCGGGTGCTGATGAGGCGTTCATCCAGGTTTCCGTGAGGAAGGCGACGTCCGGCGCTGTGGTGTCGAGTAGGTTCCATAGTTCAATGGCGTGTCTGTGGACCGAGCGGGTGTTGAGCAGGATGCACTTCAGGTGGTTGTTGTTGGAGTTCAGTTTGGCGTTAGTGATTGGAGCGTGGTTCCTGATGCAACAGAACTTGCAGGAATGGCAGGTGAAGGGTCCATGGGTACTTCTTGGGGAGGCTCGGTGACAGTCGATGAGGCGGAGGGTGTTGAATGCAGTGAGGGTTGCGGCGTCGTAGGTTCGGCGGGCGGGAAGGTCTTTGCGGGGACCAGGGGGTCTGGCGCTGGTCGCGAGCCAGGTGCGGACGGGCGTAGACGGGCTTACCTTTGGCGCGGCTTCGGCGCGCATAGGGTGCTCCCGCTGCGCGCTCCCGCTGCACGCTCCCGCTGCGCGCTCCCGCTGCGCGTTTGCCATTTTGCCAAAAGTGGAGAGTGGAGGGGGCGGAGCGAGGGAGGAGCAGCTGGGAGGCGGGAGCGCGATGGCGAGTGGGGAGGGGATCGGTGATGCTGGAGGGAGCGGGGGTGGGGCCGCGGGGGAGCAGCGGCGGGGATCGCGACGTAAACGAGACTAAAGTAGGCACAATAATGATAGGGGCAAAAGCAGGCACAACAATAGCAGCAGGGGCACGGAGGAAGATGATACAAAATGAATGCAGCCTCCAAATAATCCACAATACACAACAATGGCAGCAGGGGCACAGAGGACGATGATACAAAATGAATGCAGCCTCAATACCAAAAGAATGCAGCCTCAGTACTTATCTCAGGAGGGCAGCGGCAGCGATGGGGCGGGAGGAGCGACCGGCACTGACCAGGTCAGGTCGGATCACTGAAATACACTGTTAGGAGTGTGAAGCACACACAAACTTGTATCAGCATCAGCCCACTTGGGAACATTGGTTTTAATGATGGCATGAAGGCGCACCCACTTGGGAACAGTACATGAACACTTCGGCATCCAGAAGGCTGTGCGAGCACATGGCCACGCCCACGGAGGCAGGTGCCTACAATTACAGCGTGTTCAGTGAGAGCGCTGCTTCATTCCTTTTGAACTCACGCCACTGAAGAGGGAAGAGTGAATTCCTGAAACACGTCTGGCGTTCGATATGTGATGTCTGTTCCTGGCAGAGAGCTTGTTTGCAAGGTGTTATTCAATTTGAAGAGCTATTAAACTTCCTGTGGCAGTGCTTCGTTTTGGGTTTCCTGTTTGCTGGATATCTATATATTACCTACTGGCGGTCGCCAGTAGGTATATATAGTTAGGATTTTTTCTCTATGGGTTTTTTGAAAATTCTATGTCTAATAACTTTGGCGTTTGTGGACGGAATTGGCTGAAATTTTCAGGAAAATGGCACATTTTGTTTCTGAGCAGCCCTTGAAAATTTGGGGGGGGGTTCGTCCAGTGGGGGCCGAGAAAAAAGGGGGGTCCCAAAACGTGTTTTTAACATTGAGTTTTCCATAGGGCGGTTGGCCTCACTTTTAGCCCGAACGGCTGAATGGATTTGCACGAAACTTGGCAAAATTGTAGGGACTGGTAGCCCGATGTGCCTTTTGTAGGTCTCAATATATGTGCTCCAGTGGATTTTGAGAAATTAACGTTTAAAAAAAGATATATATCTGTAACAGCGGACCGGGCAGCGCACTGGTTCGCGGACTTTTCGCGCAACGGAGCTTTGTGAAGCGAAGCTGATTGGTTCTCCGGCGTCTGTCAACATTCCAAACAGTCCGTAGCGGCCGCCATCTTGTCTCTCGGTAGGATCGAGAGACAAGAGGAGGTCAAAACAAAGGGGGAAATAACTATAAGGGGGCATAGTAGATCCTCGCTGACCCCCTAGGTTTGATGTGGAGGTTTTAAAAGGGCCCCGCGGGGCAAAAAAAAATAATAATAATAATAATCGAACGGCTGAATGGATTTGCACGAAACTTGGCAAAATTGTAGGGACTGGTAGCCCGATGTGCCTTTTGTAGGTCTCAATATATGTGCTTCAGTGGATTTTGAGAAATTAATGTTCAAAAAAAGATATATATCTGTAACAGCGGACTGGGCAGCGCTCCGCTACGCGTACTTTTCGCGCAACGGAGCTTTGTGAAGCGCAGCTGATTGGTTCTCCGGCGTCTGTCAACATTCCAAACAGTCCGTAGCGGCCGCCATCTTGTCTCTCGGTAGGATCGAGAGACAAGAGGAGGCCAAAGCGAAGGGGCAAATGACCATAAGGGGGCATAGTACATTGTCGCTCACCCCCTAGGTTTGATGTGGAGGTTTTAAAAGGGCCCCGCGGGGCAAAAAAAAATAAAAATAATAATAATCGAACAGCTGAATGGATTTGCACGAAACTTGGCAAAATTGTAGGGACTGGTAGCCCGATGTGCCTTTGCTAGATCTCAATATATGTGCTCCAGTGGATTTTGAGAAATTAACGTTCAAAAAAAGGTATATATCTGTAACAGCGCACCGCTTCGCGTACTTTTCGCGTTACGGAGCTTTGCGAAGCGAAGCTGATTGGCTCTCCGGTGTCTGTAAACATTCCAAACAGTCCGTAGCGGCCGCCATCTTGTCTCTCGGTAGGATCGAACAGCTGAATGGATTTGCACGAAACTTGGCAAAATTGTAGGGACTGGTAGCCCGATGTGCCTTTGCTAGGTCTCAATATATGTGCTTCAGTGCATTTTGAGAAATTAACGTTCAGAAACAAGATATATATCTGTAACAGCGCTCCGCTTCGCGGAGATAAAATTATATGTGTATTACCTAGCTGTTGCTAACACCAGTTAGCGACGGCTAGTAGAAGATAGCGACCATCTTGGGCCCCACTTTGCATGTGAGTGATATTTATCACTAATGACATGCAAAGTGGGCATGCCAAGATGTTAGCGACTGGAAACAGTCGCTAACATCGCTATCTCCTATTATCAACTTTTGGAAATATTCGAGATAAGGGCGAATATCTCAAAAAGCTACCACCTGCCCTGAGCAGTTCTTAGCCATGTTATCCAATGGGAGGTGGATAACATGGCTAAGAGCATTAGCTCGGTAATGCATGAATATCGCTGAGTTTTCAGCGATATTAATGCATTGCGGTCGTTTTTTTATCGTATTTCCGATAAACCTTGATAATAGCAAGGTTTATCTGCGATAATTTCTGACGGTAAAAAAATCGTTGCTAAGCATCGTTAGGGATAAATATCGCTTAACTTTGGTAATATGCCCCAACGTCTGTTAACGTTCGATTCGAAGGAAATCAGGAAGTGTTGAAAAACATTGTCTGCGCCATCTTGTCTTTTTTCAAATGCCACACTTTTGTCGTGCACGGCAGCCATTTTAGATGCCTTGACCAGACCCACTCTGTGCACGCTGTCGATCCTTAGCATGGCTCCCCACCCTCGCAAGCATCTCCCCCAGGCAGTGGTCACCCCCGCTCTCTGTCTTATGCATGGGTAATAAACCTCCCCCATCTGCGCTGCTGTTCCTTGAGAATCACACCCTGTGCCCGCCCGACACCTCCCTTTCGCCCTATTCACTACCGCACCCTCTGACACTCCTTTTCCTCTGTGTCCGATTGTCCAGGCTGGTCCTAGGGTATCAGCTAGCCCTGCAGATGTAGTTTATGGCCACAGCTGTAAAGAATCACCCCTCTTCAAAGGAGTTATAGTAGATCAAGGCCCACACTCGATGAGATCCGTCACAGCAGAAGCGTTGCTATTATCTGAAAACCATCCTGTATTGTGATTGGGGAGGGGACTGAGCCTGAAGCGGAAGATTCCAGGGATGACTGTTTGTACATCAAAGTTTTTACAATTATGTGTCACATTAAAAATATATAGCACTCCGACAAAGTAGTAAGATTATAAAACTTTAATAATTTATAAATATATACAAGAAAACAAAAATAGTAATAACATATAAACATTTTTAGGGAAAAACAACGAAGTAGCGGTCGGCTGTGCGAATAGTCCCAACGCAGCACAACGTCCAGATTTCCGGCGTGGGGCGTCGCGGGGGGTGGGTCATCAGTAGCAAACTGTTGTGCGAATAGTTCCAAGGCAGCAGAACGCGCCGAAATCTAGATGACACGAAAGTGATGTCTAGTAAGTTGCCACCCAGCAAATAACGGCATGGGGCGTCGCGGGGGGTGGGTCATCAGTAGCAAACTGTTGCGCGAATAGTTCCAAGGCAGCAGAACGATGGCACCAAGGTGATGTCCAGTAAGTTGCCGCACTGGTTTTGGTATCCTACAATGCTGCTCCGAATAACGGCGTGGAGCGCCCCGGGGGAGGCGGCGTGAACGGGCCTCTCCAGGTGGAGTGTCATCTGTTGTAGTGGGGCGCCCCTTTACCGTTTCAGTTGCCATTCCGTCCGTTTTTGGTCCACTGTGTCAAAAGCCGCAATTCAGCTGAGTTGCGCCCACTCTTGCGGTGCAGCGATAGGCGGCTGTCACAGGACTCTCAAAATGGCGGCAGGCTGTTTCCTTTTTGGGCCTGGTCCACTGAAATGGCCCCGGGACACCTTGGAAATCGGACGCTTGTCTGCTAGGTCTTGGACCCCATTCTCGAAAGCGTCCCCTCCGCCTTGAGAATTCATCAAAAGTTTTGGGGGCTCCGACTCCTGCAGGCTTCTGGTGGGGAGCGGCTGCCATGATTGCTCGCGGAATGACCACGACTGAGCTACGAGATGGTGGTGCTTTCATGCTGACGCCAGCTTCAGTCTGAAACATCCAGAAACAAGGTGGGGCTTTCATCGTTTGGGAAAAAAAAAAGTTTTCATCCTATGAAAAGTGTTGTTTTTAGGTCACATGATCATGCCTTCCATCATTAGGAAACCAAAAGTAAAATGAACCAATGAAAAGTTTTATAAACAAGTCACATGACCTGTTATGCGGCATAGGGTGTAAAATGCGGAGAAAATACGTTGGCACGTGAGGCGGCGTCAGTAGCGGACCGATGTGCGAATAGGCCGAAGGCAACACAACGCGCCAAGATCCGGATGGCACCGAGGTGGTGTCCAGCAAGTTGCAGCACTGGTGTGGCCATCCTACAATGCTGAAAGTCGGCGTGGGGCGCCCCGTTGGCCTGTGAGTTTGCGTCAGTAGCGGACCGATGTGCGAATAGGCCGAAGGCAGCACAACGCGCCAAGATCCGGATGGCACCGAGGTGGTGTCTAGTAAGTTGCCGCACTGGTGTGGCCATCCAACAATGCTGAAAGTCGGCGTGGGGCGCCCCGTTGGCCTGTGAGTTTGCGTCAGTAGCGGACCGATGTGCGAATAGGCCGAAGGCAGCACAACGCGCCAAGATCCGGATGGCACCGAGGTGGTGTCTAGTAAGTTGCCGCACTGGTGTGGCCATCCTACAATGCTGAAAGTCGGTGTGGGGCGCCCCGTTGGCCTGTGAGATGGCGTCAGTAGCGGACCGATGTGCGAATGGGGCCAAAGGCAGCGCAACAATATTTTCTGATTTGAAGACACCACAAGGCGCTGAGATGCCAAGATCCGGATGGCACCGAGGTGGTGTCTAGCAAGTTGTGGCACTGGTGTGGCCATCGTACAATGGTAAAAGTCGGCGTGGGGCGCCCTGTTGGCCTGTGAGATGGTGTCAGTAGCGGACTGATGTGTGAATGGGGCCAAAGGCAGCGCAACAATATTTTCTACTATATTTCCGGAGTAGAAGACACCACAAGGCGCTGAGATGCCAAGATCCGGATGGCACCGAGGTGATGTGTAAGTTGCGGACCGATGTGCGAATGGGGCCAAAGGCAGCTCAACAATATTTTCTGAAGAGAATACACCACAAGGCGCTGAGATGCCAAGATCCGGATGGCACCGAGGTGATGTCTAAGTTGCGGACCGATGTGCGAATGGGGCCAAAGGTAGCGTAACAAGATTTTCTGTATGGAAGATACCACTAGGCGTTGAGATGCCAAGATTCGGATGGCACCGAGGTGATGTCTAGCAAGTTGTGCCACTGGTGTGGCCATCGTACAATGGTAAAAGTCGGCGTGGGGCGCCCTATTGGCCTGTGAGATGGTGTCAGTAGCGGACTGATGTGCGAATGGGGCCAAAGGCAGCGCAACAATATTTTCTGACTGACACCACAAGGCGCTGAGATGCCAAGATCCGGATGGCATCGAGGTGATGTCTAAGTTGCGGACTGATGTGCGAATGGGGCCAAAGGCAGCGTAACAATATTTTCTGTATGGAAGATACCACTAGGCGTTGAGATGCCAAGATTCGGATGGCACCGAGGTGATGTCTAGCAAGTTGGTGTGGTCATCCTACAATGCTGAAACTCGGCGTGGGTCACCCCATTAGCCTGTGAGATGGCGTCAGTAGCGGACCGATGTGCGAATAGGCCGAAGGCAGCACAACGCGCCAAGATCCGGATGTCACCATGGTGGTTTCATAGTTGAGAGGCACTTCATCTGCAGTGGGGCGCCGAGATCCGGATGGCACCGAGGTGATGTCTAGCAAGTTGCTGTACTTGTGTGGTCATCCTACAATGCTGAAACTCGGCGTGGGTCGCCCCATTAGCCTGTGAGATGGCTGTTCTTTGGATTTGGGCCTGGTCCACTAAAATGGCCCTGGGATACCTTAGAACTCGGACGCTCGATTTTTTTTTCCTTTCCTGTACATGCAAAAAAAGGTAAATGCCCGGTATGTTACACGCTTCATCTGCCACGATGAACTCTCCAGAGGAACCGAAAAAAAATATAGTTGTGGTAACTATACCATGCATCGTCATATGGAGAGGTGGCACCAATTAATTATAGTGCTGCATAAAAGAGAGATTTGGAGGAGAACCCCTGACCTGCTAGTACATTCATCAAAGAAGTGGCACTGAGAGCTTCAGAGGCAAGGGAAACGGTCCCAAATATTTAGAAGAACTTTGGAAAGATTAAAATGACATGTTTAGATTGTGGTAAATTAATTTCATGTGGGCAGATGAGTGTTACTCTAATAAATACAGCATATGAACATCATCATAGTCGATGGTTGGTAGAGACATTTTGACTATATCCTGGACCTGCCCGTCCTCGCCCAAAATGGCGCCGGAATAAATGGGACTCGTAACTCCTTGTTGTGTACTGGTTGCAGAACCTTGAAATCACGAGATACGTATGCAGTTTTGAAGCACATGGCGGGCGGGGACGAGAATTGATTGAATATTTCGACATCGCTATTGATATTAAGTTCTGATGTGTTATTGATTACTGTACTGTTGAAAATTCGAATTAACGTCACCCATGGTACTTGCCCGCAAATGTATATCTAGATAATTTTATTGTAACTGGCCCTGTCGTATTTTAATTATAAAATGTACGTCCACCGATTCCGTAACTGTTAGACACCTTAGTTTTTGCAACCTAATGGCCCGCCCGTTACGTTCCTCTACAGTGTAAATGTCTATTCATCATATACGATTACAGTTTGCTCCGTGGCAAGCCCACGTGGTTATAGGCTCGTATTTGTATAATGAAATTTTCACAATAAAGGTTTTTAAAAGAAAACATGGTAGTAGTGTATACATTGGTAAAGTTTTTAATAATAGTCACTGTTTTAGAATCATTAAAAGGCAAGTGAAATAAAGCAGACCAATTACATGAAGGGTAAAAGGTATAATACGAAGGAACGCAGTAAAGATAAATGGTCAAGGGCTGTTGTGTTTTCTATTCCTGCAAAATAAAGTGATCGATAAGAATCTCATATTCAGGCGTATCGGCGACTAAGACAGCAGGTCGACCCTCTTTTGCTCAACGGCTCCGTCATGGGACGAAGAAACGCTCTTTTTCTCGAAAAAAGAATATATTTTACTTGCAGGACAGTTGTAAAATTTCCGGGAAAGTACATTAGCCTGGAACATTATAACATATATTTAAGAGAAAATAATGTTCGGAAGTAATTAAAAGCGTAATTTTTAGGTGATATGACCAAGGCTTTCATCATTAGAATAAGAAAAGTAAAATGAACCAATGAAAAGTTTTATTAACAAGTCACATGACTTGTTATGCTTACGTTACGCGCTGCGCGCCCCGGATGACTTCCGGATGCGCTAACGCGGCGCGTCATATGACGCATTACGCGACAACGCAGGTCCAGAATATAGTCAAAATGTCTCCACCAACCAGCGGTCGAAACACAACCCCTTTCAGCAGGCTAAATAGTTCTGTTAAATGACAACAGAAGGGACAGGCAACAAGAACCATCAGTCAAAGAGGGGAGGGCTAGTTCTTCTCTACCGGGTTACATTGGGGCGCTACCGGAACTGATCGAATTGGTAGTCTACAGTGTTTCTGGATGTTTCAGACCGAAGCTGGGGTTAGCATGAGAGCAGCACCATTTCGTAGCTCCGTTGTGGCCATTCCGCAACCAATCATGGCAGCCGCTCTTTATCGTTATTTTGGGCGGGGTGGGTGGCGGAGCCGAGCTGTTTTGCAGCCATCATTGTGTGGAGTTCAGTTCATCTCACTAGTTTTGTATTTGTCATGAGGGGTTGTTCCTAATGTTTCTATTTTAGCGAGGTCAAAAAGAGATCCCATTAGTGGCCTACTGATTTTGCTCGATTCCTTTTCTTTTTTTTTACACGATTTTTCGTTATCTGCAAAGACTAAACAGAGTATTGCGACTCTGTGTTTGTTTGTAAATAGAGAATGAACCAAAGAGAACTAATTCTAAAACAGTAAATACTTGGATAACAATCAATCAAATGGAGAGAGAAGCAGGCACGACGGATTACAACGGGGGCAAAGGCCTGCGTTAACTACCTTTCACTATCTGCAAAGAGAGAGTACTCCTAATAGAAATGAGGGGGGGGGCACCATTCAAAGCAGATCAGTGTGCATAAACACGAAAATGTTTTCACTTACCACGTACTTGACATTCGACAGCTTATGATATTTGCTATTAAAAAACCATTGAAATTCACTGAAAAAACCATAGGTTATAGACCATATATAGTTAGGAATTAGCATTTACAAAACCTTGAAAATTCACTGAAAAAACCATAGGTTATAGACCATATATAGTTAGGAATTAGCATTTAAAAAACCTTATTTTACTCCCACAAAACCATTGAAATTCCATATATAGTTAGTTGCACTAACTATATATCGCGCACCCGCAATCCACTGCTGATCATGTCACATATTACATCATTCATGACATGGTCAGTGACATCACTGATGACATCACTGATGACATCTCAAATGACATCACTGATGACATCACTGATGACATCTCATTTGACATCAATGACCACATCACTGATGATATCATTCATGTGACAATACAATGCATCTCCTCACATTTTAATATAACCTCTGTTTCACCCAGTGTTAAATACAGAGTATAATTTTTGAAACCATTGACACACCAATACTAGTTACTACATACGTACTCACTGATTCCTACGTCTACACACACATTCACTCATTCACCCATACAATCATTCATACATACAATCACTCATCTTTACAACACTATCATATGCACTCATACACCTATACAGACACTCACACTCTGCCACTCATCCATGGAGTTACTCACACACCTAGTCAGTCCTGTAAAGAATCAATCACACTTCCATTTTCTTGTCTATACAGTTAAACATAGAGCACCTTACATTTTCAAACATATAGTAACACATACTTACTTTCTTATACAATCATTGATACAAGTACACATTGATCTGCACAGAGTCACACACCTCCCAGCCAGCCACACACACACTCAGTCTCCCATACAAATACTTGGACAATCAATCAATAACCCATATAGTTAATCATATAGCTACTGATTAACACATGCAGTAGTTTACAGAACAACAGATATAATGATGCACAAATTAAGACAGTTTAGTCACTAACCCATGCACTCAGTGAGACACATTTAATCACTCACTCATACATTCAGTCATGCACCTACTAAATCCTTCGTCCAGACAGTTATACATCTACTCATTCTTCAATATCTAAAACATATTTAAACTTTACAGAAACACACAGTCACTGGATGATGTCATCAGTGATGTCATCAGTGATGTCATTTGAGATGTCATCAGTGATGTCATCAGTGATGTCACTGACCATGTCATGAATGATGTAATATGTGACATGATCAGCAGTGGATTGCGGGTGCGCGATATATAGTTAGTGCAACTAACTATATATGGAATTTCAATGGTTTTGTGGGAGTAAAATAAGGTTTTTTAAATGCTAATTCCTAACTATATATGGTCTATAACCTATGGTTTTTTCAGTGAATTTTCAAGGTTTTGTAAATGCTAATTCCTAACTATATATGGTCTATAACCTATGGTTTTTTCAGTGAATTTATATATATATATACATATACACCTATTCCAGGAGAAGTTGGATTTTCCGAGAGTGGGCACTTCTTGTTTCATCCCCACAGTGCTGTATGTAATTTAACCAGAACAGCAGACAGTTTACAGAAAGTCCTGAATGTCTTTGTTGACTTTAGGTCTTATCTGGCTTTAAAAATAAATCCAGTACTGTTGACTGGGTGGGAGTGTTTGATTGGTTCAGATGCTCCGTCCATCACCACCCCCTTTTGTACCGCTTTGTTCGCCATTAGTTGGCAGGGTATGCTCAGACGTGAGTCCCTTGCTCACTTTGCCACTGAAT
This sequence comes from Lissotriton helveticus, assembly GCF_964261635.1. Lineage (NCBI taxonomy): Eukaryota > Metazoa > Chordata > Amphibia > Caudata > Salamandridae > Lissotriton > Lissotriton helveticus. Next base: position 399,380,161 of record NC_136059.1, on the reverse strand, counting down.
TCAAGCAAGCCTGGCTGAAGACGGCTGAAACAATATTAGAGTTTCAATATTTTTAAAAACATTTTTTTTCAATTTAAATAAAAATTATGTAATGTAATTTAAAAAATAAAATATGTAAAAAGAAATAGTTTTAAAAATGTGGAAAAACAGTATAAAAAACTAAATATTACAATTAATATATTTAAAAATTGTCATTTAAAAAACCTTTGAAAATCACTAAAAAAATCATAGGTTTCAGGCATGTGATAGTTAGGAATTAACATTTAAAAAATCTTAGAAATTCACAGAAAAAACATAGGTTTCTGGGGTGTTATAGTTAGCTGGACATTTCACTCGTACAAAACCATTGAAAGTATATGTGTATATATATATATATATATATATATATATATATATATATATATATATATATTACCTACTGGCGGTCGCCAGTAGGTAGTTATAGTTAGGATTGACTTCCATAGGGAAATCGCAACATTCTATTAGGAATACCTTTGGCGCCGGTTGAGGAATCTGCCTGAATTCTTCAGCAACTTTGCCTCGCGACGCTCCGCTCCTTCTCTGACAGTTTGGGGGGGATTCGTCAAGCGGGGGCCGAGATAAAAGGGGGTCCCAAAACGTGTTTTACCCATGTTAATTTCCATAGGACGGTCGGTCGCACTTTTAGCTCGAACGGCTGAATGGATTTTCACCAAACTTGGCAAAATTGTAGGGACTGGTAGCCCGATGTGCCTTTGCTATGTCTCAAGATATGTGCTCCAGAGGATTTTGAGTAATTTAGGTTCAAAAAAATGTATATATCTATAGCCGCGCCCCGGTACGCGCACCGGGGAGCGCTCCGGGCGCGCCATGCGACTTGCGCACGGAAAGCTGATTGGCTCTCGGGTGTCTGTAAACATTCGAAACAGTCCGGAGCGGCGTCATCTTGTGTCTCGGTAGGATCGAGACACAAGAGGTGGTAAAAACAAAGGGGGAAATAACCAAAAGTGGGCAGGGTAGACCCCCCTGACCCCCTAGGTTTGATGTGGGGGCCATAAAAGGGTCCCTCGGGCAAAAAAACATTTTTTATTTTTTTTTCGGTTTTCGCGGGGGGAGCGCCCGGTACGTGCACCGGAGAGCGTACCGGGGAGCATAGCATGGGGAAAACCCCGTTTATTCACTGCGTCACCTCTACGACCCTTTCTTGCGTCAATATACCCATTTTGCAGACATTACACCTGACGTAGGTATAATGTGGCGCAGGGGTTTACAAAGTGACGCATCTACCTAGATGCGTCACTTTGTAAATATGACTCAATAAGGTGCATTTTTAACAGCACTGGTGCGTCACAAAAAGTGACGCGCCGGTGGCGTAAAAGTGACGCATGGCCTCATAAATGAGGCCTTCAGTCTTCAACTCATGCGTCATATTAAATATATGACGTATTATGTTGCAAGTACTTTTAGATACGTCCGTATTTCAGACGTATCTGTAAGCGCAAAAGTGATGCATTGCTGGAGAGTGTCACAAAAATGATGCAACTCCAGCAATGCATCTTTTCTTACCCTTCCACACCCCCGTTCCTTTTCTACATTTTGTTTGGATAACCACATTCCCCATGTTCACTCTCCTTCTCCTTACTTTCGTTCCCAACACTCACCTTCTTTCAGTCCCCCTACTTCACTTCCTTTCTCCTCTCATACTTTTCTGTTCTTTCTTACTCATTTTCCTTTCATTTATCAATGCACTCCACTTCACTTACTCTTTTTCATTTTTTTAAGAATATAGCTCTTTGATGAGAATTGGAGGTAGTTCTGAAAATAACTTTTTTTTTTCTTCTTTTTTCTTTTTTTAGAACTACAACAAAAACAGGGAATGGAAACTGCTCAACAGGAGCAAAAAAAACAAAAAACAAAATTAGGGCTGGTAACGGCAGTGATGGTTCTCCAATGCTCGAACCATGAGCAGAACACTTTGCTCCCCACAGGAAAGTAGCTGATCACAGTATCTGCGTTTAAGGGCGCCTTTGTTAAATGCAGGCTGAATGTTCGGAACCTGCTCTTGTGATCTCCCCCTCACCGATGGTGTTCGTCCTCCGGTTGATGTAGAGGCCCCATCACTGTGAACCTTTTGTGCCAGAGCCCTGACACTTTCCCGGGCAAAATTCTGGGGGTGCTTTCTCTCCACATGGCGAATCATTGTGTAGTTCCCAAAAGAATATTTTTTATTGGGGTTACCCCGTGACAGGACTGTGTGACAGATCCTGCACTCCACTTTTGGAGCATTTACATTCTTCTGGTGAGCAGGTATGGAAAAAAAATTCCAGATGAAATGTTCTTTGTATTTTGGCTGAGGAGGCTCTTCATCGATGAATTCATTGGAGTCATCTTCACTGCTGGATGGTCTGGCAGCCATGATAATCCAAGATATCCAACAAAGAACCGACAGCAAAACAGGCAGGTCTTTCAGTCACTAAAGTGAAAGAAGAAGTGAAGGAAATGGGTGGGGATTTCATTCTTTATAAAAAAATATGTTAGCAACCAATGAAAAGTGTTATTTTTAGGTCACATGACCCGACGCGCTTACGCTACGCGCCCCGGGGCGCGTCGCGTAAGCGAGTCGAGACGTTGCGCGATCGTATGCGCTTGCGTGCTTCCGGGTGCGCTTGCGCAGTGCGCCATATGACGCATTACGCGGTTACGTGAAACGTCACGATGTTGTTTTCATTCGCGAGAATAGAGCTAACGGGACACTCCCCGGTACGCGCCCCGGGGCGCGCCGTAATATTGCGCTTACCCGTGCGTTCACCGGTACGCGCCCCGGGAGCGCCCCCGGGTTAAATTTTTTTTTTTTACATATTTATACAATATAAAATTAGTTTTAAAAATTTTCACTTTCTATACCTATAAAGATTTGCTATTAAAAAACCATTGAAATTCACTGAAAAAACCATAGGTTTCACACCAGTTATAGTTAGGAATTAGCATTTAAAAACCTATTAAATTCACTGAAAAAACCATAGGTTTTACACCAGTTATAGTTAACTGGAAATTTTACTCGCATAAAACCATTGAAATTCCCACGTTATAGTTAGTTGGACTCACTATAACTTGCGCGCCTGCAATGCACTGCTGATGACATCACATATTACATCACTCATGACATGGTCAGTGACATTACTCATGACACCATCCTTGTGACAGAGTGACAGACCTCCTTTCACTGTAATGTAACCCTTGAAGCACATATTCAAAAATAGAAACTACAATTTTCAAAAAGATGGAGATACCCATACAAGTAACAACAACCATTCCACCATCTATATACACATCCACTTATTCACCAACAGTTCTATATAGTCACTCATACATATACTCACTCATCATATGTAGTGATACACCTATACATCCTGATACACACCGACAGTCATCTAAAAGATACTCTGACACATACTCACACATGCAAATAAACTATTGAACATCCATTTATTTGCATATACAGCTATACACACACTACCACTTTACTTCTAAGGAAACTAACACGTACTTACTCTCTCAAACAATCACTTATAGAAGCACATACTAATTTAAACAGGAACTCTTAAAATATATATATATTCACTGAAAAAACCATAGGTTATAGACCATATATAGTTAGGAATTAGCATTTACAAAACCTTGAAAATTCACTGAAAAAACCATAGGTTATAGACCATATATAGTTAGGAATTAGCATTTAGAAAACCTTATTTTACTCACACAAAACCATTGAAATTCCATATATAGTTAGTTGCACTAACTATATATCGCGCACCCGCAATCCACTGCTGATGATGTCACATATTACATCATTCATGACATGGTCAGTGACATCACTGATGACATCACTGATGACATCTCAAATGACATCACTGATGACATCACTGATGACATCATCCAGTGACTGTGTGTTTCTGGAAGGTTTAAATATGTTAGATATATTGAAGAATGAGTGGATGTATAAGTGTTTCGATGAAGGATTTAGTAGGTGCGTGACTGACTGTATGAGTGAGTGAATAAATGTGTCGTACTAAATGCATGGGTTAGTGACTAAACTGTCTGAATGTTTGCTTCAGTATGTCTGTTGTGATGTAAACTGCTGCATGTGTGGATCATTAGCTATACGAGAGGCTACATATGTTATTGATTGGTTGCCCAAGTATTTGTATGGGAGATTGAGTTTGTGTGGGGGTGGCTGGGAGGTGTGTGACTCTGTGCATAGATGTGTGAGCAGTTGATTCACTAGGTGTATGAGTTCAAGAGTGCATGTGGAAACAGCTACATGGGCGGTTGACTGTGTGCATGAGTGTATTGATGAGTGAATGGATATGTCAATGCTACATGTCATAGTAAGTACATATGTAAAACACAGTACATGTGAGAGTTGGCATATATAAATAACTGTGCATGAGAGCCACTGAATGTGTGAGTGACTGTATGGATCATTGTGAACTTGTATCAGGGATTGTATAAGAGAGTAAATATGTGTTAGTATATGTTTGAATAAGTAAGGTGTGTATAACTGTATAGTTGAGGTAATAGAGGTGTGATTGATTCTTTGCATGACTGACTAGGTGTGTGAGTAACTCCATGGATGAGTAACAGTGTGTGAGTGTCTGTATACACTGAGTGTATCTAAGGTTTTATTAGAGTCTGAAGAGGTTTATCGTATTAGCACAAGAATGATGTCAAATGAGATGTCATCAGTGATGTCATCAGTGATGTCATTTGAGATGTCATCAGTGATGTCACTGGCCATGTCATGAATGATGTAATATGTGACATCATCAGCAGTGGATTGCGGGTGCGCGATATATAGTTAGTACAACTAACTATATATGGAATTTCAATGGTTTTGTGTGAGTAAAATAAGGTTTTCTAAATGCTAATTCCTAACTATATATGGTCTATAACCTATGGTTTTTTCAGTGAATTTTCAAGGTTTTGTAAATGCTAATTCCTAACTATATATGGTCTATAACCTATGGTTTTTTCAGTGAATTTCATTGGTTTTTTAACAGCTAATATCTGTAGCTGTAAAATGTATTCTTCTTTAAATCCAAAAATATATTTTATATGTTTATTAATTATTTTTTTTTTTAATATTTTTTTTTCTTCGCTCCCGCTTCGCGAATCGGGAAGCTTCCCGTTAGCTGACCTTGATGCCGCGAAATAGACCGCGAGCCGGTAAACGTTCCTTTACCGCAACTGCCGCGTTAGAAAACAACATCGTGACGCCTCCCGTCCGCATGACGTTTCGCGTTGTCGCGTGATACGTCATATGACGTGCTACGTTAGCGAACTGGTACGCGAACCGAGGCGCAAAGCGCAGGTTTCTGGAAGCAAACCGGGAGGCAGCGCAAAGCGCGTAACGTAAACACAGCAGGTCATGTGACTTGGTAATAACACTTTTCATTGGTTCATTTCACTTTTGGTTTCCTAATGATGTAAGACTAGGTCATATAATCTAAAATGAACACTTTTCATTGGTTGAGAACTATTGTTTTTCCCAAATGATGAAAATCCCTCCTTCTTTCCTCACTCTGACTTTCATCATTGTGAGAGAAAGACCCTTTGTTACCAGTGAGCAATGGCTTCTTTAGTAGCTTCAGCTGGTGCTTCCCCACCACCTCCACCACATCCAAGGAAGAGAGGACCACCTGCTGAAGTTATAATTCAGCAAGAAGAGGAAGAAGAGGAAGAGGAGGAAGAGCACGAAGAGAGGCAGTTTTTGCCTGAGGAGGCCAGGACGTCTCACCGGAAAGAAAACTTCATTTGGCAATTTTTTAAAATTCCCAAAGGTCAGAAAAAAGTAAATGCAAGATACGTAACTTGCCTTATATGTCAAGATAGACTGTCCAGAGGGACCGAGAAAAAATACAGTTTCGGAAACTACACAATGCATCGCCATATGACTAGGTGGCATCCTAACAACTACAGTGCTGCACAGTTTCGTAACGACCTAGATAATCTCCCTATTATGGCCAGAAGATCTGTTGTACCGGAAGTAACGGGACCAGAGGGCAGGGAGATGGTGCCAAATATACAAATGAGATTTGGTGAAGTAAAACAAGTCTGCATACATTGCAGTGGATTCATTTGCTACAGAGAAAGTAGCATCACTCTGATCAACAGAGCTATTGACAATCATATGCAAGTTTGTACGAAACGCCCCAAATAATAAATTCTTTTTTTTTTTGTTGCTCCTGTTGAGCCCTTTACAATGAATCGTTTTCGTTCCCCCCCCCGAAAAAAAACCCCAAAAATTATAAAACCGTTCAGAAAAATTCAAAAAAAGTAAAAAAATGTTCAGAAAAATAATAAAAAAAATATAAAACAACAAAAACAATTTAAAAAAAAGTTCTTTTCAGAACTACCTCCCCGTTATTAAAAAATTGGTACAATATTTGGAACTGTGCCAACCTCTATTTCTCTTAGTTCGCTCGCCGGTACGCAAACCGGGAGCGAACCAAAAATTTTTTTTTTTTAAAAAGAACAGTAAGTATAAGGGAAGGAAACAGACAGTTATGTTAAAAGAAAGACAGCTATAGGGGAGTAAACTAGAGATACTATTACCCGTAATCCACTGCTGATGATGTCACATATTACATCATTCATGACATGGTCAGTGACATCATCAGCAGAGGATTGCGGGTAACAGTATCCCTAGTTTACTCCCTATAGCTGTCTTTCTTTTAACATAACTGTCTGTTTCCTTCCCTTATACTTACTGTTCTGTTTAAAAAAATTTTTTTAGATCAGTCAGAAACAGTGAAAGTAATGAAATATAAAAGACTACGTAGAATATGAGCACTGTATGCAACAACTTTGACACTTACAGAAGCCTCACCTTCTCCATGCCTCCTACACAGTTCTACATGTACATCATAAATGCAAACAGAACAGAATTAATTATACATGTTAAATGGTTTATTTTTGCTGTTCTCAGAATGTATCAAATTTCACTAAAACAGTGACTTGAAGGTATTCATCATATAACAGCGGGGAAAAAAAAACACAATCAAAATGATTGTGTTTAAAAAACCCATACAACATAACAAATCAGAATTCAGAACTCCTTAAAGTTAACTTACTTTCCATGACGGCGAAGGATGTCCTATGAACAGCTTACACTCTGTTGTGCTGTTATTACTTTCAACCCGCCACTTTCTGAAAGAAAACCTCCATCGTTTTCAAAAACATGTTACATACAATAAATGACTTCTCGCTCTCTACCACACGTTTCCACAAGGCCAAATCGTGTCTGAGCCATTTATAACTCTTAGAATTCTTTTAAGCCAATCCCGTCATGTTGTATTTCCGCAACTTTCACAATTAAAATGTTGAAGATCATTTTCACAATCCTGGACTAGTAATATCTTCCCCTTCTTGCTCAATCATGTTCTACATTTCCTATCACACTGATACTGCTTACTATGAAGCAGACTTACACTACCTTTATGACTAGTACAATTATTTAATTCTCTACATCACTTTTAATCACAAAGCAATGTAAAACAGTAGACAGCATTGCAGACTTACATTCCCTCTACTCCATGTTTTGATTGGCTGCTTCAATTAGCTTATAAAAAGAAACAGTTTTTCTGAACTCATTCAAAGTGCACGTATTTCTCCATGACGTCCAGTATTATGGTAATAAGTTATGTCTCTGTACTACACTTATCCTCAAGGCCAAATCGTGTAGGAGCCATTAGAACTTCTTGAAATTCCTCAGAGCACATCCCGAGATTCTTTCCCTAAAATTTTGGTTTTAAAAACACCAGGTAAGAGTTTTTAAGGTCATACGACAATTTTTTTGTGAAAATTAAAACAGAATCATTGCAGAATGACCAGCCATTTCTACACTTTAAATAAGCTGTGTAATGTCCTGATGTTATTGAAGGACCATCATGATATATAATTGCTACAGTTACAAAAGTCCTTCCTGATATTGACAACTGTGAAGCCACAAAATTTTTAATTAAAGTTGTCAATTTTGTTCCATCAGGCCTACATCGTTGGAACATTAAAATGACATACTGGCCATATGTTCGTATAAATAATGTGGACATCATTTCAGATTTACATTGGCTACACTCCATGTTGTGATCAGCTGCTTTTACTAGCTTATTAAAAGAGACTGATTTACTGTCTGGCAAAGTTAAATATATAAATCTTTCTGAGTCTACACTAGTAGTACTTGATACCCTACAGTTCTCGCAGTCATGCTGCCATTGATAAGAAAGCCCAAACAGGTGATCTACATCTACACCTTCATCATGCAATACATCAAGCATATACATTAAAAACTCCTGACAATCTTGCTGACTATTTTGAGAGAATTGTGTTTTGCCTGAACATCTGTCTAACAGATTTCGAATTTCAGACACACTTTCTATGTTTGTTCTATCAGTGCTACATTTCTCTAACACAGAATTTAACAAACTGCAAAATCTTTGATCAGAATTGACCACAATCTCTTCTTTTACATTTTCTAGAGAAAACAAAACATTAACCACTACATTAGCATAGCAGTTGACACCAGAACTGTTTTCAAATTGAAAACCAACAACATCTTCAACAGAATCCTTTTTGTTTCTGCTTATAATTTCAGGTTCATCGACTTTTCGTCTTTTTGCTACAACCTCCCCAGTATTGGTCACATTTCTTCGTTTCCGGCCTACCACACGCTTCTCAAACAAAGGATACTGAGGCAAATGTGGCGCATACTCTCTTCTTAACCTATTGTATTCCTTAACACAATCTAGATCCGCACAAATGTTTGTGACATCACACTCAATCAAGTACAATCCCGATAAAGTTCTAACTCGTGACAATGCCACATATGCCATACCCTCCTTGAACACAGAACTGCCAATATTCACCAATGCACAGTCTACACTTAAACCTTGCGATTTATGGATTGTCACCGCATATGCCAAGCAAACAGGAAACTGCTTACGACGAACATATAAGTCTTTTACAAGCAAAAATCTAGCAGAACAACGACCAATTAGCTGTAATTCCTCAATGCCATCAAATTTAATTTTTAAAAATTCAATTCCATCTCTATTTCTGTATTTCACAAAATCAACAACATTACCCATTGATCCATTTACCAGACCTCTTTCAACATGTAAATTCCTTCTTAAAATTATACGGCAGTTCAAGCACACATTCAGAGTCTTTTCAAAACCTGCAGTTTTAGATATACTCTTCTCTAATGAATCCAATTTTGTTTTCAGATTCTCAGACAAAATAATTGTTGATCCCATATGCTCTACTCTGTCAATAGCTTCCAGTTTCACAATCTCTTGCTTTTCTAAATGCAACATTTTGTTGTTGAATTTGGCACATTCTGCAAGAGTTGGCATCAAACATATTCCAGATTTTTTCTCAGTAATTTTCTGAAAAATATTCTCAGGCACAACATCTTGGTCTGGATATAAATTTGTCAGTAATCGTGCATGTAAAGCTTCTTTCCCATGCTCGGTCACTTTTCCAATTCTAACATCTTGTAGAATAGTCTTGTAAACTTCATCCTTTGCCTGACGCATATTTTCATGCAGTTCAGCATAATTGAAGTTTAACCATATATTGACGTTGCCAATGCTCCCTAAGCACTTCCTGGTATCTTCATGCGTGAGCATTTTGAACACAGGTTGCCCTTTCACTGGTGTCAGCTGCAGAAGATCTCCGAAAACAATGATGTGTTTGCCACCAAATAACACATCATACTCTGTTTTGAGAACTTCTTGCATTCTCAAATGCACAAAGGCAAGCATGATATTGGAAACCATGCTTACTTCGTCAATGATAAGAAGTTTCATTTTCCTCAAGACTCTTGAAACTTCAAAACAAGCATCTCCAGATAGCTTGTGATATTCTAATTTGTTGTCATGCTCCACTGGCAGCATCAGTAAACGATGTAAAGTAATCCCTTTAATGTTATGTGCTGCCAGTCCAGTTGGAGCGGTGACAACACAAGACAGCGATGACTCTGTCCTTTCCTGCAAATAACATGAAATTGCTTTAATAAGGAAACTTTTTTCCAGTTCCCGCTTCTCCACTCACGTACAGTCGGACAGGCTTCAACGACGTACATGAGCACTCTTTCTTGTCATGACTTAATCCATGATCAATTTGCATGGTAAGTTCGTCATATATTTTCCTCTGCTCAACGTTGAGTTGTCTTTCCAACTCTTCTAAGTTAACCGCATCCTCCTGAGCATGTGCCATGGCTCTTTCCACTTCATTCATAGCAGTGGCAGCTTCATTTTCGATAACAGGTCCTCCTAGTGGATCCTGACTCAATGAAGCAGAACTCTGACTGTCCTGAGAACTGTCTCTGGCAATCTCGGCTGCAATCGTTGCTTCCTGCTCAATTTCCACATTCAACATTTCTACATATTTGGGAAAAGCAGGACATTCTATGGTCTCCTTGGCAGCATTGAAAGAGTCTTCGTAACAAAGGAAATCTCCAAGCAGTTCCTCTTCTGCACGCCAAGGCTTAAAAAGTTGCAAAAGTGCTAAATAGAAAAACTCCTTTTTTTCAGGAGATTCGCCACTCAATTTTCGATGGTTTATCAAGTGGCATTTTCTTTGCTTGACCAGACATCCCTCACTTCCTATTACAGCATACACTCCTTTCTCAGTATCTTCTTTGATGTTCCTCTTGAATATGTAATTTTGCAGAACCTCATACAGACAAACATTCTCGAGGTGACTGCTTCGATTTGGATAATATGTATCCAACATGTTGGTCTTCAAAATGTCGGTACTGTTTGGCTCCTTTTCCGCCAAATACTCAATTTCCCGTACAGGTTTGAGAACTCGATTATGCGTTGCAGCAAGACCAACACTCGCCCAAACGATACTCCTGGACTTGGCATAAAGACTTGCTGAAGACAACCGGTCAGAACATTCGAAAGCTCCGATTTCTCGATGCGACAACATCTTCAGACTGAAACTGTACAACTTCTTGCTGAGGCTCTTTTCATGGGAAATGTCCTCCCACATATCCTTCAATTCTGTCTTCTCTTTTTTGGTGATGTAAGATGTCACATACCGAGCCACAGCCATACAGTTATCAGCCACAAACTGTATATCCATGTTAGAATTCCACATGGACAAAATCACCGGGTTGTAGTCGTTGATGTACTTAGACTCTTCGTTCCTCTTCAAATTGTATGTGTTTTTAGGTGATTTCTTCATCACATTATGTCGCAGCGAAGACATCAAACTGTTCACTCTTCCTTTAGAAATCACCGGTCGTGGAAAGCCAAAACGACATTTGGTGTAGAACTTGTCTTTGTTCCGGAATTTACGACGACAGTACTTTCCACATCGATGGCTTTGGAAACGTAGAACTTTTTCTCTTAGGCTTTTTTTCTCCTTTGCGTTTGGAACAGCACACGTAGAATACTGTTCTATGAAACTCATCACTGAGTCTTCTGCATCCGTTCCAAATTTAGGTGCATCCTTGATCCACAGCAACATATGTATATGAGGAGCACCTCTTGCTTGGTACTCCTTCCTCCAGAAGAAATCCAACACCTCTCCAAGAGGTGGATTCTTCTTATTCATGATGAAAGACATCATACCTTCAAATCTATGATTGAAGTACCTACATACATTGACTGGATCCAAAGAGCACAGTTCTCCGGGTGTCTTGAATTCAATGTTTTCTACGTTAGCATTTGCCTCTCGTAGAAATTCAAGTAAGTCTTCCCAGCCATACTCAGCACAGCTCAGAGTGAGGAACCATGTGGGAGTTCCTAAGTTCCTCAGCATACATTTTAAATCACCATGACGACGGTACCAGTACTCATTAGTACCACGCTGACACGCCATGAGATTAATCAGGTGAGAATCCAAAATACTGTCTTGGACATTGACTTTATCCATAAAGTCACTTGCCGAGATGTTTTGCATGTGTATACCACTTTTCAAGATGTGGTTCACTGCATATGACAGTCCAGACAGATCGCTTTCAAACAGGAGATGAAACAAATAAGGAATGCATTGTCGAAACCTAGGATCTCCTGCATACAATCGCAAAGTCCGGTATTCAGAAGCAGGAATTTGATGAGGTCGCTCATCATATCTTCCTCCCTGACCTGTTGGAAAAAGCTGTGGGAAACACCGAGCTTCCAAACTTTCCTCCCAAACACTAATGGGACTCCCTTTCGCTTGTTTCATTTGAAACAACTCAATAGCATTCCCCATGACTTCCTTGGAATGCAAAGGATGAACACTATAATGTTCATATATTTCTTCACTAGTACAGGGTTCTACTTTCTCAATTTGACCAGCACACAAATCGCTATCCTCTTCCTCACTTACTTCCTCTTCTGCAACATATACATTTTTATAGTATTTATTATATTTTTTCAAATACAATGTTGCCCTTTTGACTTTCCTAACATCTACTAAATCTTGCCATATTTTCTTATTCTTTGTCGGAACCCCATTAACTAAGATAACCAGAGGTTCCTCTTCCACTTTTTCTACTCCAATTGTGTTAATGTTTTTCTTCAAATCTAGAGGCAAATAAACAACTCTTCCCTTTAATCCTCTCTGTAAATCTGATGGAGGCAATTTCCCTGTCTTTGGCTCCATTCTTACAATAGCCTGAAAGGGATGGATACTTTGAATCAAAATAGATTCATAAGTATTTAAATCCTTCAATTCAGAAGGAATCTCAACCAATTCCAGAATATTATGAACTGCTCTAGCAGGCATCTGGTTTTGATTTAATTTGTTACAACAATAAGTACACACACGTTGATCCAATCCCAAATCAAAACAATTTTCTACCATCAAGTATGTTGTAAAATCCTTCCATTCACTATTATTTTCCCTTTCACTTTTTCCATATAAATCCACTAACTTAGTCTGATTCTTATAATAAGTGCGTCGACAACACACACAAGTGAAATTTGGCCTCTCACTTGATTTCACCTCAAACGTCGCAATTTCCCTCTGGAAATTATCTGTACTGGAAACCTGTACACTATCTTCCACATTACTCTCTTCTTCTTGGTCAATTTCAACATTCTCCTCTTTACTTCCAAAGTAACAAAACTCAATTTCTTCACATATATTCTTCACATCTATTTCAGAACCATGCAAAAGAGCAGCGCATAATTGTTTAAGCATAATTGCTGGACTCTTAGCATAATACAACATTCTAACTAATTTCCTCACTTTATTATGATGCACTGCTAGCATCCTGAAATGATGAAAAACACTCTGGCATACCTCCTGGAAAGACAAGCCAGTGAATGACCATGCAAACCTATCACTTCTCTCACTCTGCAAGGATCTAATTCTTGCAACAACTTCATTTTCTGCTTCAAACTTTTCTTATTAAATGACCGTATAAAATCACAAAGCAAATTGATGGAATCCTGTCGTACACTGCAAATACTACTACACTTCCAGGTGTACACAGGACCCTTAGGACGTCTCCCTAAAACCTCATTACCTAACACCTCTTCTATCTCTGTTGTCACAAGTTTTTCTTTTTCAACTGGACAACCATCTTTCACTTCATAAGCTCGACCACTGGTGTCAACTGCATGCACCAAATCATTATCCTGGAAATAACTCTCCTCATTAAAAAATGCCTCAGAGCTTGAACTATGCATCCATTCTCCAGAAAAAACTTCACAAAAATTACTACGATTAACTATTCTCTTCCATCTACTATTTCTTTTGAAATCATAAATTGCCTTGTTTAGCTTCCTAATTCTATTGATTGTCAAAATAAATAACTTACGTTTAATTTCAAATGCCTGATCAATAACTTTCTCAACTATTTTTCTTCTCTTATAAAAAACCACTTTCTGTTGACCTTTCTTAATATTTTTTAACAAATTGCCAATTATCCTGTTGCGGAACATTCGTTTACGAATGTCCCTAAACTGTTGTTTCCTTCTACTTTCATGCATAGAGTTATCTCTTACTCTAGCAGTAACATTTTTCATTGGCCTTTCCTTACCGTTTGAATTGCTTCTCCTTTTCTGGACTGAAACATTTTCTGTAGTAATATTTTTTTTACTACAGATATTTCTTATGAATGTTTTTGTACTCTTACCCGGTGCTTTCTTGGTGACTTGACAAATCTTTTTGTTAGAGGACTGCTGCTTTTTTTCATTCACCTGCTGTCTTTGACGTTTTGCAGCCTTTCTCACTCTTTCTTTGGTTGCATGCTGAAATCTTGAAATGATCTGCAGTTGAATCTGTGGTAAAATATAATAAAAAATGTTATTAACCACTATTACCCAACAGTAAATTAATAACAGTCATCAAAAACTTAACACACTACTTAACATTTTTACATAGAAGATTTTTTTGTACATGGCAAATTTAGAATACAGAAATAGCAGAAAAGAAATGGAATTTATATTCATTTTACCTGTGCTGTTTTATATATGAATCTGATCTAATTTTATGACCATATTTTAATATTTTATTGAAGACACTACACATAACCTGTTTTTGAAGGTGTCTTTATTTTTAAATTAAACGGTTTACATTTTTACTTTTTATTTATTATAAATTTATAAAATAAATGTTTATAGTTCCATAGGCTCAAGCACGTCAGCTTCCCATCCTATGTCATACAATTCTGACAAATCTGCATCCTCATCACGTTGTTCTTCATCCTCAGGATTGAAATCATCCAAGGGATCAACATCCACTGATGTTTCAATTACGAGTTCAATGTTGAGGTCGAAATCAACTGATTGCTGATTGTCGCTCATGTTGATGTTGTCTTTATCTTTAAAGAAAGATAACAACAATGAGATGTTGCAGAGTAAGAGACAAATCTCAGAGATTATAATAGTAAAATTGTTTAACAAGAGTAACATTTTGCAGCTATTATTTAACCATGTCCAACGATGCTGAGGAGAGGAGGTGAAGCCTATCTCCAATTTTTCACTGAACAGGACTCATCTCTTCTTAACCTTGGATAAACCTCACCGACTCTGTGTCCCCTGCACATAATTAAATGTAAAGGGGCAGATTTATATTAAGTAGCACATCCCCAGGGATGCACCAGTTAACGTGCACCACTACTCTGCCACCCACGATGTGCCGCATTTACAATCAGATAGGACAAAGCTGCATCAAAACCCTGAGCCTGCTTGAAGCAGGCATAGATCTTGACGCAGGTAGGCTGAAAGCTAAAGCAACAACTAAGTGTCGTGTGCAGAAGTTGCAAAAAAGGAAAAATGGAGTTTAAACCAGTAATGAGCCCATGCTAACTTAACACAGTGTAAAGATATCCAGGATCTACATCAGTTTGGGGTTCACGAACCTGGCAGGTACAAGGCACTGAGGCTTTGCACCGTGCATGTCTCATCCCAAATCATATGTTGTTTGTGAATGAAACAATTTCCCAGACCAAATGCTTTGGATTGGCTACTTCTAAAAAATTAAACACCCCTACTATCCCGGAGTTAGAGGAATATGATGGTTGGAGTAATTTTACTCGGTTGTCCATTAGTGATTTACAGGCCCTACTCCGTAATTCTTCCTTTAACATTTCCAGTATAAATCCAAAAGGTTGGCTGCTTTGGCAACGTGCCTTATCCACGGTTTAATAACGCTGCCTTTTGCTTTATATAAGTTTTCAAATTGTATGAAATATATACCAATAGGTCGTTATGAACCTTTAGGTAGTGGTTTTCTTCATGAGGTCTGGTCGCTTCCATACACATACAGATGTTTCAAAGATGATCAAAAAGTTTATCTGAATGGAGAGGAATGCACTGAGACGCCAGATCATTCACTAATGTGTAGGCACATACAGTTACACGGTTCATGCAACAAAGACCGACCAAATATGGCTTGCGTGTTGCAAGGCACGCCAGTTCTTGCTATCATCCCCACGTTCAGTTGTTGGAAAATGGTAGTTATTTGATGCTCAATAATGAAGATTGTTCTGGGTTAATTAAAAGTATTCCTTTTATCGTAACAGTAAGTAAACGGGTTATTTGCTGCAGAAATGTTCTATTTCCTCCCACACATGAACATAGGGAGTTTTCAATCTGGCCACAAATACCAACCGTGGGAGCAGATTTCAACGGCATGGCAAGAATAAGGGCTCTTTTGTCTCAGAGAGAGGTGGCCTTGAGTTCGGCCCGTGAAACTTTCGTGCTTCACATAGCGAACACCCGTACAGAGGTGCAGACCCTTTTAAATACTGATTCGCCTTTCCATTTCAGCAAGATGGTTCGGACTATCTTTAACGCGTCCTCCACAAAGGGCCTGGCGCACTTTTTTAAAGTTGTTACCAGTGGTCTCGTGACTTCATTTGAGAAAATCTTTGGAGTCATCCCTGCTTTCTTTCATTCTATTTTTTCCACTGTGCTTGGTGGATTCCCATTTTTACTTGCATTACCAGCGGACGCTCTTGTGCTTTTTTACATTTTTAAATATGGATGTCCCTCCTGTGCAAGCTCCCGCCCTGCAGCTGCTGACGCTGTTCCGCAATCGCATGCTTGAATATTATGGCACAATGCCGTTGGCGATATTAAGCACGGCATATGGATTATCTTTTCGATTCTCCTACTTCACCTGTGTCCAGCCTGTATTTCACTGCCTGACCTGTGATTTCGATTGGGCCATTGATTTGTGTCTCTGCGGACCGGTTTCTCCTGACGTCGACTTTAATCAGCTGATGAGTCCTATCATTACTCACGAGTTGGTTTGTCCTGGCGAAAGGATTATGGCTGTGGCATTGATGCATGGACTAATTGGTGCCTGGAATTTACTGGCGGCAACACAGTCTTTCTTGGAACAGAGCTTTCTTGAAAACCCACCGAGCTGTCCTCTGATGGTGATAGAGGATCCGGTGCTGGGAGAGCACGTATGTTCTTTTCCGCTTTTAAATTGGATGGCTGAACTCTTTTCGGATGAAGACGGTGACTTCCTATTGGAGGCTGTTGCAGCTTATTTTGCATACACAGTTATGTCATAGACCTTTTTCATGTTTGATATGCTGAGTACTAGCATTTCATTGACAATTCATTGACTTATTTGTCAAGTTTTTATTATTTAGCTTGCCTATTGGCTTAAGCCTCGATAAAGTAGTTGGCTGTTTTATTTTTCTTTAGCATTAAATTTTCCTAGTTTTTAATGTTTTACCTTGCGGACCGTCCACATATAAAGTTGCAATCTGCTCTCATGAGATGGCACTTCTATTATCTTATTCAGTTCGTTTCCGGATCATGGGGGGGTGTCATGTAGATCCTGGATATCTTTACACCGTGTTAAGTTAGCATGGGCTCATTACCGGTTTAAACGCCATTTTTCCTTTTTTGCAACTTCTGCACACAACACTTAGTTGTTGCTTTAGCTTTCAACCTAGTAGTTCATCGTGGTTTACATGAGAATAATATGTTATTGCTCTACTATCTGCTTTGCTTGTTAAACTATATCTGTACAGCGAGTGCTGAAGTTTCAAGAACAACACGATACAGAATTGTTATGAGGTCTGATCTCCACGACTTCATACTCATAACATAAGTGCAGCTTCTGCCAATTCTGGGCATGAGGCGGGTTTTATATTGCTTTGCCGAACACACATACACAACACTTGATGCGGTCCACATGAAGAGAGAGCTGGTGTATGCTGATGTGATTCCTTCAAATCTAAGACACTAAAGTATGGGCACGCCCTAAACCAACACAAAGAGACCTTCTTAGCAAATAATATAATATGTGTATTAGGGAGGGTGAGATATAAGCAGCCGCGGGCCGTGGAGGGAGTTACGGTGGGGCAGGGAGGCGGGGAGGGGGAGGGGCAGGGTGGAGCCCTCTCCACCCTGCCCCTCCCCCTCCCCGCCTCCCTGCCCCACCGTAACTCCCTCCACGGCCCGCGGCTGCTTATAAGTGTTGCTAACTGTTATTCATTTACAGCATGTTAACATACTGTCACCATTCGCTTTTTATGTACTAGTAACTATGCTGGTAATTTTGCCACTGATAATATGTGTACTTGTATTATCTAAGATACTACGCCTGAGAAGACGGCATTAGTAAATAAACATTTCAAATACACATGTGTTCTTCTTAACTCCATGTTCTAGTTTCTAATAAATATATAACGACCGAGTGTTCATGAGTTCCACGTATCCTGAGGTACTATAAGTTCATATTCTGGATTGTCTAAACATTGAGAGTTTGTTATATCCAATGTGACACTGTACCTAGCTTGCTAAGGGGTTTTTGAGTACTAAGGTGAGTTTTGGGGCACCCTAATTCGCCGAGGTTCCAATCCTCTGTGCACACTTCTGTGTGAGAACAGAAACCCTGCGACAGGGGCACCCCTGAGCCTTGCTGGAGCTTCATCACACTTGCGATACAACTCCAGCAATGCGCCACCTTTACGGCACAGATACGTCACGCATCTATGCTGTTTTTGCCCCATGGTGCGCCGCATTGTAAATGCAGCACACCATGGGTGGCGGAACAGCGGCACAGGATGACTAACACATCCCTGGTGATGCGCCAGTCATCATAAATCTATCCCTATGCTTCTTATCTTGTTAGAGATGAACCGCCATATGTATCATCAACGTTTTTTGCATTTCCTAAATAGCGAACTTTAAGGAATAAATAGCGATTCTTTACCATTCCTAGTTTGCGATGAGCTATTTGCTAATTACAAATTACCCATTCATTTCCATGGAGCAGGAGGCCCATAGGAATGAAGGTGCAATTTGCGATTAGCAATTACCTCATCGCAAATTACGAATTTTTCCGAGGGTGCAGGGGTGTCTCAAGAACACCCTGCTGCACCCCTGAAAAAGAAATTTGGGGGCATATGGAGCACATAAATTTTGAAATCATTCCTTTACCTCAAAAACGATTTTCAACTCATAATTTGAAAACACTGCCCACAGGGAAATGACTTAAAATGTCCTCAAGACACATGAGAGTTTTTTTTTAAAGCCTTTGCAACTTTTTTGGGTCACTTTTAACATGGCTATGTAACTCAAACAATCAAAATCTAAATTTACCATGCACAGGTGGGAGCATATTTACAAGGAATTTGCTCCACGGGGAAAGGTCTTTTAATTTAATATTGGAAAAATAACATCAGAGACACTGAAATGCCTTATAAAGAAGCATACACCATTATGTCCCTGTCATAAATTTTAAAAGCCTTCATTTTCCCCAAAAACGATTTTCAAGTCATAATTTAAAAACACTCCACATGGGGAAATGACTTAAAATGTCCTTAAGACACATGAATGCGTTTTTTGATTGCCTTTGCAGCATGTTTCGGTCACCTTTAACATGCCTATGTAACGCAAACATTCAAAATCTAAATTTGCCATGCACAGGTGGGAGCATATTTACAAGCAATTTGCTCCACAGAGAAACTTCTTACATTGAAATGGGAAAAATAACATCAGAGACTCTCAATTACCTTATAAAGAAGCATACACCATTATGTCCTTGTCATAAATATTAAAACCATTGCTTTTCCTCAAAAACGATTTACAAGTCATAATTTGAAAACACTCCACAGCTCCTATGCACATAAAAACCCTGTCAGTACTAATACTTCACATTTTCTCCAATTACAATTTCTCAAAGAAACAAAATCTATTTGTAAAACACTTGAGACAAACCAACATTTGAAAAACACAACTTTCTTCATAATTTTCTCCTTAAAGCACACTATTTTCTATCTAAATTAAAGAAATCTTTTCTCACCTTAGCAAATACTTTGAGTTTCAAAACAGTCTCAGAAACACACCAATTTGTCTTCAGCAGAGCAAAAGGTATGCACTCCAGAGTCTGCAGCTATCAAAAGCACAGAAATGCTGTAATTCTTCACACATATCTCTCATGTCACCCAATCAAAACTCTTCCCTCACTTTTTTTCAAATCAAAACCCTTCCCCCCCTCTGCCCCCTCTCTGCTTTTTCTGCATAGCAACCACCTCTTCCAAGACCTCTGGTATTTCCAAGTTCACACAACAATGTTGCAATTGAACTCTGAACTCTCAGTGCACCTGCATATCCAGTGCATACTTTCATTTAATGATTTTTTCTTCGCCACTCAAAATACATCTTTCAACGAACTCATCCATGCACCCTAACTTTCTGTTTTCAGCAATCAAAATCCACCAATCACTCTTACTGCTTCATTAACACAGAAACTCCTCAGTTTTTTTCATTTTACACTCTCATTTTTTCAACTGCCATTTCATTGCCACACTTCATCTGACTGCAGGAGAACCTTCTCTCGCCATGTTTTCTGTCTGGATTGTTGGACATACACACACATATATATATATATATTACCTACTGGCGGTCGCCAGTAGGTATATATAGTTTGGATTTTTTCTCTATGGGATTTTTGAAAATTCTATGTCTAATAACTTTGGCGTTTGTGGACGGAATTGGCTGCAATTTTCAGGAAAATGGAACATTTTGTTTCTGAGCAGCCCCTGAAAATTTGGGGGGGTTTCGTCAAGGGGGGGCCGAGAAAAAAGGGGGGTCCCAAAACGTGTTTTTAACATTGAGTTTTCCATAGGGCGGTTGGCCTCACTTTTAGCCCGAACGGCTGAATGGATTTGCACGAAACTTGGCAAAATTGTAGGGACTGGTAGCCCGATGTGCCTTTGCTAGGTCTCAATATATGTGCTCCAGTGGATTTTGAGAAATTAACGTTCAAAAAAATATATATATCTGTAACAGCGGACCGGGCAGCGCTCCAGTTCGCGTACTTTTCGCGTTATGGAGCTTTGTGAAGCGAAGCTGATTGGTTCTCCGGCGTCTGTAAACATTCCAAACAGTCCGTAGCGGCCGCCATCTTGTCTCTCGGTAGGATCGAGAGACAAGAGGAGGCCAAAGCGAAGGGGAAAATGACCATAAGGGGGCATAGTAGATCCTCCCTGACCCCCTAGGTTTGATGTGGAGGTTTTAAAAGGGCCCCGCGGGGCAAAAAAAAAAAAATAATAATAATCGAACGGCTGAATGGATTTGCACGAAACTTGGCAAAATTGTAGGGACTTGTAGCCCGATGTGCCTTTGCCAGGTCTCAATATATGTGCTCCAGTGGATTTTGAGAAATTAACGTTCAATAAAAGATATATATCTGTAACAGCGCTCCGGGCAGCGCTCCACTTCGCGTACTTTTCGCGTTACGGAGCTTTGTGAAGCGAAGCTGATTGGTTCTCCGGCGTCTGTAAACATTCCAAACAGTCCGTAGCGGCCGCCATCTTGTCTCTCGGTAGGATCGAGAGACAAGAGGAGGCCAAAGCGAAGGGGCAAATGACCATAAGGGGGCATAGTAGATCCTCCCTGACCCCATAGGTTTGATGTGGAGGCTTTAAAAGGGCTCCGCGGGGCAAAAAAAAAAAGAAAAAAATCGTTTTTTTGGTGGGGTGCGCCCGGTTAGCGTAACGGGAAGCGGACTGGGGAGCGTACTACAAGGAATGAAGAATGATTGACTTTTAACTTATTGTATGTTTATAGACTTTTTTAAACTTTTTTTTCTGCTGAGTGACGTCTCGGCCTATCTTCACGGGATGCAGTCCCTACCATCTCGGCGTTTAAGCCCAGGGGGACCGGTAGTGTGGGAGAGATAACGGGGCATATTATCAAGGGGGTTTATCTCCGCTTTTTTGGCTTTAAAAGCCAAGAAAGCGGAGATAAAATTATCTCCGTATTACCTAGCTGTCGCTAACACCAGTTAGCGACCGCTAGTAGGAGATAGCGACCATCTTGGGCCCCACTTTGCATGTCAGTGATATTTATCACTAATGACATGCAAAGTGGGCATGCCAAGATGTTAGCGACTGGAAACAGTTGCTAACATCGCTATCTCCTATTACCAACTTTTGGAGATATTCGCGCTAAGCGCGAATATCTCCAAAAAGTAACACCTGCCCTGAGCAGTTCTTAGCCATGTTATCCAATGGGAGGTGGATAACATGGCTAAGAGCATTAGCTCGGTAATGCATGAATATCGCTGACTTTTCAGCGATATTAATGCATTGCGGCCGTTTTTTATCGCATTTGCGATAAACCTTGATAATAGCAAGGTTTTCTGCGATAATTTCTGACGATGCTTAGCGGTAAAAAATTCGTTGCTAAGCATCGTTAGGGATAAATATCGCTTAACTTTGGTAATATGCCCCAACGTCTGTTAACGTTCGATTCGAAGGAAATCAGGAAGTGTTGAAAAACATTGTCTGCGCCATCTTGCCTTTTTTCAAATGCCACACTTTTGTTGTGCACGGCAGCCATTTTAGATGACTTGACCAGACCCACTCTCTGCACGCTGTCGATCCTTAGCATGGCTCCCCACCCTCGCAAGCATCTCCCCCAGGCACTGGTCACCCCCGCTCTCTGTCTTATGCATGGGCAATAAACCTCCCCCCATCTGCGCTGCTCTTCCCTGAGAATCACACCCTGTGCCCGCCCGACACCTCCCTTTCGCCCTATTCACTACCGCACCCTCTGACACCCCTCTTCCTCTGTGTCCGATTGTCCAGGCCGGTCCCAGGCTATCAGCTAGCCTTGCAGATGTAGTTTATGGCCCCAGCTGTAAAGAATCACCCCTCTTCAAAGGAGTTATAGTAGATCAAGGCCCACACCCGATGAGATCCGTCACACCACACGCGTTCCTACTATCTGAAAACCATCCTGTATTGTGATTGGGGTGTCACATTAAAAATATATAGCACTCCAACAAAGTAGTAGGATTATAAAACTTTAATAACTTATAAATATATACAACAAAACAAAAACAGTAAAAACATTTAAACATTTTTAGGGAAAAAGAAGGAACAATGGTCAGTAGCGGTCGGTTGTGCGAATAGTCCCAAGGCAGCACAACGTCCAGATTTCTGGACGGCACCCAGGTGATGTTGCCTGGGTGCCGCACTGATTTGGGTATCCGGCGTGGGGCGTCCCGGGGGGTGGGTCGTCAGTAGCGGTCTGTTGTGCGAATAGTTCCAAGGCAGCAGAACGCGCTGAAATGTGGATGGCACCAAGGTGATGTCCAGTAAGTTGCCGCCCTCTGAATAACGGCGTGGGGCGCCCCGGGGGGGGGGGGGAGGCGGCGTGAACGGGCCTCCCCAGGTGGAGCCTCGTCTGCTGTAGTGGGGCGCCCCTTTACCGTTTCAGTTGCCATTCCGTCCGCTTTTGGTCCACTGTGTCAAAATCCGCAATTCAGCTGAGTTGCGCCCACTCTTGCAGTGCAGCGATAGGCGGCTGTCACAGGACTCTCAAAATGGCGGCAGGCTCTTTCCTTTTTGGGCCTGGTCCACTGAAATGGCCCTGGGACACCTTGGAAATCGGACGCTTGTCTGCTAAGTCTTGGACCCCATTCTCGAAAGCGTCCCCTCCGCCTTGAGGATTCTACAAAAGTCTTGGGGGCCCTCGACTCCTGCAGGCTTCCGGTGGGGAGCGGCTGCCATGATTGCTCGCGGAATGACCACGACGGAGCCACGAGATGGTGGTGCTTTCATGCTGACGCCAGTTTCAGTCTGAAACATCCAGAAACAAGGTGGGGCTTTCATCGTTTGGGGAAAAAAAATAGTTTTCATCCAATGAAAAGTGTTATTTTTAGGTCATATGATCAAGCCTTCCATCATTAGGAAACCAAAAGTAAAATGAACCAATGAAAAGTTTTATAAACAAGTCACATGACCTATTATGCGGCATAGGGTATAAAAAGCGTAGAAAATCCGTTGGCACGTGAGGCGGCGTCAGTAGCGGACCGATGTGCGAATAGGCCGAAGGCAGCACAACGCGCCAAGATCCGGATGGCACCGAGGTGGTGTCCAGCAAGTTGTCGCACTGGTGTGGCCATCCTACAATGCTGAAAGTCGGCGTGGGGTGCCCCGTTGGCCTGTGAGATGGCGGCAGTAGCGGACCGATGTGCGAATGGGGCCAAAGGCAGCGCAACGATATTTTCTGAATAGAAGACACCACAAGGCGCTGAGATGCCAAGATCCGGATGGCACCGAGGTGGTGTCTAGCAAGTTGTCGCACTGGTGTGGCCATCCTACAATGCTGAAAGTCGGCGTGGGGCGCCCCGTTGGCCTGTGAGATGGCGGCAGTAGCGGACCGATGTGCGAATGGGGCCAAAGGCAGCGCAACAATATTTTCTGAATAGAAGACACCACAAGGCGCTGAGATGCCAAGATCCGGATGGCACCGAGGTGGTGTCTAGCAAGTTGTCGCACTGGTGTGGCCATCCTACAATGCTGAAAGTCGGCGTGGGGCGCCCCGTTGGCCTGTGAGATGGCGGCAGTAGCGGACCGATGTGCGAATGGGGCCAAAGGCAGCGCAACAATATTTTCTGAATAGAAGACACCACAAGGCGCTGAGATGCCAAGATCCGGATGGCACCGAGGTGGTGTCTAGCAAGTTGCCGCACTGGTGTGGCCATCCTACAATGCTGAAAGTCGGCGTGGGGCGCCCCGTTGGCCTGTGAGATGGCGTCAGTAGCGGACCGATGTGCGAATGGGGCCAAAGGCAGCGCAACAATATTTTCGGAATAGAAGACACCACAAGGCGCTGAGATTCGGTTAGCACCGAGGTGGTGTCTAGCAAGCTATGCAGCTGAGTTGCGTGCGCACTTGCGGCGAATAGGTCGAAGGCAGCACAACAATGTTTTCTGAATAGAAGACACCACAAGGCGCTGAGATTCGGTAGGCACCGAGGTGGTGTCTAGCAAGTTGCCGTACTGGTGTGGCCATCCTACAATCCTGCTCCGAATAACGGCGTGGGGTGCCCGAAGGGGGGGGGGAGGCGGCGTGAACGGGCCTTCTAGGTGGAGGCTCGTCTGCTGTAGTGGGGCGCCCCTTTACCGTTTCAGTTGCCATTCAGCTGAGTTTCGGCCGCTCTTGATGCTACAGCGACAGGCGGCTGCAACAGGACTCTCAAAATGGCGGCCTGTTCTTTGGATTTGGGCCTGGTCCACTAAAATGGCCCTGGGACACCTTAGAACTCGGACGCTCGAATTTTTTTTCCTTTCCTCTACATGCAAAAAAAGGTAAATGCCCGGTACGTTACACGCTTCATCTGCCACGATGTACTCTCCAGAGGAACCGAAAAAAAATATAGTTATGGTAACTATACCATGCATCGTCATATGGAGAGGTGGCACCGATTAATTATAGTGCTGCATAAAAGAGAGATTTGGAGGAGAACCCCCGACCTGCCAGTACATTCATCAAAGAAGTGGCACTGACAGCATCAGAGGCAAGGGAAACGGTCCCAAATATTTAGAAGAACTTTGGAAAGATTAAAATGACATGTTTAGATTGTGGCAAATTAATTTCATGTGGACAGATGAGTGTTACTCTAATAAATACAGCATATGAACATCATCATAGTCGATGGTTGGTAGAGACATTTTGACTATATCCTGGACCTGCCCGTCCTCGCCCAAAATGGCGCCGGAATAAATGGGACTCGTAACTCCTTGTTGTGTACTGGTTGCACAACCTTGATATCACGAGATACGTATGCAGTTTTGAAGCACATGGCGGGCGGGGACGAGAATAGATTGAATATTTCGATATCCCTATTGATATTAAGTTCTGATGTGTTATTGATTACTGTACTATTGAAAGTTCGAATTAACGTCACCCATGGTACTTGCCCGCAAATGTATATCTAGATAATTTTATTGTAACTGGCCCTGTCGTATTTTAATTATAAAATGTACGTCCACCGATTCCGCAACTGTTAGACACTTTAGTTCTTGCAACCTAATTGCCCGCCCGTTACGTTCCTCTACAGTGTAAATGTCTACTCATCATATACGATTACAGTTTGCTCCGTGGCCGGCCCACGTGGTTATAGGCCCGTATTTGTATAATGACATTTTCACAATAAAGGTTTTTAAAAGAAAACATGGTAGTAGTATATACATTGGTAAAGTTTTTAATAATAGTCACTGTTTTAGAATCAGTAAAAGGCAAGTGAAATAAAGCAGACCAATTACATGAAGGGTAAAAGGTATAATACGCAGAAACGCAGTAAAGATAAATGGTCAAGGGCTGTTGTGTTTTCTACTCCTGCAACATAAAGTGATCGATAAGAATCTCATATTCAGGCGTATCGGCGACTAAGACAGCAGGCCGACCCTCTTTTGCTCAACGGCTCCGTCATGGGACGAAGAAACGCCCTTTTTCTCGAAAAAGGAATATATTTTACTTGCAGGACAATTGTAAATTTTCCTGGAAAGTACATTAGCCTGGAACATTATAACATATATTTAAGAAAAAATAATGTTCGAAAGTAATAAAAAGCGTAATTTTTAGGTCATATGACCAAGCCTTTCATCATTAGAATAAGAAAAGTAAAATGAACCAATGAAAAGTTTTATTAACAAGTCACATGACCTGTTATGCTTACGTTACGCGCTGCGCGTCGCGCCCCGGATCACTTCCGGATGCGCTAACGCGGCGCGTCATATGACGCATTACGCGACAACGCAGGTCCAGAATATAGTCAAAATGTCTCCACCAACCAGCGGTCGGAACACAACCCCTTTCAGCAGGCTAAATAGTTCTGTTAAATGACAACAGAAGGGACAGGCAACAAGAACCATCAGTCAAAGAGGGGAGGGCTAGTTCTTCTCTACCGGGTCACGTTGGGGCGCTACCGGAACTGATCGAATTGGTAGTCTACAGTGTTTCTGGATGTTTCAGACTGAAGCTGGCGTTAGCATGAGAGCACCACCATTTCGTAGCTCCGTCGTGGCCATTCGACGAGCAATAATGCTAGCCGCTCCCCACCAGAAGCCTGCGGGAGTCGGGGGCCCCCAAGATTTTTGTAGAATCTTCAAGGCTGAGGGGACGCTTTCGAGAATGGAGCCCAATCTCTAGCAGACAAGCGTCCGAGTTCCAAGGTGTCGCAGGGCAATTTTAGTGGACCACGCCCAAATCTGAAGAGCCGGCCGCCATTTTGAGAGTACTGTGGCAGCCGGCTATCGCTGCACCGCAAGAGCGGGAGCAACTCAACTACATGGTGAGCGAGACGCTGTAGTCGAAAGAGCGGGCGGTAAACAGCTGAATAGCGGAAGAGGCACAGTGTAGCAAAAGCGGGCGGAATGGCAACTGAAATGGTAAAGGGGCGCCCCACTACAGCGTGTCTTTAGGTGAAACGGATTGTGGGACAAGGTCAAGAATGGAAGAGTTACCAAAAGGCAAAAAGTTCCGCTTGATCCCGGGAGCCGGCCACCTATGTCGGGGGCGATCTCAGGCTACACCAGGAGAACACGACTTGGGGAGGGAGCCGGAGCCAAGCGCCCCCTCCGAGTCCACGCCATCACACCGTCCCTCGGGGGCCTCCGTCAAGCGGTTCAGGGTGGCACCGCATTACATTGTTCACAAATGCAGTCACGTCCTCAAACAGCCCCCACTTTACTTTGAGAATAGTGAAGCTGAAGCAAGTGCAAATAGGCTTCAGACAGTGTTACAAGCACTCCTCAAAACTTTGAACCATCAGAGTGCATGAGTTTCATGCTCGATCGATTGAGCTAGCCGGATCGGGCAACAAAAAGTATAAAATAGTTATGTAAATAGTTGTTTAATAAAATGTTTTACCCTGTTACTTTGCTGGTGTGTTGTATATATTTGTAATATTTGCATAGAGTTTATCGTTATTTTGGGCGGGGTGGGTGGCGGAGCCGAGCTGTATTGCAGCCATCATGGTGTGGAGTTCAGTTCATCTCAATAGTTTCGTGTTTGTCATGAGGGGTTGTTCCTAATGTTTCTATTTTAGCGAGGTCAAAAAGAGATCCCATTAGTGGCCTACTGATTTTGCTCGATTCCTTTTGTTTTTTTACACGATTTTTCGCTATCTGCAAAGACTAAACAGAGTATTGCGACTCTGTGCTTGTTTGTAAATAGAGAATGAACCAAAGAGAACCAATTCTAAAACAGTAAATGCTTGGATAACAATCAATCAAATGGAGAGAGAAGCAGGCACGACGGATTACAACGGGGGCAAAGGCCTGCGTTAACTACCCTTCACTATCTGCAAAGAGAGAGTACTCCTAATAGAAATGAGGGGGAGGGGGGGCAGCATTCAAAGCAGATCAGTGTGCATAAACACGAAAATGTTTTTACTTACCACGTACTTGACATTCGACAGCTTATGATATTTGCTATTAAAAAACCATTGAAATTCACTAAAAAAAACATAGGTTAGAGACCATATATAGTTAGGAATTAGCATTTAAAAAACCTTGAAAATTAATTGAAAAAACCATAGGTTATAGACCATATATAGTTAGGGATTAGCATTTAAAAAACCTTATTTTACTCACACAAAACCATTGAAATTCCATATATAGTTAGTTGCACTAACTATATATCGCGCACCCGCAATCCACTGCTGATGATGTCACATATTACATCATTCATGACATGGTCAGTGACATCACTGATGACATCACTGATGACATCTCAAATGACATCACTGATGACATCACTGATGACATCTCAAATGACATCACTGATAACATCTCAAATGACATCACTGATGACATCTCAAATGACATCACTGATGACATCACTGATGACATCTCATTTGACATCAATGACCAAATCACTGATGATATCATTCATGTGACAATACAATGCATCTCCTCACACTTTAATATAACCTCTGTTACACCCAGTGTTAAATACAGAGTATAATTTTTGAAACCATTGACACACCAATACTAGTTACTACATACGCACTCAGTGATTCCTATGTTTACACACACATTCACTCATTTACCCATACAATCATTCATACATACAATCACTCATCTTTACAACACTATCATATGCACTCATACACCTATACAGACTCTCACACTCTGTCACTCATCCATGGAGTTACTCACACACCTAGTCAGTCCTGTAAATAATCAATCACACTTCCATTTTCTAATCTATACAGTTAAACATAGAGCACCTTACATTTTGAAACATATACTAACACATACTTACTCTCTTATACAATCATTGATACAAGTACACATTGATCTGCACAGAGTCACACACCTCCCAGCCAGCCACACACACACTCAGTCTCCCATACAAATACTTGGGCAATCAATCAATAACCCATATAGTTACTCATATAGCTACTGACCAACACATGCAGCAGTTTACAGAACAACAGACATAATGATGCACAAATTAAGACAGTTTAGTCACTAACCCATGCACTCAGTGAGACACATTTAATCACTCACTCATACAGTCAGTCACGCACCTACTAAATCCTTCATCCAGACACTTCTACATCTACTCATTCTTCAATATGTAAAACATATTTAAACTTTACAGAAACACACAGTCACTGGATGATGTCATCAGTGATGTCATTTGAGATGTCATCAGTGATGTCATCAGTGATGTCACTGACCATGTCATGAATGATGTAATATGTGACATCATCAGCAGTGGATTGCGGGTGCGCGATATATAGTTAGTGCAACTAACTATATATGGAATTTCAATGGTTTTGTGTGAGTAAAATAAGTTTTTTTAAATGCTAATCCCTAACTATATATGGTCTATAACCTATGGTTTTTTCAGTGAATATATATATATATATATATATATATATGTATATATATATATATATATATATATATATATATATATATATTCACTGAAAAAACCATAGGTTATAGACCATATATAGTTAGGAATTAGCATTTAAAAAACCTATATATATATTCACTGAAAAAACCATAGGTTATAGACCATATATAGTTAGGAATTAGCATTTAAAAAACCTTATTTTACTCACACAAAACCATTGAAATTCCATATATAGTTAGTTGTACTAACTATATATCGCGCACCCGCAATCCACTGCTGATCATGTCACATATTACATCATTCATGACATGGTCAGTGACATCACTGATGACATCACTGATGACATCTCAAATGACATCACTGATGACATCATCCAGTGACTGTGTAGTTGTACTAACTATATATCGCGCACCCGCAATCCACTGCTGATCATGTCACATATTACATCATTCATGACATGGTCAGTGACATCACTGATGACATCACTGATGACATCCACTGACCATGTCATGAATGATGTAATATGTGACATGATCAGCAGTGGATTGCGGGTGCGCGATATATAGTTAGTACAACTAACTATATATGGAATTTCAATGGTTTTGTGTGAGTAAAATAAGGTTTTTTAAATGCTAATTCCTAACTATATATGGTCTATAACCTATGGTTTTTTCAGTGAATATATATATATATATATATATATATATATATATATATATATATATATATATATATATATATATATATACATATATTTGTATATAGTTGTACTAACTATATATCGCGCACCCGCAATCCACTGCTGATCATGTCACATATTACATCATTCATGACATGGTCAGTGACATCACTGATGACATCACTGATGACATCTCAAATGACATCACTGATGACATCACTGATGACATCTCAAATGACATCACTGATGACATCACATCACAACTGAATGAGTGGATGTATAAGTGTCTGAATGAAGGTTTTAGTAGGTGCGTGACTGACTGTATGAGTGAGTGATTAAATGTGTCTCACTGAATGCATAGGTTAGTGACTAAACTGTCTTAATTTGTGCATCATTATGTCTGGTATTCTGTAAACTGCTGCATGTGTTGATCAGTAGCTATATGAGTAACTACATGGGTTATTGATTGATTGTCCAAGTATTTGTATGGGAGACTGAGTGTGTGTGTGGCTGGCTGGGAGATGTGTGACTCTGTGCAGATCAATGTGTTCTTGTATCAATGATTTATAAGAGAGTAAGTATGTGTTAGAATATGTTTGAAAATGTAAGGTACTCTATGTTTAACTGTATAGATTAGAAAATGGAAGTGTGATTGATTCTTTACAGGACTGACTAGGTGTGTGAGTAACTCCAAGGATGAGTGGCAGAGTGTGAGTGTCTGTATAGGGTGTATGAGTGCATATGATAGTGTTGTAAAGATGAGTGATTGTATGTATGAATGATTGTATGGGTGAATGAGTGAATGTGTCTGTAGACGTAGGAATCAGTGAGTGCGTATGTAGTAACTAGTATTGGTGTGTCAATTGTTTAAAAAAATATATTCTGTATTTAACACTGGGTGTAACAGAGGTTATATTAAAGTGTGAGGAGATGCATTGTATTGTCACATGAATGATATCATCAGTGATGTGACCATTGATGTCAAATGAGATGTCATCAGTGATTTCATTTGAGATGTTATCAGTGATGTCATTTGCGATGTTATCAGTGATGTCATCAGTGATGTCATTTGAGATGTCATCAGTGATGTCATCAGTGATGTCATTTGAGATGTCATCAGTGATGTCATTTGAGATGTCATCAGTGATGTCATCAGTGATGTCACTGACCATGTCATGAATGATGTAATATGTGACATGATCAGCAGTGGATTGCGGGTGCGCGATATATAGTTAGTACAACTAACTATATATGGAATTTCAATGGTTTTGTGTGAGTAAAATAAGGTTTTTTAAATGCTAATTTTCTCAAAAGGGGGTGGTGATGAACAGAGTATCTGAGTTAATCAGAACACTCCTACCCAGTCAACAGATCAGGGCTTGATCCATCACCGTTTTTTAGCTCACTGCACCATCCCAGTTCAGAACCTGGCTATATGCAAATTAGTCTGTCCCTGGCCCAGTGCATCATGGGAACAGGGCAGACCAAACTACCAAGCCAATTCTTCACTGGAAAGGAAACAAGCTTCCGGGGACCGGTTTCTGGCATTACAGCCGTCTTCGGCCCGGCTTGCTTAAATGCTAATTCCTAACTATATATGGTCTATAACCTATGGTTTTTTCAGTGAATTTTCAAGGTTTTGTAAATGCTAATTCCTAACTATATATGGTCTATAACCTATGGTTTTTTCAGTGAATTTCATTGGTTTTTTAAAAGCTAATATCTATAGCTGTAAAATGTATTCTTCTTTAAATCCAAAAATATATTTTATATGTTTATTAATAATTTTTTTTAAATATTTTTTTTGTTTCGCTCCCGGTCCGCGAACCGGGAAGCTTCCCGTTAGCTCAATTTGATTCCGCGACCCGGTCCGCGAACCGGTAAGAAATCAACATAGTGACGGTATCGCGTTGCCGCGTAATGCGTCTTATGACGTACTGCGTTAGCGCACCCGGAAGTGTCCCGGGGCGCGGACCGGGGCGCGAAGCTTAGCGACCCGGAAGCTAACCGGGGCGCGTTCCGCAGCGCGTAACATGAGCGTGAGAGGTCATGTGACTTGTTAATAAAACTTTTCATTGGTTCATTTCACTTTTGGTTTCATAATGATGGAAGGCTAGGTCAGGTGACTTAAAAATAACACTTTTCATTGGTTGAGAAGTATTGTTTTTTCCCAAATGATGAAAACCCCTCCTTCTTTCCTCACTCTGACTTTCATCATTGTGAGAGGAAGACCTATTTTGCTTGTTGGAAAATGGCTTCATTGGTAGCTTCAGCTGGTGGACCCCCACCACCACCACCACCTCCTCATGGGAAGAGAGGACCACCTCCCCAGGTCCTGACCAACACTGAGGAGGAAGAGGAAGAAATGGATGAGGAGGGAGAAGAACCACAATTTTTAGAAGAGTTGCCCCGGGTTTCCAGAAAGAAAGCCAGTTTCATCTGGCAGTTTTTTTCAATACCTCGTGGCCAAAAAAAAGTCAACGCGAGGTATGTCACCTGCCTGATATGCAAGGAACAATTGTCCAGAGGGACGGACAAAAAATATAGCTTTGGAAATCACACAATGCACAGGCACATGACGAGGAAACATCCCCTAAATTACAGCCGGGCGGAATTAAGGGATATGCACGACAATCCAAGACCAACTCCTGTGGCCAGACCAACAATACCGGTTTCTCTAACACCAGAAGAGGCACGGGAAACTGTGCCAAATATTCAAGAAAATTTTGGGCACATGATTCACTTATGTATGCACTGTCGTGCATTATTAGCTTGTGGCAACATGAGCATCAATGCACTCAACCTGGCGTATGAACACCATGATTGCCCTAACCGCCCCCAGTAATTTTTTTTTGCTCCTGTTGAGCCCTTTTCAACGCCTGTTTTTTGTTGTTTCCCCCCCAAAAAAAACCCCAAAAAAATATAAAATCGTTCAAAAAATACAAAAAAAACAAAAAATGTTCAAAAAATAAAAAAAAAATATAAAACAACAAAAATATAAAAAAAAAGTTCTTTTCAGAACTACCTTCCCTTTCCAAAAAAATTGCTAGAATGTTTAGCACTCTGGCAAGCTCTATTTCTTTTGGTTCGCTTCCGGGTTAGCTTCCCGGTACGCGGACCGGGAGCTAACCAAAAAAAAAAAAAAAAAAAAAAAAGTGTAAGTATAAGGAAAGGAAACAGAGAGTGATGTTAAAAGAAAGACAGCTATAGGGAGTAAAGAAGAGATACTGTTTAATAGATCTATTTACCGAAGAAAAGACAGAAGAGGGTATAATTGTGAAAAACAAAATAGATAACGAAGTGAAAGAAAAAAAAAGAGAGTATAACATTAACAAAGAAGAGTTTCTTGGAGAATGTGAGTGAATGTTCAAAATAATATTAAAACATGAGGAATAACAGAGAGAAAAAATAGAAAACAGAAAACAAAAAATAACAGAAAAAGATTAATTGAAACAGCAAAGAAATGTAATTAACATAGAGCCATATCATCAACATAGGCAATAAAAGTTTTGCAGCTTTTATTGGCAGAAATGTGTCGCTAAAGCTGCTTTTGTGGCAGAAAACTGCCACTAAAACCACTTTTGCACCAGTTTTCTGCCAATAAAAAGAGCAATAATTTTATTGGCTGTGTTCATAATATTCCCCTTAGTGTGCTTCAACTACACAGAGAAAGCATTATGAACAAGTAGTGATAGAGTGATCAGTCAAAGACACTAAGAGTAATAGAGACGCAGTGAGTGAACAAGAGTGAGGAACTATGAGAAGAGAGGGACTGAGAAAAAGAGTGGAAGGAGTTGAGTAAGTAGGTAATAGAGAAAGGAATGAGGGAAGTAGCAAAGGCAGGAAACTGAGGATTAAAGAAATGAAGCAGTGGAACTAATAGTAGTTAAATGTGATAGAAATGTAACGAAAACAGTACAAAATATTTACCTTATAATTGTCGTTAAATTACTCACTTTTTGTTTTTATACTTTCAATCTGTGAAAGAGAGAACAAACATTTGAAAAATATTAAAAAATGTATTTAAAAATTAGAAAAGACAAGGGAAAAGATTGAAGGACAAACAGTTTTTCAACAACTTTGACACTTACAGAAGCTTCTGCTTCTCCAGGCCCCCTACACAGTCCTAAAGATATACATTTTAAACTAACAGTATCTTGATGCAGATGAAGTGAGGCCTATCTTAAAACATGGTGCATCTTTTGCATTGCTGTTGTTTCAGAAAAGTGTCGCAAGACACTAACATTTTAAATAATTGCTTCAGGATGCCAATAAGATGTCTACTATCCAGAGGTTTGTTTCAGGTGAGGCCTACTCAGGGTTGCAGATGACATTTACACTTGTTGAAGAGTACAGAGGAGATAATACATGTGAAGGTCTACCAATGAAGTGAGTCATGTCCACTGCACTCTTCAACAAAGTCCAAACCTCCTATGTTTCCCTGGACAGACCTAAACTTGATCTGCACAATGTGATTCGTAATGATAGGAAACACAGGTGATGTAATTGAAATACGTGCAATTTATTTTGCTCATTTCACAATCACATCACTTGTGTTTCCTTTGCTTAGGTATCTCATTGTGCAGATGTAGTCTAGCATATGAAAGAATACGCAGAAGTGCAGAACTGCATGCAACAACTTTGACACTTACAGAAGCCTCACCTTCTCCATGCCTCCTACACAGTTCTACATATACATCATAAATGCAAACAGTACAGAATTAATTATACATGTTAAATGGTTTATTTTTGCTGTTCTCAGAATGTATCAAAATTCACTAAAAACAGTGACTTGAAGGTATTCATCATGTAACAGCGGGGAAAAAAAAACACAATCAAAATGATTGTGTTTAAAAAACCCATACAACATCAGAAATGAAAATTCAGAACTCCTTAAAGTTAACTTACTTTCCATGACGTCCAAGGATGTCCTATGAACAGCTTACACTCTTTTGTGCTGTTATTACTTTCAGCCCACCACTTTCTGAAAGAAAATCTCCATCGTTTTTAAAAACACGTTACATGCAATAAATGACTTCTTGCTCTCTACCACAAGTTTCCACAAGGCCAAATCTGGTCAGAGCCATTTATAACTCTTGGATTTCTTGTAAGCCAATCCCGTCATTTGGCATTTCCGCAACTTTCAGAATTAAAATGTTGAAGATCATTTTCACAATCCTGGAATAGTAATATCTTCCCCTTCTTGCTCAGTCATGTTCTACATTTCCTATGACACTGATACTGCTTACTATGAAGCAGACTTACACTACCTCTATGACTACTACAATTATTTAATTCTCTACATCACTTTTAATCACAAAGCAATGTAAAACAGTAGACAGCATTGCAGACTTACATTCCCTCTACTCCATGTTTTGATTGGCTGCTTCAATTAGCTTATAAAAAGAAACAGTTTTTCTGAACTCATTCAAAGTGCACGTATTTCTCCATGATGTCCAGTCCTATGGTTAGAAGTTATGTCTCTGAACTACACTTATCCTCAAGGCCAAATTGTGTAGGAGCCATTAGAACTTCTTGAAATTCCACAGAGCACATCCCGAGATTATTTCCCTAAAATTTTGGTTTTAAAAACACCAGGTAAGAGTTTTTAAGGTCATACGGCAATTTTTTTTTGAAAATTAAAACAGAATCATTGCAGAATGACCAGCCATTTCTAGACTTTAAATAAGCTGTGTAATGTCCTGATGTTATTGAAGGGCCGTCATGATATATAATTGCTGCAGTTACAAAAGTCCTTCCTGATATTGACAACTGCGAAGCTACAAAATTTTTAATTAAAGTTGTCAATTTTGTTCCATCAGGCCTACATCGTTGGAACATTAAAATGACATACTGGCCATATGTTCGTATAAATAATGTGGACATCATTTCAGATTTACATTGGCTACACTCCATGTTGTGATCAGCTGCTTTTACTAGCTTATTAAAGGAGACTGATTTACTGTCTGGCAAAGTTAAATATATAAATCTTTCTGAGTCTACACTAGTAGTACTTGATACCATACAGTTCTCGCAGTCATGCTGCCATTGATAAGAAAGCCCAAACAGCTGATCTACATCTACACCTTCAGCATGTAATACATCAAGCATATACATTAAAAACTCCTGACAATCTTGCTGAATATTTTGAGAGAATTGTGTTTGGCCTGAACATCTGTCTAACAGATTTCGAATTTCAGACACACTTTCTATGTTTCTTCTATCAGTGCTACATTTCTCTAACACAGAATTTAACAAACTGCAAAATCTTTGATCAGAATTGACCACAATCTCTTCTTTTACATTTTCTAGAGAAAACAAAACATTAACCACTACATTAGCATAGCAGTTGACACCAGAACTGTTTTCAAATTGAAAACCAACAACATCTTCAACAGAATCCTTTTTGTTTCTGCTTGTAATTTTAGGTTCATCGACTTTTCGTCTTTTTGCTACAACCTCCCCAGTATTGGTCACATTTCTTCGTTTCCGGCCTACCACACGTTTCTCAAACAAAGGATACTGAGGCAAATGTGGCGCATACTCTCTTCTTAACCTATTGTATTCCTTAACACAATCTAGATCAGCACAAATGTTTGTGACATCACACTCAATCAAGTACAATCCCGATAAAGTTCTAACTCATGACAATGCCACATATGCCATACCCTCCTTGAACACAGAACTGCCAATATTCACCAATGCACTGTCTACACTTAAACCTTGCGATTTATGGATTGTCACCGCATATGCCAAGCAAACAGGAAACTGCTTACGGCGAACATATAAGTCTTTTACAAGCAAAAATCTAGCAGAGCAACGACCAATTAGCTGTACTTCCTCAATGCCATCAAATTTAATTTTAAAAAATTCAATTCCATCTCTATTTCTGTATTTTACAAAATCAACAACATTACCCATTGATCCATTTACCAGACCTCTTTCAACATGTAAATTCCTTCTTAAAATTATACGGCAGTTCAAGCACACATTCAGAGTCTTTTCAAAACCTGCAGTTTTAGATATACTCTTCTCTAATGAATCCAATTTTGTTTTCAGATTCTCAGACAAAATAATTGTTGATCCCATATGCTCTACTCTGTCAATAGCTTCCAGTTTCACAATCTCTTGCTTTTCTAAATGCAACATTTTGTTGTTGAATTTGGCACATTCTGCAAGAGTTGGCATCAAACATATTCCAGATTTCTTATCAGTAATTTTCTGAAAAATATTCTCAGGCACAACATCTTGTTCTGGATATAAATTTGACAGTAATCGTGCATGTAAAGCTTCTTTCCCATGCTCGGTCACTTTTCCAATTCTAACATCTTGTAGAATAGTCTTGTAAACTTCATCCTTCGCCTGACGCATATTTTCATGCAGTTCAGCATAATTGAAGTTTAACCATATATTGACGTTGCCAATGCTGCCTAGGCACTTCCTGGTATCTTCATGCGTGAGCATTTTGAACACAGGTTGCCCTTTCACTGGTGTCAGCTGCAGAAGATCTCCGAAAACAATGATGTGTTTGCCACCAAATAACACATCATACTCTGTTTTGAGAACTTCTTGCATCCTCAAATGCACAAAGGCAAGCATGACATTGGAAACCATGCTTACTTCGTCAATGATAAGAAGTTTCATTTTCCTCAAGATTCTTGAAACTTCAAAACAAGCATCTCCAGATAGCTTGTGATATTGTAATTTGTTGTCATGCTCCACTGGCAGCATCAGTAAACGATGTAAAGTAATCCCTTTAATGTTATGTGCTGCCAGTCCAGTTGGAGCGGTGACAACACAAGACAGCGATGACTCTGTCCTTTCCTGCAAATAGCATGAAATTGCTTTAATGAGGAAACTTTTTCCAGTTCCCGCTTCTCCACTCACGTACAGTCGGACAGGCTTCAACGACGTACATGAGCACTCTTTCTTGTCATGACTTAATCCATGATCAATTTGCATGGTAACTTCGTCATATATTTTCCTCTGCTCAACGTTGAGTTGTCTTTCCAATTCTTCTAAGTTAACCGCATCCTCCTGAGCATGTGCCATGGCTCTTTCCACTTCATTCATGGCAGTGGCAGCTTCATTTTCGATAACAGGTCCTCCTAGTGGATCCTGACTCAATGAAGCAGAACTCTGACTGTCCTGAGAACTGTCTCTGGCAATCTCGGCTGCAATCGTTGCTTCCTGCTCAATTTCCGCATTCAACATTTCTACATATTTGGGAAAAGCAGGACATTCTATGGTCTCCTTGGCGGCATTGAAAGAGTCTTCGTAACAGAGGAAATCTCCAAGCAGTTCCTCTTCTGCACGCCAAGGCTTGAAAAGTTGCAAAAGTGCTAAATAGAAAAACTCCTTTTTTTCAGGAGATTCGCCACTCAATTTTCGATGGTTTACCAAGTGGCATTTTCTTTGCTTGACCAGACATCCCTCACTTCCTATTACAGCATACACTCCTTTCTCAGTATCTTCTTTGATGTTCCTCTTGAATATGTAATTTTGAAGAACCTCATACAGACAAACATTGTCGAGGTGACTGCTTCTATTTGGATAATATGTATCCAACATGTTGGTCTTCAAAATGTCGGTATTGTTTGGCTCCTTTTCCGCCAAATACTCAATTTCCCGCACAGGTTTCAGAACTCGATTACGCGTTGCAGCAAGACCAAGACTCGCCCAAACGATACTCCTGGACTTGGCATAGAGACTTGCTGAAGACAACCGGTCAGAGCATTCGTAAGCTCCGATTTCTCGATGCGACAACATCTTCAGACTGAAACTGTACAACTTCTTGCTGAGGCTCTTTTCATGGGAAATGTCCTCCCACATATCCTTCAATTCTGTCTTCTCTTTTTTGGTGATGTAAGACGTCACATACCGAGCCACAGCCATACAGTTATCAGCCACAAACTGTATATCCATGTTAGCATTCCACATGGACAAAATCACCGGGTTGTAGTCGTTGATGTACTTGGACTCTTCGTTCCTCTTCAAATTGTATGTGTTTTTAGGTGATTTCTTCATGACATTATGTCGCAGCGAAGACATCAAACTGTTTACTCTTCCTTTAGAAATCACCGGTCGTGGAAAACCGAAACGACATTTGGTGTAGAACTTGTCCTTGTTTCGGAATTTACGACGGCAGTACTTTCCACATCGATGGCTTTGGAAACGCAGAACTTTTTCTCTTAGGCTTTTCTTCTCCTTTGCGTTTGGAACAGCACACGTAGAATACTGTTGGATGAAACTCATCACTGAGTCTTCTGGATCCGTTCCAAATTTAGGTGCATCCTTGATCCACAGCAACATATGTATATGAGGAGCACCTCTTGCTTGGTACTCCTTTCTCCAGAAGAAATCCAACACCTCTCCAAGAGGTGGATTCTTCTTATTCATGATGAAAGACATCATAGCTTCAAATCTATGATTGAAGTACCTACATACATTGACTGGATCCAAAGAGCACAGTTCTCCGGGTGTCTTGAATTCGATGTTATCTACGTTAGCATTTGCCTCTCGTAGAAATTCAAGTAAGTCTTCCCAGCCATACTCGGCACAGCTCAGAGTGAGGAACCATGTGGGAGTACCTAAGTTCCTCAGCATACATTTTAAATCACCATGACGACGGTACCAGTACTCATTAGTACCACGCTGACACGCCATGAGATTAATCAGGTGAGAATCCAAAATACTGTCTTGGACATTGACTTTATCCATAAAGTCACTTGCCGAGATGTTTTGCATGTGTATACCACTTTTCAAGATGTGGTTCACTGCATATGACAGTCCAGACAGATCGCTTTCAAACAGGAGATGAAACAAATAGGGAATGCATTGTCGAAACCTAGCATCTCCTGCATACAATCGCAAAGTCCGGTATTCAGAAGCAGGAATTTGATGAGGTCGCTCATCATATCTTCCTCCCTGACCTGTTGGAAAAAGCTGTGGGAAACACCGAGCTTCCAAACTTTCCTCCCAAACACTAATGGGACTCCCTTTGGCTTGTTTCATTTGAAACAACTCAATAGCATTCCCCATGACTTCCTTGGAATGCAAAGGATGAACACTATAATGTTCATATATTTCTTCACTAGTAGAGGGTTCTACTTTCTCAATTTGACCAGCACACAAATCGCTATCCTCTTCCTCACTTACTTCCTCTTCTGCAACATATACATTCTTATAGTATTCATTATTTTTTTTCAAATACAATGTTGCCTTTTTAACTTTCCTAACATCTACTAAATCTTGCCATATTTTCTTATTCTTTGTCGGAACCCCATTAACTAAGATAACCAGAGGTTCCTCTTCCACTTTTTCTACTCCAATTGTGTTAATGTTTTTCTTCAAATCTAGAGGCAAATAAACAACTCTTCCCTTTAATCCTCTCTGTAAATCTGATGGAGGCAATTTCCCTGTCTTTGGCTCCATTCTTACAATAGCCTGAAAGGGATGGATACTTTGAATCAAAATAGATTCATAAGTATTTAAATCCTTCAATTCAGAAGGACTCTCAACCAATTCCAGATTATTATGAACTGCTCTAGCAGGCATCTGGTTTTGATTTAATTTGCAACAACAATAAGTACACACACGTTGATCCAATCCCAAATCAAAACAATTTTCTACCATCAAGTATGTTGCGAAATCCTTCCATTCACTATTATCTTCCCTTTCACTTTTTGCATATAAATCCACTAACTTAGTCTGATTCTTATAATAAGTGCGTCGACAACACACACAAGTGAAATTAGGCCTCTCACTTGATTTCACCTCAAACGTCGCAATTTCCCTCTGGAAATTATCTGTACTGGAAACCTGTACACTATCTTCCACATGACCCTCTTCTTCTTGCTCAATTTCAACATTCTCCTCTTTACTTCCAAAGTAACAAAACTCAATTTCTTCACATATATTCTTCACATCTTTTTCAGAACCATGCAAAAGAGCAGCGCATAATTGTTTAAGCATAATTGCTGGACTCTTAGCATAATACAACATTCTAACTAATTTCCTCACTTTATTATGATGCACTGCTAGCATCCTGAAATGATGAAAAACACTCTGGCATACTCTCCTGGAAAGACAAGCCAGTGAATGACCATGCAAACCTGTCACTTCTCTTACTCTGCAAGGATCTAATTCTTGCAACAACCTTATTTTCTGCTTCAAACTTTTCTTATTAAATGACCGTACAAAATCACAAAGCAAATTGATGGAATCCTGTCGCACACTGCAAATACTACTACACTTCCAGGTGTACACAGGACCCTTAGCACGTCTTCCTAAAACCTCATTACCTAACACCTCTTCTGCCTCTGTTGTCACAAGTTTTTCTTTTTCAACTGGACAACCATCTTTCACCTCATAAGCACGACCACTGGTATCAACTGCATGCACCAAATCATTATCCTGGAAATAACTCTCCTCATTAAAAAATGCCTCACAGCTTGAACTATGCATCCATTCTCCAGAAAAAACTTCACAAAAATTACTATGATTAACTATTCTCTTCCATCTACTATTTCTTTTGAAATCATAAATTGCCTTGTTTAGCTTCCTAATTCTATTGATTATCAAAATAAATAACTTACGTTTAATTTCAAATGCCTGATCAATAACTTTCTCAACTTTTTTTTTTCTCTTATAAAAAACCAGTTTCTGTTGACCTTTCTTAATATTTTTTAACAAATTGCCAATTATCCTGTTGCGGAACATTCGTTTACGAATCTCCCTAAACTGTTGTTTCCTTCTACTATCATGCACAGAGTTATCTCTTGCTCTAGCAGTAACATTTTTGATTGGCCTTTCCTTTCCATTTGAATTCCTTCTCGTTTTATGGACTGAAACATTTTCTGTAGTAATATTTTTTTTACTACACATATTTCTTATGAAATGTTTTGTGCTCTTACCCGGTGCTTTCTTCGTGACTTGACAAATCTTTTTGTTAGAGGACTGCTGCTTATTTTCTTTCACCTGCTGTCTTTGACGTTTTGCAGCCTTTCTCTGTCTTTCTATTGTTGGCATGGTGAAATCTTGAAATGATCTGCATTTGAATCTGTGGTAAAATATAATAAAAAATGTTATTAACCATTATTACCAAACAGTAAAACAATAACAGTGATCAAAAACTTAACACACTACTTGACATTTTAAATAGAAGATTTTTTAGTCCTTGCAAATTTACAATACAGAAATAGCAGAAAAGAAATGACATTTATATTTATGTTACCTGTGCTATTTTATATGTGAATCTGATCTAATTTTATGAGCATATTTTAATATTTTATTGAAGACACTACACATAACCTGCTTTTGAAGGTGTCTTTATTTTTAAATTAAACGGTTTACCTTTTTACTTTTTATTAATTATAAATTTTAAAAATAAATGTTTATATTTCCATAGGCTCAAGCAGGTCAGCTTCCCATCCTATGTCATATAATTCGGACAAATCTGCATCCTCATCACGCTCTTCTTCATCCTCAGGATTTAAATCATCCAAGGGATCAACATCCACTGATGTTTCAATTACAAGTTCAATGATGAGGTCAAAATCAACTGATTGCAGATTGTCGCTCATGTTGAGGTTGTCTTTATCTTTAAAGAAAGATAACTGTGGTATATAAATAAATAATACCGGATCTAGGTTTGTCTGGACATAGCAATAACAGATAGCTCAATAAATAAGAGTCAAGATTCGAGGTAGTAGGAGTTTGCAGGTTTAATACAGCATAAAGGACAGGAACAGGACAACCTGCACGGGAACAGGATGGCAGCGCTGCCGGGGGCAGGATCAGAATCGGCGTAAGGGAATGAGTCACATTTAATAGCAGTGCACAAGCATATATATTAAAACAGTTACATTACAATGAATTACAGTAGGCGGAGCAGTGGGTGTGGTCAATAGCAGTCGCGAAAGATAAGGGTGAAAATGGGTGTAACAGGGGCGTATACATAGACATGTGATGTAAACGTAACAGAATATGTCATAAATGGGGCGGAAACATGGAGGGGGCTACCTAAGGAGCCGGGACCTCTAACCTAATGGTGCGCGCAAACTGACAATGACGTGTTACTAGGAGAAGCTGGGGGCTATGAACTCTGTGCTAGGAGTAGAGACTGAAGTCTGGAGAGTCAGGGCGACATGTACCTAAACAGTATCTAGTATCTGATGTTTAGAGAACATGTTGATAGAATCCAAAAGTTATCGGGGTAAAGGCTAACAGACTCTAAGACTGGAGCATGCATTATTCTACATGTAGTGCGTGATGAAGAATATTAAATGACCATTAAATGCAGTATTTCTCTTACATGGAGACGTAAAGGCTAGACAATGACGGAAACTATTGATGCGATTCAGTAGCTTAGGAATGCAGAGAAGGAGGGCTGGACTGATAACTAGAATCATAACATACTCTTGGCAGACTCAGAGGCAGAGCCAGGCTGAGCCGGGCACTGTGAGGCAGGAAGTAAGTGAAGGGTCGAGGATACAGGTGGGGGCTGTATCGCTCCTCAGCGAGGCTCAGGAGACAGGAGCTGAATCTTGTGTCCGGGCCCTTTTGAGGCCTAGAAACGGGGACTTTACAATGAAATAACGTGCACACTGAGAAACGTGGCAACGTAACTTTACATAGGCCTGATACTCGTAGTTTTCACGAGAACTGGAAACTGGCATACTAGTGATGGACACAACTGTAATTGCGTCTTTAATCTAACATGGGGGATACATATGCATATTTAATCATGCACACATAACATAAGATGGAGGACGCGTAGGGACACAGAACATGGCAAAATTTACTTTTCCACATTCCCTCCTTGTCACTACGTTTCCATCAGGAAACATCAATATTCATGATACCATCTATCATTTCATACAGTATCATTTGCTCGTCTCGAATTTCTTGGAACGGGATTTAGGACGGGACTCGGGACTAGGAATACAAGATGTAGCACAAATGCCGCAAATCGCAGGGCCACATTGTAAACAGAGGCAGCAACTGAATATGATCGCTACTGTAATACCCAGAAATGACAATACTTTCCATCCCCAGGCGGAAATTATATTCCAGAACCAACCGGACCATGTCCAGGTGCCTGGATCTTGGTGTAACATATGGGCAATTTTATGGAGTCTGGTAATAGCTGAATAAACAGACGGTGCGTTATTAGGAATGAAAATGCAGCAACTAGATCCGATGACTCTACATGCCCCGCCCCTATCGGCCAGTATGACGTCAAGGACGAGACGATTCTGGAGCACGACAATTCTCATAAAGGATTGTTCTTCGGTTAAGTTACTTAGAGCAGAAGTAGTCTCAATCACTACTGCTTCAAGGGTTCTGGTTAATCTACGTATCAGTTTACTATTCACGACAATACCTAAGTAGGGGAAGACACCTTTATTGATGTCTATGTATTGTTCTAGAGCAGTTTCAGTATAATCGACAATCGGGAAATTTCTC
Source organism: Lissotriton helveticus (assembly GCF_964261635.1). Classification (NCBI taxonomy): domain Eukaryota; kingdom Metazoa; phylum Chordata; class Amphibia; order Caudata; family Salamandridae; genus Lissotriton; species Lissotriton helveticus. The sequence continues at coordinate 399,335,390 of NC_136059.1, read as the reverse complement.
TTTTGTCTAGTATGTACTAGGAGGGAATTCCTATGATAGTCAGGTGGGGCTAGGAAAACTGGTGGCAGTAGGAAGGCAATGTAACATGTACCATCCCAATCAAGGGGCAGACGAACATATGCGGTCTGACCACAAACAAAATAAGAATGACGGGAAGCTTTAAAAATAGATTTCCCACTGTCACTATACTTGACGATAGTAGTACAATCACTATGGCCTACATGTACGGAACCATTATTTCGGACACATAATTCACCTTTGACTGGTAGTACTGAAATAGCAGGTAAGTCTGGAGTAGAATCAGACTGAACATTCAGGACCATAAAATTCGAAGAATAATTACCTAAATTATAAACTTCATTTTCTAGATCTAACCCTGTTCTGTGGGGAAGACCTTGCTTGTCTGGGAAACATGTACTGTTCAGAAAAGACATATCTGTTGAGGATGACGTTAACGTGGACCATGCTCCACACGAACCATTATGTGAAAATGGATAAGGAAAGAGTGGCAGAACTCCCTTCGGTGTCTGGAAAGGGGGGAGTCGACCACACACCCAACAATTAGTGGCATTGCTGGTCTGGTGTGAATAATGTAACATGCGGATAAAAGAATTATTACGCATAGCAAGACGATATGAGAGTTCATGAGGAGGCAAATCACTAAACGTGTGCTCTACTGTAACATTAGCAGACTTATTTACATGAGAAACTGGAAAATACAAATAAAATGCATAACTGGTGCAGGAAATCATAATGCTGAAATATAGCAGAAAACATAAAATAATAGTGCAACTTCTAGAGTTCTCACTAACTCTCTCTCTGTGGGGGTCTATTATATACATGTCAGAAACCGGTCTAACCGTTTCACCTAGGGGAGGACTTAGACAATCAAACTGGCTGACTTATTTTACTAGACCTTAGTTTAAGCTTATACTCCTGCTGCGGAGTTTTCTCTAACAGGGAAGGGTTCGTAGCAATGTCTTTTGCGGGACAGTCCTTAAGAATAGTACTTTGGCAGTCTTTAGAATCCTCGGAAATGTTCTTTGAAACAGGTTTCAATCCAAAAAATCTTTTCACATGAGACAGATGCACCCAGCCCTTCCTGCCTTCCAGCTTGACGGCAGTACGGGTGGCCAGGAGGACCTGTCGGGGTTCCTTCCAGCGAGGCTCCAGCGGACTTGAACGATCAAAATTTCGGACAAGAACCATGGATCCGGGAACGATTTCATGCGGTGCCACCTCGGTATTGTCTGGAAATGCGGCAGCAACCTGTGAACGACAAGAGTTGAGGGCAGACATCAAGGAAGCTAGGTAATCTGTCAGCATATTACTTGAAACATCGGTAATACTTCGAGGTCTAGGTGTACCCCACATGTTAGGGGGGCGGCCGAATACGACTTCATACGGGGACAGACCTGATCTGGAGTGTGCGACCATGCGCATATAAAATAAAGCGACTGGCAGAGCTACTAGCCAGTCCACACCTTTCTCTTTACAAATCTTGGCAATACGGATTTTCAGGGTCTGATTATGTCTCTCTACTAGACCAGCTGCTTCAGGGTGGCGTACACAATGGAACTTCCACTGGTACCCTAACAAAAGGGAAACATGTTTCATCAACTCGGATGAGAATGGCTGGCCGTTATCAGAATATACGACTCTAGGGAGTCCATAACGGGGGAAGAACTCACGAACCAACTGCTTGGCAGTGGTCGCGGCTGTGTAATCTGGGACTGGATATGCTTCTGTCCACCTGGACAAAGCGCATACAACTACGAGAACATACTTGAAACCTCGACATCGCTCCATCTGAATATAATCCATTTGGAGGACTTCAAAAGGGTGGTCAGGGGGCTGGAATCCACCTTGTTCCACCGGGACACTTTTACCTGGATTAAACTGACAACATATCATACAGGTACGGACTTTCTGCTTGGCTGCAGCTCGTAAATGCTTGTTGAACCAAATGTTCTGGATACTGTCTAACATGGCTTTTTCTCCTAAATGTGCTGGACTATGTGCGGTATTGATAATGACTTGAACCATAGAGTCGGGGAGAAACCATGTGGCTTTACCCTTCGTTACCCATCCCTGATCTGTCTGGACCCCTCCTTGTTCGGACCATTTCTTGATTTCCTCGGGAGTAGCATGTAACTGGATATCTATGACATCTTGAGTGGGGTCCTTAACTGTCATGCATGTAGTCGGATCTGGAGTGTATGTCTGTGTCGGATTAACTGAAATGTCTGGAGTCTGTGCTGTAAGCTTGGCTGTGCGATCTGCTAGATCATTACCTTGAGAAATAATGTCAGTAACTTTCGTATGTGCTTTGCATTTCATGATAGCAATAGATGTCGGTAGGTGTATGGCATCTAACAGAGCTTGAATAAGGAGACCATGCTGAATCTTGGTTCCATGAGAAGTCATGAAACCTCTCTCCTGCCAGAGCACTCCAAAGTCGTGTACGACTCCAAATGCATAACGTGAATCTGTGTAAACATTAACTTTCAGGTTCTTGGCGTGTATGCAGGCTTGTGTCAGAGCAACTAGCTCTGCTGCTTGAGCAGACAGGGTGTCAGTACGATGTGTTTCAATAACTTCAGTGTCAGTAGTCACTGCATACGCGGCTACTAGTTCTCCTGTACTTGTTCTCATACATGAACCATCCACATAAAGTGTCAGGTCGGGATCTGGTAATGGAATATCTGTCAGATCTTGTCTTGGCTTAGTCATAATGTTAACTACTTCCACACAGTCGTGTGTGGCAGGATTTGAATCAACTGACGGTAACAGTGTAGCAGGATTTAGAACGTTGCAGCGTCTGATTTCTATGTGTGGCTGGAACAGTGTCAATTCATAACCTGTTAAACGTGCAATTGTCAAGTGCTGAGTCTGTGTTCGGTTTAAAAGAACTTCCACGGAATGTGGAACTTGTACTGTCAAGGAATGTCCTAATACTATGGAATCACTTTGTCTGATAGCTAGTGCTGTGGCTGCAACTGACTTGAGGCACGCAGGCAGAGCCTGGGCTACTGGATCTAATGTGCTCGAAAAATAAGCACAGGGCTTGTATTGTCCTGCTTGATCTTGTGTGAGAACAGATAATGCTGTACCTTCACGTTCTGTGACGAAAAGTGTAAAAGGCTTACTGTAGTTCGGTGTAGCTAGAACAGGAGCTTGGCATAAAGCTTTCTTTAACTCATTAAAACTAAGTGTATGTTCAGATGTCCAAGGGAGGACAGTCGATACGGCTGCCTCCTGTGTCGTTAACTGTATCAGTGGTTTAGCTAGAAATGCATACTGAGGAATCCATTGTCTGCAGTAAGAAGTGAGGCCGATAAAAGCACGTACCTCCTTCTGGGTCTTGGGCTGAGGAAGACTCGCTATTAACTGGATACGGTCAGGTGTCAACTGCCTACCCCTCTTGGACAGCAAGTGGCCTAAGTAGATCACTTGCTGGACACAGAATTGAAGCTTAGAAGGGGACACCTTGTGCCCCATCTCTGCTAGGAAATACAAGACTGTAAGGGATGCTCGTTCGCAAGCACGTTCAGAACGGGCTGTGATCAGTAGATCATCGACATACTGGAGCAGGGCAGTGTCAGTTGGCATGTGAATGTTGTCTAGTTGTCTCTTAAGTGCTTGACTGTAAATACTAGGACTTTCTGTGAAACCTTGAGGAGCTCGTGTAAACATATAGCTCCTTCCATTTAAACAAAAACCGAAAAGAAACTGGCTGTCTGGATGAATGGGGACACTAAAAAACGCGTTCTTGAGGTCTATGACTGTAAAAAATGAGGCTTCAGAATCAATGGCTGTCAATAGGGAAGAGATATCTGGGACAACTGGGTACTGGGGAATAATACATTTATTAAGTTCTCGTAGGTCAATCACTAATCGATATACTGGGGGTGCATTTGGATCAGTACGTTTCATGACTGGAATGATCGGAGAATTACATACATTGGAGTCAGTTTCTACAACTACTCCTTGAGCGATGAGCTCGTCAATAATTTTGGATAAGGCTGCTACAGCCTCAGGTGGCAATCTGTACTGTCTGATTCGTGGTAACACTACACCTGGTTTGAGAGTCACACGATGGGGTGTGATTTGCATATAACCAACATCAGTTGGACCTTGCGCCCATAGATGCTGCGGAACATTAGACAATCTAGGATCAAAATCTCGTAATACATAGTGGCCCTTGAAGTCACGTAGGAACAATCGTATTCCCTCTGGGGAACAGCAAATAACTGCACCTAATTCTTTCAGTGTTTTAATGCCTAATAAATTTTCTGGACATGACTTCGTAAGTAACAGATCAGTAGTGCGGGACAATGGACCTACTTCTAGAGTAACTGGCTTAGATATCTCGTTTACAATAGGCTTTCCTGAAAATCCAAGGGAAACATTTCTAGAGCCTGAGAGCGGAGCCCCTGGAACTTCGGCGTGACTGATGGTGGTCCTACTTGCCCCTGTATCAATCAAAAACTTTCTGTCTTTCCCTAATACTTGACTATGAACATAGGGACCCTCTTGATCTACAGGTATCTCGATGAGAGGCAAGCCTACCTCCCTCTCTAGGCTGTTTCATGAATATGGCTGATACTCTGGATACTCGGACTGTGCATACTGGTACATCTGCTGTGTAACATGCTGTGTTGCAGCAATAGGCTGCGGTGCTGGAACTGTCTGTTGTGCATTCTGTGGCTGAGAAGTCTGTGAAACTTGTTCTTGTCTAGGCGGACGTGGTCTTTCTTTAGTCTTACCGGTAGCTATATTGTGTTTCAGAACTGCACACTCGTTTATGAAATGACCTGGCTGTTTACAATAATTGCATGTCCCTTTAACGGGAGCTGTAGGATGACTGGCTTGATTCGGACCCCTCTTCTGACTGTCTTGAGGAACAGATTGTGCAACTAGTACTTTCATTTTCGTGTCTTTCATACGTTTCCTTTCATGATCTTGTTCTTCTCTGATTCTATTCTGGTGGTATTGAAGCATCTGTAACATCTGGGACGGGGTATTAGCTTGCCAGGTACTTTCGACTTTCAAAACTCGATTCTTAACTTGTGGACTTGAATTCTCGACTAATTTAGTAACAAAAAGATGAGGGTATGACTCGCTACTCGTCTTGAGGCCACTGTTTATACTAAAACATTTCTCGAATCTAGAATAAAAATCACTAGTGTCTTCGTCTTGTTTCTGTTTACAGGCTGAGATTGCATCCCAGTCTTCCTTTTTAGTGGCTAATAATCTGGGCAAAACTTGTATTAACAGTTCAGGTAATTCTTTACATTTCTCTCCTAGACCGGTACCTGGTACTCGTATCTTATCTTCAGCTTCGAGAACTGCCCAATCGATCTTTTTCTCTCCCACCTCCCAATCTTTTTCCTTGAGTTTCTCGTATACCCCTGCGGGCAATAAGACTTTTAACATTTTAATTATATCTGGATACGTGTATTCTCCCATACGGAGCATGTCTTTTAATTCTCGGTGGAACCCTGCTGGATCTTTGTCATGACAGGGAATTAATTTCTTCATCTCTAAGAGTTCCATCTTTGTAATCGGAGTGTAAACAAACACTCGTTGCATTTCACCATCTGTTGTCCTAACTGGGTGTACTTCTCGTAACGGATTCTGTCTGTCTATGTAAAACGGTTTACTTTCTGGAGGTGAGACATGAACAAAATGCGGGTTCAAAAACGTTCTATATTTGTGGCGCTGTTCTAGGATGACACTAATTAAATCGGTACCTAAACCTTTCCATCTATACTGGAGTAACTCGTTCAGGACATCGTGTAACGGACCTGGATCAGAATGTTGACCCTCATACAGAGTAATGAGGTGTTGGATCATATACATACCCACCAGTCGTTGCTCGGCTGGGGGCAGTTTCAGAAACATTTGTGCCACTATTTCGTCTGGAAAAGTGGTAGAATCAGTAATCCATCGGACTGCTGATCGAGCTAGTTCTTGTTCATGCATAGTACTTAACTCGCTATAACCGATTCGTGATTTCAGAATGTGATCGGTAGCTTGAAATACTTGTTCCAGAGAACCTTGTTCTGGTGCTGGATGATGTAAAACTGACTTGTGTTCTAGGCGCAAATGGCGATCTGGAAATCTAGATTTTCCTACATACGCTATTCTAGTGGGATTCTCGTCGTCTACCTCTTCAGTAGAAGAGTCATTTTCTTTCTCGTTTACTTGTGCTGCTTTACGTTGTTCGTGTAACTTTAGTATTTCCTTACGAATTTTCTTGTACATACTCTCTATACTACTGATAGTCTTGTGCTTACCCTCGGCTATATTATCACTCCACCTTGTCAGGATTTTCATTTCGGCCTGATCTTTAGTCGGGTAATCTTGTTCTCTTATTAGACAATTAATCAGAAACTTTAATATCATGAGCTGGATCTCAGCTTTCCTTTGAGACATGGCTTCACCAATACTTTCTGGATCATCCCCTGTACGGATGAAACGATATATTCTGTCTAGATCTCCTTTCATATCTGGTAGGGTGTCTAAATACCCGGTCACCCGTCTTACACGGATGGAATATATTACTGTACTATCATCACCTGCAACTGGATCATAGCGGCATTCAGTGAGAGCTCGTCGGATTTCTGCAACGGACTTAAATTTGGGCGTACGCTGTAACGCACATTCATGTAACTCGGCCAACGTTCTACGTTGGTGCGGTGGCGGGGTACCAGGAGGACCTCCTCATGCGGCCCCTAAACTGGAATCGTCGACTGATACTCTTCGTACTAGTGCGGCGGGAAATTGCAATGTAGGCTGGACCGGGGGTACCGTAGCGGGTACTCCGGTGACTGGAGGAGCAGGATTTACATTATTTACAGGAGCTGGTGGAACAGGATTTGCATATTCTGGGACTGTGTCGTCCAAATAGGACGAGATGAAAATATCAGCTGCGGTCGGTTTGTGACGTAGCTTAGTCGGAACTAGTGGTGGCGGAAAATTACTGGATGCCTCCGGGGTCGCTTTTGGCAAGCCCTCGGCAAGAAGAGGATACATACCCTTAATAAGGGCATTCCCCTGTCTGTCTGACTGTTCTGTTTTAACTCGTTCACCTATCTCGATTAGTTCCCTTTCTTGGGCTCGTTCTAAGGATTCTCTACTTAGTTCTGACTTTCTGATTTCTTTTTCGGTTCTTTTATGAGATTCTTTGCGCCATAACTCGATGGCATCTTTCTGTGACTGTCTGGCTTTCTTTTTCCATAATGCTTCTTCTACTCGCATGATGCACTCGGCATCCCATGTACCCGATACGGGCCATCTATACTTTTCTTCTAACTGTTTGGTATACTCTACCCATAAATCTAGATATAATATGGCACTTATGCCATGCTTTTGATACATAAAATGACCTGGACTGTCCCTAGGCGGGACAGGAACTGCTGCTTCTAGCAGACCTTTTCTGGTTTTTAACTGACGTAATTTCGAGAATAAAGGCATGACTGAACTGTAATCTAGACACAATACAATACACAACGAACACGATAACTACACCACTTTCATACCACGACATTAAAAATACATGAAGAACATTTAAAATAACAGTTCGAACAGAATACTACCTGGAATACTCAGAATACATAAATTTTCTCGAGAAACAGAACTGACTAGAACAGAAACTAGATGCACTGCTGAAACAGTACGAAACTTACCGGTCTCATAAAGAGACACGTCAGGACCCGCATCCACCGAAGTGGACACTTCGTTTTTGGGGGTCTGTGTACCACCAACCCACGGACCAGAGTCAATTAGATTGACCCTGTCTAGATACTACCCCAGCAATGGTACTCACCGGGCAGCAAGAACGGAAGGCCTCGGACTGGACTGGACTGCTTCGACGCCGGACGGACGAACTTCGGACTTCAGTTACGGGTGGGCCTCCGGATACCTCGGACCTTGGACTCTCGGCTTGGGCTCTGGTCGGGACTCGCCGCGTTCCTCCACCGCCTCGTCTGGATGCTGGACCGCCCCCTCCGTCTCCTCCGTGGGCCTGAGGGATACTTGAAGCAGAAATATCTGCACGTGCACGGTATGGTTCCGTCACGGCTGCAGAGGGTTAGGGGGCCGGCGTGGCTTCACCGGCGCGTGGGGAAAGGGCAAGTCCCTATTCGGGCGCCATTATGTGGTATATAAATAAATAATACCGGATCTAGGTTTGTCTGGACATAGCAATAACAGATAGCTCAATAAATAAGAGTCAAGATTCGAGGTAGTAGGAGTTTGCAGGTTTAATACAGCATAAAGGACAGGAACAGGACAACCTGCACGGGAACAGGATGGCAGCGCTGCCGGGGGCAGGATCAGAATCGGCGTAAGGGAATGGGTCACATTTAATAGCAGTGCACAAGCATATATATTAAAACAGTTACATTACAATGAATTACAGTAGGCGGAGCAGTGGGTGTGGTCAATAGCAGTCGCGAAAGATAAGGGTGAAAATGGGTGTAACAGGGGCGTATACATAGACATGTGATGTAAACGTAACAGAATATGTCATAAATGGGGCGGAAACATGGAGGGGGCTACCTAAGGAGCCGGGACCTCTAACCTAATGGTGCGCGCAAACTGACAATGACGTGTTACTAGGAGAAGCTGGGGGCTATGAACTCTGTGCTAGGAGTAGAGACTGAAGTCTGGAGAGTCAGGGCGACATGTACCTAAACAGTATCTAGTATCTGATGTTTAGAGAACATGTTGATAGAATCCAAAAGTTATCGGGGTAAAGGCTAACAGACTCTAAGACTGGAGCATGCATTATTCTACATGTAGTGCGTGATGAAGAATATTAAATGACCATTAAATGCAGTATTTCTCTTACATGGAGACGTAAAGGCTAGACAATGACGGAAACTATTGATGCGATTCAGTAGCTTAGGAATGCAGAGAAGGAGGGCTGGACTGATAACTAGAATCATAACATACTCTTGGCAGACTCAGAGGCAGAGCCAGGCTGAGCCGGGCACTGTGAGGCAGGAAGTAAGTGAAGGGTCGAGGATACAGGTGGGGGCTGTATCGCTCCTCAGCGAGGCTCAGGAGACAGGAGCTGAATCTTGTGTCCGGGCCCTTTTGAGGCCTAGAAACGGGGACTTTACAATGAAATAACGTGCACACTGAGAAACGTGGCAACGTAACTTTACATAGGCCTGATACTCGTAGTTTTCACGAGAACTGGAAACTGGCATACTAGTGATGGACACAACTGTAATTGCGTCTTTAATCTAACATGGGGGATACATATGCATATTTAATCATGCACACATAACATAAGATGGAGGACGCGTAGGGACACAGAACATGGCAAAATTTACTTTTCCACATAACAACAATGAGATGTTGCAGAGTAAGAGACAAATCTCAGAGATTATAATAGTAAAATTGTTTAACAAGAGTAATATTTTGCAGCTATTATTTAGCCATGTCCAGCAATGCTGAGCAGGTGAAGACTATGTCTAAATTTTCAGTGAACAGGACTCATCTCTTCTTAACCTTGGATAAGCCTCACCGACTCTGTGTGTCCTGCACATACTTAAATGTAAAGGGGCAGATTTATGTTAAATGGCACATCCCCAGGCATGCACCAGTTAACGTGCACCACTACTCTGCCACCCATGGTGTGCCGTATTTACAATCAGATAGGAGAAAGCTTCGTCAAAACCCTGCGCCTGCTTTAAGCAGGCATAGGTCTTGACACAACATTGTGGAGATGGGGCACCCCTGAGCCTTGCTTGAGCTGCATCGCACTTGCGATACAACTCCAGCAATCACTACCTTTACAGCACAGATACGTCACGCATCTGTGCCATTTTTGCCCCATGATGCCCCGCATTGTAAATGCAGCACACCATGGGTGGCGGAACAGCGGCGCAGGATGACTGACACATCCCTGGTGATGCACCAGTCATCATAAATCTATCCCTAAGCTTCTTATCTTGTTACAGATGAACCGCCATATGTAGCATGAAACTATTTTGCATTTCCTAAATAGCGAATTTTAAGGAATAAATAGCAATTCTTTACCATTCCTAATTTGCAATGAGCAAATTGCTAATTGCAAGTTACCCATTCATTTCCATGGGCTAGGAGGCTCATAGGAATGAAGGTTTAATTTGCGATTAGCAATTTGCTCATCACAAATTAGGAATTTTTCCAAGGGTGCAGGGGTGTCTCAAGAACACCCTGCTGCACCCCTGAAAAAGAAATTTGGGGGCATATGGCACACATACATGCCCTAAGGGCATGTGTTGGCGTCATATGGCACCTTTTGTTTTTTTGAAAAAAAGCTTTTTGAAAAGAATTCACAAATTACCACCAATTTACCACAATAGTTTCCAAATCCTTAATGTCATTTTTTACATATTTTTTGTTTGATACATTTCATTTAAGTAGTCACAAAATTTGCAAATCCTTCAGTGCAATTGCAAAATAAGGAATAGCAAATTTTGCTACTCCTTATTTTGCATCAAACTTGTTTGATACATACCATTTGTCTAATTAACATTCGCAAAGGCCGAAATTCGTAGAATTTTGATCTTTGCGAATGCTAATTAGCTTGATACATATGGCCCCAAGTGAGGCCTGTCTTGCGACATGGTGCATCTTTTGCATCACTGCTGCATCGGTTTCATGTGGTACGTTTTTTTTACACCATGACATATCTGCCTAAATGCATCAATTTGTAATGTTGTTGCCTCATAGCAAATCTTTTGCACCGCCGCTGCATCATAAAAGTGACGCACAGTGGCACAAAAGAGGCATACACCTATCATAAATCTGTCCCTAGCATTTTAAATGATTAATCCAGGATGACGATAAAGTGTGGCCTATCCGGAGGTTTGTTTAAGGTGAGGCCTACTCAGGATTGCAGATTAAAGTTACGCTTGATGAAGAATACAGAGGAGATAATACATGTAAAGGCCTACCAATGAAGTAAGTAATGTCCACTTTATTGCGCCAGTCATCATAAATGTATCCCTAAGCTTCTTATCTTGTTACAGATGAACCACCATATGTACCATCAAACTATTTTGCATTTCCTAAATAGCAAATTTTAAGGAATAAATAGCAATTCTTTACCATTCCTAATTTGCAATGAGCAAATTGCTAATTGCAAATTAGCACCGCCGCTGCATCATAAAAGTGACGCACAGTGGCACAAAAGAGGCATACACCTATCATAAATCTGTCCCTAGCATTTTAAATGATTAATCCAGGATGACAATAAGGTGTGGCCTATCCAAAGGTTTGTTTAAGGTGAGGCCTACTCAGGATTGCAGATTAAAGTTACGCTTGATGAAGAATACAGAGGAGATAATACATGTAAAGGCCTACCAATGAAGTAAGTAATGTCCACTTTATTGCGCCAGTCATCATAAATGTATCCCTAAGCTTCTTATCTTGTTACAGATGAACCACCATATGTACCATCAAACTATTTTGCATTTCCTAAATAGCAAATTTTAAGGAATAAATAGCAATTCTTTACCATTCCTAATTTGCAATGAGCAAATTGCTAATTGCAAATTACCCATTCACTTCCATGGGCTAGGAGGCTCATAGGAATGAAGGTTGCAATTTGCGATTAGCAATTAGCTCATCACAAAATAGGAATTTTTTCAAGCGTGCAGGGGTATCTCAAGAACACCCTGCTACACCCCTGAAAAAGAAATTTGGGGGCATATGGCAAACATACATGTCCTAAGGACATGTATAGGCGTCATATGGCACCTTTTGTTTTTTGGAAAAAAATGCTTTTTGAAAAGAATTAGCAAATTACCACAAACTAGAAGTTGGTGGTAGTTTCCAAATCCTTAATATCATTTTTTACATATTTTTTGTTTGATACATTGCATTTAAGGAATCGCAAAATTTGCAAATCCTTCAGTGCAATCGCAAAATAAGGAATAGCAAATTTTGAATTAAGGACATTTTAAGTAATTTCCACATGTGCAGTGTTTTCAAATTATGATTTGAAAATCGTTTTTGGGGAAAAGTAATGGTTTGCAAATTTATGACAAGGACATAATGGTGTATGCTTCTCTATAAGGCATTTCAGTGTCTCTGATGTCATTTTTCCCATATTACATTATAAGACCTTTCCCCATGGAGCACATTCCTTGTAAATATGCTCCCACCTGTGCATGGTGAATTTAGATTTTGACTGTTTGAGTCACATAGCCATGTTAAAAGTCACCCCAAAAAATTGCAAACGCTTTAAAAAAACACATTCATGTGTCTTAAGGACATTTTAAGTCATTTCCCCGTGGACAGTGTTTTGTAAGTGGCGCAAAAGAGGCATACACCTATCATAAATCTGTCCCTAGCATTTTAAATGATTAATTCAGGATGACGATAAGGTGTGGCCTATCCAGAGGTTTGTTTAAGGTGAGGCCTACTCAGGGTTGCAGATTAAAGTTACGCTTGATGAAGAATACAGAGGAGATAATACATGTAAAGCTCTACCAATGAAGTAAGTGATGTCCACTTCATTGCGCCAGTCATCATAAATGTATCCCTAAGCTTCTTATCTTGTTACAGATGAACCGCCATATGTATCATCAAACTATTTTGCATTTCCTAAATAGCGAATTTTAAGGAATAAATAGCGATTCTTTACCATTCCTAATTTGCGATGAGCAAATTGCTAATTGCAAATTACCCATTCATTTCCATGGAGCAGGAGGCCCATAAGAATGAAGGTGCAATTTGCGATTAGCAATTAGCTCATCGCAAATTAGGAATTTTTCCAAAGGTGCAGGGGTGTCTCAAGAACACCCTGCTGCACCCCTGAAAACGAAATTTGTGGACATATGGCGCACTTAAATTTTAACAACATTCCTTTACCTCAAAAACGATTTTCAATTCATAATTTGAAAACACTACCCACAGGGAAATTACTTAAAATGTCCTTAAGACACATGAAAGTGTTTTTTTATTGCCTTTCCAGCATGGTTGGGTCACTTTTAACATGGCTATGTAACACAAACATTTAAAATCTAAATTTCCCATGCACAGGTCGGAGCATATTTACAAGCAACTTGCGCCACAGAGAAAGGTCTTACATTAAAATGGGAAAAATAACATCAGGGACAGTCAATTGCCGTATAAAGAAGCATACACCATTATGTCCTTGTCATAAATTTAAAAACAATTCCTTTTCCCCAAAAACGATTTTCAAATCATAATTTCAAAACACTGCACATGGGAAAATTACTTAAAATGTCCTTAAAACACATAAAAGCGTTTTTTGATTGCCTTTGCAGCATGTTTGTATCACTTTTAACATGGCTATGTAACACAAACATTCAAAATCTAAATTTTCCATGCACATGTGGGAGCATATTTACAAGCAATTTGCGCCACATAATTCATAATTTTCTCCTAAAAGCACACTATTCTCTATCTAAATTAAAGAAATATTTTCTCACCTTAGCAAATACTTTGAGTTTGAAAACAGTCTCAGAAACACACCAATTTGTCTTCAGCAGAGCAAAAGGTATGCACTCCAGAGTCTGCAGCTATCAAAAGCACAGAAATGCTGTAATTCTTCACACATATCTCTCATGTCACCCAATCAAAACTCTTCCCTCACTTTTTTTCAAATGAAAACCCTTCCCCCCTCTGCCATTTCATGCCTTTTCTGCATGGCAACCACCTCTTGGAAGACTTCTGGTGTTTGCAAGTTCACACAACTTTGTTGCAATTGAACTCTGAACTCTCAGTGCACCTGCATATCCAGTGCATTCTTTCATTTAATGATTTTTTATTGACCATTCAAAATAGATCTTTCAAAGAACACATCCGTGCACCCTAACTTTCTGTTTTCAGCAATCAAAATCCACCAATCACTGTTACTGCTTCATGAACACAGAAACTCCACAGTTTTTTTCATTTTAAACTCTAATTTTTTCAACTGCCATTTCATTGCCACACTTCATCTGACTGCAGGAGAACCTTCTCTCACCATGTTTTCTGTCTGGATTGTTGGACATAGTTATATTCACTGGGCTCAAAGGTACACTGAAAACAGGAATTTACCTAACCTCAATTTACAAGATGTGGAAATTAAGTGGTTTGGCCACAGAGGATTAAAATGTCACCAATTGATACCATTGGTGAAAACCTTTATGCATTTGCCCAAACCTGACCTGTTAATTGTGCACTGTGGAGGTAATGACTTGGGCACTTTGACTGGTGTAGGTCTGGAAATGCTTTTAAAGGACACCTTTGAGCAATTAATGGCACTTTTTCCTCAGACTGCCTTGGTATATTCAAATATATGCCAAAGACAGAAATGGAGGTGGTCAAACCAATTTTGTCCACAAATTGAGAAGTCGAGGAAGCATGTAAACAAATCTGTTTCAGCTTACATGAGAGACCATGGAATGGGCTCCCTGTACAACAATAACTTGCGTTACTACATGCAAGATATCTACAGAGGAGATGGAGTTCACTTCTCAGATGAGGGCAACAGAGTTTTCACTCTGAATTTAAGAATGTGCATTGGTACCTACTTATAAGTACCTAAATGTACCATAAACCCAAAAGCTCTTCTCAGAGCTACCCTACATCTGATCACTCACAATTATTATTTTACTCTAACATTTTTCACTAATTTCCAACAAAGTACGCTCCCTGGGGCGCTACCCGGTACGCGAACCGGGAGCTAACCTCGCGAAATTTTTTTTAAAAATGTTTTTTTTTTCGCACATATAAGCCTCCTCAGCCACCCTCAGAAAACCTAGGGGGTCAAGATAACTCTACCGTGCCCCCTTCTACCCATTCTGAACATTATTTGCCCTCCATCTTGTATCTTAATTCGACCGAAACACAAAATGGTGGACTCCCGGAACGCTTAAGGTTCGCGAACCGGGGCGCTCAACGGTACGCGTACCGGGTCGCTCCCTGGGAAGCGCACCATCAAAAAAGGTGGGAAAGTAGTTCACAGAAAAGCCACTGGAGACAATTTCACCAAATATAGATTAGCTCATACTACATACCAATCCCTACCATTTTCACAAATTTGATTGGAATTCCATTTAGTCATTTAGCCTGTAGACCTCTCTAAATACCCTGAGGTAAATTACTTCACAAAACACATCTGAAGTGTTGGAATTGACAACCAATGAAAATGTTACTTTCATTTTCTACTTTTTTTACCTGACATTTCATTGGTTATATACCTGAATATATATAAAGGAAGAGAAGAAAACACAGCCATTTTGACTACTACTTCTTGCTGTACATTTCAATAGTATTTTCACTAATTCCTTCAACTTCTTTCTAAAGGTAAGTTTTTATTTTTAAAACTGAAGTATATTGTGCACTATAAGTTAATATGGTAAACTTTTTCTGATAGATATATACTATCCCTCTGTAGTAATTATAGATTTAGAGAGACTTCTCTGTTATAGTTATGGATGGAGTTAGGCTTCTCTTGTATAATTATGAATTTACTTACGTTAAATCACATACACTTTTTTATATTCCTACTTCCACTCTGATACTATACACTGCCCAAAGATAAATTCACTGATAAAAAATGCCTATCTAAAAATATTCCCAACATTGCCCTATCTCTACTAATATATATTTTTTTAATCCAAATTTCAGGCAAAATGGAAGGCGAAAACCAAGTTTCTTTTGAAATGGACCTGCAAGAGAGCAGCCAAGAATTGATTGATACAATTGATCAAATTGACATTGAATTTTTCGATGAAACTTGGGACAATGAACTACTGCAATGTGTACAAGCAGTAGATAACCTCCTTGCAAATGAGGACATTTTACACCCTCAGAGACTACAATGTATATTCCATGATAATTATGAAATTTCTGACAATGAAATGTTAGAAAGTTTAATAAATTATGAAACACAATCACAATAAAAAAAAATGCTTAAAAAATAAAAAAAATAAAAAATAATCAACAAAAATAACAATCAATTAACATACAGCATTTGAAAAGTCTATCATTCATTTTTCATTGCAGTACGCTGCCCAGAACGCTTCCCGGTTCGCGGACCGGGCGCTCCCCACGAAAAAAAAAAAAAAAAAATTTTTTTTGTTTTTTTTGCCCCGCGGGGCCCTTTTAAAACCTCCACATTAAACCTAGGGGGTCAGGGAGGATCTAGTATGCCCCCTTATGGTCATTTTCGCCTTTGTTTTGGCCTCCTCTTGTCTCTCAATCCTACCGAGAGACAAGATGGCGGCCGCTCCGGACTGTTTAGAATGTTGACAGACACCGGAGAGCCAATCAGCTTAGCTACGCGAAGTTCCGGTACGCTTAAGGTCCGCGGACCGGAGCGCTGCCCGGAGCGCGCTTACAGATATATATCTTTTTTTAAACGTTAATTTCTCAAAATCCACTGGAGCACATATATTGAGACCTAGAAAAGGCACATCGGGCTACCAGTCTCTACAATTTTGCCAAGTTTCATGCAAATCCATTCAGCCGTTCGGGCTAAAAGTGAGGCCAACCGCCCTATGGAAAACTCAATGTTAAAAACACGTTTTGGGACCCCCCTTTTTTCTCGGCCCCCCCTGGACGAACCCCCCCCAAATTTTCAGGGGCTGCTCAGAAACAAAATGTTCCATTTTCCAGAAAATTTCAGCCAATTCCGTCCACAAACGCCAAAGTTATTAGACATAGAATTTTCAAAAATCCCATAGGGAAAAAATCCTAACTATATATACCTACTGGCGACCGCCAGTAGGTAATATATATATATATATATATATATATATATATATATATATATATACTTTCAATGGTTTTGTATGAGTGAAATGTCCAGCTAACTATAACACCCCAGAAACCTATGGTTTTTTCTGTGATAGCCGAAATGCATTCGCTGTTACCTGGACTGTTGGATTAAACAGCTACCTGATCCCAAACTCCCCGTGTGGCCGCTTCTCTTTTCTTTCTTTGAAAAGTGTTTTTTTCATATTTGTCTGCGGAGCCAGATACGCAGGAAAGCAGGCCCTGCAGCATCAAGTGACTATGGGATTCACTGGCAACCCGCTGCTTGCAGCACACAAACAATCGAGGTATCGATATTCCCATGAGTCCGCCAAGAACCTCAGAGAAGCGGAAACAGACCGAGGTATTTCATCTCAATTTGGCAAACAGTCTCGCATTTGACCGCCACTGTTTCCATCGCTTACCTGGGAGGAGGGGCGCAGCAGTTATCGGGGACAAGGGACAGGCACTGTGGAGTTCACTGACCATCGACCATCCCGCCCTCCTGAGCAGGCACAAACTACATTTACTCCACTCCCCTACACCAGCAACCCAGGCATGCCGAGACAGAGCATGCTGGGATTTGGAGTCCGCTACAACCAACACGGACTACAAAGGCTGCGCAGAACGCGTTAAGGGGAGGGAACTCGAGCCTGCAGATATTTAATCACAGAAGGGAACTATTTGGGACTGACTCGTTTAGGTGGAAGGCGCTGAAGAAGGCTCGTTAGCCGAAATGCATTCGCTGTTACCTGGACTGTTGGATTAAACAGCTACCTGATCCCAAACTCCCCGTGTGGCCGCTTCTCTTTTCTTTCTTTGAAAAGTGTTTTTTTCATATTTGTCTGCGGAGCCAGATACGCAGGAAAGCAGGCCCTGCAGCATCAAGTGACTATGGGATTCACTGGCAACCCGCTGCTTGCAGCACACAAACAATCGAGGTATCGATATTCCCATGAGTCCGCCAAGAACCTCAGAGAAGCGGAAACAGACCGAGGTATTTCATCTCAATTTGGCAAACAGTCTCGCATTTGACCGCCACTGTTTCCATCGCTTACCTGGGAGGAGGGGCGCAGCAGTTATCGGGGACAAGGGACAGGCACTGTGGAGTTCACTGACCATCGACCATCCCGCCCTCCTGAGCAGGCACAAACTACATTTACTCCACTCCCCTACACCAGCAACCCAGGCATGCCGAGACAGAGCATGCTGGGATTTGGAGTCCGCTACAACCAACACGGACTACAAAGGCTGCGCAGAACGCGTTAAGGGGAGGGAACTCGAGCCTGCAGATATTTAATCACAGAAGGGAACTATTTGGGACTGACTCGTTTAGGTGGAAGGCGCTGAAGAAGGCTCGTTAGCCGAAATGCATTCGCTGTTACCTGGACTGTTGGATTAAACAGCTACCTGATCCCAAACTCCCCGTGTGGCCGCTTCTCTTTTCTTTCTTTGAAAAGTGTTTTTTTCATATATATATATACATATACATATACACCTTTTCCAGGAGAAGTTGGATTTTCCGAGAGTGGGCACTTCTTGTTTCATCCCCACAGTGCTATATGTAATTTAACCAGAACAGCAGACAGTTTACAGAAAGTCCTGAATGTCTTTGTTGACTTTAGGTCTTATCTGGCTTTAAAAATAAATCCAGTACTGTTGACTGGGTGGGAGTGTTTGATTGGTTCAGATGCCCTGTCCATCACCACCCCCTGGCTGAAGACGGCTGAAACAATATTAGAGTTTCAATATTTTTAAAAACATTTTTTTTCAATTTAAATAAAAATTATGTAACGTAATTTAAAAAATAAAATATGTAAAAATAAATAGTTTTTAAAATGTGGAAAAACAGTATAAAAAACTAAATATAACAATTAATATATTTAAAAATTGTCATTTAAAAAACCTTTGAAATTCACTGAAAAAACCATAGGTTTCAGGCATGTGATAGTTAGGAATTAACATTTAAAAAATCTTAGAAATTCACAGAAAAAACCATAGGTTTCTGGGGTGTTATAGTTAGCTGGACATTTCACTCATACAAAACCATTGAAAGTATATATATATATATATATATATATATATATATATATATATATATATATATACATATTACCTACTGGCGGTCGCCAGTAGGTATATATAGTTAGGATTTTTTCTCTATGGGATTTTTGAAAATTCTATGTCTAATAACTTTGGCGTTTGTGGACGGAATTGGCTGAAATTTTCAGGAAAATGGCACATTTTGTTTCTGAGCAGCCCTTGAAAATTTGGGGGGGGTTCGTCAAGGGGGGGCCGAGAAAAAAGGGGGGTCCCAAAACGTGTTTTTAACATTGAGTTTTCCATAGGGCGGTTGGCCTCACTTTTAGCCCGAACGGCTGAATGGATTTGCACGAAACTTGGCAAAATTGTAGGGACTGGTAGCCCGATGTGCCTTTTGTAGGTCTCAATATATGTGCTCCAGTGGATTTTGAGAAATTAACGTTTAAAAAAAGATATATATCTGTAACAGCGGACCTGGCAGCGTCCCAGGACGCGTACTTTTCGCGCAACGGAGCTTTGTGAAGCGAAGCTGATTGGTTCTCCGGCGTCTGTCAACATTCCAAAAAGTCCGTAGCGGCCGCCATCTTGTCTCTCGGTAGGATCGAGAGACAAGAGGAGGTCAAAACAAAGGGGGAAATAACTATAAGGGGGCATAGTAGATCCTCGCTGACCCCCTAGGTTTGATGTGGAGGTTTTAAAAGGGCCCCGCGGGGCAAAAAAAAATAATAATAATAATAATCGAACGGCTGAATGGATTTGCACGAAACTTGGCAAAATATTAGGGACTGGTAGCCCCATGTGCCTTTGCTAGGTCTCAATATATGTGCTCCAGTGGATTTTGAGAAATTAACGTTCAAAAAAAGATATATATCTGTAACAGCGCTCCGCTTCGCGTAACGGAGGTTTGCGAAGCTGATTGGTCATTCTGTCACTGGGCTATAGTTGGGCTACATCTGGCTGATATTTGGGCTACATTTGTTTTTTTGTGTGTCTGGCGGCCATCTTTGGGCTACATTGGGCTACATTGGGCTTCATTGGGCTACATTGGGCTACATTTGGGCTCCAACATATATATAGGCCAATGTAGCCCAATATATATTTTTCAAAGTTAATTTTCGTAAAAACCACTGGAGCATATATCTTGAGACATAGCAAAGGCACATCGGGCTACCAGTCCCTACAATTTTGCCAAGTTTCGTGGAAATCCATTCAGCCGTTCGAGCTAAAAGTGAGTCCAACCGCCCTATGGAAATGAAGGAAATGAATGGGTAATTTGTAATTAGCAAATAGCTAATCGCAAACTAGGAATGGTAAAGAATCGCTATTTATTCCTTAAAGTTCGCTATTTAGGAAATGCAAAAAACTTTGATGATACATATGGCGGTTCATCTCTAACAAGATAAGAAGCATAGGGATACATTTATGATGACTGGCGCATCACCAGGGATGTGTTAGTCATTCTGTGCCGCTGTTCCGTCACCTATGGTGTGCTGCATTTACAATGCGGCGCATCATGGGGCAAAAACAGCACAGATGCGTGATGTATCTGTGCCGTAAAGGTGGCGCATTGCTGGAGTTGTATCGCAAGTGTGATGAAGCTCCAGCAAGGGTCGGGGGTGCCCCTGTCGCAGGGTTTCTGTTCTCACACAGAACTGTGGACAGAGGATTGGAACCTCGGCGAATTAGGGTGTCCCAAAACTCACGTTAGTAATCAAAAACTCCTTAGCAAGCTAGGTACAGTGTCACATTGGATATAACAAACTCTCAATGTTTAGACAATCCAGAATATGAACTTATAGTACCTCAGGATACGTGGAACTCATGAACAGTCGGTCGTTATATATTTCTTAGAAACCAGAACATGGAGTTAAGAAGAACACATGTGTATTTGAAATGTTTATTTACTAATGCCGTCTTCTCAGGCGTAGTATCTTAGATAATACAAGTACACATATTATCAGTAGCAAAATTACCAGCATAGTTACTAGTACATAAAAAGCGAATGGTGATAGTATGTTAACATGCTGTAAATGAATAAGAGTTAGCAACACTTATAAGCAGCCGCGGGCCGTGGAGGGAGTTACGGTGAGGCAGGGAGGCGGGGAGGGGGAGAAGCAGGGTGGAGAATACAAGTACACATATTATCAGTAGCAAAATTACCAGCATAGTTACTAGTACATAAAAAGCGAATGGTGACAGTATGTTAACATGCTGTAAATGAATAAGAGTTAGCAACACTTATAAGCAGCCGCGGGCCGTGGAGGGAGTTACGGTGGGGCAGGGAGGCGGGGAGGGGGAGGGGCAGGGTAGAGAGGGCTCCACCCTGCTTCTCCCCCTCCCCGCCTCCCTGCCTCACCGTAACTCCCTCCACGGCCCGCGGCTGCTTATATCTCACCCTCCCTAATACACATATTATATTATTTGCTAAGAAGGTCTCTTTGTGTTGGTTTAGGGCGTGCCCATACTTTAGTGTCTTAGATTTGAAGGAATCACATCAGCATACACCAGCTCTCTCTTCATGTGAACCGCATCAACTGTTGTGTATGTAAGTTCGGCAAAGCAATATAAAACCCGCCTCATGCCCAGAATTGGCAGAAGTTGCACTTATGTTATGAGTATGAAGTCGTGGAGATCAGACCTCATAACAATTCTGTATCGTGTTGTTCTTGAAACTTTAGCACTCGCTGTACAGATATAGTTTAACAAGCAAAGCAGATAGTAGAGCAATAACATATTATTCTCATGTAAACCACGATGAACTACTAGGTGGAAAGCTAAAGCAACAACTAAGTGTCATGTGCAGAAGTTGCAAAAAAGGAAAAATGGCGTTTAAACCGGTAATGAGCCCATGCTAACTTAACACGGTGTAAAGATATCCAGGACCTAGATGACACCTCCCCATGATCCGGAAACGAACTGAATAAGATAATAGAAGTGCCATCTCATGAGAGCAGATTGCAAGTTTATATGTGGACGGTCCGCAAGGTAAAGCATTAAAAACTAGGAAAATTTAATGCTAAAGAAAAATAAAACAGCCAAGTACTTTATCGAGTCTTAAGCCAATAGGCAAGGTAAATAATAAAAACTTGACAAATAAGTCAATGAATTGTCAATGAAATGCTAGTACTCAGCATATCAAACATGAAAAAGGTCTATGACATAACTGTGTATGCAAAATAAGCTGCAACAGCCTCCAATAGGAAGTCACCGTCTTCATCCCAAAACAGTTCAGCCATCCAATTTAAAAGCGGAAAAGAACATACGTGCTCTCCCAGCACCGGATCCTCTATCACCATCAGAGGACAGCTCGGTGGGTTTTCAAGAAAGCTCTGTTCCAAGAAAGACTGTGCTGCCGCCAATAAATTCCAGGGACCAATTAGTCCATGCATCAATGCCACAGCCATAATCCTTTCGCCAGGACAAACCAACTCGTGAGTAATGATAGGAGTCATCAGCTGATTAAAGTCGACGTCAGGAGAAACCGGTCCGCAGAGACACAAATCAATGGCCCAATCGAAATCACAGGTCAGGCAGTGAAATACAGGCTGGACACAGGTGAAGTAGGAGAATCGAAAAGATAATCCATATGCCGTGCTTAATATCGCCAACGGCATTGTGCCATAATATTCTAGCATGCGATTGCGGAACAGTGTCAGCAGCTGCAGGGTGGGAGGTTGCATAGGAGGGACATCCATATTTAAAAATGTAAAAAAGCACAAGAGCGTCCGCTGGTAATGCAAGTAAAAATGCCAATCCACAAAGCAGAGTGGAGAAAATAGAATGAAAGAAAGCAGGGATGACTCCAAAGATTTTCTCAAATGAAGTCACGAGACCACTGGTAACAACTTTAAAAAAGTGCGCCAGGGTCTTTGTGGAGGATGCGTTAAAGATAGTCCGAACCATCTTGCTGAAATTGAAAGGCAAATCTGAATTGAAAAGGGTCTGCACCTCTGTACGGGTGTTCGCTATGTGAAGCACGAAAGTTTCACGGGCCGAACTCAAGGCCACCTCTCTCTGAGACAAAAGAGCTCTTATTCTTGCCATGCCATTGAAATCTCTCCCAAGGTTGGTATTTGTGGCCAGATTGAAAACTCCCTATGTTCATGTGTGGGAGAAAATAGAACATTTCTGCAGCAAATAACCCGTTCACTTACTGTTACGATAAAAGGAATACTTTTAATTAACTCAGAACAATCTTCATTATTGAGCATCAAATAACTACCATTTTCCAACAACTTGAACGTGGGGATGATAGCAGGAACTGGCGTGCCTTGCAACACGCAAGCCATATTTGATCGGTGTTTGTTGCATGAACCGTGTAACTGTATGTGCCTACACATTAGTGAATGATCTGGCGTCTCAGTGCATTCCTCTCCATTCAGATAAACTTCTTGATCATCTTTGAAACATCTGTATGTGTATGGAAGCGACCAGACCTCATGAAGAAAAGCACTACCTAAAGGTTCATAACGACCTATTGGTATATATTTCATACAATTTGAAAACTTATATAAAGCAAAAGGCAGCGTTATTAAACCGTGGATAAGGCACGTTGCCAAAAAACCCGCAATCCTCTGCTGATGATGTCACTGAGCATGTCATGAATGATGTAATATGTGACATCATCAGCAGTGGATTACGGGTAATAGTATCTCTAGTTTACTCCCCTATAGCTGTCTTTCTTTTAACATAAGTGTCTGTTTCCTTCCCTTATACTTACTGTTTTTGGTTCGCTTCCGGTTCGCGTACCGGCGAGCGAACTGGGAAGCGAACTAAGAGAAATAGAGGCTGGCACAGTTCCAAATATTGTACCAATTTTTTAATAACGGGGAGGTAGTTCTGAAAAGAACTTTTTTTTATTGTTTTTGTTGTTTTATATTTTTTTTATTATTTTTCTGAACATTTTTTTACTTTTTTTGAATTTTTCTGAACAGTTTTATATTTTTTTTGGGTTTTCTTGGAGGGGGCAATGAAAACGATTCATTGTAAAGGGCTCAACAGGAGCAACAAAACAAAAAAAGAAGTATTTATTATTTTGGGCGTTTCGTACAAACTTGCATATGATAGTCAATAGCTCTGTTGATCAGAGTGATGCTTCTTTCTCCGTAGGAAATGAATCCATCGCAAAATACGCAGATGTGTTTTACTTCACCAAATTTCATTTGTATATTTGGCACCATCTCCCTGCCCTCTGGTCCCGTTACTTCCGGTACAACAGATCTTCTGGCCATAATAGGGAGATTATCTAGGTCGTTCCGAAACTGTGCAGCACTGTAGTTGTTAGGATGCCACCTAGTCATATGGCGATGCATTGTGTAGTTTCCAAAACTGTATTTTTTCTCGGTTCCTCTGGACAGTCTATCTTGACATATAAGGCAAGTTACGTATCTTGCATTTACTTTTTTCTGACCTTTGGGAATTTAAAAAAATTGCCAAATGAAGTTTTCTTTCCGGTGAGACGTCCTGGGCTGCTCAGGCAAAAACTGCCTCTCTTCGTGCTCGTCGTCCTGTTCCTCTTCTTCCTCTTCTTGTTGAATTATAACTTGAGCAGGTGGTCCACTCTTCCTTGGATGTGGTGGAGGTGGTGGGGAAGCACCAGCTGAAGCTACTAAAGAAGCCATTGCTCAGTGATCACAAAGGGTCTTTCTCTCACGATGATGAAAGTCAGAGTGAGGAAAGAAGGAGGGATTTTCATCATTTGGGAAAAACAAGAGTTCTCAACCAATCAAAAGTGTTCATTTTAGATTATATGACCTAGTCTTACATCATTAGGAAACCAAAAGTGAAATGAACCAATGAAAAGTGTTATTACCAAGTCACATGACTTGCTGTGTTTACGTTAAGCGCTTTGCAGGGCCTCCCGGTTTGCTTCCAGAAACCTGCGCTTTGCGACTCGCTTCGCGTACCAGTTCGCTAACGTAGCACGTCATATGACGTATCACGCGACAACGTGAAACGTCATGCGGACGGGAGGCGTCACGATGTTGTTTTCTAACGCGGCACTTGCGGTAAAGAAACGTTTACCGGCTCGCGGTCTATTTCGCGGCATCAAGGTCAGCTAACGGGAAGCTTCCCGATTCGCGAAGCGGGAACGAAGAAAAAAAAATATTTTAAAAAAAATTTATTCATAAACATATAAAATATATTTTTGGATTTAAAGAAGAATACATTTTACAGCTACAGATATTAGCTGTTAAAAAACCAATGAAATTCACTGAAAAAACCATAGGTTATAGACCATATATAGTTAGGAATTAGCATTTACAAAACCTTGAAAATTCACTGAAAAAACCATAGGTTATAGACCATATATAGTTAGGAATTAGCATTTAGAAAACCTTATTTTACTCACACAAAACCATTGAAATTCCATATATAGTTAGTTGCACTAACTATATATCGCGCACCCGCAATCCACTGCTGATGATGTCACATATTACATCATTCATGACATGGTCAGTGACATCACTGATGACATCACTGATGACATCTCAAATGACATCACTGATGACATCATCTAGTGTCTGTGTGTTTTTGTAAAGTTTAAATACGTTTTACATATTGAAGAATGACTGGATGTATGGAAGACTGAGTGTGTGTGTGGCTGGCTGGGAGGTGTGTGACTCTGTGCATATCAATGTGTACTTGTATCAGTGATTGTATAAGAGAGTAAGTATGTGTTAGTATATGTGTGAAAAGTATGGTGTTCTGTGTTTAACTATAGATGAGGAAATCGAAGTGTGATTGATTCTTCACAGGACTGACTAGGTGTATGAGTGCATATGATAGTGTTCTAATAATAACTGACTGTATGTATGAGTAATTGTATGGGTGAATGAGTGAATGTGTGTGTAG
Source organism: Lissotriton helveticus (assembly GCF_964261635.1). NCBI lineage: Eukaryota > Metazoa > Chordata > Amphibia > Caudata > Salamandridae > Lissotriton > Lissotriton helveticus. The sequence continues at coordinate 399,309,713 of NC_136059.1, read as the reverse complement.
ACGTACGAATCAGTGAGTGCGTATGTAGTAACTGGTATTGGTGTGTCATGATGTCATCAGTGATGTCATTTGAGATGTCATCAGTGATGTCATTTCAGATGTCATTAGTGATGTCATCAGTGATGTCACTGAAGTATGGTGTTCTGTGTTTAACTGTATAGATGAAGAAATGGAAGTGTGATTGATTCTTTACAGGACTGACTTGGTGTGTGAGTAACTCCATGGATGAGTGGCAGAGTGTGACTGTCTGCATAGGTGTATGAGTGCATATGATAGTGTTGTAATAATAAGTGACTGTATGTATGAGTTATTGTATGGGTGAATGAGTGAATGTGTGTGTAGATGTAGGAATCAGTGAGTGCGTATGTAGTAACTGGTATTGGTGTGTCATGATGTCATCAGTGATGTCATTTGAGATGTCATCAGTGATGTCATCAGTGATGTCATTTGAGATGTCATCAGTGATGTCATCAGTGATGTCACTGACCATGTCATGAATGATGTAATATGTGACATCATCAGCAGTGGATTGCGGGTGCGCGATATATAGTTAGTGCAACTAACTATATATGGAATTTCAATGGTTTTGTGTGAGTAAAATAAGGTTTTCTAAATGCTAATTCCTAACTATATATGGTCTATAACCTATGGTTTTTTCAGTGAATTTTCAAGGTTTTGTAAATGCTAATTCCTAACTATATATGGTCTATAACCTATGGTTTTTTCAGTGAATTTATATATATATATATATATATATATATATTACCTACTGGCGGTCGCCAGTAGGTAGTTAAAGTTAGGATTGACTTCCATAGGAAAATCGCAACATTCTATTAGGAATAACTTTGGCGCCGGTTGAGGAATCTGCCTGAATTCTTCAGCAACTTTGGCCTAGCGACGCTCCGCTCCTTCTCTGACAGTTTGGGGGGGATTCGTCAAGCGGGGGCCGAGATAAAAGGGGGGTCCCAAAACGTGTTTTACCCATGTTAATTTCCATAGGGCGGTCGGTCGCACTTTTAGCTCGAACGGCTGAATGGATTTTCACCAAACTTGGCAAAATTGTAGGGACTGGTAGCCCGATGTGCCTTTGCTATGTCTCAAGATATGTGCTCCAGAGGATTTTGAGTAATTTAGGTTCAAAAAAATTTATATATCTATAGCCGCGCCCCGGTACGCGCACCGGGGAGCGCTCCGGGCGCGCCACGCGACTTGCGCACGGAAAGCTGATTGGCTCTCGGGTGTCTGTAAACATTCGAAACAGTCCGGAGCGGCGTCATCTTGTGTCTCGGTAGGATCGAGACACAAGAGGTGGTAAAAACAAAGGGGGAAATAACCAAAAGGGGGCAGGGTAGACCCCCCTGACCCCCTAGGTTTGATGTGGGGGCCATAAAAGGGTCCCTCGGGCAAAAAAACATTTTTTATTTTTTTCGGTTTTCGCGGGGGGAGCGCCCGGTACGCGCACCGGAGAGCGTACCGGGGAGCGTAGCATGGGGAAAACCCCGTTTATTCACTGCGTCACCTCTACGACCCTTTCTGGCGTCAATATACCCATTTTGCATACATTACACCTGACGTAGGTATAATGTGGCGCAGGGGTTCACAAAGTGACGCATCTACCTAGATGCGTCACTTTGTAAATATGACTCAATAAGGTGCATTTTTAACAGCACTGGTGTGTCACAAAAAGTGACGCACCGGTGGCGTAAAAGTGACGCATGGCCTCATAAATGAGGCCTTCAGTCTTCAACTCATGCGTCATATTAAATATATGACGTATTATGTTGCAAGTACTTTTAGATACGTCCGTATTTCAGACGTATCTGTAAGCGCAAAAGAGATGCATTGCTGGAGAGTGTCACAAAAATGATGCAACTCCAGCAATGCATCTTTTCTTACCCTTCCACACCCCCGTTCCTTTTCTACATTTTGTTTGAATAACCACATTCCCCATGTTCACTCTCCTTCTCCTTACTTTCGTTCCCAACACTCACCTTCTTTCAGTCCCCCTACTTCACTTCCTTTCTCCTCTCATACTTTTCTGTTCTTTCTTACTCATTTTCCTTTCATTTATCAATGCACTCCACTTCACTTACTCTTTTTCATTTTTTTAAGAATATAGCTCTTTGATGAGAATTGGAGGTAGTTCTGAAAATAACTTTTTTTTTTCTTCTTTTTTCTTTTTTTAGAACTACAACAAAAACAGGGAATGGAAACTGCTCAACAGGAGCAAAAAAACCAAAATTAGGGCTGGTAACGGCAGTGATGGTTCTCCAATGCTCGAACCATGAGCAGAACACTTTGCTCCCCACAGGAAAGTAGCTGATCACAGTATCTGCATTTAAGGGCGCCTTTGTTAAATGCAGGCTGAATGTTCGGAACCTGCTCTTGTGATCTCCCCCTCACCGATGGTGTTCGTCCTCCGGTTGATGTAGAGGCCCCATCACTGTGAACCTTTTGTGCCAGAGCCCTGACACTTTCCCGGGCAAAATTCTGGGGGTGCTTTCTCTCCACATGGCGAATCATTGTGTAGTTCCCAAAAGAATATTTTTTATTGGGGTTACCCCGTGACAGGACTGTGTGACAGATCCTGCACTCCACTTTTGGAGCATTTACCTTCTTCTGGTGAGCAGGTATGGAAAAAAAATTCCAGATGAAATGTTCTTTGTATTTTGGCTGAGGAGGCTTTTTATCAATGAATTCATTGGAGTCATCTTCACTGCTGGATGGTATGGCAGCCATGATAATCCAAGATATCCAACAAAGAACCGACAGCAAAACAGGCAGGTCTTTCAGTCACAAAAGTGAAAGAAGAAGTGAAGGAAATGGGTGGGGATTTCATTCTTTATAAAAAAATATGTTAGCAACCAATGAAAAGTGTTATTTTTAGGTCACATGACCCGATGCGCTTATGCTACGCGCCCCGGGGCGCGCCCGTAGGCGCGCCCTGGGGCGCGTCGCGTAAGCGAGTCGAGACATTGCGCGATCGTATGCGCTCGCGTGCTTCCGGGTGCGCTTACGCAGTGCGTCATATGACGCATTACGCGGTTACGCGAAATGTCACGATGTTGTTTTCGTTCGCGAGAATAGCGCTAACGGGACGCTCCCCGATACGCGCCCCGGGGCGCGCCGTAATATTGCGCTTACCCGTGCGTTCACCGGTACGCGCCCCGGGAGCGCCCCCGGGTTAATTTTTTTTTTTACATATTTATACAATATAAAATTTGCTTTAACATTTTTCACTTTCTATACCTATAAAGATTTGCTATTAAAAAACCATTGAAATTCACTGAAAAAAACCATAGGTTTTACACCAGTTATAGTTAACTGGAAATTTTACTCGCATAAAACCATTGAAATTCCCACGTTATAGTTAGTTGGACTCACTATAACTTGCGCGCCTGCAATGCACTGCTGATGACATCACATATTACATCACTCATGACATGGTCAGTGACATCACTCATGACATCACTGATGACACCATCCTTGTGACAGAGTGACAGACCTCCTTTCACTGTAATGTATCCCTTGAAGCACATATTCAAAAATAGAAACTAAAATTTTCAAAAAGATGGAGATACCCATACAAGTAACAACAACCATTCCACCATCTATATACACATCCACTTATTCACCAACAGTTCTATATAGTCACTCAAACATATACTCACTCATCATATATAGTGATACACCTATACATCCTGATACACACCGACAGTCATCTAAAAGATACTCTGACACATACTCACACATGCAAATAAACTATTGAACATCCATTTATTTGCATATACAGCTATACTCACACTACCACTTTACTTCTAAGGAAACTAACACGTACTTACGCTCTCAAACAATCACTTATAGAAGCACATACTAATTTAAACAGGAACTCTTAAAATATACATATACATATACACCTATTCCAGGAGAAGTTGGATTTTCCGAGAGTGGGCACTTCTTGTTTCATCCCCACAGTGCTATATGTAATTTAACCAGAACAGCAGACAGTTTACAGAAAGTCCTGAATGTCTTTGTTGACTTTAGGTCTTATCTGGCTTTAAAAATAAATCCAGTATTGTTGACTGGGTGGGAGTGTTTGATTGGTTCAGATGCTCCGTCCATCACCACCCCCTTTTGTACCGCTTTGTTCGCCATTAGTTGGCAGGGTATGCTCAGACGTGAGTCCCTTGCTCACTTTGCCACTGGATTCAAGCAAGCCTGGCTGAAGACGGCTGAAATGCCAGAAACCGGTCCAAGGAAGCTTGTTTCCGGTCCAGGAAAGGCATGGCTTGGCAGTTCGGGCTGTACTGTTCCAATGAGGCACAGGGTCAGACTGATTTGCATATGGCCATCTCTGTACTGGGGTGGCAGAGTGGGCTAAAGAACGGTGATGGATTAAACCCAGATCTGTTGACTGGGTGTGAGTGTTTGATTGGTTCAGATGCTCCGTCCATCACAACCCCCTTTTGTACCGCTTTAAAAATAAATCATCGTAAAATCCTTTGTTATGGTATGCAGCCCTAATAGGACTAAGTCTAAGTCATTTTATATCCAGGGAAAAATGATAGAGACTGTGTCATCTTTTAAAATTTAGGTCTCCTTTTTAACTCACAATTAATGGGGACCATTGTTGGTGTTAAGGAGTCAGCAACCTGACAGAGCAGTTGATGCAATCTTCCGATTTGTGGCAACATTGGGGCATGGGCCTGTTAAATAACTGATAGTCATATTTAAGTCTAAGTGTTTATCTATCGCCACATATGGTGCTGGAGTGTGGTGGTATGTCAACTGTACAAGGGTACAAATCGTAGAAAACTATTTTTTGCTTAGACTCCTTATGGTACCCCAAGGTGCTGCAACCTTCTTCTGTCACTCGCAGGTGGGTTTAAAATATTTGGAGGACTCTGTGGGCCTGGTTGAGCTGCTTTTGTGTATAAAAATCTGGATAACACCTCAACTAGAATTTTCAGACTTATTCTTCAGGACTGTTTAGCCCTGGATAAAGCTGTAAGTATCCCATAGCTTAGATGTATACATCACAGCATGAAGGGGTTAGGATTATTGGAGTTCTATAAAGAATCAACTCTAATCCCCCAATCAGCCAATGCCCTTATTAAGTCAGCTTATTATGAACAAGCCTAACTCAAGCATGAATGTAAATTCTTACAGTCCCCCTCTTTGGTTAATGGGGGACTTGAGATATTTAACCAGGAGATTCAATTTTATCTTACCTGCATAGATAATCCTCAATATGGATTTTGTCTAACAAGGACGAAACTAAGGGGGTCATTATGATTGCGGAATTCCCGCATCCTCCGGGCCGGCGGAAGCCACCGCCGGCCCGGAGGATGCGGGAAAACCGCAGCGGAGCCTCCACAGACCCACCACCAAATTAGGATGGCTGGTGGGTCTGATAATCTGTCCGCAGCTTTTCCGCCGCGGTCGGAAGGCGACCGTGGCGGAAAAGCACTAACATGTCTGGTGGTGTCTATCAGACACCGCCAGGCATATTAGGATGTCTGCAATTCTATGCTTTTCCACGGCGGCTTTTCTGCCGTGAAAAAGCATACGGACCTTCACTTCGGGGGCCCGTTGCGGGCCCCCTGGGTGAAGGGGTGGTGGGGGGTGCACATGGGGGGTACCTATGGTACCCCCGTGCATTTGCGTGCACAATGCAGCAGGCACCGCGCGGTGCCTGCCGCTTTGTGCACGCAAATGCTGTGCATGCATTTTTTACATTGGGGCGGGTGCAGCTTGAAGCTGCACCCGCCGCAATGTTAGAGATAGAGGATGTGACCGCCACCCTGGCGGTCCCATCCTAATCAGATCGGAGGGAACGCCGCAGCCCATGCGGACGTTCTCTCCTCCTCAGGGGTCGCGGACGGACTCAAGTCCGTCCGCGATCCTAATCGACCCCTAAGTGTGGTACATTTCCAGGTTGCATTTCTAGTGTAAGAATTACCTTGAGTCCATGTGACAATATTTCTAGACAAAGCACCCTGCACTTTTTGTTTTTTTTGTGCACATTATAAAATCCCCTGAGGGAATTTTCTAACCCCTTCTGCATGTAAAGGTAATGTAATCCGGTATTTGTAAAGTGCGAACAATTACCCCTAAGGGTGTCAAGGCGCGGGGGCTGTTGGGAAGATTAAGCGAGCTATTGCCCACAGTCACATGGTGCTGGGCAAACCTGCTGCCAGCGATCGAACCGTGAGCCCCCGTGTTCCGGAGTCAGCTACCCTGTCCGCTGCATCACACCTCTTTCTGCATGTTCAAAATAGTAAATCGTACTGTGAAGGTTTTACATTTTTAATTAACCTTGAAACCTCGGAAATCTGCCATGCCATGATAAGTTACATTAGAGAAGCACTGTATATTAGGAAATGGTACGACCAGCGCGGTTTTTAGGATGGATGGATTTAAGAGTACTGTATTCTATAAAAATTCTTTATTGTATAGTTAATAAAAACCGTTACAATATACCAATTAATAAAACCACTTTGCTTTGCGCACTATTATACATAAAATACAGGTTGTAAAACTACCTTTAGTAGAAAAAATAAAAACACAGCTACGGGGGTTTTCCTATGCAACTTAAGAACTTGTGATTTTCCCCCGATTTTTTTTTCTCGATATTCATAAATAGTTTAGGTAACAGATTATAAATCAGCCAATGCAGTTCGCAATATCAGAGTTCAAAAGTTCTGGTTCATATTAACTTTTAAGTACATTTTCAAAGTTGATTACATATTTAATAATTCGGCAGATGAATTGAGGATCCTCTGAGTCCAGCACATTTAATATCGCTGAGCGGCATGTGCAAATACCTTTTGCATTGAACTTTTCCCTGAGTAAACTCCGACGATCGTGCTCCAGCATTGGCCAAATGCAAATCAGGTGGATCATGTCTTGCACTGCAGCGCCGCATAAGTTGCAATCCTTAGGGCCAGGAGGCCTCCAGCCTGTTTGGTCAGCGTTTGTTGGCAATTTTCCCATGCGTAGCTTCAAATACTTTAATTTTAAGTGTGGAGGGAAAGCGAGACCTAAATAAGCTGCTGGTACTGGTCTTTTATAGGATTGTATTATCATCCAGGCATGTGCACGGCGTCTTAATGTCGATTTGTCTTCAATCAACGAGTGCATGTTGGCTGCTTTTTTTGCAAGCTGCTTAAATGCTGATGCTGGTAATTTCCTTTGCCAAACAGGTGTCATCTCAGTGCTTGTCAGGGAAGAGTTTAGGTACTTCGCATAGTTGGATTTGGGGTTGCTTTGCAGGGCTTCCCAAATGGCAGAATTAATTTCTATGTCACAATTGAGCCAGATGTTGTACCAAAATTTTATTGACTCATATTTTTTGTGCAATATTTGGGACTGTAGTCCAAATTCAAGGCGTACCTGTGGTGGTGAAGCGTCGCACGGTAAACAGAATACGCGTTTGTACACTCTCGTTTGGATTTTATCTAGTAACGGTGCACTTCTTCCGTTATGTACTACCGTATGCTATCGTTGGTAGTAACTTGGCTTTAATAACTGTAAGAAGGGGGGTGAACAAGGGGCCTTTTAGCTGTTTTGATAGGTTGCAAAATGCATGCAATAGAGCTGCTCCCTTCTTTTCGATAGAGTCGAAGTACGTGGAGAATGTGAACCGTTTGTCCAGATGTATCACCAGATATTTATAGCTGTCCACTACTTCCAGGTTCAAGTTGTTAATTGTGAAGTTCAGCTGTTTAGGACGACGATGTGTTATAATCATGATCTTTGTTTTTGTGCCGTTTATTTCCATCAAATTAGTTTTGGTGTATCCGGCCAGCTCGTGCATGAAACGTTGCAGCCCTATTTTCGTTTGACTAAGGAGGACAATATCGTCCGCATAGGATAGATGCGTGAGGGCCAAAGTTCCTAGCCGTGGAGGATGTGCATTGACCCCATCTAACCTTGGAGTCAGATCTGTCATAAACAGATTAAACAGGTGAGGGACCAGGACGCAGCCTTGTTTTAATCCTTCACTGGTTGCGATCTTTCTTGTTAACCTTTGGCCATTATCGATCTTAACCTGCATCCAGGTGTTGGTATAAAGGTCCATAATTGGGTTTAAGATCGTGTCCGGCAGGCCCTGTTGCTTTAGTTTGGCCCATAATGCCGCCTTGAAGTCCACAATACATATATGTAAAGCTTGAGGGTCTTGTAGGCTTTTTTGCGGCAATCAAGCTTATTGCCATGACATTTGCCATTGTGCCTATGCCACGTCGAAACCCTGACTGATTTGCGGGGATTTTGTTATTATCATCGGACCATTTTACAAGATCGGTTAGAACCAATGAAGCGTAATATTTGGCCTTTGCGTCTATCAGCGCAATCAGACGATAATTTGCCGGATCCTTACAATCCCCGCCCTTGTATATCGGGTTAATGATCGCACCTCTCCAGCTTTCCGGAATGCTACTGGTGACATTAATCGTCCGGAACAAGTTGTTAAGATTGCTGGCCCAAAAATGTGGATCTTGCTTGTAGATTGCCTGGGGAACACCATTCGTTCCTGGGGCACTATCTTGCCTACTTTTCTTTATAATTTGCAATATTTCCATATCTGCTTTGTCTTGAGTGGTTTGGCCCAGATCTTCATTTTTCTTGTCCAGTAAGTTTGTCAAGTTGGAGGCAATTAGAGCTGATGATGGCTGAGTCAATGTAACAATTAGATGTTGGACACATGCCTTCTCCGAAACGCAAGTCGTACTTATGATATTTGAGGTTCTGTTCATTGAATTTATCTGCGACCAGAATGCTCTAGAGTCAGATTTTTTTGCATTATATACTATTTTTGTCCAGAAATGAATGTCCTAATTTTTTTTTCCAATCCAAATTTGTTTCTTGTATAATTTCTTTAGAGAGAGTGTACATCCTGCCATACTTTAGATTGGGAGTTATGACCTTGAGCTCTTCTCAGAGACTGTCTCAAGCGCCTTCTCAAGGCACATAATGCCTAAATGAGATGGATGGGTTTGTTGCCTTTCAGCGTCTTTTTAGTGCTAACTCCTACTTTTGGTAATTTATTCAGAAAGGTGGTCAAGGTTTAAACGGTCGGTTGGTTTTCTGGGGAGAGCATTGGCATTAGGTTTTTTGCGTCTAACGCTATCTGTGGTAGTGTGGCAGACGTCCACCTTAAATGTTTCAAATTTATCGTCGAGGTTTCCCCTGCTATTATGGTGCCCTCTAGATGTTTCTAAGGGGTTATTTTAAGTTCGATGTGCTGGGCCGAATGATCACTATCAGGTGTGCATATGATTTGGAACTTCGTAGTTAACTCAAGGAGGGGAAGAGTGATGATAGTGTAGTCCAAGATTGAGCTTGATCTGGGGCCAATGTACGTGCAGTTGGCAGGTCTATCCTGTTTTATTCTCCCGTTTAACACGCGCATGCCTAACTGCTCAAGGTCCCACATTAGTTGCCGACCCACTTTATCCGTTCATTTAGCCAACAGTATCACCTGCATTTCTACTGCCCATATTTCACTAGCAGTAGTGATGTTTTCTTCCTCTTCATGGGCATGTAATAAATTAGAATTGAAGTCTCCTGTGAGAATTATCTCCCAGGTTGAATGTTCGAAGCAAAATTCTGCTATAGCAACGCTGACTTTTTAAAAAAGTTCTTGTTTTATTGTTCTTTTCGGGTGTGCGTATATATTAATAAGTATGATTGTACCTATACCAACGGGTGGGCCCATTTCCGGTTTTATTATTTGCATGTCTGGGATGGTCGCGGTTAATTGAGAGGACTTGATTTTTAGTGCCGTGGAAATGTAAACAGCCAGACCCCCCTTGGCTCGTCCATATTGCTGAGTTCGAGTGGCACTGACGTGATGACCTACTCTACCTGGCACTTCAACAGGAGTAGTTAGCCATGTTTCATGTAATACAATGATTTCATTCGGTTCCCAGGACTCGGTCTTGCCTTTGTCACTTAAGATATCTTTTGCTCCAGCGATGTTCCAAGATAGGATTTTTATGGAGGCTTGATCAGTTTTATCGCCCAGAATATGATTTCATTCCTCTCTGGTTCCTCTGTGTGTTCTGTGTTAGTGGTCATATTTTGAGTTTTCTGCCCCCTTGACACCTTGCAACACTGAGTATATGATATCTTTTTCTGCTGAAATTTTTTCTCTTGGGGCACCTGTCATTAGGAAAGGGAGAGGGTAGCCTGGTATAACCTCTTCCCTGAGTGAGATTCCCCACTCTTCAAATTTTGTAATTTCTTATAATATGTCTCTAACTATTTCGGCGTTCCTCCAAGTTGCTAGGGTGCCTTCCTTTGCTGGGTTGTTTCCTGGATTTACAAATTTTATCGCTAGTAGGTCAGCAGTGGTTATGTATTGTAAACTTGGGATTTCTGCCATTAGGCGTAAGATGTTTCCTCTGTTCAGGTAGTCTTGTGGGCCTTGTGATTGATAGTTTGGGATGAGAAGTATCCTTCCTTTTATATTCGCTGTATTATTATCTTTTGACACGGGGAAAGTTAATACCTGGTCATTTTTCCGGTAGCCTATTACGGCTTTTTTATCTTTGTCGTTCGAATCATTGGGTGGATTTTTTCCTTGTACCTGTGGTTGTCCATCCCAATCTTCGCTCGAGACTCATTTAACTTTGCTGGAACATTCAAATTATCTATCTTCGGGGCACTGGACCTAGTGAGTAGGACGTGTTCTTGCTTGGTTAGCTGGTAGGCAATTTCCTTTTCCGTGCCTCTGGTGTTCTTTGGGCCGTCATATTCCGAGTTTATGTTGACTAATAGCTGGTTTCGCTGGCTCTTGTCAACTTTCACTGTGACTTGCCTAGAGTTTTTAGTGACGCTATTAGTAACATTTGCTCCAGGACTGACCGTTTTATGCTGAATGAGGCTTACTTTTTGTTTTTGTTTTTTAACATTGTTTGTTGCCTCTCTTTGTGATCCTCTTTTACCACTCTCGAGATTTTGATATTTGATAGTTTTTCTATCTGTTGCAAGACCGTTCTCTGAGTCAGTTGCGATATGACCATTTTCAGGCTCTGTTGACTGAACAGTTTGTTTTATTTTGTTACCGATGTTTTTGGATTGTCCCATTGGGCTCCCAACTGATCTATATGTTCTTAGTGATTCGGAGTCACCACTCTCAGGACTCCCGTTTGTGCTACTCCTGCCAGGCGAGTTCATCTTCATTACTCTCCTCCGTATATGCTGTTGTATTTAAACTTGGCACAACTGCTTTCCCGCGAGGTTGTACTTCCGTACAGGTGGACTGGATTTCAACCTTTTTAGCAGTTTGTTTTTGGGGATTACATGCGTTCTTTGAAAGATTAAAAATTGGGTAAATGTCCAAAACCTGCTTATTACCAGGTCTGCTATTTAGTTGTTGATTTCTGGCTTTACTAGCACTTTTTTTTGTCTTTTGGTTAAGACCAGCTGGTGGCTACCTATAATTTTTGTCTTCTCATGCATTTGTTGATCTATTTCAGTGACCAGCGAGTCAATGTATTTGGGAATTGGTCATTTGGCGATATCTCATCCTCAATTGATTCTCCCGATTTTATCTTTTTTCCCGTTTTTTGTAGAGTATTTCAGTTCAGGATTCTTTATTCGATAATTAAAAATCATCATAAAAGTACATATAATATACATTCCCCCCCCCCCCCATTTATTCCCCTTTTTTTTTTAAAACTATTAAATTTACATGAATCCCAATATTAATACAAACAAAGTCATAATATTTGTTAAAAAAGGACATAACATGGCCTATAGAACCTTTCGCTAAAATCTCACAGTCCCCCCCCCCCCCCCCCCCCCTCTGGTTGTCCTCAAACGTACCGCTACTTTAATGAAATTAATAATGCAGCACAATGTGAGGGGATCGGTCACTTGTTGTAGAAAGATCAAAGCTTCTTGAGCACTTTTCATGTTAGCATGTTTTAAAATATCAACCAAGAATCTACGCCTGGGCTCGGAGTAAAAAGAACATAACAATACAAAATGAAGGGAATCCTGCGGAGACCTATTGTCGCAGCCGCAGGTTCCCTTCTGCTCAATTGTAGACGAATACCCTAGTGGTGATGCCAATAAATACGGTAAAAGATTGAGCCTAAAACGGCTCATTAAAAACCTGTCCTGAGCATTATATATCAGATATAGGTAGGGTTCCATTCCTTCTGCAATCTTTACAAGGTTATAGGCACACACTGTGGTCTTGGCCCTTTCTTGCTCTTTTCTCTGTGTAGCCCTGTGTACCAGAAACGCTTTTTTACAGACATTTCATGCTGAGGGATAATTGCTCCCGGGTCGGAGAATAGATTCCCAAGGCCCAAGGTTTCCAATGCAGACTTAACATAACTGAGCCTCGGGATTCGCATCCATTTATCTCTACCCAGGCAGTCGTTCATGATTTCCCTGCTTAAAGTCGCCTCTGGGTTTACCCAAATTTTTAGCCAAGCTAAGATTGGCCTAACCTTCACCAGGTCTTCAAGGTAGGGTATCCCTAACTCCCTGTGTGCAATTGATGCAGCTAGGCTCTGTGGGGCTTTCAGAACGGAACGTAGATGTTTGTTCTCCTCCCGCTGCAGTTGGCAGGTGTTCACGAAGCCCCACACCTCTGCACCATAGGTGACCTTAGAGCAACACATGGAGTTATACAAGTTCAGAGCCTGTTCAGGGCACCATCTCCCCAACCTTCGTCCATATCCTGCAATTGCCCCGTTAGTAACATTCATCTTGCGACAGCGTTCCTCCACCAGACAATTAAATTTTAGAGCACCGTCAAATAGCATGCCCAGATACGAGAATGATTTAACTTTCTCTATCTTATGGCTTCCTATCACGAATGTACATTTGTTACAGGGTTTAGTGCACACAAATAAGACGTAGGATTTACCCAAATTAATAGACAGGTCCAATGAACCCATAAAAAGTACAAAACCATCTATTAAAATCTGTAGACTCTTTGGTGTGCCTCCGAGGAGGACCGCATCATCTGCGTAAAGTAACACAGGAACATGACGCGTCCCTACTCGTGGACAGTCAGTTCTCAGCTGTAGTAGATGCTGCTCCAAATTATTAATATAAAGGGAGAACAGAAAAGGCGCCAAAATGCAGCCTTGGTGTACCCCACTTTTGCAAGGGAAGGAGTCAGTACAACCACCCTCCATGTTATACCTAACTCGCGCTGAGGTATTACTATGCAATTCTCTTAAGATGTTAATAAGGCCGATCTCTATCCCCATTCTGGTCATCATGTCCCAGAGCTTGTCCCTGTTTACATGGTCAAAAGCAGCTGCCAGGTCCATGAACCCCATATAAATTGATTCATTACTGGCCTTCGTGTATTTGGCTGCTAGCATGTAAAGGTTCAAACATTGGTCGCTCGTGGACCGGCCCATCCTGAAACCATACTGGGTGTCTGAGATAATATTATTTGCCTCTGTCCATTCCGACAGCCGGTTTAGTATCCCCCTTCCTAAAATTTTGGCAGATACATCAATCAGGGAGATCGGGCGATAACATTGGGGATCGTCCCTGCTACCCTTTTTAAAAATAGGGACAATGATGGCCATTGACCAGGACGGAGGCAAGCCCCAGCAAATTGCAGTATTTATAACTCTTGTCATTAAAGGGGCCCATAATTCCACAGCACTTAGGAACAAATCTGGCGGGATGCCGTCTGGGCCGGGGGCTTTGTTTTTAGACAAGCCCTCAATCCCGACCTTGATTTCCTTTAATGAGAAAACTACGGGCTGGCCCTGATCAGCATTACCATATTCATCAGGGGTTCCCGTTTCATGATTATATAAACCCCTATAATGAGTGATCCACATGTCAGGCTTGATGTTTGTTCCTATTTCAGGTGCCTTGTCATCCTGGAAAGTGGGTCCATTAATAATCCTCCAAAATTCTGTCATATCCCTCTTTTCCCCCGCCTCCCTTAAGTCTGCCCAACCTTCTGCTTGTAGTGCCCTTTTCCTCCTACTCAGCTCGCTCTTATATTTTCTCCTACAAGAGGCAACTCGTAAAGCATCCCTTGGCCTCATTTTAATACTATTTTTAAGCTCCCTCAGGGCCTTAGAGCAATCCCGGTCAAACCACCTCGGCTGACTACAAGTTATTTTTACCGGGGCACTAGTCTTTAACAGGCCATCTACTAAACCAACGATCTGTTCGAATGCTGTAAGTAGCTGCTGCCCTTCTTTTGTTATATTTAAGCACTTCTCAAAAGCTGATTTCCACTTTTCCATCAGTGATCTATAAAAACAAATCTCCATCGATTTTGGACCACCTGAGGCGTCTGCCCTGATCAGTGACCCTCTCAATTATCGCATAAGGCTTTCTCCCTCTGGGACTTGCCCGATAAGGTACATCAAGTACCAGGGGGTTATGGTCACTGAACGGGTTCCAATCAATCCCAACTCTAGAGATTCTATTTATAAAAACCCTTGAGACAATGATATAATCGATATATGAGGAACATCCCCTACCCTTGAAAGTTGGTGGCAAGGTACCATCCTGCGGTATATGCGCCATATCCATGGTGTGAACCAGGTCTTGGTTGTGCAAGAATTTTGTCAATGCATTCCCATCCACTGAGTGCTCAAAATGAGCCCCATTATCCTCTGGGAAACGTGACCAGGCCTCATCTAGTGGGAAAATAGCCGGACAGAGATGACAATTGAAATCCCCCATGACCAGGAAATTTTGACCAAGGCTCCCAATTTCACCAATAGAATCCTGGCACAATCTGCTTTCCAGTTCTCTTATCAGTGCATTACAACCTCCGCCCGCTCTGTTGTTATAAACATTGAATATGGTCAGTTTTAATCCTTTACCATTAAACCGTACCTCTTGAATGTCTTGTGAGTTACAGTTTAAGGTCGACCATGTACCAAGGAGGTTCAGGTCTACATATAAAGATAGCCCTCCCATGGCCCTACCTGAACTAGATTTCTTTGCCGGAACAAAGAAACATTTATACCCCTGAATATGTAGGGGACTATTGTCAACTGCCCAAGTTTCTTGTAAGCAAATTACATTGTATTCGCTTATATACTGGCGCCATTCTTTGTTGTTAAATTTGGCTGCCAGACCGGCTATATTCCAGGACACTATTCTAATTGCCTCATCATCTACCTTCCCACTTTTACCTCCCAAACCTAGAACTTGTACAGGATCGGTTTGCCCATCATCTACAGCCACATTATCAATCAATCTGTCCTGAGGGCATATGTGCTTTGGGGAAGGGACATATGAATTGCCATTATGGGTTAATTCTACAGTTAGAGAAGACACCTTTTGTGAATCAGCAGTGTCCACATCTGCTGGACCCCCTAGGACAAGTCAGTCAACTCCCTCCATGCCCGCTAAAGCCGAAAAACGGTTATAAGTGGGCAAGGAGTAATCAAACTGTTGATGAAGAATCTATCTAGATCCACCTTCCCGCATTCGGACTGAAGACTCAAAACCAAAACCAACATTCTGATGTCGAGGTGTGGGACCGGTATAGTTGCTCTCGTGATAAAACGGGGGCCTAGGGTTGGGTACCGGAGCCACTATTCCTCTGGGGTAGAAGTAAGTCAAATCATGTACGGTGATTGAGTTACTCGCATTATAGGGGAACTAATTCACAATGTGTCTGACTGCTCTTACGTCACGAAAATGTATTATAATAATATCGCCCGTTATGTCTTTAGTTCTTTGACCTAACCAAGGGAGACGCCTAACATTAAGAATTACCCCATTTATATTTGGTGGTATTGGACAATTCTGTTTCAGCCAATATATGACTTTGTTTTTCGGCTGATGCTGGTCTTCCCCACTACCATCCTCTAGAACTGACACTCCTGTGAAAACCACTACATACGGAACTGCTTCCGGGGGCAGTTCTACTCTAGGTCTCTTGGATGAGAGTTCCCTAGCGGATTTATCCTGGCCAGTAGGTTTAGGGGCATTACCTAAGGGATTCGATTTTACACGTTCCTGTGCCTCCCTTTCCTTAGTTTTGCTGTTTAACCCTGCTGTATTGAGGGGCATTATTTTCGAGGGTTTCGGTTTGGGCAAATTAATCTTTTTTGATCCATTTTGGGCGATAGAAGTTAAGGACAACAAGGGGATGGGGACACTAGTGGTGATTTAGCTAAATCCTTGATTGCCCCTTTGATTTCCCTAACAGCCCGTTCTAGTTTCTCCAATTGGTGGGTTAAACCTTTTAGTCTCTCTACTAATGGCAGTGTGAGTGATTTCATTAATGATTCTATACTGCCCATTAGATTGACACTAGATGGGTCGTTTGTTGGAGTGAGTGTTGGGTTAACCGTTATGGGAGATGTGAGTACATTTGATGTGGAGCTTTTGAAAAGGCCAGAATTATTATTATGAGTAGACTTATTTTTCCGTAAGGAGTTCCCCATCTTCCTTCTTCTTTTGGGCGGTGGGCCTTGAGCTCTTGGAGTTTTAGAACTTGTCTTTAAATTATGAGCTGGGTCAGCTCGTGGTGGCAATGTGTCGGGCAGAACTTCTACCTCCGGTGATATGTTACAATGGAGTGCTGAGTCGTTTGCAATCAAGTCACTGATTGCGACTACTGGGGGAGTTCTCTCCTGCAAAAGTAATGGAATACTAGCATTGAGGGATGCCTCGCAGTCCTCATTTACAGAGGGGGTACTGTGAATTGGTGAGATCGCTAATTGAAGCGAGCCCAAGGATGATCGCTTATTCTTAATAGATTCATTGGAGCGACGTCTCTCAGCCCGTCGCTCTGCAAGAGCGATTTCCTTATCTGTTCCTGTGGCTACCCTGATTATATAATTATCCAATGTGCGTTGGTTAGCTCCTCCTATTGGTAATAGCATATCCTTAATAGAGGACGACATCGCCATCGCTTGTGAAACCTGTTCCAACCTCCCTGGTACGGCCCACCCAAATGACTCGAGTAACAGACTTTACAGACAATCCCGTTAGATATTAATAGCGCACCAGCTTACTACTGCATCATGCAAAGAGTCTGAGTCTCCAATCGATCATTAAAAAGGGGGGCCAGCCCGGTCTCCTGCGGTCTCTGAGGGCCTCAGAGGGCCCGCCCTTTGCCCGGGCTTAGCCCCGGGCGCTCCCACGCGCTCCCGCGCGCTCCCGCGCCGCGGTAGAGAGTACTCAGTAAAATAGGGCAGGTAACGTGCTGTGGGCGTGGCGGACAGGGAGCAGGTGTAACAGGTCAAGCAGGGACTCCTTGGAGAGCGAGTCCCTGCAGCGTTGCTCTAACTGCCTAGCCCCACAAACACACAGCTCCTCCGGTCTCCTCCCGCTGTCAATCAGCGAAGCGGCACTCGCGGAGCGGGTGCGGCGAGCAGTCGCTGCGGGTCACAAGCAGGTCCCAGGCTCCTCACGGGCAGAACTCCACACAAACACCCAGACGTTCGTGAAGGTAGGCAAGATGTCCCACTGCTCCGGGGGAGGGGCGGTGTTTTAGGTCCTCGGTGTGCTGTGGGCGTGGCGGGCAGGGAGCGCTGACCAGGTGTAACAGGTCAAGCAGGGACTCCTGGGAGAGGGAGTCCCTGCAGCGTTGATCTACCTGCCTAGCCCCACAAACACACAGCTCCTCCGGTCTCCTCCCGCTGTCAATCAGCGAGCAGTCGCTGCGGGTCACAAGCAGGTCCCAGGCTCCTCACGGGCAGAACTCCACACAAACACCCAGACGTTCGTGAAGGTAGGCAAGAGTATTTAAATCTATTGTTTGTGACCTTTTTTGGATAATTTTTCCCTCCTCTTTTCTGTTCTGTCTGTTTCATCATAGCATGTTTCTTTTTGGTGAGCTATGGTAATGATGTCTCTTACATCAGATGTGCGACGTTTAACATTTTGCTCCGTATTTACTGACTCACAATTTGCACGTTTGCATTCCTGTAAAATATTTGTGAGTATTATTGGTAAATCCCTTAGCTTTTCTAATATGGGGCTACACGGGCAATTTGGGGGCAGAACCCAAGGATTACTTTGATCCTGAACGTTTGTAAGTGTGTTTGTCATGGTGTCCAGTTTTTGTTTATGTCTGAAATATGCTCGGCGGTGAGACTCATTAGATTTATTTGAATATCGAGTTTGTCGGACTGCATGTTCAGCGTTTTAATAGATGTTTGTAATATTTTCCCCTGCGCACCATGTAATTTTATTAGAGATTCCAAGTTGTCATTAGAGTCATGTTTTCCCTTGAGAGTTTTATCTGCCTGCAGACAACAGTTGGTGTTGTGGTTGGATTGGTGCCCTGTACGCTTTGTGTTTTCAGCCGTGAATTCCCTTACCGTGACAGCTCGTAGTTCCGAGTTTGGTTCTGATGTTTGGCGTGTCTTGTTATATGCTTTTGAGAAGGCTTGATCAGCCTGTTCCAACATGCTCGATATCTCTATTATTGTTTCCTGTCTTTCCTCTTGGCATATTTTAATTGATGCTTCCGTGGGTGCTTGTTCTACCTGTTCGAACCCGCTTGATATTTCAATTGCATTTTCAATTTCTGATTCTGAAATTGGTCGTTTGCACAATTGGACGACTGCTCTTTTTTTTCTTTGCACATCACTAGATGCACTTGTCAGCTTATCAAAGGTTTTAATTTGCTTGAGGTCAGTTTCTCTTGTATCCTGGGTTTGTTTATCATGATTAGACGTTGTGTTCAGTACTTGGAGAATTCCGTTGTTATCCTGAAAGGCTTGAGACGCCAGCCACGTGTCACAGACCACATCAATTTTATTGAAATTGACCTTTTCTTGATTTGATCGTAACTCTTGTCTAGGTGTTGAGTGATTGTTGGGTTTTTCTTTGTACCCAGCATCAGATTTGCTTATGTCATTGCCGTCTGGGCTTGCCCTAAACCCAGGGGGCTCAACATGTGAGGGTGATGTGCCGCCCCCGATCGGTCCTTATTGGTGTCACTGGTTAATGGTAATGGTAGTGCAGTTGTCGATGTTGCACTAGTTTGGCTTATATACATTGTGAGGTTTTCCAGTGCATTTTCCAAAATACTATCCGTGATTCTGTTCATAAATTCATGTGAGTTATTGTGTTTTACTAGTTCTTGCTCCTGGCCGTAGCCGCCCAATTTTGTATGTACTTGTGCTTGCGTTTGAAATATATGCTTATTATTCCCCTGGTTCGTTGGCCTGATGGCCTCTTGTGCTGTTAGCTTGGTCATGCTTGATCCTTCTTTTCCAATGATATGCACTGTACTTGACGTAGGGTGAGGTGAGGGAGTTAATTTATCTGTGATCATCTGTGTAATTCCTTTGCACGGTGTCAGTGGTCTTCGAAGACCGTTTGGCGTTGCTGGCATTGAGTAAATAGCCGCGACTGGGTCTTTCAAAAACGTAAATTTGCCAGTTCGTTTCATTGAGCCAAATATCGAGTAAATTGGTGGAATTAATGAAGCTGTTGATAGATTAGTTGCACTACTCTGGGAGGTATTATTGTCTGTTTTGAGTTTGGTTTTCCGCTTCGTGGGTTGTGGCGGGTTCCTTCGTGTCCTACCGGACCTCATTATTCTGAGGGGAATTGACTTGGGCTGCCCTTTGCTGCCAATGGGGCTAATGTGACTAAGCCTGCTTTGGTCTGGGTTATCACTGGGTTGTCACTAAGCCAATCTACCTCCTCCTGCAAGCTCTGTAACAATTAAACCATAGACCCGCCGCTGCCTGCCATTGCCAGCTGCTGCTGCCGCGGCTACCTCCTCTAGACGCGAGTGCCTTTGTAGGTGGCTCCTGCAGCGTTTCTTATTTCCAGCGGCTTCGGCCGCGTTTGAACCTCAAGCGGCGCCAGCCGCGTCAGCGTTTTGTTCTTAGCGGCTCCTGCCGCGATAACAACCCCCAAGCGGCTTCAGCCGCGTTTGAACAGAAAGCGGCAACGGCCGCACCTGAGGGTTACGAAAAGCGGCTCTGGCCGCATCAATTACCATCAGCGGCTTCAGGCGCGTTAGCCCAACAAGCGGCAAAGGCCGCGACTGAGGTGTTCAGAAAGCGGCTCCTGCCGCGTTGATTTCAAATCCCAGAAAGTATTTTCTCACTGCTTCTAGCTCCCAGAGTCTTTTTTGGCAATGATAGGAAACCTTCTGATTCTTCTGCGTAGACTTAACCAGCAAAATACTCTCCTCTTGATCACCTGCGCTTGCCTCCGCTCACCTCTGCTCCACTCTCCACATTTGGTGGTGTTAGGGTGGCAGCAAGCTGATGATTCAGGGTGGTGCAGGGCTACAGGGCTTGCAGTTTAAGTCTAGTTTAGTTTTTTAGTTGTATGGTTATACGGGGCTGCAAGTGCAGTGCAAACGTACAGATGTATATGGCATACAAAATGGGAAAACAAAGGAGGAAAAAGGAATCACGAAGAACTCACGAGCGGCTGGTCAGTCTGCTCGCTTTCACCACAGCAATCGGCAGTCAAAGTCCGTGGTCAGAACCAAATGGGCTCCGCAGCCGTTATTTTATGCTTTTTCAGAACATACAGCAGACACATAAAATATGCATCAACAAGCCCCCCGCGTGATAGATGAACCCCAGGTAGGAGTAGACTAAGCTGCATACTTCTGAGTGAATCTTAGGACCATGGGACTCACTCGCAAGCACAGCACATTGCCGCCCTGTCTAATCGAAATTCCCTAAACAGCTACCCCAGTAAATACTGCAGCCCAGCCTGGAGTAGTGGGATACCGCAAAGTAGCGAGCTGAGTACATGTGACACGCCTGGAGGGAGGGGAGGGTGGGGAGAAGTTGTGTGATGGGAGTTTAAGGGCGGGACTGAAGTTTAGCCTAGAAGTCCCAGAATCAAGTACTTTCCAATGTATGTACACTGGACTGCGGGAGAACAACAGGGCAGTTGGGAAAAATGTGTTGACTGGCAATCCTCATGTTTGGTTACTACCTTAATTGTGTTCCCAGCCGATCAAATGTAAGCCTGAACTATGATGAGATTCTTGTATAATGGATAAATGGTATCTTTATAAAACCCAATAAAGTTTGTTAAAAAAACAATATGCCCCCGTGTGACAACATAATACAATCATCTTTTGCAAGATACAAGAAGATACACACATGCCTCCCCCCGTTTCGCTCCGAGGCCACCGAAGTCATCTGGGGTGTCCCGCAAGGATCTTCACTCAGCCCCACCCTCCTCAACATCTACATGAAACCTCTCGCAGCCATCGCACGCCAGCACAACCTCAACATCATCTCTTACGCCGACGACACCCAGCTGATCCTCTCCCTCACCAGAGACCCCGACACCGCCAGAACCTGCCTACACGAAGGGATGAAAGACGTTGCCGAGTGGATGAAGGACAGCTGCCTGAAACTGAACTTAGACAAGACGGAAGTCCTCATCCTCGGACCATCACCCTCCGCCTGGGACGACTCCTGGTGGCCCCCAGCCCTAGGCACCGCCCCCAAGCCGACAGACCACGCACGCAACCTGGGCTTCATCCTGGACTCCTCCCTCTCCATGACCAGACAAGTCAACGCCGTCTCCTCATCGTGCTTCAACACCCTGCGTATGCTTCGCAAGATCTTCCGCTGGATCCCGACCGAGACCAGGAAGACTGTCACCCAGGCACTCGTCACCAGCCGACTGGACTACGGAAACGCCCTCTACGCCGGAACCACAGCCAAGCTACAGAAAAGACTCCAGCGCATCCAGAACGCCTCCGCCCGACTCATCCTGGATGTCCCCCGACGCAGCCACATCTCCAGCCACCTGAGGAACCTGCACTGGCTCCCCCGTCGACAAGAGGATCACGTTCCGGCTCCTCACCCACACACACAAGTCTCTCCAGGACCTGGGCCCCAAGTACCTCAACGACCGCCTGACCTTCTACACGCCCACCCACCAGCTACGGTCAACCAGCCTCGCCCTCGCAGCCGTACCACGCATCCGTAGAGCCACCGCCGGAGAAAGATCCTTCTCTTACCTGGCTGCCAAGACTTGGAACTCCCTCCCCATCCACCTTCGGCTGACCCAGGACCATCTCGCCTTCAGGAAACAACTCAAGACCTGGCTGTTCGAGCAGTAGCATTCCCCTCCCCCCAAGCGCCTTGAGACCCTCCCGGGTGAGTAGTGCGCTATACAAATGGCATGATTGATTGATTGATTGATGTAGTGTTACCAGTCCTGTTACATTTGGATACGGGTACATCTAGGCCATTCCCCCCATCAGCAGGGACTTCCTTGACCTCGGTCGGACCTGGGGATCTGGGTTCGAGTCTCGGTTACGACGCCAAAAATAAAACCTCCTGTGATTCTGGGCAAATCACTTAATCTCCCCGTGCCTAAAATGAATGTGTGTCCGTCCTCATGTAACGTAACTGGTGCTATGTAAAGTGCTCTGATACCTGATTCGGTTCGGGTCTAGTTCACGCTATATAAAACTCTGCAAAACAAAAAAAAAAGCAACAGATATGCAGTGAGTGGTGCCCAGATATCCTTAGGCCTGGACGATCAGCTGTCTTTTTATGTTCTCGGCATAAAAAGACAGCTGATCTCTGCAGATGACAACGTCTTTCAGCCAATTTTGAAATTAGGTGTGCGCCACCTTTCTCTTTGCCAATAGCAATACGATCAGCACCAGACGTCTACTCTATGGCTTCAGATGCTTCACAAGCCCCAATAAACACATCTGTGGTGTACAACCCACCTCCTCCCGGATCATGTCAGTCAGAGGCTGTGTGACCAACACCCAGAATCTCGATGTAAAAGGTGTCATGCTCTGGAGGCAGACTTCATTCATTTAGCCTGGTTGTGCGATAGGGTGCACAGGTTCTGGGTGTGGTACGAATTGGGACCGAATTATGACCCCACAGTGGAAAGAAAACATTGGGGTGAAAGAGAAAAGAGCAAAGAGTTGGTGTAATCTGGTTGGTGTCTTCATTCGTTAAGTCAGGTAAGGATGGGCCAGGTATGTTTGAAAAAACTGTGGTGTTGATGACGTCTTAAGTGTTCTAAACACGCCCACATATGTGATGCATTTTGAGTACAATGGAGGACTTGTAGGAGGTGTTAAAAGTGGTTAGGATTAGGGAAAGAGAGAGATGAGTAGTGCAAAGTGGTAAAGGGTTTACGCAGACTTTAGCTTTGTGGACAGCAAGGACAGAGAAGACAGAGGAGTGGGATAATGCACAGTTGAAGGGAATGGAAGGGAAATATGCTTCAACTAGACTGGTGAGGAGGCTGGAAGGGGGTGGATAAATTCAAGGCAGGTTAGGAGGAGGGGTAGAGGGGGTTGCTTTTTGAGGTGGAGTGGGGAGGAAGAATGCTAGGAGGAGGCAAGGAGTGTAGGTGTGGGAACTGAGAGTTAGAGTGATGATGAGTGAGCTTAGGAGCGAAGAGACAGGAGAGAGCACTCAGGAACACTGAAATGAGATGTTAAGCCTTCATCTGACATTGAACATGGGTAGGCTGGAGTGGTGCCAGAATGCCTGTAGGTGTGAAATGAATGTTCCATTGCTCATGGTTTCTTCATGGGGTAATGAAGAATCTAGGATGCGGCCTACTTAAAGACACATCTTCATCAAACCAGAAATGTGATTATCCTACAGGAGATGCAGTTTCCCAAGCAATAAGTAATTCAGCAACTATCACCAGCAGCAGGGGCGGCTCCTCTGCAATGGCGGAGGAGTGTCGCCCCACTGGCTCAGAGCCAGCCGAAAAACAATAAAACAATATTTCATTATAGTTTGATTTTTAAGCCACTGGCTCAGCCAGCGTGTGCGGGAAGGGGCGGCGGGGCATGGGAGGGGGAGGAGAAGTGCACTCCGTAAGTGTGCATATGTGTTTGGCCACCCGTCTCCGGTCGACCAAAACACACATGCACACTTAGGTTTCTCTAACCCGGCTGTATTGAACAGCCAGGGTAGAGAAATCCCACAGACTCCCTGACCTGAGCGGAGCGTCTTACCAGCCCGCTCAGGCCAATCCCCGTGCTGCATAGCAGTACAGGGATGGAACAGGAAGTCTGTGATGTAGCCACAGTGTCTGCTGTGACAAGGAAGTCCCAGCACCAAGGCGCGATGCAGGAGGCGACCGGCAGCAGGTAAGTTAAGCTTTTTTTCTACGTATTATTATTATAATAGTCCCCCCTCCCCTGCACCCCCTCTTGAGCTCCTCCCTCCCCCTGTGCCCGCTTGCCCCAAAACGTTTTGTATGATGCGGCCGCAACTGAGCAGCAGCAGCATTGGTACAACCCAATGGAATATGCACTTTCCCAAGCCCACAGGTAACTTTAAGACCAGCAGTTATATAGAACTCTATGGATTGTTTTAGACGTGGTCAGGGGTTCCACAGTGGAAGGTACAGCTTCCAGAAACCAAATGATAACTTGGGGATAATGGAGTTTACTTAGAAGTGGCTAAGATGTAAACTATTGGACACAGTTTCTCAACAACCGCCAGGTAAGTTGAGAGTCTATGTAGTCGATTTACTAGAAGGGTTGCTTGCCATTAAATCACTGATACATTTCTTATCCTATGGGTCCTCCTAGAAGTAGCCACGGATGAAGCATGATGATGTCATTGTTGTGACAGGGATGTCCCCTGCATGGTACATGGGTATGTACTGGTGCCCTTTGTGTCCAATCGCATGTGATACCAGTTTTCAGACTTTTATTTTAGCCCTGTGTCACTATAATCTACAATGTGTGCAGCAGATGCCTAGTCCTTCCCATCACACTGTGAAGCCCAGGAAATGTCATAGGACCTGGAGGGGTGCCCCAAGCTTGCCCTTATAGTCGTGATGGGGCAGGATTCTATCTAGACTTTCCTTACCAATTTTTAGAATCCATGGTCGACTGGACCGTTGTTGCCTGCTAGGAAGTGTAGAGAGAAGATTACCAAATCATAACTCATAACAACTTGGGCATAAAACCAACCAATTTGGAAGAACCACTGACTCACTGAAACATGGATGAACGCCTCCTCAGCCCCCGACATCGCCATCGCCATCCCGGATGGATACAAGATCATCAGGAGGGACCGCGTCAACCAGACCGGGGGAGGCATCGCCATCGTCCACAAGAACACCATCCGCATCACGACCGACGCCGACGACACCTACACCGCCGCCGAACACCTCCACTTCCAGATCCACACCGACCCAAAGACGACCCTCAGAGGCACCCTCATCTACAGACCCCCGGGACCACGCACACAATTCAGCGAAGACATCACGGACTTCATCAGCCTGCACGCCCTCCCCTCCGCAGACTACATCCTCCTAGGGGACCTCAACTTCCACCTGGAGAACAACAAGGACCGCAACACCGTCACCCTGCTGGACAACCTCGCCAACCTCGGACTCAAGCAACTGGTCAACACCCCCACCCACTACGCCGGCCACACGCTTGACCCCGTCTTTTCATCCAGCAAGCACATCGCCTTCAGCCACTCCACCGGACTTCACTGGACCGACCACAGCTGCGTCCACTTCAGCTTCAGAAAAACCACCACCCGCAACAGGTTCCCCACAGAAGCTGGAGCAAGATCACCGCCGACCAGCTCACCGCCTCCCTCAGCCAGAACCCACCTGCCAGCACACTGGACCCCAACGAAGCAACCCGCAACTTCACGCAGTGGCTGACCGCCTGCGCCGACGACCTCGCACCACTGAAGAACCCTCCCAACAAACCCAGAAGCAAGAAGGCCCCCTGGTTCACCGACGAACTCAAGGACTCCAAGAAGACCTGCCGCACCCTCGAGAAAGCCTGGCTCCTCAACCGGACCACAGACAACATGACCGCCCTCAAACACGCGACCCGCAAGCACCACCAGCTCATCCGCACCACCAAGAAGAAATCACTGAAGGATCGACTGGACAACAACGCCCACGACAGCAAGGAACTCTTCAGCATCGTCAAGGAGTTCTCCAACCCCAGCACCTGCAACAACGACATCACCCCCTCACAGGATCTCTGCGACTCCCTCGCCTCGTTCTTCCACCGCAAGATTGCCGACATCCACAACAGCTTCGACACACCATCCCCGCGCCCAACCGTCGAAACCAATGCACCCCACTGCCACCCTCCGCACCTGGACCGCAGTGACCACCGAAGACACAGCCCGCACGATGAACACCATCCACTCCGGATCTCCGACTGACCCCTGCCCCCACCACGTCTTCAACAAGGCCGACGACACCAGCGCACCCCAACTCCGAGACATCATCAACGCCTCCTTTGACACCGCCACCTTCCCAGAGAGCTGGAAGCATGCCGAGCTTAGCGCCCTACTGAAGAAACCAACAGCGGACCCCACCGACCTCAAGAACTTCTGCCCTATCTCGCTCCTCCCTTTTCCCGCAAAAGTCATCGAGAAGATCGCCAACAGACAGCTTGTCGCCTTCCTCGAGACGAATGGATCCCTCGACCACTCGCAGTCCGGGTTCAGAGCCAATCACAGCACCGAGACCGCCCTCATCGCAGCCACCGACGACATCCGAGCCCTTCTCGACAACGGGGAAACAGCGGCACTCATCCTCCTGGACCTCTCCGCCGCGTTCGACACGGTCTGCCACCGCACCCTAGTCCAACGCCTCAGCAACACCGGTATCCAAGAGAAGGCACTGAAGTGGATCATCTCGTTCCTCGCTGGAAGAACACAGAGAGTCCGCCTCCCCCCGTTTCGCTCCAAGGCCACCGAAGTCATCTGCGGCATCCCGCAAGGATCATCAATCAGCCCCACCCTCTTCAACATCTACATGAGACCTCTCGCAGCCATCGCACGCCAACACAACCTCAACATCATCTCCTACGCCGTCGACACCCAGCTGATCCTCTCCCTCACCAGAGACCCCGACACCGCCAGAACCAGCCTCCACGAAGGGATGAAAGACGTCGCCGAGTGGATGAAGAACAGCCGCTTGAAACTGAACTTAGACAAGACGGAAGTCCTCATCCTCGGACCATCACCCTCCGCCTGGGACGACTCCTGGTGGCCCCCAGCCCTAGGCACCGCCCCCAAGCCGACAGACCACGCACGCAACCTGGGCTTCATCCTGGACTCCTCCCTCTCCATGACCAGACAAGTCAACGCCGTCTCCTCATCGTGCTTCAACACCCTGCGTATGCTTCGCAAGATCTTCCGCTGGATCCCGACCGAGACCAGGAAGACTGTCACCCAGGCACTCGTCACCAGCCGACTGGACTACGGAAACGCCCTCTACGCCGGAACCACAGCCAAGCTACAGAAAAGACTCCAGCGCATCCAGAACGCCTCCGCCCGACTCATCCTGGATGTCCCCCGACGCAGCCACATCTCCAGCCACCTGAGGAACCTGCACTGGCTCCCCCGTCGACAAGAGGATC
Source organism: Lissotriton helveticus (assembly GCF_964261635.1). NCBI lineage: Eukaryota > Metazoa > Chordata > Amphibia > Caudata > Salamandridae > Lissotriton > Lissotriton helveticus. The sequence continues at coordinate 399,282,391 of NC_136059.1, read as the reverse complement.
ACGTTCCGGCTCCTCACCCACACACACAAGTCTCTCCAGGACCTGGGCCCCAAGTACCTCAACGACCGCCTGACCTTCTACACGCCCACCCACCAGCTACGGTCAACCAGCCTCGCCCTCGCAGCCGTACCACGCATCCGTAGAGCCACCGCCGGAGAAAGATCCTTCTCTTACCTGGCTGCCAAGACTTGGAACTCCCTCCCCATCCACCTTCGGCTGACCCAGGACCATCTCGCCTTCAGGAAACAACTCAAGACCTGGCTGTTCGAGCAGTAGCATTCCCCTCCCCCCAAGCGCCTTGAGACCCTCCCGGGTGAGTAGTGCGCTATACAAATGGCATGATTGATTGATTGATTGATGTAGTGTTACCAGTCCTGTTACATTTGGATACGGGTACATCTAGGCCATTCCCCCCATCAGCAGGGACTTCCTTGACCTCGGTCGGACCTGGGGATCTGGGTTCGAGTCTCGGTTACGACGCCAAAAATAAAACCTCCTGTGATTCTGGGCAAATCACTTAATCTCCCCGTGCCTAAAATGAATGTGTGTCCGTCCTCATGTAACGTAACTGGTGCTATGTAAAGTGCTCTGATACCTGATTCGGTTCGGGTCTAGTTCACGCTATATAAAACTCTGCAAAACAAAAAAAAAAGCAACAGATATGCAGTGAGTGGTGCCCAGATATCCTTAGGCCTGGACGATCAGCTGTCTTTTTATGTTCTCGGCATAAAAAGACAGCTGATCTCTGCAGATGACAACGTCTTTCAGCCAATTTTGAAATTAGGTGTGCGCCACCTTTCTCTTTGCCAATAGCAATACGATCAGCACCAGACGTCTACTCTATGGCTTCAGATGCTTCACAAGCCCCAATAAACACATCTGTGGTGTACAACCCACCTCCTCCCGGATCATGTCAGTCAGAGGCTGTGTGACCAACACCCAGAATCTCGATGTAAAAGGTGTCATGCTCTGGAGGCAGACTTCATTCATTTAGCCTGGTTGTGCGATAGGGTGCACAGGTTCTGGGTGTGGTACGAATTGGGACCGAATTATGACCCCACAGTGGAAAGAAAACATTGGGGTGAAAGAGAAAAGAGCAAAGAGTTGGTGTAATCTGGTTGGTGTCTTCATTCGTTAAGTCAGGTAAGGATGGGCCAGGTATGTTTGAAAAAACTGTGGTGTTGATGACGTCTTAAGTGTTCTAAACACGCCCACATATGTGATGCATTTTGAGTACAATGGAGGACTTGTAGGAGGTGTTAAAAGTGGTTAGGATTAGGGAAAGAGAGAGATGAGTAGTGCAAAGTGGTAAAGGGTTTACGCAGACTTTAGCTTTGTGGACAGCAAGGACAGAGAAGACAGAGGAGTGGGATAATGCACAGTTGAAGGGAATGGAAGGGAAATATGCTTCAACTAGACTGGTGAGGAGGCTGGAAGGGGGTGGATAAATTCAAGGCAGGTTAGGAGGAGGGGTAGAGGGGGTTGCTTTTTGAGGTGGAGTGGGGAGGAAGAATGCTAGGAGGAGGCAAGGAGTGTAGGTGTGGGAACTGAGAGTTAGAGTGATGATGAGTGAGCTTAGGAGCGAAGAGACAGGAGAGAGCACTCAGGAACACTGAAATGAGATGTTAAGCCTTCATCTGACATTGAACATGGGTAGGCTGGAGTGGTGCCAGAATGCCTGTAGGTGTGAAATGAATGTTCCATTGCTCATGGTTTCTTCATGGGGTAATGAAGAATCTAGGATGCGGCCTACTTAAAGACACATCTTCATCAAACCAGAAATGTGATTATCCTACAGGAGATGCAGTTTCCCAAGCAATAAGTAATTCAGCAACTATCACCAGCAGCAGGGGCGGCTCCTCTGCAATGGCGGAGGAGTGTCGCCCCACTGGCTCAGAGCCAGCCGAAAAACAATAAAACAATATTTCATTATAGTTTGATTTTTAAGCCACTGGCTCAGCCAGCGTGTGCGGGAAGGGGTGGCGGGGCATGGGAGGGGGAGGAGAAGTGCACTCCGTAAGTGTGCATATGTGTTTGGCCACCCGTCTCCGGTCGACCAAAACACACATGCACACTTAGGTTTCTCTAACCCGGCTGTATTGAACAGCCAGGGTAGAGAAATCCCACAGACTCCCTGACCTGAGCGGAGCGTCTTACCAGCCCGCTCAGGCCAATCCCCGTGCTGCATAGCAGTACAGGGATGGAACAGGAAGTCTGTGATGTAGCCACAGTGTCTGCTGTGACAAGGAAGTCCCAGCACCAAGGCGCGATGCAGGAGGCGACCGGCAGCAGGTAAGTTAAGCTTTTTTTCTACGTATTATTATTATAATAGTCCCCCCTCCCCTGCACCCCCTCTTGAGCTCCTCCCTCCCCCTGTGCCCGCTTGCCCCAAAACGTTTTGTATGATGCGGCCGCAACTGAGCAGCAGCAGCATTGGTACAACCCAATGGAATATGCACTTTCCCAAGCCCACAGGTAACTTTAAGACCAGCAGTTATATAGAACTCTATGGATTGTTTTAGACGTGGTCAGGGGTTCCACAGTGGAAGGTACAGCTTCCAGAAACCAAATGATAACTTGGGGATAATGGAGTTTACTTAGAAGTGGCTAAGATGTAAACTATTGGACACAGTTTCTCAACAACCGCCAGGTAAGTTGAGAGTCTATGTAGTCGATTTACTAGAAGGGTTGCTTGCCATTAAATCACTGATACATTTCTTATCCTATGGGTCCTCCTAGAAGTAGCCACGGATGAAGCATGATGATGTCATTGTTGTGACAGGGATGTCCCCTGCATGGTACATGGGTATGTACTGGTGCCCTTTGTGTCCAATCGCATGTGATACCAGTTTTCAGACTTTTATTTTAGCCCTGTGTCACTATAATCTACAATGTGTGCAGCAGATGCCTAGTCCTTCCCATCACACTGTGAAGCCCAGGAAATGTCATAGGACCTGGAGGGGTGCCCCAAGCTTGCCCTTATAGTCGTGATGGGGCAGGATTCTATCTAGACTTTCCTTACCAATTTTTAGAATCCATGGTCGACTGGACCGTTGTTGCCTGCTAGGAAGTGTAGAGAGAAGATTACCAAATCATAACTCATAACAACTTGGGCATAAAACCAACCAATTTGGAAGAACCACTGACTCACTGAAACATGGATGAACGCCTCCTCAGCCCCCGACATCGCCATCGCCATCCCGGATGGATACAAGATCATCAGGAGGGACCGCGTCAACCAGACCGGGGGAGGCATCGCCATCGTCCACAAGAACACCATCCGCATCACGACCGACGCCGACGACACCTACACCGCCGCCGAACACCTCCACTTCCAGATCCACACCGACCCAAAGACGACCCTCAGAGGCACCCTCATCTACAGACCCCCGGGACCACGCACACAATTCAGCGAAGACATCACGGACTTCATCAGCCTGCACGCCCTCCCCTCCGCAGACTACATCCTCCTAGGGGACCTCAACTTCCACCTGGAGAACAACAAGGACCGCAACACCGTCACCCTGCTGGACAACCTCGCCAACCTCGGACTCAAGCAACTGGTCAACACCCCCACCCACTACGCCGGCCACACGCTTGACCCCGTCTTTTCATCCAGCAAGCACATCGCCTTCAGCCACTCCACCGACTTCACTGGACCGACCACAGCTGCGTACACTTCAGCTTCAGAAAAACCACCACCCGCAACAGGTTCCCCACAGAAGCTGGAGCAAGATCACCGCCGACCAGCTCACCGCCTCCCTCAGCCAGAACCCACCTGCCAGCACACTGGACCCCAACGAAGCAACCCGCAACTTCACGCAGTGGCTGACCGCCTGCGCCGACGACCTCGCACCACTGAAGAACCCTCCCAGCAAACCCAGAAGCAAGAAGGCCCCCTGGTTCACCGACGAACTCAAGGACTCCAAGAAGACCTGCCGCACCCTCGAGAAAGCCTGGCTCCTCAACCGGACCACAGACAACATGACCGCCCTCAAACACGCGACCCGCAAGCACCACCAGCTCATCCGCACCACCAAGAAGAAATCACTGAAGGATCGACTGGACAACAACGCCCACGACAGCAAGGAACTCTTCAGCATCGTCAAGGAGTTCTCCAACCCCAGCACCTGCAACAACGACATCACCCCCTCACAGGATCTCTGCGACTCCCTCGCCTCGTTCTTCCACCGCAAGATTGCCGACATCCACAACAGCTTCGACACACCATCCCCGCGCCCAACCGTCGAAACCAATGCACCCCACTGCCACCCTCCGCACCTGGACCGCAGTGACCACCGAAGACACAGCCCGCACGATGAACACCATCCACTCCGGATCTCCGACTGACCCCTGCCCCCACCACGTCTTCAACAAGGCCGACGACACCAGCGCACCCCAACTCCGAGACATCATCAACGCCTCCTTTGACACCGCCACCTTCCCAGAGAGCTGGAAGCATGCCGAGCTTAGCGCCCTACTGAAGAAACCAACAGCGGACGCCACCGACCTCAAGAACTTCTGCCCTATCTCGCTCCTCCCTTTTCCCGCAAAAGTCATCGAGAAGATCGCCAACAGACAGCTTGCCGCCTTCCTCGAGACGAATGGATCCCTCGACCACTCGCAGTCCGGGTTCAGAGCCAATCACAGCACCGAGACCGCCCTCATCGCAGCCACCGACGACATCCGAGCCCTTCTCGACAACGGGGAAACAGCGGCACTCATCCTCCTGGACCTCTCCGCCGCGTTCGACACGGTCTGCCACCGCACCCTAGTCCAACGCCTCAGCAACACCGGTATCCAAGAGAAGGCACTGAAGTGGATCATCTCGTTCCTCGCTGGAAGAACACAGAGAGTCCGCCTCCCCCCGTTTCGCTCCAAGGCCACCGAAGTCATCTGCGGCATCCCGCAAGGATCATCAATCAGCCCCACCCTCTTCAACATCTACATGAGACCTCTCGCAGCCATCGCACGCCAACACAACCTCAACATCATCTCCTACGCCGTCGACACCCAGCTGATCCTCTCCCTCACCAGAGACCCCGACACCGCCAGAACCAGCCTCCACGAAGGGATGAAAGACGTCGCCGAGTGGATGAAGAACAGCCGCTTGAAACTGAACTTAGACAAGACGGAAGTCCTCATCCTCGGACCATCACCCTCCGCCTGGGACGACTCCTGGTGGCCCCCAGCCCTAGGCACCGCCCCAAGCCGACAGACCACGCACGCAACCTGGGCTTCATCCTGGACTCCTCCCTCTCCATGACCAGACAAGTCAACGCCGTCTCCTCTTCATGCTTTCACACCCTCCGTATGCTCCGCAAGATCTTCCGATGGATCCCGATCTAAACCAGGAAGACGGTCACCCAGGCCCTCGTCACCAGCCGGCTGGACTACGGAAACACCCTCTACGCCGGAACCACAGCCAAGCTACAGAAAAGACTACAACGCATCCAGAACGCCTCCGCCCGACTCATCCTAGACATCCCTCGACGCAGCCACATCTCCGGACACCTGAGGAACCTGCACTGGCTCCCCGTCAACAAGAGGATCACGTTCAGGCTCCTCACCCATGCACACAAGTCACTCCACAACCTGGGCCCCAAGTACCTCAACGACCGCCTGACCTTCCACACGCCCACCCGCCAGCTACGATCCGCTAGCCTCGCCCTCGTACCACGCATCCGAAGAGCCACCGCCGGAGGCGGATCCTTCTCCTACCTGGCAGCCAAGACATGGAACTCCCTCCCCATCCACCTTCGACTGACCCAGGACCATCTCACCTTCAGGAAACTACTCAAGACCTGGCTGTTCGAGCAGTAGCGCCCCCCTCCCCCAAGCACCTTGAGACCCTCCGGGTGAGTAGCGCGCTATACGAGTGTTATGATTGATTGATTGATTGATTGACTACAAAATAAAGTTTGACAATTTATTACAAAGCCAGAAATAACTGAACATACAAGTACCTCAGTAAGAGGTTCAAGAAATAAACCGGCACTAATACAAACATAATCCTGCGCAAGAGTCTCAGTCGACTCAATATAAAAATCAATGTAAGTTCAAGAAGCATCAAGCAAACTATAACAGACCCAGCTTGAAGCCTCGACTGCATTTGTTCAAGAAAAGACAAGGTTAGTCTGTCCCTACACTAACTCTAAGGTGACATCCCTACTTAGCATTCCCTCCCAGACAAGAGAAAAGGTGTCAGCAGTGATGACTTCGTAAGAAGTACACTCACTTTACATAGGTAAGAAGCTTAAGCTACAGAGCTCGTTCTAAGATGCCCCTTCCTACACCCCTCTCCTGTCCTGTCTCCCTCAAGTCTGAACCGAATCTGCTCTCCACCCGCGGGGTGCTGTCCCTAATACAAAATCCCAAAAACAGTAAACACGCCCTAAAACACACCCCTTCAGGCAAGTGCTTCCTTGTGGAATTTTCCAGCAAGCCTCCAACATCGTCCAAAAAAACGTTGCTGTGTCCTTGGGTCCCAGGCACCTTCTCTGCCAAATGTATCAGCTGTGCATTCCTTGTCATTCCCCCATCATTCGAGTCTACCAGTCTAACTCCTAAACAAAGGACTATTCTACCTAAGGAGCTATGTGTCCTTGCACCTGCAGCAGAAAGCGTATGAGAAAACAATTTTGCACACACACACAATACAATTAAAACCTTACTGAGAACGGAGCCTTCCCAAGGTAAAATACATTTCAGGTCTGCAACGTTCAGCTAAGCCAAGAAATTACAGTTAGGCCTCTGCTGGCGTTTTCATGGCTCAGGCCTTTACACTTTTAAATGCATTTCTAATGCTACAACATAAGCTTTACATTTAATATCATTCTAAAAAAGCATTATTTCATTGCACTTATAAAGCATTATTCTTTCTCATGTTAAAGCATTACTTTATTCATTAGTAGGCAACCTACACGTGCAACTTTAACATGGCACGTTCAATCCTAATGCAACATTTTTAAACACGAAGCAACCTTTTCAACATTATCTAAGGCATTTTGTCGGTTAAGGAACTACTTTAGTCTTTGATTAACATGAACAAACATCTAACTTTTGCAATATACTAGGTCTAATACTACATTTTAATAATCACACGTTAACACAGTCCTCTAACTATGCAGGTGCTGACTACTTGGGATTATGATGCACCCCTACAAATTCCAGAATAACATGGCGCTCTATCAGTCGACAGTGGACTTCTGTCGCTTTCCTTGGTTTATTACGTAAAGCAGTGCTGTCATCATACCATGTTTGTGGTTAATTGTTTTACCAGACCTTTTTCTCTGTGTCAGTGAGAGGGCTGTCTACTGACCACTCTCAGGTAAAGTTACACTGTTATGGGAAACCCAGAGTCTTGTGCTGACATCCTATGTGCAAGATGAGTGTGTGTTTCCAGTGAGCGTGTAATAAGTGTCAGTAGTACCACTCTGAGTAGGTGTGTGTGAGTATTGAAGCCTGTGAGATCCATTTTGAGTTGCCCAAATCTTAACAAGACACAGGATGGAGGGTGGGGATAGCTTACCCAGCCAGTACAACTGGTTGGCGTGCATTCCTGTGGCTGGAGGTTGCAGGAGGAGAGAGTTTCCGGGAAGACAAGCATAGCGTGGTCCCTATGTGGGAAGCCCCAAAGAAAGCTATTGACCCAAGAGAGCGATCCAGGAGTGACCAATGCTGAAAAAGGGGATCACCCAGTTTCTCTGCGCAGTACAGGAGTGAACTGTGCCAAGCCTATACCAGCAGTCTGTTCCAAGCTAGAGAGACTGATATTGCTGACAGGGAGAGGTTTACTGAGTAACCACCACAGTGGAGAATTCTGATTGGCCCGGAGGTCCCAAAGTCAGGTGTTGCATGCATGACACCCTCAACCAATCTGAGATTGACCTGTGAACCTGAAGAAAGGCTTCTCCTGAGGTAGAAAGGCCAAGTTGTTAGAGCTGGAGTGTGACCGCATCTGCTGCCCTGTCAATAAACCCAGACAAAATGCAAAGCTTAGCCTGCTCTGAGGGACATTAGACTGAGGGACGCCGGTGAGCCCCGCGCGTCTGCCTGAAGTTATTGTTAAAGTAATAATAAGACACATTGAATTAATTTCTCCTTGAAACACTGAAAACTTTCTGAGCTATCTGCATTTGGGACTTACCGTTTCTAATTCCACAGAGGGGTAAGGACAGTAATAGTATGAAATCTGACCCTAGTGGGAGGAGAACATTACCAGGAATGAGGGGGCTGTAGTACCTCACTCTAAGGGCACAACTTTTCAACTCTGTAGATGCCTATGGAATTGGATAGTATTTAGTTCTGCTGTGAGATTAAGGTACTCTCTTTTCACATAAAAGATATGCGCTGGTTGGGTGTTACTTTGTGTCTGTTGATTGATTGTTGAGTCTGAGCCCTACTCCATCTCTCTGAGAAGCCTGTGACTGCTGGAAATGGTTTTTCTTGGCCCTGTTTGCAGGAACATAGTAAGATGGGTCCCAGGACCCCGGTGGCAAAGGACCCCCGCCAGCAGGGCTGGGTTCCAGACTAGCCCGTCTGCCTGTAGGCCCAAGAATAAGGTCTGACAGTCACCATCAGGCATGTGGGGGTTCAGAATATCACAGTCGAAATAACGACCTGCAGCATGACTAGCGGTCTATTGTCAGGGTAAGTGAAACAGACTTAAGAATTGTAAATGTAACACTCCCCTAGGTACACCTACCTTGATGATGCAGTGGTGGTCTATGTTGTGGATGCCGTGTTTTTGCATATCGATATTACGACAACGATATTGTGACGTATAACAATCAGACACCACAGTGAGCATTTAACAAAGAGGGGAAACCCCGTTTTCATAAGCACTATTGAATTGATTATAAGCTACTTTCTAGAGCAAAAGGGGACAAAAAAGTGGATGAACTGTAGCGACGATGGTTCCTGTCGAGCAACCATGTCCACAAGTTTACAGCATTGTTATAAGGAGAAACATCCTTTGACAACAACGACAAAAGCAGTTAAACAGGAACAGAGAAAATATGTACTTTCTGCTAAAAATAAACCTTTGCCAGCTCTACTTTTCTACATCTAAAGACTTGTCTAATGATGATGATGTACATTTTAAAACACAGGTTGAATGTGGAAAATCTGGCGGATTTTGCCCATCTATTGATCTAGAATTAGTCTATAACATCAGAAAATACTGAACATATATGGAGACAGTTTAAAACGTGTATGCATGTGTGTTTTTAGTGCGGAGTGTTTCGCTTTCTGTCTCAGGTAAGACAGGACCTGATGCTCAGGTTTCAGCTCCTGCGGGGGTGGGGAGAGGGAGCGAAGAGTATTTAATCCTCGGCACCTCTTGCACAATGCACAGGTTCGGAGCTAACGCCACAATAGTTGTATCGCGACAACGACAGGCGACAGCCCGCACGATGGATCCGAAAGCTCTGACAGCCCTCGCCGGACTCGTGCTCGCGTGCTGCTGGTTCCAGCCCTCCGAGGGTGAGTTGGGCGTCAAATCTTGGTGTATTCTTTGATACCAGGAAGTTTATTTCCCCAAAATTGAAGCCCCATAATATTCGGCGCACCGAAAAAAAGCATAAGGCCGTCCGTAGGGTGCCCGTGTAACCTGTCGTTTTATGATGCCAAGTTGCAGCTTGTTGTTAGAGTTTCTAAAACGACGCCACAGCCAGTGTGCAGAAACAAACTTCAGCGTGACAGTTGCAGTTTTGATTGCGCATGCGAGCACACGAGTAAACGCGCCCGTGTGTGCGGCTGCCACATGGGAAGCACCTTGCGTGCCCGCCTTAGAGCAGCCGCGTGCGAACTGGGGGCATTTCCGTCAGCATGAAGTGCGTCACTTCTCTCAGTGACTTGGAAAGCCCCCACGCCCAGACATCGCATAATCATGCATTCCTCGCTTTTGACCATCTCAGGGCTCTGGTGCTCTCTACTGACCACTCGGACTCAGATTTTGACGTGTGTCACATTACTAGAACCCTTCGAGGTAAATGTACGAATACAATATATATAGAATTATAGATGAGCAATAGTGAGTAATGTGAAGCCATATACTGCATGGCTTCGCCTCGCCGTCCCAAATGTAAAAGAAAACCTGCACCTCAAGCCACCCAACCCACCACCCCCTGTGTCATCCAACCACCCTTTCCCAAAGCGGTGCCCTCTGCCCTCAATCGAAGCAGAGCCAGCGCTGCACTGACAGGCTGCCACAAAGACCTGTCGGAGGAGTCTCGAGTTCCTTTATGATGCAGCAACAGTAGGTAAACATGTTTTGTTACCCACTGTTGCTAGAGAAGTGTGGCTCAATGGTTAGAGCGGCAGACCCTGATGCAGAGGTCTAGCCCGGGACCAGGGTTCAATTCCCTGCCTCGGAGGGTCTTGGGCTCAAAATTCCACAGACCTGATCATTCTCGCCTCGGTGCCTATTCTAATCATGGGTCCCACTCTGTGACTCTGGGCAATAGCTTGCTTAATCTCCACAACGGCCCCCACAACGCTAAGGATGCGTGGCCTCCACCTTGGGGGTGCCCAGGAGTGGACACCTCACAGGGAAAGCCAGGATGGGTTCCATAGCGGTATTCGTACAAGCGCCTTGAGACCCTTGCGGGTGAGTAGTGCGCTATACAAGTATCAATTTACAATCAAAGCAGTGAATAGCCAGATTTAGAATCTGTTGTTCATACTAGTGATTCTCAATGAGAGCCAAAGACACCATATAGATTTACAAATGGGTAACAGTAATTTAAGGGCATGTTTTTGTCAATGGGTTCTGAGTGACATCGGACAGAAAGAGACCAAAGCTCGAATTCCCTAGGATGTTACTTGGAACCTCGTACTTCATTTTTTACCCATCTATAATTTTATGTTCTATATGGCCCCCCCAAATAGTTTTTGCTTTCAACTGCTATGCAGGGGGAGAAGACTAAAGGGAGCGCCTTTCTTCACTTTGCCTTTCCTCCCTTTTGCCTCTAAGTTAAGTCGACTGCTCTGTGCCAAGCTAACAGAGTGAGAGAACAGGTTAATTTAGGGCTCACCTGCTTTTCACCCTGGCTAGGATTGTGGTTGCTGCTTGACTAGGGCTCATATCACAGTCCATCTACAACCCAATTTCTAACAGATGTGAAGTATGATGTGACAGAAATCACCTACTCTAAGAGCCCCTTGTTAACTAAAGGGGTACTCCATCTCTCATCCGATTGATTGTAGTGGATAGAGAAAAAACAAATTGAAGAACATCTTCTTGACAACAGTCTTATGAAATGCCAATTTGGTGTATTATGAAAAAGGAAAACAGCAATTTTGCTACAAAGTGGACAATTTTCATCAATACTTTTTCTGCACCCAGCCTCATATCCTTGGTCTCTATTTGGAAAACGTTATTCCTAAACTTGAAAACAAGATACAGTAAGAACAATATTTAGACTAAAGAATAGGAAGAGTGTTCAACAGTAAAAAGTAACAGCGGCTGTAGTCTGTTTTCTGTGTCCAATGTGTGATACTGTGAGAGGAACGAATGGAGGAAAACAGACTATAGGATAGGGAAAAATACAGAGGTAAGCAGGTTTTGAAAGTTATATATACCCTGAAAAAAACAAAGGTTAAAGTAACTTTATAGTTAAGTAAATATTTATGTGATAACACAAGCATTTTGAAAAACACTTACATTTGCTTGGTATAGTTAGCAGCGGTAACTACAACTTGTGCCGCTGCCATGCTCTGCTTATGACCTCACATATGACATTACTCATGACATGTTCCATGACATAATTTATGACATCACTCATGACATCTCAAATGAGATCACTGATGACATCATCAAATGAGTGTGCTAGTTTGTTTTATAGTTTACATGGTGGTGGGTAAGTACCATATTACTTGTCCCCTATATAGCAACACCATGCTGTGCACATCTTTTAGCCATGTGCAAAGGGGGGTTGGACATTGAGCCTTGCCCTGGCATGCACATCCCCCTGTGCATTTTATTTTGAATGAAAGGAAAGGCGAGCCCCCTTTGCTGAGCTGTTATTGCCCCGGGGACCGCATCCCCCAGGGCCACTCTTTTAAATGAAGTGGAGGGGGTGCTCATAGCCCCCTCCCTGGCCCGATTTTGGCTCTGAGGACCACATTCCTCAGGGCCCAGCATACTTTTTATGGGGGGAGCACCCATCCTCCCCGGGCTGATTTAAGCCCCAAGGACTTCAACCCCGGGGCCCAGCCGCATTTTTAGGGGGAGGTGGCACATATGACCTTCTCCTCAGGCCGATTTTGGCCCCAGGGACTCCATCTGTGGGTGCTAGGTACTATCTGGAGGGGAGAAGGGGCACAAGATGCCCTTTCACAGGTATTATAGCCCCAGGGACCACATCCCCCATGTCTCTGTACCATTTTATAGGGGTAAGGGGCATGTGGCTATCCTTCCTGGGCCGATTTCGGCACTAAGGACCATATCCCCCAGGGCCATACACTATCTAAGGGGGGGTGCCTGGGCCAAATTTTGCCCCAGAGGCCAGGCAGAAATTTAAAGGGGGAGGGGGTACACAACCTCCCCACCCAGGCCGATTTCAAGCCAGGTACCCCATCTACCGGCTCAACAAGAGGGTTGATGCCCTGGTGTCCACCCAGGGGCAACCGCCACACTGTTGGTGGGGGTCACGGAGTAACCCCAAGGCTTCTGGGGCCCCAACCGGGTCCCTGCATCCAGCAGCATTTGGCATTGCTCCCGCCCGCAAGGAGCAGCTAATAATGCTGCTCTCTGTGAGTGGGAGCAATATTTAAATCTCCCGCCCGCTGGGAGCGGACTAGATGTTTACTCCCTCTTGGCAGGAGATTTAAAAATGCTTCCGCCAAGCAAGCATGCCCTTGGTGTGGGCTACCTGGGGCCTTTTCAGGTTTGGCCAGGGACAGCTTCCTGCACATAAGCAATCATTTGAGGCGTTTTGCTTCTGCAGCACACACAGAAAAAGCAGAAACAAGGAGAAATAAAAGTATTTCTACTCTTTCGCCAATCTAACGCCTGCTTTTCCATGGCATTAGTTTTTGGTGCTGCCTTATATTTACAGATCTTTGTAAATCTGAAGCAGTTACAAAAAGCAGTGGATGTTGCGGTGGAACACCCACAGCAACACCCATTGTACTCCCCTTTCATGCAGAAAACTGCATGAAAGCGTACCATATTTACAAAGCGGCGTTTAGCCATGCAAAGTGACTTAACGCCAGTTTGTACATATGGTACAGGGCAGTGCGCCACCGGAACGTCTTAAAAAGTGAAGTCCCGTGGTGCAATCAGAGATTCATATTCAACCCATAGTCAGTCAGTGAGTCAGTCAGTGAGTCAGTCAGTGAGGTAAACATGAATGAGGTTCTATGGCATTTTCTTCACAACCTTGAAATTAACAAAAAGCACAGCAGACACCAGCTTGTACCTCCCCCAGGGCGAAGGTTGGCAGTGCCCACCTCTGTACACTGGTGGTAGTACGCCATTGACTTTGCCTTGCAGAAAGTTATACAGGCTGTCGCGGCCACTGCAGGTAAGAGCGGTGGGGAGAGGTGGGGGCTGTGGGGTGAAGACGACAGACGATGAAGAAAAATGAAATTAAAGAAACCAGAAAACCGCTTAACTTGTGTTTGCCGCATCGCCGACTCAGCGATGCGGCGAGCGCAAGGTAAGTGGTTTTCTTTTTTGAATATTTTATTTCCCCTTGTTGTTGCCTGTCGACTTTACCCCCCTATCCCCTGCCCTTGCCCCGCCCCACTCAGCCGCGGTCGGTAGGGGAGTACCTGCCGGGGCGGTGACGTGGGGAGGGGGAGGGGCAGGGTGGGGGTTAGTAATGTATGGATAATGGATGTTTGCAGGTAAGCAAACATTTAAATAAATCAATGAATTTCATTGCGCGCACTGCATCCCCAAATGCAATGCAGTGCGCGCAACGAAATTCATTGATTTATTTAAATGTTTACTTACCTGCAAACATCCATTATCCATACATTACTAACCCCCACCCTGCCCCTCCCCCTCGCCACGTCACCGCCCCAGCAGGTACTCCCCTACCGACCGCAACTGGCCCCACTGCTCTTACCTGTAACAGCCACGACTGTGTACAGGTATGTAACAAGGTTCACAGCTCAGAGTTGTAATATTGTGTTATTGTTACACTTTTGTCCGTATTGAGCTGTATTCTATTCTCAGTTTAGCAATACAACATGGCGGGCTTCTAGATCCATACTTACCTTTTCATTGCAGCATTCTCCCCTAATGGCATCAGCTGCTGCACCGAAGTTGGCGATCACCTTTCAATGAAGGCTTTAAGAAGGGTACTCAGCTGTGAAATTCAGAGAGCCGATGGTGTATGTGACATCGCAGCTGTAGTGTAAGTGACTTTAAATTAATTGTATCTGTTAAGGCGTAGGTGCACTGTTAATAGGCCGTACGTGCATAGAATAGTTACAGATATTAATCTTTTTTTTTTCAGTTCAAAAATTTTTTTATTAAAAGAAGTTCAGATAAGGTAAGCATAACATATCATAAACACATGTTACATAAAAATGAATTCAAATATTCTAAAGAAAAGAAATAGGTATAAAGCATCGCAAAAGAGAAAAGAATGAAGGTATAAAGAAGAGAGAAAAGGAAGAGAAAAAGAAAAGAGAGAAGGACAGTAAAAGAAAAATGCAATATGCTATAAGCACGACTAATAACTATAACAAAGTACAGCTGAAAAGGTATATACTATACAAAACACTCACAATGAAAACAGATGTAATTCAGAAATGCAATTATAAAGTAACAACAGGTATTACATTTAAACAATATGGAACATCAAGGCATCCTCACGGAGGCTTAGAAACTTCTTGTTGCAGAGGAGAGATAGGCAAAGAATGTCTGGCACTTTCATCAAACAAGGTGGTAACAGGTCCCCATAACATTTTTCGTTTCGTCGCCATGGACAATGGATAAACATAAGTCGTATCTAGTCTGTGATTATAACAGACTGCATACCACCATGCCTGATAAGATATTTTGGTAAAGTCTTTCCAATTTTTGGTAATTTGTTGAAAAGCAACTGCTAACAATAGATCTATAATTCTGGTATCCATATTGCAGTGTTTCCAAATAGGAGAGACACTCCCCAGGAAAATGTGCGAGACGGAAAAGGGGTGTGTGGAGAGAAAATTTTTGTTAATCTGGGACCATACTTGCGTCCAAAAGGTGCGCACTAAGGAGCATTCAAAAAGCATGTGAAAAAGATCTGCTCCGGGCTTAGCACACGACCAGCATGAGTCCATGACAGCTAGAAATTGCTTGCTTAGAGTGAGAGGGGAAAATAATAGGCGATTATAAATAGAAAATAACGTCTGAGTTGCGCTGGCGGCTCTAGAAGATTTGCGTAGTTTAAGCCAAATTTTATCCCAGATAGCAGTGGTCCAAGAAACTTGTAACTCTCTTTCCCAAGTCTCCTCCGTTTTTGTTTTAAGCCTAGGTGAGGGGGAGGATAAAAGAGCAGCATAAATTTTGGAAGCCTTGGCACGTTTGAGGAGTAAAGAGTGCAAAGACGGCATACTGGAGGGTATTGGATAAACAGGAGACGGAGAAGTGAGATAGGTATTGTGAGCCTCTTGAAAAGCAGAAATTAACAAGGAATATTTGGGTCGGAAGGAAGAAGGAAAATGGAACAAAGAAGTAGCCGAAGAGAAGGAAAGGGGTCGACCGTGGTTATATAATTGGTGAACCCATATAAGACCGCGAGATCTCCATGCCTTCCAAAAAATGGGCTTCTTATTTATCAAGATAGAACCATTATGCCAAATGGGTTGATCAAAAAAGGATGTGATAGGGAGAGTAGGAAGAAGTTTAGATGTATGTTTGACAATAGGAGTAACTACACCGTGTGGTTTGCGAGAGAACATAAGATACTCTCGAAAAAGAAAGGGAGAGATGAAAGATTCCTCTAGATCTAACCAAAGAGGAGAGGAAGCATTAATATCCAAAAGCCACCTGGAGATGTGGTGTAACAAAAAAGATTTATGGTACAAAGAGAAGTTGGGAAAGTTCACCCCCCCCTCTGATTTGGGTCGAGATAGTTTGTTCAAGGACATACGAGATTTTTTGTGCCCCCACAGGAAGGCCGAAAGGATAGAATTAATTTTCTTAAAATATTTGGAAGGGATGGACAAAGGGATGTTGGAAACGGTAAAAAGTATAATAGGGGATAGCATCATCTTAATCGTATCTAGCCTCCCCCACCAGGATAAATAAAGAGGATGCCATTTAGAAGTAAGGGTGAGTATCTTTTGAATACAATCCTCTAAACAGCGAACAACTGTGTCTTTAAGGGATGCTGTAAAATTAAGCCCCAAATATTTAATGGAATAAGAATTCCAGGTGAAGCCTGAAGCAGTAAAGTCATTTTTAAGAGTAAATTTCGTTAAGGGCAATATTTCACACTTGTCCCTATTTAATTTATATCCGGAGACAAAAGAAAAATAATCTACCTCAGTCAGGAACGCGGGAAGGGAGGAGGTAGGTTGTGAGAGAAATAAAAGGACATCATCAGCATACGCTGCCATCTTAATATGAGACTTCTGGAAAGTGAATCCATGGATATCAGAATGTTGGCGAATTCTTAATAGGAAAGGTTCTAGGGCGAGATCGAACAAAAAAGGGGAAAGAGGGCAGCCCTGACGAACTCCTCTCTGAAGAGAAAAATAAGAAGAGAGACATCCATTCGCCGAAATTGCCGCCCTAGGGCTAGAGTATAAGAGTGAAATCAATGTAGATATTTTAGGACCGAAACCAAACCACTTCAAGGTGTGAAAAAGGTACTTTCATTCAACTCTATCAAAAGCTTTCTCAGCATCAAGAGCAATGGCTGCGAGAGACTGAGATGAGCGAGAAGATTTAGAAATGATGTCGAAGAATAACCTGGTATTATCTGCAAGGTATCTACCCTTGACGAAGCCAGATTGTTCTTTTCCCAGAAGATCGGGCAAGTGAGATTCCAACCGCAAGGCCAGTGCTTTTGAAAAAATCTTATAATCAATATTCACCAATGAAATTGGCCGATAATTTTTACAAAACTGCGGGTCTTTACCTGGTTTGGGGAGAATGCAAATGAGAGCGTCTGCAAAAGTACCTGAAGCAGATTCAGACTCAAGAAAGGTAGAGATTAAAGAATGCAATTTGGGGATAAGCAATTGCGAAAAGTGAGAAAAGAATTCAACAGTGAACCCATCAGGTCCCGGCGCCTTCCCGTGTTTCAAAGACTGCAGAGCTCGCAAGAGTTCCGCCTGTGTTATATCAGATTCCAGTGAAGAAAGATCGGGGGGCGAAACAAAAGGAGAGTGAATTAGAGAGAGATAGTGGGAGATAGATTCTGCAGATGAGGTAGATTCAGAAGAATAAAGAGATTCATAAAAATGTTGAAATTCCTGTAAGATTTCATTATCTTTATGCTTAAGGGAACCGTCCTGACCATGAATAGTATCTATATTAACCCTATTTTGTTTGGCTTTTAAATAATTAGCCAACAATTTACCTGCTCTATTTTGGCCCCCATAAAACTTCGCGCTGGATTTTAGTAAATAGTTAGAGGCACTATTGGTGGTATCCTGGTTAAATTTAAGCTTGGTAGCAATAAGTTCATTCAAACAGTCTTTGGATTTGGAAGTGTAATAGGAATGCTCAAGACGTTTTATTTTGGAAAAAAGATCTTTGGTAGATTGTTGTGCTGTCTTGCGCTTGCGCGAAACAAATTGAATTATAAAGTCCCTGGCCGATGCTTTAAAAGCATCCCAAACGACCGGGAATTGAATCTCGTCAGATTGATTCAACAAGAAGAAATCATGAAAAAAAGAGGTAAAGGATGAAACAAAGACAGGATCGAGGAGAAGGGAATTATTAAAACGCCATTTCTTAGTAGAGTTGGGCTTGCAAAGAACATCTAATGACATCGAAACTGGAGCATGATCAGAAATCAGAATAGATCCAATTTCAGAGGAAATGAGGGATTGAGACAAGTGATGCGAGATGAAAAAGTAATCCAATCTTGATTGAGTATGATGCAGAAAAAAAAGAATATTCACGTAGGGTAGGGTGACAGATATTAATCTTATGTTATAGATTAGGTGCACTGTTAATACGCCGTGCGTGCATAGAATAGTTACAGATATTAATCTTATATTATAGATTAGGTGCACTGTTAATAGGCCATGCATGCATAGAATAGTTATAGATATTAATTTTATGTTATAGATTAGGTGCACTGCTAATAGGCCATGCGTGCATAGAATAGTTACATATATTAATTTTATGTTATAGATTAGTTGCACTGTTAATAGACCATGCGTGCATAAATAGTTACAGATATTAATCTTATGTCATTGCTTAGGTGCACTGTGAATAGGCCATACATGCAGATAATAGTTACAGATATTAATCTTATGTTATAAATTAGGTGCACTGTTAATAGGCCTTGTGTGCATAGAATAGTTACAGGTATTAATCTTTTGTCATAGCTTAGGTGCACTGTGAATAGGCCATGCGTGCATAGAATAGTTACAGATATTCATCTTTTGTCATAGCTTAGGTGCACTGTGAATAGGCCATGCGTGCATAGAATAGTTACAGATATTCATCTTTTGTCATAGCTTAGGTGCACTGTGAATAGACCATGCGTGCATAGAATAGTTACAGATATTAATCTTATGTCATAGCTTAGGTGCACTGTGAATAGGCCATGCACGCATAGAATAGTTACAGATATTAATCTATGTTATAGATTAGGTGCACTGTTAATAGGCCATACATACATAGAATAGTTACAGATATTAATCTTATGTTGTAGCGTAGGTGGACTGTTAATAGGCCATGCATGCATAGAATAGTTATAGATATTAATCTTATGTTATAGCTTAGGTGCACTGTTAATAGGCCATGCATGCATAGAATAGTTACAGATATTAATCTTATGTTATAGATTAGGTGCACTATTAATAGACCATGCATGCATAGAATAGTTACAGATATTAATCTTATGTCATAGCTTAGGTGCACTGTGAATGGGCCATACACGCATAGAATAGTTACAGATATTAATCTATGTTATGGATTAGGTGCACTGTTAATAGGCCTTGTGTGCATAGAATAGTTACAGGTATTAATCTTTTGTCATAGCTTAGGTGCACTGTGAATAGGCCATACATACATAGAATAGTTACAGATATTAATCTTATGTTGTAGCGTAGGTGGACTGTTAATAGGCCATGCATGCATAGAATAGTTATAGATATTAATCTTATGTTATAGCTTAGGTGCACTGTTAATAGTCCATGCATGCATAGAATAGTTACAGATAAATTAATCTTATGTTATACATTAGGTGCACTGTCAATAGGCCATGCATAGAATAGTTACAGATATTAATCTTATGTTATGGTGTAGGTGCACTGTCAATAGGCCATGCGTGCATAGAATAGTTACAGATATTAATCTTATGTTATAGATTAGCTGCACTGTTAGTAGGCCATATACGCATAGACAGTTACAGATATTAATCTATGTTATAGATTAGGTGCACTGTGAATGGGCCATACACGCATGGAATAGTTATAGATATTAATCTCATGTTATACATTAGGTGCACTGTTAATAGGCCATGCATGCATAGAATAGTTATAGATATTAATCTCATGTTATACATTAGGTGCACTGTTAATAGGCCATGCATGCAGAAAATATTACAGATAGTTATCTTATGTTATAAATTACGTACACTGTGAATAGGTCGTACACGCATAGAATAGTTACAGATATTAATCTCATGTTATAGCTTAGATGCATTGTGAATAGACCATACATGTATAGAATAGCTACATGTACAAATGCTTCATAACATTTCATTGTATCAGATGTTCACCACATAAATACAGCAACATCTGAGGGCGTAACCTGTCTACCTATGCTACAACACATCATGATAAAAGGAGTGAAGTCAAAGTCCTTTGACGGATTGCTGTTGGGTTGAGAAAAGTCAGGGAGGTAGTGTAATGTCACAATGAATTGATGGTGTTGCAGCAGAGATCAGTATATTAATGGGAAATACGATTTAAATCTCTTATCTTTTCATCCTTCTGAGATGTTTTAAAATGTAAGTGATACTTCTTCTGAGATGCTTTAAAAAGTAGGTAATACTTAACAAAAGTCCATTTACTACTGAAAACGTTATTTCTATGATAAATAAAAGTGCATTTTGTATATGCTGAAATTCACGAAATATATAAGTGCATATGACAAATGCACTCCATACATGCCCATATCTGCCCATCTGCAAATGTGTTGCTGGGGACCGTCAGGGCGTCTGATAGATGCAGATCTCAACCTATGCCTTGTTCAGAGAGGGATGTGAAAAAATTGTATTCTAGGTCTATTTTTAGTGTTTTTTAAAGATAATTATAACTTCAATTGCCATGCATCTATGATTATCAAGTAGCATTGCCATCAATTGTCATGCATCTATGATTATCAAATAACATTGCCTTCAATTGTCATGTATCTCTGAAGTTATACTTACAGAAATGAGGTGCCTCGCTGCATAAAATACCACACTATCGAACGTCTTGAGATTGCATATCTATTTTACTTGGATTAAGAATAGTTTTTGTGCTTGACTCCAAAGCCCTTTGCCTCAGACGAAACTACAACCACATCAATAATTATTTTAATTAACTCAGTCGATTATTGTAGACATCAGTGTTATCATGTCTTGTGCAACCACAGTGTCAGCCATCTATAAGTGTAGGCAAATATCATGCAATCCACTGATCCTACAAGCTCTCTTATAGTACTGTGAGGTGATCCATGGACCTGGGGCCTTACGCAGTGTAAACCCGACTTCAGTGCCAGAGCAGCATAGCATTTGACCTTAAATGCATATTAATAATAGAGAAAACATGTTATTTATTTATCATTTAGTAGTTTTATATAGCGATGATTAGACCCGACGATAACGGAGCACTTTACATGACAACGTGTTAACATCAAAGTAATGAGTATAATCATAAAAAAAAAGTAGAATCATAAGAAACCAATGGTTGGGCATGAGGGAGGAAAAGTAAAAGGCAGGGGTGCAAGGAGAGCAAGAGGTAGAGATAATGACTCATTGGGTGATTGATGACCCGCTAGTTGAAGTGCTGGTTGAGGAGGAGATCATTTAGCTGTCTCTTCGAGCTCAAATAAGAGGGGTTCGTCCTGATATGTATTGGTATGGAGTTCCAGATTTTAGGGCTGTTGCTCGAGAAGGAGCGTGGCAGTGTATTTTGTTTGTGAACTTTAGGCGAGATGGGTAGTAGGGTGTTTGGGCTTCTGCGGTTTCTCATCCGACCTTGCTTTTTGAGTTTAGAGGCAAGGTAAGTTGGTTTTCCAGTGTGAAGTGCTTTGTGGGTAAGACACACAGTACTGAAGCTGCAACGAGCTTCAATCAGGAACCATTTCACTTTTTTCAAGGCCGGAGAGATGTGGTCAAATTTTTTGGATCCTGGCTGCTGCGCTGAAAATGACTCTAAGGGGTGCCAGGTGGGATTTGGCAGTGCCTGTGAGGATGACGTTCATGTAGTCCATTCTAGACAGCACCAGCGCTTGCGTGGCAGATTTCAGGTCAATCGGCGGGGGTAGAATTCTTCGCACAGTTCTTTATATTCTCTGTCATGATCAGCTTGAGGTCCAGTATGATTCCTACAGCATTGACGGAATCACCTAGCATTAGAATGCAGTTAAGAGCGTCTATGGAGTATATCCATTCTTTCATTGGGGGGCTGCTCAGTCTTTGAAATGAGCAGAATTTCTTTCTTATCTTGGTTGAGTGTAAGGTGGTTGCGAGATAACCAGTGATGGATGTCTTTGACGGTGGCAATTAGCCGGTGCATGCTTCATAGTAAGGAGATCTCTATGTAGAGCTGACTGTCATATGTGTAAAGATGGAAGGGGATTTTTGCTTGGTTGAAGATCGCTGTGAGGGGTTCCATGTGAATACTGAACAGTGTGGTTGAGAGGACAAAACCTTTGGGGGACACCCCAGGGTATTGCAGTTGTATCAGAGGTTTGATTGCATATTTTTTATTGTTGGGAGCAGTTTGGTAGAAAAGATGCGATGGTCCATCCAGTCCACACAGATCCGTTTTTGGAGGGAATAAAGCAACTCAGATCTTTGCCAAGATATTTGCCTTCTCCATCGATCAGATTAAGCTAGCGCCAGGACACCTAACAGTAACAGTGCGTTTTTTTAAATCTATCACATTAACATTAACGTTAAGCGTGTTGCAGGGAGCTGATAGGTCTAGAAGTATGAGTAGGGAGCATCGTTCAGTATCCAGGGATTTGTGTAGGTCTTCTACTATGTTCAAAATGGCTGTTTCCATGCTCCATCCTTTTCTGAAACCCGATTGGTGAGGGTCCAGGAGATTGTTGTTTTTGATGTGTTGGTTGAGTTGAGAGAGAACATATCTCTCTAGAGGTTTGGCTAGGATTCGGAGATTGGAAACTGTTCTGAAGTTATTGAGTTGGTCAGTTCCTGGTGTTTTTTAAGCAGTAGCTTGGCTAGACTGAGTTTGAGACAGTATGGCATCACCCCAGTCGGCAGGGAGCTGTTTTTGATATTAGTCCATAGGGGTGTTAGGGCATGGTTGAGTTTTTTTGTCAGGGAGGGGTCTGCAAGGAGGGAGGAAGGTTTGGATGTAGCCAGTAAGCAGACCTGTCTGCCTCCAAGAGTGGATTGAAAGCCTTCTAACTATTAGGGTTTGTGTGGGGTCCTTGGATTCGAGTGCACTCATTGTCCTATGGCATAATTGTTGCTGGGGTGTCGGTGGAGTGTGGGAGGTTGTTATCTTCATTTCTGGGAGGGGGTTCCCATTGGATGACTTGTTGTGATAATCAAAGAGCTCGATTTTCGTGACGTTATCATAGAAGAAGTCAGCGAATTTGTCACACCATTTTTTAAGGCTGGCTTGGAGGTTTGATGTGTGATGATGTTGAAGAGTTCTTTTGGGTAGTTTTGGCTGTATTTAAAGCGTTGCAGAGGGAGGAGGATTTTTCATTGATGATGTGTTTTTTATATTTTTTACGTTCACTACTGAGTTGGCCTAGGTGGGTTGTGGATGGATTTGTTGAGCAGAGTCTTTCAGCTGCTCTTATATGTCTTCTTTCAGTATTGAGCTCTTTACTGAACCATGATCTGGAGGGAATGTTTCTCACTTTTTTCAGTTTCAGAGGGGCTACTTGGTCCAGGATGGAGGACATTGTTGAGTTGTAGTGGGTGGTGAGTTCAGTTGTTCAGTTGTTGAGAGGATCTCTGACAAGGGGGCTTGTAGTGACACCATTCTTTCTTCACAGTACAGTAGAGGAATTTGTCTTCTCTTTCTCGTAAAGTTAAGCATCCAATCAAGGAGGTTTCTTAGTTTATATTAAGACTCAGCCATTCCTGACAAAGTCATAGCCAAAATGATTGATGACCGAATACCACTATTTATTACATTTCTAGTTGTTCATTTTGACTTTCATGGTCCTGCTTCCTACGTATTCTCCAATTAGTATTGATCAGCTAATATTACCATTTATCTTGATTGTTATTTTTTGTTCAGAAATGCAATGTTGACCAATGTTTTAAAGGTAATCACACTTGCCTTTATAACATTTTGTGTTTAGATATTGCAACCGATTATACCGCTTGGCTCCCATACCATGTCTTCTATAAGCTAGTAAACTCTCTCAGTGTTACTGCATTAATACAGTCTTGCAACACATTCCTCTACATATAACATCATTGACCCGTATCAATTAAACTTGTCATACCATAATTACTAACCTATGTCTAAAACTCCTATGCTACTTTACTACCCAGGCATTCTGGGTTTACTAACTGGGTCCAAGGCCAGATAAAGCAGGACAGGTCCTGTTGACTAGTCACGCCTTCCTCTGTCTCGCACAGATGTAGGAAGCTGCTGACAGGCTTTGCTACCTGTTTGTCAACTGACAGGGCTTGCACACTTCTGTCATTCTATGGAGAATGGGGAAAACATGCCTGTTCTCGTGCCTGCAGACAGCTCCCTACTACTACTAGATTTCCACCTGACGTCTCCATCGAACCTGCAATTAAGTAAGGAGTGATAAGGATACTGACTAATGATGTCTGATTCTTCCTGGCCATCTTGTACAGGACTAAAAACGGCTCTAAATTTGTCTTAGATCAGTTGTGAGCAGTGCTTTCAGTGGCTTTTTTCTACTTTTCTTCAATTCATGAATTACTCTAAAGGTTAGGTGTCATTCATACAAGAAATTCAAACCACCAGTTATTTTCATTACCCTGCAGATTATGACATCAAACACATATCTCCACTTTGGCTTAAAAAACCAGACACATTGGCCAGTTTTCTCTTATCTACAACCAGCAAACAAAAGAGATCAGACACCATATTGCATTGCCCAGTTCGAGTATGTCCACCCAAATAGCAGAAAGAGGTGCTGTCTTCAGCATGCATAGATGCCAACATTTGGAGCTTTAGAGCTCAAACCATCATTCCTTGTTTCTCTGAAGATTCCCCGCTGACCCCCATGAAGGTACTGCAGTCACACACCTGTCTTTGGGTCGGGGTCAGAAAGCCCAAATAACTCATTGGAGGCTAACCTGCCCCACTTTTAGCACAAGTTACTGGTCTCTTTCCCACATTAAGGCACTGTGGGAAGATTTACAAGAAAGTGAAGCGTCTGTAGAGATGCGTCCCTTTCCCTGTGCCACCCTGAGAAACCCTTGCGCCACCGTGGATGTGCCGTATTTACAATACGGTAAACCAGGTTGCAGGGATTGACAGATGCATCAGAAATTCTGATGCATCTGCTGGAGCAAAAGTCATGCATTGCTGGAGTTGTGTCACAAGCACAACGCAACTCCAGCAATGCATGGGGAGGCCTATCCTCATTGTGCTGCGTCACTCTTTACACCTGCTGCAAGCTGGTGCAAGGTTTTGACGCAGTGGCGTCCTAGAAGTGGCGCAGTGAAATCTTGTACATTTCAGGGCGTCACTTCTAGGATGCGTTTTGTGTGGGAACTTCCACCAGGGCCGGACTGGGAACCAAAACCGGCCCTGGCAAAGTGCTCGGCCGCCCCCCCCGACCCCCTGGGCGGGCGCTTTGCCAGGGCCGATTTTCAGCCGATTTTGTTACAGGGCCGATTTTGCAGCTATGCTGCAAAAACGGCTCTGCAACAAAAACGGCCCCAGGGCCCAAAACCGGCCCCCACCTTTGCAGCCGACCGGGGGATTGCCCGGTGCCCACAACGGCCAGTCCGGGCCTGACTTCCACCCTACATACATTATACCTCACACAGGTTTAATGTGATACCGGCTTTACAACGTGACACATCTCCCTAGATGCGCATGTTGTAAATGGACCGCATTTGTATGACGCCGCTGCGTCACAATAAGTGATTCAACGGCGGCGTAAAAATTACGCAAGATCTGCCCCAGAGTTTTTTGTCATGTAGTGGGTGTTGCAGTTCGTCTTGTTTTCTGACCTCCATGCCATGCTTGATGCGGAAATCGTGGCCTTTATTGTGTACCTCCTGCCTGAGGTATGGACTCAGGCGGTTCTGCCACACATTTTTCCTGGTTTTTAATCTGTGCCCATCACCTGTCTTATGGTCTAATATGATATTGTTACAGTTCCACAGACCTTAGGAGAGACAGTAGCGCCACGCTTCAATCTCACCTGTCTTCAGTTGTGGAGTCCAGGGGCGGCCTTAGGCATGTGCAAGCTATGCACCTGCACAGGGCTGCCAAACCCCAGGGGCCGCCACACCAATATATATCCTTAATATAATAATCCTCTGAGGATGGATACATATTTGCGTGGCGGCCCCTGGCAGGGATTTGGCAGCCCCGGACTCTGTAACACCTTCCTGAGCTCCGGGGGACTACGCCCCGCCCGGACCCCCTCTTCCGGGGCCCCTGTCTATGCTCCCTGCCCAGGGCCGCCATGAGCCTAGAGCCGCCCCTGTGGAGTCCGACCCCCACTTATCACACCAGGACTCTGGTATTTGCACTGTGACCGGAGGCTCACACCTCAATTCTATTACATGACACTTCCCCTCCACACTTCACTGATACTATCTGACATGAACCCCAAGCTCCTCTGCACACTTCTATACCACAAATGCAAGACCCCATGGTACTAGTAACACACCCAGTAAACCACAATACCATGCATACATTGTCATTGTGATTTAGTGATATGCGTACATTAGAAATCATTTCAATGTAGCAACCATCAATAGTACTATTAATGCAGGAACCTGTACACACCTCCTCCCACTTGTGCGGCTGTACTCTGTACATTCACATACGTACAAGCAGTTTCCTGGTTGTCGTTGTAGCTTGCTCTCTTTTGCAATTGCCAGCGATACCGCCTTTCCTGCCAAAGAATACACCTGATCTCTGTGCTCTCATCAAAACTTTCCACACCCTCCTCCTGGACAGGGAAGTTCTTGCTGATTTTATTTCTATGTACAGCAGACACTGTCATCGGTAAAAACATAACTCTTTTTTGACTGCTACATATGAATTCATAGAACAGTACTGTGTCACTCACACAAGACAGTCAATATTCTTATCATATCAGGCAGTCAGTATACTATCCAATCCTCATTCATAGGGGGGATGGAGCAAATCATTTTGTTTTTGTGTGAGTAATATTAAAGACGAGAGGGCTTGTGTTCCGAGGTTGTGTTCGAAAGGGAGCAGGTATAGAGGGGTGTACAACAATTTAAGTGTCTACACGCTCACATGTTCAGATTGCAGTTTAAATGATGTAGCAAAGCCATGCAAACATAAAGCTCTACTACATTTCACAACACAGCAGACTGACTATTAAGAGTCGATGTTGGTGCAGTCAAGGGCCTCCTATCAGTGACTGGCTCATTAGTAAGTGCACATTCAGGTGTCCACTGTTGCTGGTTTTAGATTAGATTTTCAGATTACAGTGCGAATTTGAAAAACTCTACAGATCCAAAAAGGGGGAAGACAGCCAACGAACTGCACATGAAATGTGAACTGCCTGGTTTGTATGGCTGTCCCAGGGCTATATTTAGCTTGCCAGTGAGAACCACACGAAACACCCAAAATCCATATATTTTTCTGGTATGCTGGCAGAGCGAGTTAGGGTGTCTTCTATAGCCCAACTGCACTCCACAGGTGAACCCAAGCTTGTGGAGTGGTGCACCGCTCGATATTAAAAGGTTGTTGGTCAAATAAGTCAATAAGTCATATGGTCTTGTAAAAATTGAGAGTCAATGTACGCTTCGGAAGTTGACTGCAACTTCCGAAGCAGACGGCTCACTACTTTCTTTGCCTTCAGACTCGCCGCATACTGGCCCTTATCAAGGAGGCCCACCCAGCCCAAATTGCACACATACATTGTCTCTCTCAGGACCGTGATTTTATGCCCTGAAGAAGTTCATTCTTATGAACGAAACAAGTTGGCTGGTATTTTGTATATGGACACTTATGGAAATAAAGGATTGATTAAGACAACTTTAACAAGACCACATGACTTATTGACTTATTTGACCAACAACCTTTTAATATCGAGCGGTGCACCACTCCACAAGCTTGGGTTCATCTATTATCTGCATAGCAGTTGGCACCCAACGATGGCAGGTGCTGGAGTAGCTTGTGCACACTCAACCGAATTGACTACTGAAACAAACACGAAGGGAACACATCAGGGGAGTGCGGTCACTGCATCCACCGATGTCCGCAACCGTACTTTGCACTCCACAGGTGGAAGGAGAAAATCGCAAATTTATCTTGTTTTCCGATTCAAAAACTTTTTTTCCGCTCATCTCTAACTGCGCTCACAAGCCACAAACTTACAGCAGTCTACTGGTCACCCCCTCTCTATCCAGCTTCCCCACTCTGATTACTTTCCATAAACACTCGCCCATATCCATCCTTTGTCTTCGAGACAGAATTCATGTGGCAGAATTCCTGTTCAATTTCATCTTCTTCAACACTCACCAGACCAACAAAAAAATGAGTTATAAATTCATTTAATTATTATAGAGCAGTCATTTATCCTGTTTCCTGATCAGTGCTTTTCACTTTTATCTCTGTTGTCCCTTAGTCCTAGAAGCAACTACAGCTCCACTGAGCATTACCAATATACCTAGGTAACAATAAAAACCAAATAGCTCACAACTGACCGCGGCGCCTGGACACAATTCACTTACCCCAAATATTCCAGGAGTCATGTTAGAATAGTGATTAATTGAATAAAGGAATGTTAGGATGAAAGGAGTAAAGAAACACAAAAACACATGCGCACTCACACATATATTTGTTTTTACCGTTTTAAAGATAAAAAAAATGATACAGTTTATTACATGCCAAATATCCTCTGGGCATGATTGCAGGCCACGCATATCACCTGGATCTAGCCATCCAGTCTACTGATGCTTCTCTCCCCCGCTGCCCTATCAGGTGCTGGAAACATTATGAATGGGTGAATTACTACTATGCATGCTGGATGATTGGGAGGACAGATTCCTCCTGAATGCGTAGATGAGACAAATTTCTCATATAACTGAGTCCTTTACATATTATAATTTGTTGGTGAATTACAACAAACTATTAGAACAGAGGATTTATGGCGCCATCTATTACCGGTACTCGCTCAGATGAAGCAATACAGTTGATCCAATGAAACGGTAACCAGAATGATATATGGTCGATAACACTGTGTTTTGTATTTCACAGGCTACACACAAAGTACAAAATTCTGTGCGCAAACCCAAACAACAAAAATGTCAAGAGATGGATGAAAAAGAAATGCAGAGATGACAAGATAAATAATCACAGCACTTCGAAGAATGGTAAAAAGAGAAGAAAGAATGGAAGAAAAGTAAAACGTGTTGGAAAGAAAAGAAGAGATTGCTGTAGGCAGTAGGACTGCAGGTCATGAACAATCTCTGGGACAAGACGTGTTTGCAGCACAAATAATAAGCCTGCGAAAGGCATTAAACATGTTGACCATTTCTGAAAATACATGGGTGAAAACAATCTACCCCGTTCATAATTTGGTCAGCACAACCAGCTGTGGGATTTCTTTTGTGTAGTGTTCCAAATACATAGATTTTTGTCATACTTAAAAAAAAGCACAGGTGTCTGCTCCATTCTGCTGAGGTGTCGTCTATATTTTCATGTGTGCTTGGTTGAAGAGGAGCACAGACACTTCGATCACCATCCACAATGGTGTATCCGAATGGCTGCTTCTCTTTGCTGTTATCTGACACCCCTTCACCATCATGCAACCTCATTGGCCAGTTTGAGTAGCCACTTGTCTTGTATAGAAGAATGCACATCTGTGAAGTGTGAACCTTGCTGCAAAGCAATAGAGCCCTGTACATGTGTGTGAAAGAGAGAAACAAAGCCAACATAGGGGAAGTGGGTAAATAGTAAGTAAGTAAATATTTTGATTTGCATAATTAATTAAAATCATTGCAATTTGTACAGACAATAGTTGCGATTAAAAGAAAAAAGAAAACTGTAAGCGGCACATAAAAGAAGAGGGAGATGATTTTAGGGATTAAAGTTCATTCTTGGGGTATTACATTTTTGATTCCTAACATACATTTTACAAAGCGAGTGGCCATCTGAGGTGAGTCGCCACTTATTCACAGTTCTAATGCTTCATGACATGTCCTAATGTTGAAAGAAAGCCAGATTGGACGAAGTCAGAAGGCTCGTAGGGAAAGTGGGTGTCTCTTCATGCATCATAAGAGTCTGGGGTCTAGCAAAGCTATATATATATGCACCATGTTTCATAAAAGCTCACACGATGCTACAGGCGAGTGTTCCCTTGTGCTGGAGGACTGGACCAATTTAAAAAAATATATCACAGCGGACATAACTTTGCTTCGAATCCAGGGGCGTAGCTTGGTCAATAAAACATTTTTTGGGAGGGAGGGGCATCAGATTTCTGGGAAATCACGCTGGTAAATAATGTTTAAAAAGATTATATGACAAGCAGGGCGCACAAGAGGGGCTTAAGCAGGGCACAAGTTCTAAAAAACAGAAGTGGGGGGAGTGACCAAGTTAGGCAGTATGCAAGTGACATCATGACGCGTGCCATCAAAGCACATGACGTCACAACGCATGAAATTCCACGTGGCATCACAAGAAATTACCTCACTGGAAGTGATGCTCTGATATGTATATGTTATAACATGCGCCAACTTAAAATGCAATAAAATATGTCTAAAAAAAAGTTGTCTTCTGCAAAGCATATCATGTACCCTGCATATCACAGATTTTTATTTTATGTAGATAGGTAAGTGGATTTCTGCTTTGAACACAGAGATCCTTTTATTACTTGCAGTTAATAAATAGTAATCCTTCTAGTAGACCACAGTGAGCTATGAAGGGTATTTGACTCCTACACCTTGTAACCCTGACTGTCTCATGTAAAACATCTTGTACATTGATTTGACAAACTTCATGATATATTTGGAATGGATAAGGTGTATGCTATGTAAAGCGCTCTAAGACTCTGCATTGGGATTAGTAGCGCTATAAAATAAATAAAATAGTGCTATTTAAATTGTTATTTGTGTAAATACGGGCACAGACCAACCCATCTGACATTCTTACAGTGCATGCAAACTCAAAAGCATGCCTCTCTTAAGTACCTGTGACGAGTTAAGCTGTGTGCTTTTGTTTCCTTGCCGGTGCATTTGCATTTGTGAGGTTCCTGGACACCTCCAGTCCCATACTAGTTCAAAGGAGGCCTGATGACCCCTTAACGTTTGCCGTTATCTTTGCCTAGCTACAGCTGGAGGTGAATCAAAAGCTCCCTGACTGCCTGCACGTTGCTGCTGGGAATGGAAAGCAGACAATCTGCAGGTGCTGCTGAACATGTCTCGGTGTCTGAAAGTTAGACCAGGGTAAGTTCAACATATTTCTGGGCCCAACTTCTTGGCAGGGTACACAGCATTAACCCTGTGAAAATAGTGGGGGGATGCCTTGTACCTGCGTGTACCCTGACTCGTGCTTAAGGGACAGTGGAAAGAGAGAGGAATGTGGACCGGTGGAAGTACTAAGTGAGAGAAACAATATTTTATAAAATAACATATTTTCAAAACAGAGATGAGAGAGTGTCTGATTTTGACAGAGTGCTTATGCAAAAATCTGAGGTGAAATCTGACAGACACCTCAACATACCAGACTGAGAGCACCTGTACCAAACTATTCATCAGAAAATGAATTTATGGGGGAGGGGGATGTAACACCCCAAACACCCCCCTGAAACTATGCCCCTGTGCGGTGAGCAGTCCTAAAAATCGAAAAAAGAATTCGACCTACACCAATATCGATCTCACAATATCGAAAGGACAGAATATAGATGTTGAGAATATCAATGGACAGAGGCATCGATTCCGATCCGGTAAAAAGCGCTCCGAATTGCCGTTCGGAGCGTTTTTCCTCATACGAATCGTACCCGTATGCGTCCCCCTACGAATCAGCAAGTACGATCCCAACCAAAAGCGTCACTCCGTACGCCTCGTAAAAAAATCCGTACAAATCAAAAGTCCATACGAATTGAAGTCGGCTGATGCTCCACGCTACGTCTGAACGTAAATAGACCGCGTCTTCCGAACCAGGAAGTACGATCCGTGTTGAACACACTCCGTACGGCTCTTTTTCTACGAGAGCTCAAAACTACCGTAAAACCAGACTCCGGCACGAACCGCACCACGGTACGCGATAAGCAGGACATGAACGCCATCGTCCGTCTCATCCCAATCTTGTACGGCCACCACCTCGTACATAGAAACCGACGACGGCGCAGACGGTGAGTACAACGAAGTCCAACATACCTGTACGTGGTGCCACACGCGCACATCTCTATTGCACAACTGTAATGTCTGGGTACGTTGCGCCACACACTCCCGCACATCACCAGGGTAATACGGAGACGTGCCGCACCTATGTCATCGACCTCGGGGTACAGTACATCACCGCACAACAACAGTGCAATACAGAGACGTGCCGCACCTACGTCATCGACCTCGGGGTACGGTACGTCACCGCACAACAACAGTGTAATACAGAGACGTGCCGCACCTATGTCATCGACCTTGGGGTACGGTACGTCACCGCACATCACCAGTGTAATACGGAGACGTGTGGGACATACGTCTGCCATGTCAGTGTAAGTGTAAGAGGTGTGTAGAAAACACACCCAGCAGTGCCCAGCATTACAGTGTGTGTGTGGCTAAGACCCCCACCAGTGCCCACCAGTGCCCAGCATCAGAGTATGTGTATGGCTAAGACACCCACCAATGCCCAGCATCAGAGTGTGTGTGGCTAAGACCCCCACCAGTGCCCAGCATCAGAGTGTGTGTGTGGCTAAGACCCCCACCAGTGCCCACCAGTGCCCAGCATCAGAGTGTGTGTCTGTGGCTAAGACACCCACCAGTGCCTAGCATCTGACTGTGTGTGGCTAAGACCCCCACCAGTGCCCAGCATCAGAGTGTGTGTGTGGCTAAGACACCCACCAGTGCCCAGCATCAGAGTGTGTGTGTGGCTAAGACCCCCACCAGTGCCCACCAGTGCCCAGCATCAGAGTGTGTGTGTGGCTAAGACACCCACCAGTGCCCAGCATCAGAGTGTGTGTGGCTAAGACCCCCACTAGTGCCCACCAGTGCCCAGCATCAGAGTGTGTGTGTGGCTAAGACCCCCACCAGTGCCCACCAGTGCCCAGCCATTAAATCAAAAACATACCATTGTTAACATCATTATCATCAGGAGATAGACACATGTTGACATACCCAAATTTGAACATCACACCAGCTCCCAGGCACACAGCAGTCACAGACATTATCAGACAAACTAAAGTTCAGAAACGGAAATAAATAGCTTTAAAAATTGAAAACGCAAATAAGAGTCCTTGCTCATAAAAGGCCAATGGTCAGTCCAAACAAGTCAGAATAACAGTTAGTGCCTTCATGGATGTGCTCACACCCAAACTTGCCTGCACATGGAGTTCAATCCGCTGTGTTAACTTTGGGGACATCATCAGTGGAATCCTCCAGCACCGCATGGACAGGAGAGGGAAGGACAGGTGGAGTGGGTGCAGGTGTCGTGGAATCATCCACACGGGCCGGTGCATCGCTGAAAGTAGCAAGATAAACTTGGCTGCACACCTCAGCCAGTTCGGAAAAACTACCACCTGAACCCGGGGACACATTGGGGGTGGAGGTAGAGGGCTGTGAGTCTGTTCTCCTGGGTCTGTGGATGCATGTGTGAGATGTGTCCCCTCTCCCTGTGGGTGTGCCTAGATCCCCTTGAGATTGTGTGCGTGGAGATTTGAGCTTCTTCTGCAATGTGGGTGTGCTGGGTGTGTCTGCTGTTGTGTCTGACCTGTGGCGTCTGCGTGTATGTTTGGTAGGTATGGGAGAGGCAGAGGTGGATGGGTCTGAAGGATGGGGGGGGACAGATGCTGCTGGGTGTACAGAGCTGCCATCAGTGTTGACTCTATGGCAGCCACACTCCGACGTAGATCAGACATGGCAGATGACATGCCCTCCATGAACGACACCAACTGTGTAATGATGGAGGACAGTCAACATTGATGTCTGACCTACTACAAGCTGCCGGAGTAGGTCCACAGACTCAGCACTGAGGGTAGCAGGGGACACAGGGGCAGGGGCTGCGGTGCCGGGAACAAAGGAGACACGGGGCTAGCACGGACCCTAAGGATACTAACAACTGGGAGGGTGGAGATGGTACTGGAGGAGGGGAGGCCAGCCAAAGATGAAGAAGTGACCATTGCTGCATATTCCCCCTCCTCCTGAGAGTCTGCTTCGGAGCCGTCCGCATGGTAGGATGTGTCAGTCACATGTGGTCCGGCCTGCAGACTCTCCTCACCCTCCGTGCCACTGCCTCCCTCTGACTCCTCAAAGCAGGTGGCACTGTCGCTGGGTCCCTCTGCCTGGTCCGCGCCTGTGTCTCCTCCAGATTCTGATGATGATGCTGTTGGCAAGGAGAAGAAGAAAAACATATCAGTCACCTGTACACATCAGACATATCTGCTACAAATCATTTGGGCACATTTATAAACATGGCATGCATCAAGAGTCACATGCCACAGAACTCTGCACAATGCTAAGTCTAGTTTTGGCCAATTGTAAGAGAGACAACGCTCAATGTATAGTAGGATACAAGCAACAGGCAAGGCAAAAACTTGTATGAGAGACACAATGATGAGCCACTGCCTGACAACAGGATAGCTGATGATGCATCACAGTTCATTTGCCCACCCTGCCACCCAAAGCCAGACCTGGTCATGTTTGTTTTGCTTTGACCTTGTGCCACATGGGAAAAGTCCTGCCTGAACTGCCATGTGATGCCATCCTGGGACCTGAACCAAGTGTCCCAACACCTCACACTGGCATCACAGCTGTCTACACCCAAAGCCACATTGTGTGGCTGACCATCAATATTATATACAAACTACATGCAACATATTTAGAGAATATGCACACACGCACTGCCCAGTGTGAGTATGCACGAGCCAAAAATAGTGCACTTGTACAGTGTGCACCTGTAGCTAACACATGACAATTACAAAGTGTGCCATGGACAAAGGCCACTGAGGCTGACTTGGGCAGAAAACACATGTTGAGACTCAAGATCAGTGCCAAAATATGAAGAAGGGCAGACACAGTGCACATGTGGTGCTACATGTAAGGTACCAACAGGTGTCACAGACCCCCCTCCAACATGATGATGTGCTAAGGAAGATGCATACTAAGACATTGCACCATAGGAGTACATGTCAAAAACAACCATTAGCCAAAGCACTGGTCAAATGTGGAGTAGGGCAAGGCATGTAAAGAAGCAGCTGATTAAACTGGGACATTCTTATGGCAATGCATTAAGTGCCTGTCTGACCACACAACTGCAACTATGGGAGTGTTACCATGCCTCGGAGCACTGCAGGTAGCATGTGACACACATGACAACAAACAGACATGTACCTACCCCCTTCTTGCTGCTGTCCCTGCTACAACTGCCTATGGAGGTCAGGGAACACCACTTCCAGGACCCGGAGCATGTGGGGGGTGAGGTGGCGGGTGCCACCATGCCGGCGTGGAGCTTCCAGCTTCAGCTGTACTCTGGCGATGCGGCGGGTCCAGCACCGGATGGCCTGCCACCTCTTCTTGATGTTTCTGAGCCTCCTGCAAGGCCCCCCTCACTCCTGACAGCCCTGGCGATGTCCAGCCAGATTTCACCCTTCTCATAGGCAGATACCTGTCACGAATGTAAAGTAAAAGAACATCAGTACACCTGGTCCATGTTTCAATGACACACATATGAGCACTAAATACTTGAGGACAAGAGGGCATTGGATGCTCCACACATTTGCATCATTGTCCAGGAGTATGTGGCCTGTGAGCAAACACAACTGCATTACATGCCATTTAAAGGCTACAGATGACATGAGGGGTCCAAACCACTCTTTGAGCATGGCACTCACTGAGCAATATATGCTACATCTGTGTGCACTGCAGCACGTGACATGCTGTCACACACCCCACTACAACTTAGAACTCTCTTGAAACAACACAGTACACCCTGGCACTCACTCCCAACAACATAGCATCTATCCACTATACATACACAGTGGCTATAATATCACACACACAACAGGTGCACACTCCAAGGTATTGCACACATCACTCACCTGATCCTCTGGTCTCCCATACAGCTTGCTGTAGTTAGGCAGGAGGGCATCCAGCAGGGCCTTGTTCTCACCATCAGTGAATGCAGGTGCCCTCTCCATGCTCAGCTAATCAGGGTCCAGAGGATACAGAGACAACAGCTGTGGTTACCACTCCAATGTTGTGCAGGCAAGTGCCCTCCCACAGCCACATGCTGCCTTATATTTGTGCTGCAGAGGGTCTGTGAGTCCAAGGAGTAGTGTGTGATAGGTCACCATAGTTAGCATCCTATGTTTCATCCAATCACATCACACATAAGGCCATGACATACATATGCATGGTTTGGAAACTGAGCCAGAGCTGAACAACAACTTTTGCAACATTGTATACTTTTGCCCAACTGAATTTTCTAGAACACCTGTAGGAGGCTCAACACTCTCTGTATCCATGACAACCTGGTTGCATTCTGATCATTCCACTGTTCCCCTAGATGTTCCCTATGTATTTATTTGAATACCCACACCAGTACGGTGCCATTGCCGTTGCAAATGCAACCCATTCAATGGTGTAACGAGGCGTACACACGCACGTACCATTGGTGTACGCTGTGCTCGCGTATGGTTAAAATGCAATCGGGAAACGAGGCGTACACACGCACGTACCATTGGTGTACGCTGTGCTCGCGTATGGCTAAAATGCAATTAGGAAACGAGGCGTACACACGCACGTACCATTGGGGTACGCTGTGCTGGCGTATGGCTAAAATGCAATTGGGAAACGAGGCCTACACACGCACGTACCACTGGGGTACGCTGTTCTCGCGTATGGCTGAAATACAATCGGGAAATGAGGCCTACACACGCACGTACCATTGGGGTACGCTGTGCTCGCGTATGGCTAAAATGCAATCGGGAAGCGAGGCGTACAGACGCACGTACCATTGGGGTACGCTGTGCTCGCGTATGGCTAAAATGCAATCGGGAAACGAGGCCTACACACGCACGTACCATTGGGGTACAGTGCGTCAACATGCTCAAGTGAACGCTTGGGTAGGCTGTGTTCCTGACCTCCTTCATGTCACCATTGGGAGAGTGACTCCAGTAAATCACATTGCAGGGATGTAGTCTACACTCATGTTGACGATGTGGATGCATACATCAGCATGGCATCCTTACATCAGCATGCCCCAGGTGTGGCAGACATTGAAGAAGCACAGGGACTGTGACCTTGTGGCTCAGTTGATGTGTGAAGAGCTGTTGAGACATGTCAGTAATCATTGTGCACATGTGTATCACATACATTCAACACTTCTCATCTGAGTAATGTCCGCAACATATCGTGATGCACATCAACACTGGAATGGCACACCATTCAGTACAGGGAACTGTCACATGATGACAGCAACATGCCCACTGTCACAGAGGTCGAATTGACGCACAGCATGACCCTGTGTGACCACGTCATGTGTGTGCCCTGTGCGACATTGTGCATGCTGTTTGCATATGAAAAAAACAGGTCAGTATTATATTCCTCATCTTAGAATATCCCCAAGTGTCATCCTGGATATGGCAATTTCCGCTTAGCAGTACACTTGTGTGTCGGTAGGCATCTCCTGCGGCTCCGCGTGTGTGCGCCGTGATGACGTTGTCTGAGTACTCATACGTCGCCTCTGCGTGCGCACGTCAGGTCCTCTTGTTTCACATCACCAGCGCTGTTCCCGTATAAGTGTAACCGTACTCATTTTTCTCTTTCAAATCATAGTACGATCACTTCTGACCATTTAACTTGGATTGTCCGACTCAGGACGGTGCCAATAGGGATGGCCATTTCCAAGCCTGTGAGGATTGCGAGCGACTCATGTCGGTGACTGACCCTCACCGTCGGTGTCTCCACTGTTTTGACGTCAAGCACGACAACAAGAGCTGCTCCGACTGCCGGGACCAGACATATGAAGGTAGATGTGAGTGGTCCCACAAGCCGCTCGGACTCCAGCAGTTGGCCCTGCACCGCAATAGCTCATGGTCTGGACGTAGGTCGAGTGCCTGGGCGTGGGTGTTGAGACATCAGAGCCCCGGGATTTGACATCAGTCCTCCAGGGCAAAGTCGTCAGGTAACCACAAGAAGTCAAAGAGACGTCATCGCAATTCAAACTCACCACAATGCACATGCAATGCTGCACGGGATTCGGGTGAAACCGCCCACGCGGCTCCGTCAGATTTTCAGCCGTCGTAGCCGGCACCACGACCTCCGGTCCCTGGCCAGCATGCGACGCAGGAGGACTAAGTGCGCTTCCTCATGGCCATGATGACCCTCACTCCACCGACGGCCTACGCCGCGGCTTAGGGCCCAGCGGACCCGTCTGGGGGCACTAGCGGGTCTGGTGCTTTGCCCCCGCCGCCGTCACTCGCTTTGGCTCTGACGCTGGCGGCGCCTTTGTGCTGGCCCCGCTGGGACAGACAGGATCCGATTGGTGATCCTGGTCCTCGCTGGTTCACCTCACAACCGCACCGGCAACAGTCCCCCAGGTGTCACCCTTGGCGCCGTTCTCGGGTGATGCTGTCCCCGATACCACACACTATACGGCTCTGGCGTGGGAACTGCGCGGCAGAACACCGCTTCTAATGCTGCATGGGGAAGTAAACTTCAACGAGCCGGGCACAGCTTATGACAACCCTGATTATCAGGGAATGGGTGATAAGGAGTATTGGGAGGGTTCAGAAGACCCACTGACACGTGAGTGTCAGTCCCAAGATGACAGGACAGGTGGACTGGGGGATGAGAGTGGTCCGGACACCTCGTCAGACACTGGTAATGTCTCTACTCCAAATGTGTCTTTGGATGAGCGGGCAACGTACAGTGTTGTGTTTACGTGGGCGGCGGAAGCCTTGCCCCTTCATCTCCCCGTTGCGGCCGTGAGGAGCAACCTCCTCACTGAGGTCCTTAAACTGCAGTCAGGCTCTGCTGAGCCTCTGCAGCCGTTCATGAGTATTTGACTGATGCTATATTGGCCACCATGTCCAGGCCCGCTGCAGGTTTGGCTGTAGATAGGCACGTTGCCAGACGCCCACACCCCTCCCCGGACGACCCATGTTTCCTGTCCTCCCACCCCACCCCAGAGAGCATGGGCATCCAGGCCTCCAAATCACAGACCGCATTCCCGTTTGCTCCGCTGGACAGGGTATCCAAGAGGTATGAACAGTACGGAAAGATGGTATCATCCTCCCTGAGTCTGGGACTGCGGTCTTCCAACATCACATGCCTCTTTTTCCGCTACACACACTCTGTGTGGGACACGGTTGTGGAACTGCTGCCAGAGTGCGCGTTGTAGGTACGGGCAATACTTGGCCAACCCCTTTTAGAATGCCGATCTGCGACACGGTATTCGATCCGGTGTGGGCTGGATAGCACCGACTCACTGGGCAGAGCGATGGCATCCACGGAGGCAATTTGTTGCAAAGCCTGGTATGTATTCCAAGTTAGGAATATGGTACTAACTACTCTTCCTTACAGATATTTTGCTACAAAAGGCAAGTAACTAGTTCATACTGTTCAGTATATCTGCTGTAGGAGCATCTATGTTGGGTCCTTGCCTTGATGTCAGGGTTTCTAATGTACGCACACCATGCCACTTGTGCAAAAGAACCGCTCATATGTGTGATGGCATCACAGACCAT
Organism: Lissotriton helveticus; assembly: GCF_964261635.1. NCBI lineage: Eukaryota > Metazoa > Chordata > Amphibia > Caudata > Salamandridae > Lissotriton > Lissotriton helveticus. Next base: position 399,242,952 of record NC_136059.1, on the reverse strand, counting down.
TTGTCACAAATCTCACATTTATGCTGTCTGATGATGTCCATGTAATAGTTTTGGAAATATCACACCGCAATAGAAATATGTGTGATCTGTGCAAATGATGGCACATGTGATGCGGGTGTGTGTATTGCTGTCAGCTGTCTGGATGTGCAGACAACCTCCTAATGCAAACTACATTGTCATGCTCACTCAGACCTTCCCATCAGATCATTTGTATGCATGTCATATCCATTCCACAGACCACAGGTCTTTTACTTTTCACGGAGGAGTGGCTGGCAGCTGGCACATGTTTCCTCAGTGTGTATCCCACGCCACACTCAAAATTGTCTAGATTTGTTGAAGCAGTGTTGCTTCTGCCATGTACATTGTTATTGTCTTAGCCTGACAGTTGTACACATTTTCTACTAAATATGGTTTGCAGGGCACCCCCTCTGAAAAGGCCGTTTCCAGACTTGGAAGCCATGAGGGAACGCAATTGCATACGGCGTTACCGCTTCGGCAGACAGTTGATCAAGGACCTGACGGACAGGCTGGCAGTTCACCTGCAACCATGACACAGGTATCCAACTGCGTTCCAATTTACCATACTGATGTGGGAGGGATGTCTCAGACAATGTTCAGTCGTGTATTGTCCGATGTATTGGCAGCTATGTTGCTGCACATCGATGAATTCATTACATTCCCTACTCCAGAACAGTTGACACATGTCAAGGGGGAATTCTATGCCCTGGGACGCATGCCACATGTAATTGGTGCAATTGATGGTACACATGTTACTCTGGTGCCACCACAAGCTCAGGAGCAAGCGTACCGTAACAGGAAACACTACCACTCGATAAATGCCCTGGTGGTGTGTCTTGCCAACATGATTATCTCACATGTTTCTGCACGTTTTCCAGGATCGTGCCACGATGCTTTCATCATGAGGCGTAGCAGGGTACCACAGATGATGCTGCAGCTGCACAACCACGGGGCATGTCTTGTTGGTGGGTAAACTCTGTCAGCTATATATGTCAGTATGTAAAAACTTCATGGACTGCATCATATTACACACTCATTTCCATGATGTCAATTTGCAGGAGACGCAGGATATCCAAACATGCCGTGGCTAATGACTCCGCTACGCAACCCCAGGACAGCTGCAGACCAGCGGTACAACAATGCTCATGGGAAGACCAGGCGGCGGGTGATCGAGTGAACAATTGGACTCCTGAAGAGCCGGTTCAGGTGCCTGGACAAGACAGGCGGAGCCCTCCAATACACCCCACGCAAGGTGTGTGACATCTTCACCGTGTGCTGCATGCTACACAACATGGCAGTGGAGAAGGCCGTGCCACTCTACCTTCATCCTGATGAGCTGGAACATCCACCCGTTGAGGATGAAGGCCTTGCCCAGGATGCCAGTGACGAGGAGGTTAAAGATGATATCCGGAGTCACAGGTGCTATTTGGTTACACATGTACTATAGAGTTGGATGGGTAGCATGATGTGTATGCAACTGACTGTATGTAATGTCACTTGGATGTTTGTTTTGCAGTATCACACAGGTGCAGATATAATGCAACACACATACGTGCTATGTGTGTACTTGGAATGTACAGGTGTACTACAACATCAGGCTATTCAACAGGACAATGTCAGAATGACATTATACGGAACTTGACCCCTTGTGTGCCTCTCATCCCCAGGTCGCCCTGCATGTTGTCCGTTGGGGTCATCGTGGTCAGCCTGCTATTGCTCATTATGATTGCAACGTCATCCGAATCAACGGAGCATGCATGAACATGTCGAGAAGTCAATTTGGGTAAGGACTCATATGAGGCTGTTTAGCGTTGGTATGGTTTCAAATGTGTGGTACATTTTCATGCGCATGTAGTGAGACCATGCATACATGCAACAACATAATGTTCCTTATTACATGTATGCCCACTCCCATGACAGTCATCTGTTGTAGGTTTAGACTCCGGTGAATGCATCAATGTGTGTAGACATTGACACTGCAACATTGCATATACCATGGTTTGACATTGTGTTAGAGGTCACAACCACGGACTCTGTGGGGTATTGCAGCCTCACTGTGTGCATTAGAATGTGTCTGGTTCCTCACCTCCACCTTGTGGGCCAGTCCACTTTGTTTACCACTAAACCATGTCGTGTAGGTGGGGCCCAGTGTATGTTCCACATGTTAAGACAACTGTCCTGTTATTCTGTTCGCATGGATGCATTGCCCCTTGTTGCAGTATGTCATGTCACTGTCATGTCGTTACCTCGGTGCAGGTTGAGAATTCTGCTACGCCAGTCTTCACAGTGAGTAGCAGTTCTGTTTTAATTCACTTGATGCCATGTATGTTTAGCATTAGACATGGCAATGTTGGCGCTGCAGGTAAAATGCTCGCATGGTTAGAGCGCCGGGACCAGGGATCCAGATGGGTGTCTTCCATAGCCAGACCGGATGGCTCTGTGGTGGTAGACCCGCAAGAAATTGCCGAGACATTTGCCGACCATCTGGAGGGGGTTTATACAGCTGGCAACGGCTATTCATCCGCTGAGTCCAGACAACTGTTGGAGGAGATGCGCCTTTCTGACCTGGATCGACAGGCCCTAGATGCAGATTTCTCCACGGACGAGCTTACTACGGCGCTTTTCGCAGTCAATTCTGGAAAGGCCATGGGCCCCGACGGAGTCCCGGTAGAATTCCTCAAAGGTATGGTTCCTGACATTATTCCCCATCTTTTACAAATGTTTACGGAGAGTCTGGAGCGTGGGGTTCTCCCCCTTGACCAGAGATTGGCCTCTATAGCGGTCATCCTGAAACCTGCTAAGCCTCCCACTGACTGCAGCTCCTATCGGCCTATTTCCTTAATCAGCGCTGGGGCCAAGGTCCTGGCTAAACTATTGGCTAATAAACAGAAGAAGAGTGTCCAATGCGTTAGATTATGCAAGACCACAAGAAGGAGCAAACGAACGGCTTCACTTAAGACGTTTTTAGAAAGCCCTCACTCACCACCTAGTGATGACATGCTTCATCATCGGGCCCCACCAAAGAGACCGAGTGTCTCTTTGGTGTGCTGCAACGCCAGATTGCAGCACACCAAAGATCTTCGGGGTTTGGTCGAGGGTAGATGCAGGTACACAGCGGGTGCCGAGCGTCGAGGGCGGTGTGCCAATTACGTTCCCACCCCCCTCCTGAGACCCATGGTGCGAATTCCTAACACCACGAAAGTGCAGAAACCCTTAAGCTGGAAGCCTCCTAAACCAGGAGTAATTAGGAAGACATTCCTCTCTTCCTAATTTTTTTGCACTTTTTTCACCTTTTTGTTAATTTTCACTTTCACGCCCCTAGGTAAGGGTGGGCCTTAGCGCGTCCATTCCACCAGGGTTTAGCACACGCAGAGTCCTGATGAATGCCAGGTAAAATTACACCGTTTCGTGGCTGAAACATGTCGACTGATATTTAGGAAACTACCACTCAACTAATTGTGGACATTATTTCCAACACATAATTTTAAACCTATCCTTAGTGATCATTTAAATAAAGTTATTTTGATACACTACGGACTGTTTTTTAACCATTCACCACTCACTAGTTACTTTTCCTTTGCACAACACTGCCTGAACTCACCAACCCGCTCCGCAGTAAATCTGGCGTTGCAGCACACCAAAGAGACACTCAGTCTCTTTGGTGGGGCCCGATGATGAAGCATGTCATCACTAGGTGGTGAGTGAGGGCTTTCTAAAAACGTCTTAAGTGAAGCTGTTCGTTTGCTCCTTCTTGTGGTCTTGCATAATCTAAAGCATTGGACACTCTTCTTCTGTTTATTGGCTATTACCGGGGAATAAGAGTGTCATTCTACTCTCCCTACCTCTCTTTTTGTTTAGACATAAACTATTGGCTACTCGCCTTCTCTCAGTGCTCCCTTCCCTGATACACGATGATCAGTCCGGTTTTCTTCCGGGCCGGAACACAGCGTTAAACCTACGTAGAGTACACAATGTGATGAGCTGCCAGTCTGTTCTTCTCCAAGATGCTGCCATTTTATCTCTGGATACAGCGATGGCGTTCGACTCGATTGAATGGTCATATCTATTTGAGGTCCTTCACCGCTTTGGCTTTGGACCCCACTTTATTAGATAGGTGCGTCTTTTATATACTGACCTCCTGGGCCAAGTCCGGGTTAATAACTATACATCCCGGAGATTTCCTCTTTGTCGAGGCACCAGACGGGGGTGCCCCCTTTCCCCCCTGTTGTTCGCCCTCACCCTGGAGCCACTGGCTCACTGGATCCGTACGGATGCCTCTATCAGGGGATTACACTGGAACGATGAGATTGTAGACAAGATTTCCCTCTACGCAGATGATATCCTGATATACGTGTCGTCCCCACAGTCCTCCATTAACAGTTTGTTCCATGTCCTTACCAACTTTGGAAAATACTCGGGATATGCTATAAACTGGACTAAATCGGTGCTGTACATGTTACATGGTCCGGCGCCTCGCCTGCCTAGAGGGTTTTCTATCACAATAGCTACTGAGGGTTGTACATATCTCGGCATCTTCGTTACCTCCGACTTCAAACAGTTCTATGACCGTAATCTGCTAGGCCCACTGCGTAGACTCCGTAACGATGTTGCGCATTGGCGATCGCTCCCGCTTTCTCTCCCGGGCCGGGCGGCGCTATTTAAAATGTTGGCGCTTCCACGCTTTCTCTATGTATTACAGAACTGCCCTTACCTTGTCCCGGATTCTTATTTCAAAGCGGTGGAGGCCGGGCTCCGTCTGCTGCTCTGGGATGGTGGGGCCACTCCAATCGCCCTCTGCAAGTTGTTCCAGGGCTGGTATGATGGGGGAATCGCCCTCCCTAACCTCCTTCTCTATTATTGGGCCTCTCAACTTGCGGTGGTCAACCAGTGGATACACGGTTCACCTCTAAATCCGGCCTACCTAATAGACAACATCCAAACTGGGCGAGAGGGCTATTTGGGGGCCCTTTATTGTAAACCAACCAAAAATCGGTATGTTGGGCCCATGGCACATACAGTGGAGGTTTAGCACAGAGCTAACAGGAGATTGGGCTGGGCTGACAGACTCACCAAGGCCTCACCTCTGTGGTATGCACAAGGCCTGGGTTCCCTCTGCTTCTTCAAGGGCTTCGATAGATGGGACATGATCGGGATTTCTGAGGTCGGTGACCTTGTACATGGGGTAAATTGTTGACCTTTAGTGAACTCCAGACTAAATATGCCCTTGCACCCACTGAGTTCTTCAGATATCTGCAAATTACACATGCTATCCAGGCCGCGTTTCCGAACCTCACTTCCATACCCGATACCTCCCCTCTGGAGGACAGCCTGCTGTCAGAACCACTCCCTGCGAAAATTGTCTCCCTCACCTATCGTAAGCTCTGCAATAATCTCCCTGACCTCTTCCTGTCGCTGCGGGCCAAGTGGGAGGTGGACCTGGGTCCATTGAACGAGGAAGACTGGAGACTAGCCTTGATGTCCCCGAGGGAGTCAACTATCTGTCACAGATTTAGGCTGATCCAACTAAAGGTTTTGCATAGGGCGTATATGTCTGCCCTTACCCTGGCTAGGATTGGGCGGCGTCCTGACACGCTGTGCCTCCGTGGGTGTGGCCTCCCTGGTACGTTCTATCACATACTGTGGGACTGCCCAGGAATACAACAGTTTTGGAGGGCTGTGCTGAGTAAAATGAGTGGGTCCTTAGGTAAGCCACTCTCCCCGTTGCCTAGGGAATGTGTCCTTAATATATGGGGGCCAAATGACCTGAGTGCTCAGGAGTTACAGTGGGTGCGCTGGGTTATCTACTCGCCAAACGCTCCATAGCGATGGGATGGGGCTCCCGGGATAGACCGTTGGTGGTGGGCTGGGTGGCTGCCATGGATCAATGTATGATAGCCGAGAAGACTGTGTATAAATTAAGAGGTTGCCCGAAAGCATGGGATAAAAAGTGGGGGCACTGGAACACACACCGGGGCGGACTGTGTGAATCTCCTACGGCTGAGTTGACGCTGACTCGTGGATCCATGGATGTGCACTAGGGGAGGGTGGACGTGACTCTGTGGTGATTTGATCGGGTTTCTTTAGACCTGGTGGCAGCCCCCTGACTCTCTCTAATCTCGATGTGTGCCTGTGACGTTGTGAGAACTGCTGCACATGCTAGACCCTTGAGACGTACCATATGCTGACCGAATTTCTCTGCTGGTTCTTTATTTGAGTTCTTGTTCCTGGTTCAATTCAATGGTGCAATTGTCCTTTCTGTGTCCACTGCAGGACTTGTTCTGTTCCGTTTTTGGTTTACCCTATTGATGTGCCGTCCGACCTCAGGGTTGTGGACTGAATGGCTGTGTATTACAATCCAATCTATATATTGTTTCTTACATTATGCCTGCCTGTATGCGGACACGCCCACAGCATCTGCTTTTTGACAATCACCACAATAAAATATTATAAAAAAAAAAAAAAGACATGGCAATGTTGGGATGATGCATATGTGAATTATTGTGTTGCACCAGTGGAGTGCGGTCATTCACATGATTCTCTTGTCCCGTGCAGCATTTCTGTGCAATGGTAGGGTATCATTATGTGGCTTGGATCAACATCACTTGCTGTAGAGTTATTTTCAACCTGCTTGTCATGTTTAGCATAGTGATGCTAAGTTGATAGAGCAAAAGACTGGCTACAGAGTGCCTTCATTGCATGTAGGTCATTAGCTTCCTCATCATATGTGATTCTTACAGCTGTTGTGGGTGATGTCAAGTTTGCCTACATGGCCCTCATGGGTACACATAATCAAATACAGATATTACACTTTGCTTAAGTAGCATTGCCATACGTTTTAATTTGTTTGTAGGGTCCACATCATCAGAGACCGTGAATTAGTTTTTGTCCACATAGATCTCATTGCATGGTAGCTGACTTGTGAGCGTTACACAAGACTCATATAGATGACAGACTGTCCTAGGTTTTATGTGTCCGTGTTACAGCATCGGATCTCATGTGAGAGCATTGGCTACAGTCGTTACACTTCACAGTTGTGACTGGTACAGTGTATCTCATGAGGTATTTTTAGTGTCACTGATTGAAAAACTACTCCTAATGGTTATTTGCCTCTGTTTCAGGTCTCCCTCCCTGCAGTTCCCATTCTTTCCTTCCCTCGCCTGATCACCCTTTTGTGTCTGTCATTTGTACTCAGACCAAGGGGCTATTTGGAGGTGGAACCCTTTGAGCATCACACCACTCTGATGAAGAAAGGTACGGCCAGTCCCTGACAGGCTTGTAGCGAATAGTTCTGCTGCATTACAGGTGACATCATTCATAGACTTTTTTGGACTTCTTGCCAATGCCAATGCACATGTATGTTTGATATTGCTCCATGGGCTCACATGGTAAATCATCATGTTGTGCATGACGTGTGATTTCAACTGAATATTGTGCCTCCTTGATGTCAACGCACATGTCCTTCTAATGTGCATGTATACTATATGGCATGAAGTAAGCTTATGCTTGTTATGTGTTTACGTGTACAGTGACTACATGTATGGTGTTGGTTAAGGCTAAAATACTATATTGTGTGTGAGGTAGATGGCTGTGTAGCTGCTGTTTAGCTTGGAACACACTAGCTGTAGTCTACACCTGCTGACGCTGTGTGTCCTGTGCCCCACTTGTCCCTAAGGGGCCTGATCCAGTGACCGTGATCTTTGGTGATTACTGTGCCATTTTATTTGCTGTGACCCTGAGTGAAGCAGACACTCCTGCATTCACATACACATGTCACTTTGTGGCTTGCCAATGCCCTTGTGGTATGTGCTTGTTTTTTAAGTTGTCACACCCCTCCACAGCCACAATGCAGCGCACACTATCCAGGACCACACACGCCTACAGGATACCCCTCCTTCCATCCATTTGTAGAGCATGCTCCTGCCACCCTACACACAGAGAACACCAGACAATCATCCTCCTGGTATCACGATGCCTCAAACTCAGCCATTACAGCTTCTATGCCTGTGTATGCAACACATACTGGTAAGACTATGCTGAGCCACATGACATTGTGTCTACGTACCACCAGGTCATGTGCCTTGTACAGCACACACACACCTTCCATAGGCACAATATTGCACAGTGTTACCTTGTCAACACCACAGCAGCAAAAATCGGCTTCCTTACAGTCACGTGGCAGTACATGACCTGGTCACACCACTTCAACATAGCCGTCACAGTCAGTCAAGTAGCCACAGGGGACACACACCATGACCACGTCTCTTGGGTGTGGTGTGATTTGCACATTCTGGTGTAGATAATTGTCAGACGTGGGTAGTTGTTCTGGATGCGTTGCACCCATCACAGGAGTATAGTACTTGTAGCTCCATAGGGGGAGGTCACCTAATCAGGTGTGCTTGGGTAGAGTGCTACAGCTCATTGCCCACAGTCTGTCCTGCCACCCTTGTCCTTTGCGCCATTCATCACATCCACGGTACAGCATCATGCTGATGATAGTTCACATACCTGAGGACACAGATGTAGGTACTCCCTACGCGGACAAACTAGTTTTGTCCCACTGATCTGTACTCCTCAAAGTGACTCTCCTGGGCCTGGCTGTTATAGCAGTTTTGTGATCCAAACCCCCTCCAGCATTTACTATCCCACACAGGTGTGTCTTTCCATCCATGTATCTAGTTTTTAGGAATTTGTGAACGATGTGTGTCCTCACCCGGAATCAGATCCAAGTGTGTGGATGGCTGCAGTTTGTTGAATACCCTTGCATTTCATACATTTGCACACACATATCATTTTATACTGTGGGTACAAGATAACTCACCAAATGCGTATGATGTTTAGAATATTTATTGGGTGATCTTGTGCAGGAAACGTGAATAGGTGCTGTACAGAAAGGGGTGGAATCCAAAGTTCACTGCTGGAGATGAGGTGCCTTACAGTTTGAGTCAACAGAGTCCAGGCCACAGTGCTTGGCATCATTGGGCAGACTGTGACCAGCAAGTCCATGTGGGAGAGTCTCATAGGTGATGCTGTTGCACCCAAGGGCAATATGCCAGGTCAGGTGTCCTGGGAGTTGTGCATGGCCCACTGCCTCTCAACGTCTTAGCCGTGGACGACCCACCTTCCTTGGGGGACCCTCACGTGCAGGCATGGACGATGCATGGGACGCTACGTCAGACAGTTCCTCCTCCTCCTCCTCCCTCCCTGTGGCTGGTGTTGCACTTTGCCTTGATGTAGCTGGCCTTGTGACACAGGGAGGGAGCTGCATGTTGGCAGCAATCTGACGTAGTGATTGGCTCATTTCCCGATGCACCGTCAAGAGCTCAGCCAGACTTGCCTCCACCCGTCCATAATGTTGGTCTTGCCTGGCATTTTGCTCAGCCTGCTGTTGTTTCACCTGGTTGAGGGCCTCCGCTAGCTGGCTTACCTCCCTGGTGTCCCGCCGGTATGCCTCCAGGATATTAGTCTGTTCAGGCATACCAGGCCCTGCAGCTGACTGGCCAGAATCTCGCCTCCGCCTTGCGCCACTCCCACCACCCTGACCCACACGAGCACGGCCTGCGCTTGTGGGCACATCTGATCGACGGGACCCCCAAGTGCTGGCAGGGTGGAGGTTGTCTGCCACCTCAGAGGTGCCCGACAAAGGGTGTCCATCATTTTCAGACAGGCTCTCTGGTGGATCATGGGCAGGGCTCTGACCTGTCTGCTGGGATGTGGTGGGAATGGTTCCGGTGGTTGGCACAGATGTCGCTGGTACAGTTGCTGCAGGGGTTTGGGATCCAGAGGAGCCAGGTTGGTTGGGGTCATCCACAGTGCGTTGAGTGGCGCCGCTGTTGGTGGGGTCAGGGTCCTGCTGAGCCTGGGACTGGGAACCTTCTCCCCCCTGGTTGGGGGGGTCTCCACACGTTGCCCTGTGTGTGGGAGAGACAGACACTGTTAATGCACTATCAAGTGACATCTCAATTAGTTAGCCATTATCAGCATCACAGTTCCACAAGCTTTACATTGTCGTCATTGTTCATTCGTGTATGTAGTGGTAGTAATTTGATATGTACTCTGGGGTATTTTCCTTCTTCCATTCTCTTGACAATGACTGACACAGCCATTGCTGTGTCTTGTCTTGCCGGCACAACACATATACAGCAGTGCTCAGGTTCACGCAACATCCAGGATACGGTGTTAATCCTTATGTCTGCGTCAAGCATGCACAGAGTTTAGATGCAGCATGTTCATGTAAGAGACAGAGCATTATTTAATTGCATTAACTCTTCTACTTTGGATAGGTGTTGCTGTTCCGTGATGGCCAAACAATGCCAACACCCCTGGACCTGTACACCCACTTCTAGATCATGGCTTTGGAACGTGGCACTTCTCCAAGACGCATCACCTTGTCAATACCCATGTCCATGTTGGTACTTAAGTGCATCCACAACGTTCATGAGATGGGGCACGTGCATTGTGTGAGAGGCACAATGGACAGGAGCATCTGCAATGTGCATGTAAAAGTTGTATGCGTATTCATATGAGTGAGTGTTTAGTTGTGGTACATCACATTTGGGACAGTGTTGCACTCCATTGCCTGTCCCCAGGGGATGAGTTTCTGTAAGGGGGGTGTATGACAGGCCATGCTAGTAGTTTGCGTGTGATTTCCAAGCGTCCATCCTTCATGATTTGGCTGTCCCCTCATGTAACATGCTGCCATAATTGTGGTTGTGTGTTCCTGCACAGGATGTGTAACCTTGTCCTGGTGTTTTTGTTTGCAATGATCACAGGAGGGACTTGTGCTGCCTACACCTGTGCCCATTGTGTACTACAGAGCTTTCCAAACTGTGTGTCCTGACACAGTACAGTGTCGCATGCAAATGTTGGGTGTGTTGCAGGCACTTAGTAGATGACTGCTGGTAATTAGGAGACATCCCTAAACACTCTGCTCTATGGTCTTTATAAGGCCTGTGCAGTGCTTGGGTGCAACTGTGCGTGTGCCCAGGGAGCTGGGGTGAGGTGACAGAGGGAGGAACACTGAGGGATGGATACAGATGGAGGGAGGGACACAGAGGGAGGGAGGGAGACAGAGGGAGGGAGACAGAGGGAGGGAGACAGAGAGAGAGGGCAACAGGGATGCAGGGAGTCAGAGGGATGGAGGGTGACAGAGGGAGGGAGCCAGAGGGAGTGAGACAGAGGGAGGGAGCCAGAGGGAGTGAGACAGAGGGTGACAGACAGAGGGAGTCAGAGGGAGGGAGGGAGACAGGTTGTTTGTGCTCGCTTGCTTGCTACACTGCCTTACTGTGTCACAAAATGATGCATCTCCGAAAGGTGTGTCAGCATCATGAAATAGTTTATGAGCTGTGGTCTACTATCTTGTGTGATATTTCCCTATCCCTGTGCATTGGGCATGGTGCTTGGGTGTGTCCCTGGGACATATGGGATGGGAGCAGCCTCTTACCCTACACCTTCCACCCTTTGTGCCTCCCCCTTGCAACTACCCCCATTCGGTTGTATACTGCTGGGACTCATGGCCACCCACCCCATGCTGCTGGGCACTGTTGTAAGTCCACCCATGTAACATGTGTTTTTTGTACACTCACCAGACTCAACGGCTCCTTCAATTCCGTGTACTCCCACCGGTGGCAGCAGGGCCATGACTTTCTCCTCCCAGGGCTGGTATACAGGAGGTGTGCGGGGACCACCATCTCCAGTGTAGTGTGCATTGGCGTAGTCCTGGTCCATTTTCTTCTTCACCATCCTCCGCAGATCATACCACCTGGACTGGCATTTCCCCCTTGTGCGCCTGATGGGTGCAACAGCATTGACCTTGTCTACGATCCTCTCCCACAGGCGTGTTTTTTCAGCCATGCTGGTCTGTCTGACCAATGCGCCAAACAGCTGTGGCTCGACTCTGATGACTTCATCTGTAAGTATCTCATTTTCCGGGTTAGTGAACTTTGGATTCTTGGGTGTGGTCATGGTGTGGGGTGTATGTGATTGAGGGGGTGATGGTGTGTATGGATGAGGGTGTGTGGGTCTGATTGTGAAGGGGTGGTGTGGGTATAGATGAAATAGGGTGTATGTGTGAAGGTGTGTGGCTGCAATTGTTGGTGAGATGTCTGTGTCTTTGCAAGAATGGTATGTTGCAAAGGATGATGGGTTATATGTGTGGACCCTTTTATTGGTCAAATAGTTGGTGTGGCTTAATTTTAATTGGTGGTGTGTGTGTTATATGGGGTGGGTGTTAGTGTTGACCTCTGTTTGCCTGTTTGGCTGTGACCAGGACATTGATTCTCAATGGTGTGTACACAGGAGACATGTTCAGTGTTGTTGTGCGACTCGTTAGCAAAGTCCTTGTGCTGGTTTAGGTGTTGGCGTTATGTGTGCGTGTCGTACTTGTGCATGCGATTGACTTGTACGGGCCGTTGGCGGGTGGGGGTGTTCGCGTAGGCTTGATGGGGGGGGGTGTGTGTGTCGTACTTGTGCGTACGATTGACTTGTACGGGCCGTTGGCGGTGGGGGTGTTCGCATAGGCTTGATGGGGGTGTGCGTGTCGTACTTGTGCGTGCGATTGACTTGTACGGGCCGTTGGCGGGTGGGGGTGTTCGCGTAGGCTTGATGGGGGGGGGTGCGTGTCGTACTTGTGCGTGCAATTGACTTGTACGGGCCGTTGGCGGGTGGGGGTGTTCGCGTAGGCTTGATGGTGGGGTGTGCGTGTCGTACTTGTGCGTGCGATTGACTTGTAAGGGCCGTTGACGGGTGGGGGTGTTCGCGTAGGCTGGATGGGGGTGTGTGCGTGTCGTACTTGCGCGTGCGATTGACTTGTACGGGCTGTTGGCGGGTGGGGGTGTTCGCGTAGGCTTGATGGGGGTGTGCGTGTCATACTTGTGCGTGCAATTGACTTGTACGGGCCGTTGGTAGGTGGGGGTGTTCACGTAGGCTTGATGGGGGGTGTGCGTGTCGTACTTGTGCGTGCGATTGACTTGTACGGGCCGTTGGCGGGTGGGGGTGTTCGCGTAGGCTTGATGGGGGGGTGTGCGTGTCGTACTTGTGCGTGCGATTGACTTGTACGGGCCGTTGGCGGGTGGGGGTGTTCGCGTAGGCTTGATTGGGGGGGGGTGTTTCGTACTTATGCGTGCGATTGACTTGTACGGGCCGTTGGCGGGTGGGGGTGTTCGCGTAGGCTTGATGGGGGGTGTGCGTGTCGTACTTGTGCGTGCGATTGACTTGTACGGGCCGTTGGCGGGTGGGGGTGTTCGCGTAGGCTTGATGGGGGGTGTGCGTGTCGTACTTGTGCGTGCGATTGACTTGTACGGGCCGTTGGCGGGTGGGGGTGTTCGCGTAGGCTTGATGGGGGGGTGTGCGTGTCGTACTTGTGCGTGCGATTGACTTGTACGGGCCGTTGGCGGGTGGGGGTATTCGCGTAGGCTTGATGGGGGTGTGCGTGTCGTACTTGTGCGTGCGATTGACTTGTACGGGCCGTTGGCGGGTGGGGGTGTTCGCGTAGGCTTGATGGGGGGGTGTGCGTGTCGTATTTGTGCATGCAATTGACTTGTACGGGCCGTTGGCGGGTGGGGGTGTTCGCGTAGGCTTGAGCGAGGGGTACACGTGTGGTATGTGTTGATGCCGCTTGATGTGAGGCGAATGATCCCATACGAATCAATATTCATGCGCGAATACTTTGGGCCGAACGAATCGCGGTCAGCCTTTTCGTACCGGATCGGAATAGTGTGTTTGTACGGCCTGCTTACGGTAGGATTCACGAGGCTTATTTGTACGGGTCAACGACTGTGATTCGTCCCGGTTCGCTGATATTCGTACGGAAATCGACGGAAACGGATCGGAATTGGGAGGTCAGACGGTAGTTTCCCATTCGTACGGATTCGGCTACGAATACGATTCGTACGGCGGATTATTTTACCGGATCGGAATCGAGCCCAGAATGTCGACCCTAAGGTAAGTAATATCAATTCTGTTTATATCGATGTAATATCGAAGTTATTAATATCGATATCAAATATATCGATGTTACTAATATCGATGTTACTTATATTGATATTTATATTATTGTTATGTATTTTATTATGTATTTAATATGTATGTGTTATATGTGTTTTGTTAAGTTTTCCACATGTTTTAAAATATACGTATACAATTTTTATATGTTATTAATGTTTTTTTAAGTTATTTTTGTTTTTTAGTACCGTAGCGGGTTGTGGGTTTATAGGGGAATAGGGTGGGAAGTAATTTAATTATACTAAATTAATTATTAATTTTTAGGAATTATAAATTCATTTGAATTCATTTTTGCATTTAAGTTCTGTAGCTGGTTGTGAGTTTATAGGGGAATAGGGTGGGAAGTAATTTAATTGTAATGAAGTAATAATTTATTTTAAATAATTGGTATTGATAATTATATAATTGTTAATTAATTAATACTTGGTAATTAATTGTTAATAATTGGCAATTAATTTGTGTTAATTGATTAATTGATAATGATGGTAAGTGCATTATTTTATTATTGGAGTGTGTTGTGTGTTTATAGGGGAATAGTTTTTGAAGTAATTGAAATGTAATTAAATAATTATTAATTTTTGGGGGATATTGATAATCAATTTATTGGACATTAATTATTAATTGGTAATTATTATAATGTATAATGTTTTGATTATGAAAATTAATTTATTGTTGTTTCATCATTAACTGGTAATTAAATATTATTAAATATTATTTATTGATCATGTAATTAATATATTACGTACGTATTAATTGGTGGTTAATGTTTAATAATTATAATTTGTTATTAAAAATATTTTATTTATCAATATTTATTATTTGGTAATAATATGTATTAATTCATATTTATTGGTATTTATTAATATTTTATTGTTAATGAATTATTCATTGGCACTGCTTTCAATAATTAAGTATTGCTATTTTTAAATAGTTTAGAGTTATTTAATAATGAATTCGTTAATTAATTAAAAAAGTTATTTTATGTATAAGTATGTTATTTTTTTACTTCTACGCTATCCAACACTTTCCCTACTGTTGCACTCTCTGGAGTTGGAATAGTAATTTTTACCCCTACGCTATCCAACACTTTCCCTACTGTTGCACTCTCTGGAGTGGGAATAGCAATTTTTACCCTTACGCTATCTAATGTTTTCTCTACTGTTGCACTCACTGGAGTGGGAATAGTATTTTTACCCTCCCGCTATACAACGCTTTCCCTACTGTTGCATTCTCTGGCGTGGGAATAGTAATTTATACGCTTATGCTATCCAACACTTTCCCTACTGTTACACTCTCTGGAGTGGGAATAGTAATTTTTACCCCTACGCTATCCAACACTTTCCCTACTGTTGCACTCTCTGGAGTGGGAATAGTAATTTTAACCCCTACGCTATCCAACATTTTCCCTACTGTTAAACTCTCTGGAGTGGGAATAGTAATGTATATCCCTATGCTATCCAACGCTTTCCCTACTGATGCACTCTCTGGAGTGGGAATAGTAATGTATACCCCTATGCTATCCAACACTTTCCCTACTATTGCACTCTCTGGAGTGGAAATAGTAATTTTAACCTCTACTCTATCCAACACTTTCCCTACTGTTGCACTCTCTGGAGTGGGAATAGTAATTTACACCCCTACGCTATCCAACGTTTCTCCTACTGTTGTACTCCCTGGAATGGGAATAGTAATTTTTACCCTCCCGCTATCCAACGCTTTCCCTACTGTTGCACTCTCTGTAGTGAGAATAGTAATTTATACCCTTACGCTATCCAACACTTTCCCTGTTGTTGCACTCTCTGGAGTGGGAATAGTAAATTTAACCTCTACGCTATCCAACACTTTCCCTACTATTGCACTCTCTGGAGTGGGAATAGTAATTTTAACCTCAATGCTATCCAACACTTTCCCTACTGTTGCACTCTCTGGAGTGGGAATAGTAATTTATACCCCTATGCTATCCAACGCTTTCCGTACTGTTGCACTCCCTGGAGTGGGAATAGTAATTTTTTCCCCTACGCTCTCCAACATTTTCCCTAGTGTTGCACTCCCTGGAGTGGGAATAGTTATTTTTTCCCCTACGCTATCCAACACTTTCTCTACTGTTGCACTCTCTGGAGTGAGAATAGTAATTTATACCCATTCAATATCCAACGCTTTCCCTACTGTTGCACTCCCTGGAGTGGGAATAGTAATTGTAAGCCCTATGCTATCCAACATTATCTTTACTGTTGTTTTTTTTTGGAGTTGGCATATTAGTTTTATTCCCTCAGCTATTTAAAATTTTTGTATTATTTTAGTTAGTGTAGTATATATTTAATTTTAACATTTTGAAAAGTTTTTTTACTTTGTTATACATAATTATTTAATTTGTATTCATGTTATTTTTTATGTGTATAGATGTATTTGTAATTTATAATATTTTGTATTAATTTATAAGTTATTAAAATAATTATTGAAGTGATTATTAAGTATGTTTATATAATATTTATTATATGTATATGTTTAATGTATGTTTCATTACATTTTATACATTACATATTAATTTTAAACTTTGTGAAATATTTTTAATTGTGTTTATTTTATTTATAAGTATTATTTCGTTTATTTTACATATTTGTTTTAACAAAAAAAACAATATTTTTAATAACGATATTTTTGACATTGATATTTTCTTCCCGATATTTTTGTACTTACCATGTTGATATGATGTCGATATTCTTGATATCGATATTTTTGCTTCAATATTTTTGTAGGTCGATTTTTTGACCTTCGATATTTTGTCAGTGATCCCCCCGTGCGAATCATCCATACCACATGAATACCAAATGAACTGTTAACGAAAAACAGGCCTAATTCACGCTCACTTGAACACTCAATATTACTACTACTCTTAAATAAGCCTTAACCGCATGCATGCGGCGGCTATTTTTGCGCTGCGCTGCTTTTTTCAAAAAGCCGCGTTACATGACGAGCTGAGCTCGTCATCAGCGTGCGAGCGGCACAACTCATGACGAGCTCAGCTCGTCATGAGCGCCGAAGGGGTTAATAAGCAACCTAGGGTCCATATCTGCTAAGGTGTGCGTCAGTGCCAAATTGCTCAGAGTATTACAAAAATATTTACTTTAAAGGACAAAATGTATTTTGCACTGGGAAGGGTTCGCTTCCAGTACAAAAACTATGCTGGATAGCTCACACTGACCTCTGCGTCATGGAAGGCAGCCTTTTAGAGAAGCGTGGCTCAATGGTTAGAGCGGCAGACCCTGATGCAGAGGTCTGGCCCGGGACCAGGGTTCAATTCCCACCTCGGCGGCTCTTGGACACAATTTCCCCGGACCTGACAATTCTCGCCTCGGTGCCTAGTCTAATCATGGGTCCCACTCTGTGACTCTGGGCAATAGCTTGCTTAATCTTCACAACGGCCCCAGCAGCGCTTGGATGCCTGGCTTCACCTTGGGGGTGCCCAGGAGTGGACATTTCACAGGAAAGCCAGGAAGGGTTCCACAGCAGTATGAATACAGCGCTACGAGACCTCAGGGTAGAAGGCGCTATATAAATACAAACACATTTACATTTACATTTATTTAGAGCACCAGCATGGGGGGGGTTGGTACAGCATCACATATTAGTAAATATAGTGCTGCAAGTTGTTTTCTTCCTTGTGTAACACACTAAACTGCACTAAAAATGAGTAAATCTGCCGCCTTTCTTCAAAGCAATAATCCTCATTATGGGATGGGTGTTGAATTGCTTCAAGAAATACTAAAGGCAGCCTCAGTTGTTTTAATCTCTCCACCAGTCTAGTGCACTAGATCATCGGATTAGCTTCCCAGTCACCATTACAAGGGTTCTGTCTTGATGGGCTTGCTGACTTGTACATGCTCTTGTTCTTTGGGACGTTTTCCAGAGTTTTGCTTACATGACAGTGAAGTTCTACCCATTGCAAGAGACATTGGGGCAGTGGCGGTTGGTGAACTTTCAAATAGGTAAGGCATAAATGCGTATTTTGAATGGTCCCGAGCGAGCTTAGCAATGTGAGTTTGGGGTGGCTTATCCCCTAAGAAAGTAGATGCCACACAGTGCATTTATGGCTTTTTAAAATAAATTATTTTACACCTCTAGGATTTAACAAGTGGGTTTATGGAAGAACCGGCCAGACTGCAAGATCTGAAACTGTGCTTGTGACTGGCTGGCCATCAGAAAATAGTGCTAACAGAGGTAATTCAACTGCTAGTAGAGGGCAGTGTCTGTGTTGCAGCCTTATGAAATTTTTAAAATATGCCTGTGCAGTGTCAGTAGCGGCTGCTTCATCTTTGTCCGTGCACAATGAGGAGAGACAGAGAATATTAGAAAGTGCATCCAGTTCATGCACTGTGCAGACAGGACCACAATGTTTCCATGATTTACAGAACACCAAAGCACAGTGGCTCAGAAGGGCCACCCTGCGCCCTAATGAAACAAGAAAATAGAGCCTCCCAGCTGTAGCGCGGCAGGGCCTAGGGGTGTCAGAGGCCTACGCAGCGCTTAAATGATGAGGGGCATACACTGGTTACTGGTACTCTGGTGGGAAGACCCCGAGCTGTCTTCTGCCGTTTATTTATCTCCACTGGTCGAGCCTGCCCGAGGAGTGCGTGCACAGCAGTGAAAAGAAACAAAGTAGTGGAGAGCCCGGGTGGCTCTCTACATCCCTTTAGACACAGTCCATCAGGATTCTTCAAAGTTATGGGGAGGTGCAAACAAAGTCTCTCAGCCGCTGGCTGGGTGCAGGGTTCGGCCGGAGACCATACTTCTGGCTCCGGGAGTTGGAACTGGCCGCTGCATCCGTTGGGGGATTCGGGGGTGAAACAGTCACAAGTCCTTGGAGTGATTCCCTGGCCTCTTGGACAGTCCCTCCGCTCTCTGCCTGCAGGGAACTGGGTGGAGAGACTAGCGGTCCCGGTGAGCTGATGGGGGTGAGGCTAGGAGTGTTCTCCAGACCTCCTGACTCTTCCTGGTCAACACCTGTCCCACTCGTCTTCTTGAAGCTTGACTCATTCCTCGTGAAAACTTGTTGCCCTCACTGAGCACTGACCATGGTCCCTTGAATCTTAACAATGACCCATTCTTCTGGTTTGTACGGTGTTCTAAACTTCCATCCTGGGTTCTGTATTTGACCACGGCGCAGTCCCCCACTTTCAACTGCGGCTCTATTGCTCTGCGGGCTTCACTCGCCTTTGGACTCATTGATGTTCTCCTCGCTTGGATGGCATCATTGTCCTGTTCCGGGAGATTCCATGTTGGGTCCATTGGAATGCTGTCCCTCGGAGGCTTTTTGAAGAGCAGATGAGCACACTTGGTCGTGCTGTGTGGCGTCTGCCTGTATGCGTCAAGGAACTGGTCAAGTGCCGATTCTGCATCTGCACCTTCATCAACAACAATGCGCAGGGCCCAGTTGAGTGTCTGCATAAGGCGTTCCACCTCCCCATTGGCTTGTGGCCATAGAAGAGTGATCTTTCTGTGGCAAATCGTCTAATTCTCCAACTATTCCTGGAATTCCTGGCCCTGGAACGGAGGTCCATTGTCTGAACGTATTTCATCGGGTAACCCCATGAGTGCGAAGATCTTCTCAAGGACTCTTCGGACATGCACGAATGCTGTAGACGTCACCACCTCCACGATCGGGAACTTTGAGAAGGAGTCAACCAGCACTAACATGTTGCCACCATCTGGAAAGCTTCCAAAGTCGATGCGCACCTTGGTCCACGGGAGTTCTCTTGGTTCCTCCGTGATTACCGGCGCCGGGTCCCCACTAGTGATGGTGCAAGCGTGACATTGTCTCACCATGTCCTCCACCATGGCATCCATAGCTGGGAACCACACCTTGTTACGCAATCTGGCATTGATCTTCGCCATTTCTTGGTGGCCGAAGTGCGCTAGCTGGAGGATCCGGTGTTGCAGTCTCTTCGGGATTATGATGACGTGTCCCCTCAGAACAACACCCGAGTCTCCCACGCTTAGTACATGGTGGATTTGCCAGATCTGTTGCGGAGCGTGGCTGTCTTCGGCTTGGAGTGCCTGAGCCCCGTCCAGGAAGTGTGTCCATCCGTTGCTCAGCAGGGTGGATTTCACTCTGACCAGTGTTTCGTCTTCCTCCGTTACTTGGCCAATCTCCTCTAGCGTCATGGCGGTGGGGCATGCCTCCTGAGAGATCATTTTCACGAATGCTTCAGAGTATGATACATCCACTGGTGGACTCCGAGGGACCAAGGACTCAGGGTTCCTTGAGGGGTAGTCCGCCGGATTGTGGGCACCCAGACGGAAGACGACTTTGAAGTTGTAGGCCTGTAGCTGCACAGCCCATCTCTCTATTCTCCATGACCCAGCAAATAGGGGGAGCAGTGGTTTGTGGTCAGTGACCACTTGAAATTCTTGTCCGTACAAGTACAGGTGAAAATGCTGGCACGCCCATTTTATTGCCAGCGTCTCTCTTTCGATTTGGACATACCTGGTCTCAGTGTCCGATAGTGCCCTGCTGGGGTACGCCACTGGCCTTCAAGTCTCGTGACTGGGCTCCTAAAGGAGGACTTCTCCAAGGCCTACTGGGCTGGCATTGACAACCAGCTCTGTTCGTCGCCCCGGGAGGAAGTAGGCCATCACCGTCTTATCCATGAGCGCGGCCTTGATGTTGTTGAACGCAGTGTTCGCAGTTACGGTCCATTCCCACTTGTGATCACTGCAGGTGAGGATGCAAAGTGGTTCTGACTGTGAGGCCAGATTCGGGATGAATCTGCCACAGTATGTGGCCATGCCGAGGAAACTTCGAACCTCCATGGGTGTCTTTGTGGTTCTTGCTGCGCGTAGGGCCACAGCCTTCTTGGGGTCCACTTGCAACCATTCCCTGGTGAAGACATACCCGAAGAAGTCGACTGACTCCTGGTAGAATGAGCATTTTGCTTTGTGGAGGGTCAGACCGCAATCTTCGAGCCACTGGAGGGTGGCCCGGAGGTGAGTGTGGTGTTCTTCCAAGGTGTTCGAGAACACCAGGATCTCATCGCTCAGGTTGATGACACCCTGCAAACTTTCTGGAAGACCTCCGCTGCCTACGACACCCCAAAACTCAGTCTCTTGTATACCTCCTGAGGCCGACGTGAGTTGAGAATGTAGTGATATATCTGCTCTCGTGTTTGAGCTCCAACTGGTGGTACCCCGTGTTTAAGTCCAGCTTTAAAAAAACACTTGGCTCGATTCAGATCTGCGACAATGTCATACATTGTGGGCGGAAGGTGGTGCTCCCTCTTGACCGCCAGGTTTGGAAGCCTCAGGTCCACACAGAGCTGGATGGCTCCAGGCTGCTTTGGCTTGGGAGCCACGACCAGCGGGGACACCCACGGAATCGGGCCGGACACGTTCTCGATGACATCGAGGCCCTCCAGCTTCTTCAGCTCTTCTTCCACTTGTGGGCAGAGACTAGAACAGCACTCTCCTGTGCCTCAGGGTGATAGGCCTCACCGTGGTGTCTATGTGAAGCTTGAACCGTTTCCCCTTCAGCTTGCCAAGCCTAGTGAACAGCGCCAGGAAGACTCTCAGGTTGGTTTCGGCGTGGGGTTCGTGGATCTGGTTCACAAAGAAGACCAGGCCTAGATCCTCCGCCGTGTGGCAGCTGAGTGGCGTGCCTTTTCTCCCTTCCGCGACATGGAACCAAGGTACCGTGGTGTGCTTCCTGCTGACGATCTTAGTTTTGATGACTTCTGGAAGAGGGAGTGGGTCTGTTCCTCCGTAGGTGTATATCTGCGCTTTCATGGGTGCGAGCGGGGGCCGTGGCAACAACCAATCATACTGTTCCAAATCCATGACATTGACCGATGCACCCGTGTCAATGAGCGCCTGGACAGCGGACCCTTCAATGAGAACAGAGCACATCGGTGGTGGCCTCCGGTGGTTGCCGGCCCTGCTGACAAAAGACATGACGAACACTTCATCATCATCGTCTTCCAGGGCGAGGCAACGCTCCCGTGGCGGGTCATCTTCTCACGACTGCGGGTCACCGAGTGAGACTTGTCGCAGGCGGTGGGACATCCCTCGTGATTTTTGAGGGGCCTGCTGGGATCGGCTACTACGACACCCCCTTGTGAAGTGGTTCATCTTCCCGCAGTGAGAACACATCTTCCCCCTTGCTCCACACACTGCCGTCGCTGGGTGGTCTTCTCCGCAGTTGCCTCATGTTCCACCGGTTGTCATCCTCGGTGCCTGGCGAGCCATCGCGGGGCACCGTTGTACCGCCTCAACCCTTTCTTCTTTGACGGGCACATATCGAGGGGCGTGTGTCGCCATGGCAGACTTGTGCAGAGCAGCTTCCTTCTCGCCAGCCTGGACATCCGACAGCTCATGAGACCTGGCCAGGATGAGGATCTCGTCCAGCGAGTTCCCTGGTTGTCGAAGTATCAGTTTCCGCACCAGCACCCCTGGATGATTTGGCCACGTATCTCCTCCCGTTGACCAGGGAAGGAGCACGTGCTGGCTAGCCTGCGCCGCCGCGCGTAAAACATGTCTACAGACTCCGTGTCTGACTAAACTTGAACCGCTCAAAGTCGGGGTTAAGTTGCGGGTCGAAATACTTGTTGAGCGCGATGACTGTCGCCTCGTAGCCGTCATCGTTACCTGTGTTGGGCAAGGTTATGAAAAGATCATAGATCTCTGTGCCGCCATAGTATAGGAGCAGCGACCTCTTCACGGTGCCATCCGTTTCTCTGGTACCTTTCAAATAGTGGTTCAGCCATCCGATCCATGCTTTCCATCGCGGTGCCGCTGTGGCAGGGTCACAGTTTTGCTGAATGGCAGTAGCGGGGAGACTGTGGCCAGGAGGTGGTGCATTGGCTTCCCTGAGTGGGTTGTCCACTTCGGCCTGCTGGCCTGATGCGCCTGCTGCGGCTGGCCTGGTCATGGCATGGGCGTGCCTGGGCGTGAGTGCGGAGTCGCTGTGCTGACGCTAGGTGTCCTGGATGCACAGTCTGTGCAGGCGTGTATCCACGTGTGGGAGGGGCCTGGTGAAGTGCGATGCGCTGGGCTTGCTTCTTAGGTTGATATGGAATGGCCACCCTGTAGACTGTAGGGCTGACTGACGCTGATCTGTCCTTCACTTTCACCAGTGTTGGGGTCTTGGTGGCACTCTCCCCTCTGTGGGCTGCACAAACTCCCTTGGGTCTCCCTCTGAGGTGATCTTGGCAGTGGGGCAGGGTTCTCAGGCCACCCCTGGATGTGTGCAGGCGGTGCTGCTTCCCCTACAGCAGATGAGGCAACACAGGCCACGTGGAAGGCTACACTTGCTGACTTTTTCTCCACAGGCCTGCAATTCCACTGGGTGCCACCAGGGGAGCACGCTACAGGGCCGGCCGACACACCACAGGCAGGCTTGTGACGATCCTTTCCCCGCATGCACCGCCGGACAAGGCATGCCCCCGACAGTCCAGGGAAGCGCCTGCGGGTGCAGGACGGTCCAGTGGCCTCACGCAAAGTGGGGGAATGACGCTGGCCGGAGTCATGGTGCTGGAGGCAGCACAGGAGGCACAGCCCAGGCTGCGGACTGCACCGCATGGTGAAAGGAGGCAGGAAGGGGGTACCTCAGCTAGCGGAGTATTGCGAGTGGGCTCCGCTTGCTCCTCGGCTGGCGGGGATGCAGGAGGCGGGTTCCTCAGATAGCGGAGCGCCGCGGGTGGGATCCGCGCGCTCCTCGCCTGGCAGGGATGATGCACC
Source organism: Lissotriton helveticus (assembly GCF_964261635.1). NCBI lineage: Eukaryota > Metazoa > Chordata > Amphibia > Caudata > Salamandridae > Lissotriton > Lissotriton helveticus. Next base: position 399,219,207 of record NC_136059.1, on the reverse strand, counting down.
GGGGTACGACCGGCTTCATCACCAGTGTAGCGCGGCGGGGCCTAGGGGTGTCAGAGGGCTACACAGCGCTTAAATGATGAGGGGCACACACTGGTTACTAGTACTCTGGCGGGAAGACCCCGAGCAGTCTTCCGACGTTTATTTATCTCCACTGATCGAGCCCGCCCCGAGGAGTGCGTGCACAGCAGTGAAAAGAAGCAAAGTAGTGGAGAGCCCGGGTGGCTCTCTACACCAGCCACGGGCAGGTATTGAAAAAAGCAACTCATTGGAATGAAGAGAACAGCTCACACCCAAAGGCGGCGGTGCCTCTGTCCCTGTTGTACTATTGTTAGCTACTCCCATTATGGAAAAGCAGAGTGCCAAAGTTTCCCGTTTCCAGCTTGTCTGTTTCACCGTAATTACTTTGCATGCTAATATTTGTGTTGATGATTTCACAACAGATCAAGCGCAAATGCCTAATAGGGAGAAAGCCATTCACGCAACTATCGGAAAATATGAAAGCTCTTTAAATAATGTGGTTGTTTCATCAGTTTAGCTGTTTCCATAAGTGCAGCTTAATCCGTGTATGTCTTTCACTTGCACAGAGGCAGAGCTGTATGTAAGCAGATCAAGGAGGCACCTTTCATCCATCAACTCATCCTTTTCTACACTACTACCCACACAACCACTTTGAAAGCTGCTGAACAGAAACCCAATGATTTTTCACAGCGACTGACTTTACGATGAAAATGGAGATCAGTCACTTTAGGCCATGGTGTGGTTCGGATGAGTTGTCCTACTAGTTTTGCCTTTCCCACAGCCATCCGCTATTTTGGAAGAAGATCGGATAATGCCTCTTCTTGGCACTCTGGCTCCTGTCCCAACACCCCCCACCCCACAGGCCTTCAGATTACAAATGTATTAATATAAACATACATACTAACCCTGGCACCCATACAGTGACATTAACACTGACATTCAAGCACAGTCCCAGGCACGCATACACACATGCACACACACACTCTTCCAAAGGGAGACTGTTGAAGACAACTCACCTGGGCCAGGCCTCTTGGATGTGAGCTGGCATGTGCTTTGAGCAGGGCCCACGATTACCCTAACTCGGGCATGCACCCAGGCCCAAAAGCTTACACCCAATCATCTGTCATGATCGGCATGACTCGCGGGTGCGGGGTACTGCGGGGAGAGGGAAGGGGGTAATTTTAAATAAATAAAAACGTACCCTCAGCGATCCAGTCCTGCATCCCGCTGGTCCTCCTTGCAGGAAACAGCTGCAGGCAGCCTCCCTCCCCTCCCCTAAGCCAATCACAACGCTGCCATTGCAGCGTTGTGATTGGCTAGGATGCTGTCTGCACAGGCATCTATGGGGAGGCCGTTTTCTCCATGCAGGCTGCATGCAGCCTACATGGAGAAAGCGGGAGAGTGCTCATGACCGGTTTGGTCGGCCCTGGGGCCGACCAAACAGTCATCGCCCACAACATTGGGCAAGCCACTGCTCCTGGACCCGCCCACCCCCAACAAAACCCTTCTGCTTTCTTGCAGTGCGAAAAGCAGAAACATAAAATGGAAGTTATACCATTTTATGTTTCTGCGGATCGCACTCTGAGGAAGCAGTGGGGCAATGCTCAGAAGCCCACTTGGAGGAGCCGCCCCTGTATAGGGGCATATTTACAAGGAGTTAACTCCACCAGAACATAACTTTTCCCAACATTCTGGTGGCATTAACTACTTTGCCTTGTTTACAAGGCGGCGTTAAACCACTTTACGTGGCTGCAGCTTCAAAATTGTAAGAACCTATTTATCAAGTGACTTTGCACCAAATCACAATCGTGATTCTCTATTGAGTGTATGACAGTGTTTGTGCCATGTTGGTCGGTGGAATATCAAGGCAAGCAAAAAGCATGAAAATAACAGCTTTTTCCTATCAGCAATAACTGGGCTGTGACTAATAATCAAGCAGGACAAACATGAAGTGAGGTACCCGGGCTCTCGGTTACTATGAGTGACATAGATCAGGCATACTTTATTAGATTGTTTGCAGAGTCAGAGAAAGTTAACAGCAAGGTCTGCTTGTTGAACACCAGTTTGGGAATGCCCCTAAAGCTTTGGCTGCTTCCTCAATGGAGTCACATGACAAGAAAGCACTGTATTGTTCGCAGTGTGGAACAATCTTGGCATTCCTACAGAGGTATGTCACAGCGCCTTGAGCAAGGATTAGGGTGGATTTAAAGCCAGGCCAAGTCTTTCCCTGGCAAAGGCCGATACAAGAGACAGTTCCAGCTCTCCTTAGCGCCTAGAGAGGTCAGTGAATATGAAGATGAGTAGGAGCTACTTGGAGATCCAAGTAAGTGATTACAAATTGCATTGATGTCCATGGCTGGGTCTATTGACCCAGACATGTCAGGTTAACAAACTGAAGAGGGGCCTGTCACAGAGAGAGGGCTGCATCAAAGTTTATAAAAACGCCCTTTAGGGGCAGGGGGATTATGAGGGAACCAGCTTTTGGTTCCAGGTTGTGGTATTAGCTGTGCTAAATATCACTTCACTGAAAAACAGGATAGCTTTGCATTAAAATCTATAAATAAATGTTGCAGCACGTGTGCGGGCTCTGAACAGCGTGGGGCTCAGGTAATCGTGAGCTCTCTGTACCCCATCCCTTCTGGTGACCGGCATCGACTCACCAAACAGTAAATTCCAGGTAGGTTCATAGAATACCAACATGTCTTCAAAATATAGAAAGCTGTAATGAACGAGGGAACAGTCCTTGATTAAGGGGTGGGGGTGGGAGGGTTGTAAGGGCCTTGGGGGCATATTACCAACGAGTAGCAATATTTATCGCTAAATAGGCTTAGCGACGATTTTTTTGATCGCTGACCATCGCCACAATTTATCTCTGAGAAAACTTGCTATTAGCAACGTTTATCTCCACAGCGATAAATTTTCCGGCGATAGTGGCGAAATGCGTGAATATCGCAGAAAATACAGCGATATTCACGCATTAGCGACAAAATGCTCTTAGCCATGTTATCCACCTCCCATTGGATAACATGGCTAAGAACTGGTCTGAGCAGGCGTTGGTTTTTGGCGATACCGTGAATATTTCCATAGCTACGCCTGCCTTGCTAATAGGCGATAACGACGTTAGCGACTGCTTTCAGTCGCTAACAGGTTGGGTACGCCCACTTTGCATGTCATTAGCGATAAATATCGCTGACATGCAAAGCGGGCCCAAACTCGCTCGCTATAATAGGGTATTGACAATAGAAAAAGACTCCTACAGCGTGAAATCGTTTGGATCAAGAGACTCGATGCCTGTCAACCGAAAGGACTTAACGACAGGATGGAATACAGTTGTTTTTTCTAAAACTTTTTTTCCTTACTTTCACTTTTGTTCTCATTTTTACCACTTCTATACCCTTTGAATGGCCCTTTTCTTCTCGTACCCTTCCTTTTCTTGGACTCTTACCTTTAGGGACATTTTATCTCCAATTTTCTGTGGCCGCATGACATTATGTTTCCTGATATATATTGGGCCCTCACTGTTAAGCATTGAACTGCATACATCACATTTGCTACCTGTGCACTTGTCCCTTTTATTTTGTATGTCTTTAATTTTACATTCTTTCACCTTGCTTCACCTTGTGATATCTGGGTCCCGTATTGCATTCAACTACCTTTACCCCCTCCAATATGGCCGCCAGGTGAGTGTGGTGACAACATTCGGATTACGTATTTCACGGTTATTCTGCTTACATTATTCGTTTTTTTACTGTTTTTTAGGCACCCTTCAGCCTTTATATTTTCGTTATTTTTCAGTTTTTAGCATCTTTAAGACTAATATCAATATCGGCACTTTAGTAGTCCGTTGTTTATGTTGATTAACCGCGACGCATGCGTGCCTAAGTCACATATTTACTTCCGCCTTTCAACCTCCATGGTTTGTGTACTACTGCGTCTTAGAGGTTTGCGCAGTAACATGACTCTCCGGTAAGCACTTACATACTTGTACCTTTCTCGCGTAGGATAATACTTACGCTTCGAATTTTGTTTTGAGCCCTCCACACGTTTTTGTGAACTCGTGCACACCCATAGTTCCGGGTAGCTCTTCACTAAACAGTTCCTACTTTGCATGCCCATACTTCCGTATATGTTCTCACTGAACACGCCGTTAATACTGGTTGATGCTATGTATATTACGTTCTCTCTCTTAAAACTCCAGTATTCAAGCACATTTATGGTTTTAACGTACACCGTTTCAGAGATTATAATCACGGTCAGACCCCACAGTTACAATTGACAGCATGGGTAAGCATGAGGACCTTTATATGCACACGTTCACCGGTTTAGGAATTTGTATGATTTCGTTTTTGTTTCTGCGCTTGTGAGGTTGAACCCCCCTCCTGAACACATATATTCTTATTTCACAGATTGCGATTGAGTCCCCTGAAGAAGGGCGAGTCCCGAAATGCATAGGGACATATTTATTGCAATTGGATGGTTTGGAGGTTGTCACAAAGAAAAGCATATTCCCATTGGATGAATTTGCTATGATTGAGATTTATGATTAGTACAATAAATTTACCTTGTTAAATCCCGATGACATTTGTTTCCGCTATTTACTTTGGATACCTTTATTAGATGGACCTTTAGAAGACACTGTCTCATCAGGAGTGCCATTTCGGACAAGTGTCGTTTGGTTCAACACTTCTCTTCAATTTCTTGTTCAAATTTAACTCCCCTGAGGCCGGGTGGGACTTTTGCGGTGGCACCCAGAAGTTGAATACACCATATCACCCAAGATTACCGCTTGTACACTTATAGAAATAAGGTGTGCCGCACACCACCCACACTGCTTTATTCATATATTTCTCTGGCCCACTAGTGCGAGCACCCAATCAGCATGTCCTATGAATAAATCGCTAGCACCACAGCGAATCGCGCCAAAACCTTTGGATTCACTCCCGAAGAAACCAATAGAATATACTCCTTAATTCAGGAGGTGGACCCATCCTCGACAAGCACATTCTCTAACCCCAGTATGTTAAGACAACTACTGTATACATCCAAACGAGCTATCAATCAACGCCTACATGCCGGTACTTTGATAAGATATCACAAAGATCAAAGGATCCCTAGAGGCTTACGTATTTCTCTAAAACCCACTCTCTGCAGGAATAATCCCAAATTCACGGAACGCTGGTATGCCATCCTCAACCGTTGCTCACTTGACCTAATTCTACTAATACTAGAAGAACTTTCCAAAGTCATAGATGACCTGGAAAAGGAAGTCGAGCAAATTCACCAAAATTTGGATAAAAATATGTCAAAGGACGAGTTGGATAAAGCCTTGGAGGACATTAATATCCAGTTAGATAAATACACTAAAGAAATCAACAACAGGAAAATAAGAAAGTACAAACGTGATACTATGGACTACAAATTGGGGGAGGTCTACAGCTGGGCGGAAGTGTATGCCCAGCGTAGACAACAAAGACCCTATAACAATCCATCTTCAGATGAAGGAAGTTCAACCGATGGATCCATACCACAAAGAGGGGGCACATATGCAGGGTGACCCCCAAGAAACATTCCACCCGCAAGAGCCTCAGAAAGCATCATACATACCACAGCAAAAACGTCCGGCGTTCCTTTTTTAGAGTCAAGCCCAGCCGTTACCGTCGAACCCGGAGGAGCAGAGGCCGGAAAGGTGCCAATATCATCCATAGCCCAAGCAACCCGGAGCAAAAGAACTTAGTCATTAATATTTCTAAAGTGACTTTAACCAACTCCCAGATGATGACTTTACAATGAGGGACATCATTTGTCCCAACTTACCATGACAACGAATTGGAAATAGAGGTGAGCCTGTACAAATTCATGCGCAACTTACGACCACGGCATTTTTTTTCCAATGTGAGTCCTCCCACCGGTCCACCAGCAGCACACATGTGTAAAGATCTCAAAAGCAAAAGTTCATTTCTGGCACCCATCAGCCACAAGATCTTTGATTCATACGAAACAATCACAGCGAATGCCATTAAGAAGTGCTTCAAGAAACCAGTTCCCAAAAGGACCAATTTCAACCGTAGAGAATCTAGATCTTTGAGCCAGATTATCAACAACAAATACATTACCTGCAGTAAGGCTGATAAAGGTGGAGCAATTGTTATTATGGACTATAATTATTACCACAAAAGTGTTACGGACCACGTCCAAGACAGCAGCCTGTACATGAAATTGACACAGGATCCCACTGATGCTTTTTTGAAAATCTTGAAAATCATCCTGGATAAAGCAACGATGATGGGAACCATTACCGAGAAAGATAGAAAATACCTCGTTCACCCTAACCCTAAATGTCCCAGCATACACATGCTGCCCAAGATACATAAGAACCTGTATCAACCGCCTTTTCGCCCGATTGTATCAACCAAGAATTCTATCCATGAACCTATGGGCAAATATATCGACATGTACCTTCAGCCCATTGTCAAGGGCATGTCTACCTATTTACGTGACACCACAGATTTTTTTAACGGACTACAACAAGTGACTTTGGATCCTGCCATCACCAACACCTTGGTCACGATTGACGTTTGTGCTTTGTATACCTCCATACCTCACAATAGAGGTATTGAAGCTGTCGAATCATTTTCACTCTCTCATCCCATCGACGACGATTTGAAAGTGTTATTACTAGAGCTCATACAATTCACGCTCTACCACAGTTACTTCTCATGGAACAACGATCACTATATGCAATTAGTTGGCACATCTATGGGAAATTGTGCAGCCCCCAGCTATGCGAACCTCTTCATGCACCGTTTGGAACTGGATCATATCTTGAACAATCAGAAATGGTCGAAGAAGATCTAAACTTTTTGGCGTTACATTGATAACATTTTCCTCATTTGGGCTGGTCCATCTGAAGAAATATCGGAATTCATCACTTACATCAATAATATTGACGACCACATACAGTTCACCCTCACAGCCAGTACCCAGAGCTTGCCTTTCCTGGATGTCATGGTCACCATAAAGAATAATAAAACAGTCACGGAACTGTTTGTTAAACCCACCGACAGGAACAACGCTCTTCACTTTACAAGTTGTCACCCAACATCCCTGAAAAAACATTTACCTTACTCTCAATTATTGAGGGCCAAAAGAATTTGCTCAGAATCTGAGACGTATCAAAGCACTGAAACCAGTATCTTGCAAAAATACAGAGACAGGAAATATCCGGAATCAGTCTTGAAAACAGCCCAGGAGTGAATCAAGTTGAAAAACCGACATGAATTGTTAGCTCCCCGGATTGATCAATCTAGTACCCAAAGACCTGTGTTTGTGTCCAAATATTCGACCAGGAGCCTGACCATCAAGAACATAATTTTGAAAAATTGGCAAATGATTCAATATGAACCTGACTTCTGTGGAATTTTCAACCATACACCGTTGTTTGCTTATCAAAGATCCAAAAATATCAAAAATCTACTGGAAACTCAACCAACACCACCTAACACTAGTTTCACAGGCACCAGACCATGCCTTAACTGTAGCCATTGTCATAACATCATTAAGGGCAACACTGTGTATCACCCTACGTCTGGAAGAACCATAAAACTCATGACGAATGCAACGTGCGATTCCATGAATGTGGTGTACTTGTTGAAATGCCCGTGTGGTCTACCCTACGTGGGAAAAACCGAGAGGAAAATAAAAGTTCGTTTAACTGAGCACAAAAGTACTATTAGGAACAAAATGGTGAAATCGCCCCTTGCTGCACATTTCACGTCACACCATCACAATGTCAGTCAATTGAGGTTCCTTGTTTTGGAGACCGTTCCTGTGAGACAGGGTATTGACAATAGAAAAAGACTCCTACAGCGTGAAATCGTTTGGATCAAGAGACTCGATGCCTGTCAACCGAAAGGACATAACGACAGGATGGGATACAGTTGTTTTCTCTAAAACTTTTTTCCTTACTTTCACTTTTGTTCTAATTTTTACCACTTCTATACCCTTTGAATGGCCCTTTTCTTCTTCTCGTACCCTTCCTTTTCTTGGACTCTTACCTTTAGGAACGTTTTATCTCCTATTTTCTGTGGTTGTATGACATTTTGTTTCCTGATATATATTGGGCCCTCACTGTTAAGCATTGAACTGCATACTTATCACATTTGCTACCTGTGCACTTGTCCCTTTTACTTCGTATGTCTTTAATTTTACATTCTTTCACCTTGCTTTACCTTGTGATGTCAGTGTCCCGTATTGCATTCAACTACCTTTACCCCCTCCAATATGGCCGCCAGGGTGAGCGTGGTGACAACATTCGGATTACGTTTTTCATGGTTATTCTGCTCACATTATTCGTTTTTTTTACTGTTTTTTAGGCACCCTTCAGCCTTTATATTTTCGTTATTTTTCATTTTTTAGCATCTAAAAGACTAATATCAATAACGGCACTTTAGTAGTCCGTTGTTTATGTTGATTAACCGCGACGCATGCGTGCCTAAGTCACATATTTACTTCCGCATTTCAACCTTCATGGTTTGTGTACTACTGCGTCTTAGAGGTTTGCACAGCAACATGACTCTCCGGTAAGCACTTACACACTTGTACCTTTCTCGCGTAGGATAATACTTACGCTTCGAATTTTGTTTTGAGCCCTGCACACGTTTTTGTGAACTCGTGCACACCCATAGTTCCGGGTAGCTCTTCACTAAACAGTTCCTACTTTGCATGCCCATACTTCCGTATATGTTTTCACTGAACACGCCGTTAATACTGGTTGATGCTATGTATATTACGTTCTCTCTCTTAAAACTCCAGTATTCAAGCACATTTACGGTTTTCACATACACCGTTTCAGAGATTATAATCACGGCCAGACCCCACAGTTACAATTGACAGCATGGGTAAGCATGAGGACCTTTATATGCACACATGCACCTGTTTAGGAATTTGTATGATTTTGTTTTTGTTTCTGCGCTTGTGAGGTTGAACCCCCCCTCCTGAACCCACATATTCTTATTTCACAGATTGCAATTGAGTCCCCTGAAGAAGGGCGAGTCCCGAAATGCATAGGGACATATTTATTGCAATTGGAAGGTTTGGAGGTTGTCACAAAGAAAAGCATATTCCCATTGGATGAATTTGCTATGATTGAGATTTATGATTAGTACAATAAATCTACCTTGTTAAATCCTGATGACATTTGTTTCCGCTATTTACTTTGGATACCTTTATTAGATGGACCTTTAGAAGACACTGTTTCATCAGGAGTACCATTACGGACAAGTGTTGTTTGGTTCGACACTTCTCTTCAATTTGGAGTTCTGGGAGGCACACTTTTTAAGCAGAGGGCATCTCAAGTGAAATGTATTCATGCAACATTGAGACCCTGTTTTGCTGCCTATTAGCCTGTATAAGCAATTACTTATAAAGGCTAAGTATTACATTATTTCGGATTGAAACCTGGAAAAAACACAAATGCAGGCACTTTTTTTTACTCTCCCTACAGATCATCAAAGTAGTAAACATTGTCCAGACATGAAGAAGTCACTGAACACAAATTAAACCAAAACACATAGAGACATATGGTGATGTATTTCATATAAAACGCACACAAAAAAATACACTCTTTTTTTTGGTCCTCATTTTCTAACCTGGCCACGTTGTAAGAATAAGTCGAGAGTGACACACTACCTCAGTGATCTGGTTTGGAAGGCATGGAATAACCCTACCCACCAAATAGTGAAGTCGAACTCTCCTGGACCCACTCACAGAGACCATTAGGGGTAATGTTTTGCTGCACCGGAGTACCCACAACCTGGGCGCAGTCTGACCGGTCTGGGTTCTGCCAGCAGAGATAAAGGGGATGACCAAAAGCAGCGTAATCATTGGACCAAACGGGGAAAAAAATAAAAAAACGCCGTAATTGGTCATAAACCATGCCCATTTTAGAAGGTGCCAAAATGCTCTTTTGTTAAGATTGCCAGATCTTAATAAGTCGATTCTCGAGACCTGTAATATAGAAGCCTGCCAATTGAAAAAGGAGGGAGGAGCAGAGTCTTTCCATTTAATACAAATTTCCCCCCTTGCCAGAAGGATTGCATAAAAGAGCAGGCTTTTTGGGAGACCAACGACCCCTTCCGTGACTCCAAAAATTATTAAGGCCGGATTCAAGGTGACCGGACAACCCAGGCTAGCTGTAAGACATATACTAATGGAGTACCAGAAAGGCGTTAAAAGTGGACATTCATAAAACATGTGTAGATCAGATGCTGCAATTGCCCCACATCTTGCACAGGAAACTGGACGGTCTGTCGAAAATTTAGAGAGCCTTTGGGGCGAATAATACGCCCTATTCAATACAAAAAGATGGTTTCTTCGGAGCCATGTTGGTTTGACAATATCCCATGACAGTTTAAAAGAGGAAGTCCAAAGACTTCCCACCTCCAGATCAGGAAATGATGTCGCCCATAGGGTTTCGGGCAGTTGGAAATCGCCATCCATCTCCTCCAGAATTAAATGATACCAAAATGATACCTCCTTCTTTGTTGGGGTTTTGTCAACCAGTTGGGATTCCACCCACGTAACGCCACCTAGTTGACATTTAGACCTATGGGTGACCTGTGTATGTGCCCAACTAGCTATTTGAATGTATTTAAATCTAGAAAGATTAGGGACAACTGTAGCACTCAACGATTCCCATGGAATTAGAGCTCTATCAAGGAACAAATCGCCCCAAACTGCCAAACCGGCCTCCCTAAAGGGCAAGGCGAGACTATCCATGAGCCAGCTCGGGCTGCCAGGTGAATCCCATAAGGGCGCTCTGCTTGAAAAGTAGCCCGTCTTAGTGATAGTATTAACCTTAGCCCAAGTTCTAGCCAGGCCCTGCAAGACCTTAAATTTTTTATTTTTTTTTTATTTGGGATTTCCAAACTTAAAAAGGAACCCTACCTGTGCAAAATCTTCCCCGTTGAGCATGGCACTAAACATGTCCCCAATCCCACAACTAGTGGGTACTTTTAATAACATTCGAGAATGACTAAGCTGGAATGCCCAGGCGTATGATTGAAGGTCTGGGGCTGCCAACCCCCCCTTTTCTCTACGTCGTCTTAACTTTTTCCAACTTATTCTCACGGCGCGTTGGGCCCAGATAAAAGAGTTGATATCACTCTGTAGTTTAACAAACAATGAAGGTTCAAAATAAAGAGGAATGGTGTTAAACAAAAAATTGATCTTTGGTAAGACCGTCATCTTAATGAGGTTTACCCTTCCTATGACTGATAATGGCAGCGAAGCCCAAGACTTCATAAGTTGTCGACACTCCTTAGCAATACGAGACAAATTAACGTCGACCAACTTATTGAGGTCTTGAACAATATCCAACCCCAAATATCGCATTCGTAAGCTTGGTTGAACCCCAACAGGGAAGTGCTTGTGGTTCCAAATTATAATCTCTGTTTTAGAGGCATTAACCTTGTATCCAGAGATATTGTCAAAATACTGGACCAACTTAATAACAACCAGCAGGGCAGAGCTAAGGTCTGAAGAAAAGATGAGAATATTGTCAGCGTACAGGGTCACTCTCTTATTCCACCCCCTGTAACTAAAAGATTGGATGTTAATGCCGTCCCTCAACCGCTGCGCGAAGGGCTCGATATACAGGTCAAACAAAAGGGGGGAAAGAGGGCAGCCCTGCCGTGTTCCATGCAAGATGATAAAGGGGTCCGTCAGTGTACCATTGACCAACAAAGAGGCTGTAGAATTCTGATAGAGCAGTCTCACTGCTCGGCGAAAACCCTCTCCAATGTTAAATTTATCCAAGACCCCCAACAGGTATGACCAGTTCACCCTGTCGAAAACCTTGGTAGCGTCGAGGGTGAGAACAGCTAGTGGTAAACCGGCCTGAGAGGCAATATCGATGGCGCCTATAAGGTCATATGTCAACTCAAAAAGTTGTCGGCCCTTAACCATGCCTCTCTGGTTTTGATGTAAGATATCCCCTGCCACAGAACCCAATCTATTAGCCAAGATAGAAGCAAATAGCTTATAGTCAGCATTTAAGATCGAAATTGGTCGATACGACACGCATGACGTAGGTAATTTGCCTGGTTTGAAGATTAAAGTTATTGAGGCGTTGTCCCAGGATTTTGGTGGTGCCATCCCTTCCTGTAAAATTTGATTAAATAATGTAGTTAGAAAAGGCATAACCACCTGTTCAAGAACCCTATAGATATCAGCAGGGAGGCCGTCTGGGCCAGCCACCTTGCCGGGCCTACTACTCTGAATAGCCATTTTTACTTCTTCCTGAGTGATCGTTTGGTCTAGTAAGATTGATTGTTGTGGGGTCAGTGAAGGTAAGGAGATATCATTTAGCCATTCATCAACAGACTCCTGGTCAATAGTCTTATCCTCAGTGTAAATTTCTTCAAAGAATGATCGGAAAACTGCCCTAATATCCTCATCTGAAGAATAGGACACGTCGTCCATCTTAATTAAACCAATGTTATTACGCACCCGATCGGTCTTGGCTTTCCATGATAAAAGCTTCCCTGCCCCTTCGCCATCTAGAAAATGAGCGATTTTGCTTACTTCCCACCTTTGTAAAAGATGGGCGTTCAGCACTGATTCTAATTCGCCCTTAGCATGAACCAGTTTGTTGTTTAAATCTTGTAACAACAAAGGGGAGGCTGCCAAATGCAGATCAATTTCACTTTGAAGTCTGGCTATTTCGACCTCGCTAGAGAATACCTCCCTTTTGTAGACCCTACTCCTATAAGAAGATCTGCTGGTTATTTGTCCCCTAAGAAAGGCCTTAAAAGAATCCCAGAATATTACGGAATTAGTAGAGCCAATGTTCATATTCATGAAACCCTCACTTTCTTTTAACAAAAAGGAAATCTCGTCCGGCATCACAAGCAGGGAACGATCAAAGGACCAACTTCTACAATCAGCTCTAAGCGCACCCAGGCAGCTGCACCCCAGCCCCTTATGCCACCCAGCTGTGCATGACCACTGTGCGCCATTAGGCAGCTGCACCCCAGCTCCTCCCACCGCCCAGCGTGGTATGCCCGCCCCTGCGCACCCAGGCCTCACTGCTCACCTAGCGCCACCGGCGTGTTGCAATGAGGGCCCACCACGTGCCGGTGCAAGCCCCAAGCCCGGGGCCCGCTGACCTGGCACCCTCCACATCATACAGCCCACTCCACAGGCCACCAGGTCTCACATTTGATTTTGGGTCTTAATTTCGCTATGGCAGAGGACATACCAGTGCACAGGGCATCATCGCAGGCTGCACACCTTCTCAGCCCTTGAGGTGCCACTAACTCTGTGATCCGGGATGCGACACCACATGGCAGTAGGCCCGCGCTGCCCGCTGGCTATGGCTGGCTGCGGTCCAGCAGGGCAACCAAATCCTGAGCAGTTCTGACCGCTGGGATGGGGCATCATCGCAGGCTGCACACCCGCTCAGCACTTAAGGTGACCCTTCCTCAATGCACTGAAAGTCACCGTCCCATAGCGGTGTACCTGTGCCGGCCCAATGTATCCGGTGCCACCAAGTCTGTGCCCCCAAAATCATGGACCCTGTATGATTGGGTATCATGTTGGGGATGACAGCATGTCTCCTCTGGCTCTGGGAATGTGACGTTGCAGGGCGCTAGGCCCTCATGCCTACATGTACACCACACGGATGCACCCAGATAGAGAGTGGAAATGGCATCCACCACATGCGCCCGGCCCTTTTTATTGTCAGGGACACATGTCCTGTGACGTGGGTGCTGGATGGGTGTGGTGTGGGTGTAAACCAGCTGTGAGGGAGTGGCTCTGGCATGCTGACAACTAGACCTGTGATTAGCAGATCACTACTGGAAAGACCTGGGACATGTTGAGTTGCCGTCCCCCCTGTGAGCGTAAGCAGAGTGGGCTGGCCTGGCGTATGCCAGTCCAGCGTAAGGGTGTGAACAATGACCCCGGGGCTCTGTGCATGGTTCTGTCCTGGGCTGGGCAAGGAAGTAACACATGCATGTGTCCCTGTTGTTGTGTCAGCGTCACCCGGACCGCATTCGGCAATGTGTCACCCTGTGACCCCTGTTCTACAACATGAGCCACATGGACATAAGGGAAGTCCAGTGAGCCTACATTCATCCGTACTTCCACACTTGAAAGACCATAGACGTGACACATCTGTGTGATTATGTATGTTTAATGCACATTCAGTGGAGTGTTGCATCTGGAGCAGTACAGGGTCAAGCAAATCCCACGTGACGATGTTGGCCCGTGGAGGGCAAACCAGAGTCCTTCAGGGAATGACAAGTCCAAAGGAAGAGGAAGAGTTCAGTCCGCAGTCAGATTGCTGTGTCATTGGCGATAACACAGCATATGGAAGTCCATGTCGAGGTCCAAGGTGAGTGTTTCAGAGTGCATTGTGGGACACTGGAACATGATGATGCAGAGGGCAGAACCAAGCTGAAGCCGGCCCTATGGCGGAGATGCATCCTACTGCGTCCTTCTTACCACGAGGGCAGATTCATCCACATCTTTGTCCTCTGCTGTTGCATGTGCCTCACGTGTGGGTGGTTGTGTTCTGTCTCCAGCACTGTGTGGCAGTGACACATCAGTGGACAGAGATGGAATGTCTGCCGCACTGTGTGTCACTGACACTTCAGGGGGGAGATGTGGATGGAGTGGTAGCAGCAGCATGCACAAGTGCCAGGCCTTGTGGCAGCAATGCCATGAGGATGGTCTGAGGTCATTGAGGAACCCAGCTACCACTTGCTGGTGTGCAGCCGTGGCAGCTGATCTTTCCACATTCGCCTGCTCCAAGGTCTCCATTAACCTCTGCATGTTTCCCAACTCCTGTGTGACAAAGCTAGAGCCACTCTGACTGGACAGTTGTTCTAGTCTCTGAGTCAGGGCTCCAGCAATGTCAGCCATGGTCCATTGGAGAGCACGGAACGGACTGTGGGTGTCTGTTAGGGGCCATGAATGGTCCTTGATGGGACTCAGACACCCACATATGGCATCTAGTTTGTTTGCCATGCGGTCCAAGCCCACCCCACCTGCTCGGCCAGCTGCTCCTGGCACCCCAACACACGGCGTTGGAAGGCCATGTGTTCGTGGGGGTCCTGGGAGGCAGCAATGGTGGTGGGTGCTGCCTGCTGTGTGGTCTGTGCAGGGGGTGGGGTCTCCTCGTAGCTGCCGGGCTGCCCAGCTGCTGGAAGTGGGCTGTGAAGGCTCTCCACAAGCTGTTGGAGGGTATCAGAGTCAAAGCTGTGGTGGTCCTCTTCATCATCAGAGAAGAGAGGGTTGGGCTGCTCTGCAGGAGGTGTTGATTCTCCCTCTGCAATGTGAAGGGAAGATGCAGTTTAACAATGTTTCCACTTGTATGTTGTCACATTGTACACGTTTTCATACAGACTGCAAAACTGTGTACATTGTGGCTGTTTGGGAGGAGCTGCCTATTTGATGGGGGACAGTGGGCATTTTGACGACAGACATGTGTCTGTTTGTATTTGTACATTCTCAACTCACATTTCCCTGCAATGCCAATTGTGATTGGCCAGTGTCTACAAGCAAGCAACACCAGTTGTGTCCTGTGATCTGTTGTAGGTGTTTTGCGGTTTGTACCACATTGTTGTCAGTGCTGGTGTGCTCTGCATGTTATGTGTGTGTGCTGCATTTTGGGGGAGACGCCCCTGCAGCTCTGATTTTGCTGCCCCTTAACCCTTTTTATGCGGTGTGCCTTTGACTTTTGCGCTTGTACAATGCCGAGATGTAGCATACTTGGGTACATAGGTCTCTTGCTGGGAGTTGGTGGTCTAGGACATGGTTTGTCCGGAGATGTGCTCTGCTTAATTGTGCATGTGTGCCATTGTGCCCATCTCCCTCCATCCCCCAGTCCCTGGTGCCTATGGTATTCGGTCATGTTGAGCAGTGCACTGTCTCCCCACTGATGACTATGGACACTATTTCCTCCATATCGTCCAGCTCCTCCAGTGGCGCAGGACTCCCTTCTCCAGTCTGCATTGCTGCCTTCCGGTTGTTGGCAAGCTTCAGCTTGGTTTTGCGCTTGACATCATTCCAGAGCCTCTTGACCTCTTCCATTGTCCTCTTCAGCACTCCAACAGATTTCACCTTGTCCACGATGGACAATGACACAGTGGAGATGACGAACAGTTGTTGATGGTGTTCTACCACCTGCGTGATCATGGTTCCTGATTTCCTGTGGACTGAATCACTTCTTCCTACTCTTCTTCTCCTTGGCCTTCCCTGACCCCGAGGTCCCAGGCTGGTCTTCCGGGGGGCTTGTGGGCTTCTGGTTCTCCTCCGAACTTGCTACGGCAATGTCTATTGTGCTTCGCTGTTGCTTGGCATTTGTTTGTCTGTTTTTTTTCTACTTTTATGGTGATTGTTCCCGCCTGACGCATGTGAATTGCAGGTCTGTCGCTGATTTTTGTATCGCAATTGGCCTCTTCGCAGCTTTTCTTGCATTCGTATTTCGCATTTGTGCAGTGTGGCGTTGATTTTAATGCAGTCATTTGTCGAGTTATCTGGTGACTATCGCATGGTACCGCCGTGTTGTGAATACTTAGTTAACACAGCGTAATTTTCCCTCAATAGACTGCGATGTTGAGCGTTGCGTTAAGTTACTTTTGTGATGGTTATCGCATGTTCTTGAGAATATACCCCACAGACTGCGTAAAGTTAATCTCTGCTTAAAGCTTATGCCAGTTCCCTTTATGACCACAGGGACCCATAAAGACATCCCCCAGTGCTTTGCACTGATTAGACTCAATATCACTCTATGCTCTCTCCTAGACGGCGACATCGCCCATCCTTGTCGGCCTTGTCATACAGCATCCCTTCCAACCATAAATAATTCCAGGGACAACTGATTATCATGCATCAAAAGACCGCAGTTTATTTTCAAAACATGGATTATACATCTCACAAGTTACTGGTTGGCCATTTGCAACCCATTCTCATTCTACATTACTTTCATGTAACTCATTGCCCTCCCCAGGGCATTGAGTTACCTGGCTGACAATACTACAAGGTTCGAGGGCCCCCTTTTTTGCAGGTGCCTCAGTGTTCAGCGGGGTCCAGGCTTCCCTTGCTACAGACTCTGTGGGCGGCCGTCAGGTCCTGCGCGGGCTGCATGTGCCGTTCTGCATGCCCTGGACCTTTGATGGCCACTCGCCTTCTCCCCTATGTCTCTGGCATGTGGCATCCCAAGGACACTGTCTGAGCTGCTTTTCTACCCTGGCTGTGGTTGTGTGCCATCACCTGCTCACCCTATGTCCCCGCCATGAGGCCTCCCAAGGACATGTGTGAGCAGCTCTTCTACCTATGTTACTCTCCCCTTTGGGTATCCCTCTGGGCTGCCTCCACCACGCTGCAGATGGTTTCCCGATCAGAGGCAGCTACCCCCCTGCTTCCTCATTTTCTCCTTGCTCATGAGAAACCCATTTGTTCCAGAATCCCCACTATGTTGAGTAGGAACATATCCTTGCCAACCCTGGTCAAGTGTACAGCGTTCTCTGAGTAGTAACCCGGTGACCTAAGGTTGATCAACCCGTGCCGCACAAAGCACCAGCTGTACGCCCTACATATCTTGGCCATGGTGATGTTCAGTTTGCACCTGGACTTTTCTACTACCCCTTGATTGACCGCCCCCCTCCATACCCGGCGCATGATCATTTCTGACCATATTATATCTGCTGGGCAGGTTAGTCATGCCAAGGCAATGCCGCCACCTCGGAGGCCATCTTCTCCAGCTGGCTTCTACTCCCAATGTCTGTCAGGTTGTTGCCTCCCAGGTGAATGACCCCCACTTCTGTCCAGTCGCCCCAGTGCAGTGCCCCCTGCACGGGGGGAGCAGCTGGTCCCATCTCATGCCCCACTTCCCCAGCTAAGTCCCTTCTGTGTTCCAAAGACAGATCCCCTTGAATTCTTTTTGACCTGCTGCCCACCGTTGTGCCAGCGTTATGTACGAATGGCCCAGGATCCACACCTTGGGGCGGCCCTCCGGCGAACCTGGTGGGAGAGAAACCAAATCTCAGTGTCCTGCGGGGTGTATGTACCCTTTGAAGTCGCTTGACGCCCAACGTCCCAATGTCTTGATCGGCTCTGTGTTAAACCCCAGGCTGGCCCTATGTGGCATGAGTGTGACCCAAACTCTCTGGGTGGAAAACCCACCTTTTCCACAGCCTTCATCATTACTGCTATGAAATGAACCCGGCTCAGGCAGGACAGGTCCCTGTTTGTGAATAGCGGCCAGGTGCCGGTTGCCCTGCTCCATGTATTACCACATGAGACAAACCGGGTAGCATACCCTGTCCTTAATGTCATCAATCCTTGTGTTTTTCCCTCTGCCTGCTTGGTCCATCTTTGACCGACGTAGGTGGACCACCATGTATCTGCCTCCCATGTGCAGGTCCTCTGTGTACGTGCATGCTACCCCAGGATTCCTCCTCGCTGGGGCTACTAGCTCGCTAATTCAGTAAGCCCCAAAGAAGGCTAATACAAATTCGGCTCAGACTAATACCAGTTCATGCTGTTCTGAACATATGCCTGCTAATGTGCCTAATACCCTTTTCAAGACCTCGAAACCGAAGGGCCTCCTCCTGTCACGCGTCGTGGGCTGTAGCCTACCCCAGCGTTTCATTGCCATTCTATTGAGGAAAGTCACTGTTGGATCCTCCCCGGTCGCTTACTTGGCATAGTATGCGACTGCGCTAAGGTGTGTTTGTGCCCAAGTCCTGCTCCTTCCGCTCTGGAATGCCAATTCGACAAATGCTGTCACATCCCCCGAGTTGACTCAGCTTGCCCCGTGCCAGGTACGGTACTGAAAACCTCCCAGCATTTACGATATCTCTTCTCTGTCATGGTGGCCAGCGCATTGTTTACCAGCCTAGTTAGGTCATCGCTGCAAGGTTCCAAATGTGTCCTGGTACTGGCGTCATGCACTGGTCTGTGTGGGATGCCCGCTCCCTGAATCCGCCCCACTGAAAACGAGAAATTGCCTCAGCTATTGAGTTCTCTATCCCTGCAATGTGTCTTACTCCAATGGCTATGTTCGCCCGCAGCTGGCACCCGACTAGGTGCTGCAAGAGCCTGATCACCGCAGGGCACTTTGCTGTTCCCAAATTGATCGCCTGTACCACTGCCTGATTGTCTGACCAGAGTATGTTTTGCTTGTTGGCTAGCTTGTGTCCCCATATGGTAAAAACCACTATTATGGGAAAGAGCTCTAAGAAGCGTAATGTTGCTCGTGATCCCCATGCTGTGTCAGCTGTCTGGCCACTGTGATGCTGCCCATACAGTCCCCACGATTGCCCCAAAGCCGTGGCTACCTACTGTGTCCATGGAGTAGTAATAGACATTCATAGAGCGCACCGCTACCTCAGAAGAGGTGTCCTGGCAATAGCAGCAAACTAATGAAAGAATAGACCAAGAGACTATGCCTGAGTAAAGAGCCAGGTTTTTAAAGCCTTGCTGAACTCTAATTCTGTCTCAATAAGGTGTAGGTGGACCGGCAGAAAATTCCAGAGTTTGCTATTCTTACCAAAAAGGACCTGCCACCTGCAGGACTTTAGAAAATCGTGAAACGCGAATGAGCCACTAGTGATTGGGTCTCAGGGCCCATTCCTGATGATATGGATTCAACCTTTTGCCTGAGACACCAAGTGGCTCTGAAGGCAAGGGTCAGTGAGTTAAGCTCTATTCTCCTGGTTACCAGGAGCCAGTGCAACTGTCTCAAGTGAGGGGAGATATGATGCCGGAGTGGCACCCACCAAAACAACCTTTCTGCAGAATTCTGAATTATTTGTATCCTGTGAGTCAGGTAGGCAGGTAGCCCCAAATAGAGGCTGTTGGCATAGTCCAACTGTGAAGTCGGCAAAGCATGGAGTGTGATTTTACAGGCACTGCTCTAGCAAAAAGAGTATGTTTTCTAATGGATATCAGCTTCAAGAAGCAAGTAGAGGAGATGTGACGCACCTGTGCCATGACAGATACATCCTTATCCAGTCTGATTTCCGAATTTCTAGCTGAATCTGCCGGAATTAAGGGTGGATTCAGCTCCATGGACTACCAAAAATTTGATGGGCGTGGGTGATGCCTGACTGAAGAACAAGACCTCACAAGGGTGGCCAGTAGGGTGAGGTAAAGATTGAAAAGCAGCGGGCTGCGAGCCGAGCCCTGAGGCATCACACTCACCAATGGTTTCGGTGAAGATGAAAAAGAATGAAGAAGGGCCTATTGGGAGCGATCCTCCAGAATTGAACAAAGCCAGGACAGTGCCGTCCCATGCCCCCCAATTGGTTCAGTCTCCTAAGCAGGATCGGATGTGCAACCGTGTGGAATGCTGCCAACAGGTCTAAAAGTACCAGCTTGGCAGATGAGTGCTAGTCCACAATCTCTCTCACTGATTTGGAGACTTCTAAAAGAGCGGTCTCCATGCTGTATCCAGCTCGTGTAGAGCTCCAATTGTTCTGCAGGCACCCAGGGTTTGTGCCACATAACAATTCTATTTAAACCGATCAAGAAAGCGTCCCACTGCTGTAGATCCTCTTTTACCTCTTGCATAGGGCGCGCCCTGTGTCTTTTTGACATCCCCTAGGTCAACCAGGCCAGCTGCCTGGCAAACGGTCAACCTGCTGGGATCATTCTGTTAGCAAAATTCAGTTTCCCTAGCAGCTGTTGGATTTCCCCTAGTGTCACCTTCTTTCTTTGCAACAAAAACCCTATGATTTAACGCAGCTCAGTGACCTTCCCAGGTGGCTGCTTGCATGTCCCTTTTACCAAATCTAGCTCAATCCCCAGGAATGATAGTTTGGTGACCGGGCCCTCTGTTTTGTCTGGCACAAGGGGGATCCCCAGGTCCACAGCCAGCCCGTAAAACTAGTGGATGCGGTTTGCGAATACCCCTGTTCCTGTTTTGCCAATGAAGAGGAAGTTATCCAAGTAGTGAACGCTCCCTCCTTCTGCGTGTTGTGTCCGTAGCATCCACTCCAGGAAACAGCTGAATGATCCAAAATAGGCGCATGATATAGAGAAACCCATGGGCAGAAATTTGTTGTAATAGTAGTCCAGATAAAATCCCAGTAGGTGATAGCTATTTGGGTGCACTGGCAGTAAGCGGAAAGCAGACTCAATATCTGTTTTGGTTAGGAGGGTCCCCCTTCCTGCCCGCTTGATCAGCTCAACTGCATTGTCTAACGAGGCGTATACCACTGAGCAGTTGCCCTGTTCTAGCCAGTCATTTATTGAAATTCCCTTGCGGGTGTGACAGGCGGTGTATGAGTCGGAATTTCCCTGCCTGTTTCCTTCGCACCTCCCCCAAGTAAGACACCATGAGATTCTTCAGTGGGGGGCGGAGAAAGAGACTGCCACCCTCCTCATTTGTACCTCCTTAAGCATCTTCTGCCTGGCCACCTCTGGGTTGTTCCATATGGATTTTAGATTGCATCTAAGCCGTGGGGGATCACTGGCAAAATATTGATGACAAAGATATTGATGACAAAATTATCGATAAAAAAAATAGACTGCAATAATATCGACTCCCTATGCATAAATAGGTAAGTACAAAAATATTGAATCAAACATATCGAAGTAAAAATATAGATGTACAAAATAGCGACCTAAAAATATATATACCATAAAATGAAATATATTCATTATATTAAATATTATTATTATTATTCTTAACAAGATCAATTAAATTTAATATACATTTTTACTAAATATAACAAATAAACTTAATGTAAAAAATATGAACACACAAATATAATAATTTATACATATAAATTTATTTACTTAAATACATTTTAACTATTATTTTTATTTAAGTTGTAAACTTTTAAATTATATACAAATTAAATATATACATATATCAATAATTTAAAATTTACAAAATTACCATTTTATAATTAATTCAAACATTTAATTATTTAAAAACAATTAAAACGTGCAGATCGCAATACAATAAATACAACAGTAGGGAAGTTGTTGGATAGCAGGGGAGTAAAAATTACTATTTCCAATCCAGTGAGTGCATCAGTAGAGAAAGTATTGGATAGCGGGAGGTAAAAATTACTATTTCCACTCCAGTAAGTACAACAGTAGGGAAAATTCGGGATAGCAGAGGGGTAAAAATTATGATTTCTACTCCAGTGAGAGCAACAGTTAGGAAAGTATTGGATAGCAGAGGGGTAAAAATTACTATTCCCACTCCAGTGAGTGCAACAGTAGGGAAAGTATTGGATAGCGGAGGAGTAAAAATTACTATTCCAACTCCAAAGAGTGCAACAGAAGGAAACTTTTGGATAGCGGAGGGGTAAAATTACTATTCCCACTCCAGTGAGGGTAACAGTAGGGAATGTGCTGGATAGCGTGAGGGTAAAAATTACTCTTCCCACTCCAGTGAGTAGCGGGAGGGTAAAAATGACTATTCCCACTCCAGTGAGTGCAACAGTAGGTTCAGTGCTGGATAGAAGATGAGTAAAAATTACTATTCTCACTCCAGTGAGTGCAACATTAGGGAAATTGCTGGATAGCGGAGGGATACAAATTACTATTCCCACTCCAATAATTGCAATAGGACAGAAAGTTCTGGATGGGGGAGGGGGAAAAATTACTATTTCCAACCCAGTGAGTGCATCAGTAGAGAAAGTATTGGATAGCGGGAGGTAAAAATTACTATTTCCACTCCAGTAAGTACAACAGTAGGGAAAATTCGGGATAGCAGAGGGGTAAAAATTATGATTCCTACTCCAGTGAGTGCAACAGTTAGGAAAGTATTGGATAGCGGAGGGGTAAAAATTACTATTTCCACTCCAGTGAATACAACAATAGGGAAAGTATTGGATAGCGGAGGGGTAAAAATTACTATTCCAACTCCAAAGAGTGCAACAGTAGGAAACTTTTGGATAGCGGAGGGGTTAAAT
Organism: Lissotriton helveticus; assembly: GCF_964261635.1. Lineage (NCBI taxonomy): Eukaryota > Metazoa > Chordata > Amphibia > Caudata > Salamandridae > Lissotriton > Lissotriton helveticus. Next base: position 399,196,249 of record NC_136059.1, on the reverse strand, counting down.
TACTATTCCCACTCCAATGAGGGTAACAGTAGGGAAAGTGCTGGATAGCGTGAGGGTAAAAATTACTATTCCCACTCCAGTGAGTGCAACAGTAGGGAAAGTGCTGGATAGTAGATGAGTAAAAATTACTATTCCCACTCCAGTGCGTGCAACATTAGGGAAAGTGCTGGATAGGGAGGGATACAAATTACTTTTCCCACTCCAATAATTGCAATAGGACAGAAAGTTCTGGATGGAGGAGGGGGAACAATTACTATTCCCACTCCAGTGAGTGCAACAGTAGGGAAAGTGTTGGATAGTGGAGGGGTAGAAATTACTATTCCCACTCCAGTGAGTGCAACAGTAGGGAAAGTGTTGGATAGCGGATGGGTAAAAATGACTATTTCCACTCCAGTGAGTGCAACAGTAGGGAAAGTGCTGGATAGTGGAGGAGTAAAAATTACTATGCCCACTCCTATGAGTGCAACAGTAGGGAACGTGCTGGATGGCAGAGGGGTAAAAATTACTATTCCCACTCCAGTGAGTGCAACAGTAAGGAAAGTGTTGGATAGCAGAGAAACAAAAACTAATAACATTTAAACAATTTAATTTTTCTGAATAATCTTTAAAAAAAATAAACAATATTTAAAAAATATCTGATGAAATATATTAAACATTAACATTAAATATATTAATTACATATAACAAAAAGGTACAACTATTCTCTAAAATACATTACTAGATACATTTATAAACAATATTTATTTAAAAGACATATTACCAAACAAAATTTTTTTACAACATAAATGTATTTATTCTACTTACTACCCTATAACACCACACCAATAAAAAAGTCAAAATTTGTATATACATGTATTTCCATAATTAACATAATTAATAATGATTTTATAAATTATTAATAATAAAATAATTAATAAACATTCATTAAATACGCATTTTGTAACTCTACCATATGCACTACAAACACTTAAAATGAATTACACAATTGCCATAATTAATTACTAATTAATTAATTTTAATTTAATTAATTAATTGTAATTAATTAACAACTAATTATTAATTAATCAATTAAAAATAAAGTACTTCTCACCTTTCCCATCATTTACATCTGCAAACACCAGAACACACACCTAAAATTAATTACCCAATTACAATAATTAATTACTAATTAATTAATTTAAATTAATTATCAAATAATTATAAATTTATCAATTAAAAATAAATTACTTCCCACCTTTCCCACCATTTTCACCTATAAACACCCCAACACACACATGAAATAATTACACAATTAACATATTTAATTGCCTATTCATTAATTCAAATTAATTAACAACTTTAGGGGCCCATTAGGATGACGGGCGGACTTTGTCCGCCCGCCATCCCATCGTATATAGTGACCGCCCACCATAAGGGCGGGGGTCCTGTGCCTGCAATTAGGATGCGCCCGCCACTGTGGCGGGCACATCCAGCATTCCTGACATTGTGGCGGGCGGTGCACTCAGCACCACCCGCCACAATGCCAGGAAGGCATGCTGTGCACTTCCATGCACAACATGGCAGGCACCGCGCGGTGCCTGCCATGTTGTGCATGGAACTGCTGGGGGGTACCATAGGTACCCCCCCAATGTGCACCACCCACCCACCCAGAGTCCCTGGGTGCCTGCAACGGGCCCCCAAAGCAGACTCCGCATGCCTTTCCGGCATTTGAAAATGCCCATTCTAATATGGCTGGCGGTGTCCGATAGACACCGCCATCATATAGAACCCTTTTCCGCCTGGCGCAATGTGACTGGGGCAGGAAAGCGGCGGACGGTCTTTCCGTCCCCCGCGGACCCCCCAGCCATAATAATATGGTGGGGTGCCATTCCGGCACTTATTTGAATGATGCGAGATGCACACCTCTTTATTCATGTTCTTTGCTTTATTATATACTTTTATCCAATGTTGCGTGCTGCACTGGTGTGGGTGCCATACCCCATAGGCCCCTAGTTAGAATGCACATAGAGTTTGGGGTGACACATCACCCCAAAACCAGTGGCACAGCTATAAGCGATTCGCGCCTTTTTCTTATTTCTTCATGGCAACCATATTTTTTCATCATCGTTATCCTTCTTTTTAACGTAATTATCACTTCTAGATTCATCTTTTATCTTTTATCTCCACACGTATGGTATCATGCAAATTTCGCATATTTTCTTATGTTCAAAGTCGTCCATCCGGACCTCATTTAAGAACAAGTACAAACGCATCCAGTTCATGTAAAGCAGTGATTTATTAAACCCAATGCATTTCGGGCCCTCTTAGCCCTTCGTCGGGGGGAAACTGAAAAAAGCAATGAAACAGGCTTTAATTTACAATACCCATTTGCTTGATACATTCAAAAACATCTGAATCCTAAAATGACACATATAACTACAGACCCTGACTCTCGTCCCATTCTTATGTACAACAGTTTTCTGATCTAATTTAAACGTGTCTGTTGTCTACTTCTTGCATCGATGTGGTTACATTTAACTGTCTGGCTCAAGTCATTCCCTGCTATATTACCAACGAGTTTATCTTGAAACTATCTTCTTTCCCTTGAGCTAATACTTTCAACCTATCTATAAGTGTAACAAATTTTCAAAGCCGCGCTACATCCATCTGAAAAGAACTGATTATAGGTGTAACACACTCGTGTTCACCCCTTGCTTGCACTTGATCACCCTTTTTATCACAGACATATGAAACATTATTCTTTTCCCCTCTTTATTCCTGTTTAACCATGCCAATATTCCGTTCTTCAAATAACGGTGTTTCTCACTTAAATCTGCCATCCTTAACTTGCATTCCTACATGCTCTTATCCTAACGAAAACTTTCCGTTCCTTACAATGTGCACAATTAACTAAATAACCGTCGTGCCTCCTAAACGTACCTGCTTCATCTCCGTGACATTTCACTTCTACCTCCCTTTGCGCCAAAAAGTTTACACAAACATTGTAGAACAGGTGCTTTTTAAACTCGCTCTTAATTACTGGCTCCACCTATACCCCATGACTCATGAAACAACGATCCCTCCTCCCTGAAACCACATCCTCTCTGCCTAATTCCTACATTACCCAAAATGCCTCAGAATTAGTTTTTAACATCCCGAATGAAGTTATCCAACAGCAGAAACCCACAGATACAAGCTTATTCTGTTACGTGAACATTCTTTTGCACTTTTAAAACAGACTGATTTTGTGGCGGGCACATCCAGCATTCCTGACATTGTGGCGGGCGGTGCACTCAGCACCACCCGCCACAATGCCAGGAAGGCATGCTGTGCACTTCCATGCACAACATGGCAGGCACCGCGCGGTGCCTGCCATGTTGTGCATGGAACTGCTGGGGGGTACCATAGGTACCCCCCAATGTGCACCACCCACCCACCCAGAGTCCCTGGGTGCCTGCAACGGGCCCCCAAAGCAGACTCCGCATGCCTTTCCGGCATTGGAAAATGCCCATTCTAATATGGCTGGCGGTGTCCGATAGACACTGCCATCATATAGAACCCTTTTCCGCCTGGCGCAATGTGACTGGGGCAGGAAAGCGGCGGACGGTCTTTCCGTCCCCCGCAGACCCCCCAGCCATAATAATATGGTGGGGTGCCATTCCGGCATGTATGGCAGGCGGATCGCCTATGCCAGGCCTGCGGTGCGGTGGCTACCACCGGCCTGGCGTGGGCGATCCGCCCGCCATCCTAATGAGGCCCTAATTATTACGTAATTAATGATAAATAATTTACACATTTAACACTATAACTTCTCAATTCAGCAATTATGAATAAATAAAAATTATTCCATACGTTTACTATAATTAAATTATTTCCCACCCTATTCCCCTATAAACCCAAATCCCGCTATGGAACTAAAAACGCAAAATTCCAGCAATTTTTTTTAATAACTACTAAAATTTTCACACATATAATAAAAATACAAACAATTCTTATACAAAAAGTACATGAATCACAGTCATATAAAATATATACTAAAATACATAACATTAATACAAAAATCAATATTTTTAACATCAATATTTTTTACATTGATATTAAACACTTTGATATTACTTAATCAAAGTCAAAATTCTTGACCACAATATTTTGTCTGTTGATATTCATGCCCCACGATATTTGTGTAAGTCGATATTTTTGACTCGATATTCTGTCGTGCACCAGACGTGGGGCCAGCGGGCCCTTGTAAGGAATGTGGAACTTGTATGTGAAACCCTCGGTAAATCGTTGTCTGTCTGTCTCCTTTCAGGAATTGTTCAGTAAAGGCACTAATCTCCCAATTCTGATGGGGGTGGGCAGTATTTTACCATTTTCCTGCCTACCCTTTACTTCCTCTGCCTGTTTGCACCCTTCGCTATTTTTTGTTATTGCCCTTCTCTCTGCTGTCCCCTGCAACTGTTTGTAGTGGGCAGTGGGGTGGTTGCCACCGCAGTTTTCACAGTGGTATTTAAATCAACAGCTGTGCGCCCATTTACAGTAATCTTTGTCATACTTCCAGCACGTTGCCGTGCGGCCCTTTCCGCCTTTGCAACCTTGTCCCTGACCCTTGTACTTCCCTTTGAACCCTGAGGTACAAAAATTGTGCTCCCACGTGCCTACCCCTCCCCTGGCTGCCACCATGTGAGTAGTGAAACCTTCTATGTCCTGGTGTTCTTATTCTTTTATTGGCCAGGTCTGCATCTTTCCCTGAAGCCCTCGTTGTACTGTAACCAAGCCTCCCTCTGGTACTTCTGCTGTGCCTCATGCACCTTTTGATCATGCAGGAACAAGGCTGCCACACTCAGAGGTAATTTTTCTAAGAAGTTCTGAACGCCCACAGCCAATTTTCGATTGATTTTTTAATTCTCGGTTTGCACCTGTCTCTCCTGTCCTCATCATTCTTATCCTGTACTGTTAAATCTAACCCTGCCTGGTGCACTTCTAATAAGGAAAATATGTTGATTCCTTCACTGCTAGAGGTATTAGGTTTGCGAGGCCCATTAGACAAGTGGTAGAGGGCGGGTTCCCTGGGGGCGGAAGAATGTATTCGCTGGTGGGCTTGCCCACTAGCCCTTGCCCTTCCCCTGCTTCAACCTTGCCCATCTGGGCTCCACCAGTTGCCATCACACTATCCAGATTGTTTGGGTTAGCCGACCCCCTTTCTGTGCTTCCCCCCCTCCCAGCGTCCCCTGGGTTTTCAAGTGCTGCCCCTGTTTGCCCCCTGGTTCCCTTCTTCTGAGGCACTGCCCAGCTGGACCCTTCAGTCCCAGGTCCACCGTCCCGAGTGCTCCACAACCCAAGGTGTGGACCCCTACCATATTGCGTGCCTGGCCCACCCCACAGCCCCCGCTCCCAGGGTCCCCTGGGTTTTCACGTGCTGCCCCTATTTGCCCCCTGGTTCACTTTTACTGAGGCACTGTCTATTCACCCTAAGGTGTGGACCCCCACCATATTGCATGCCTGGCCCAGCCCACAGGCACCATGGCATCCAAGCTGCTGGGTGTGGGTGTTGCTGTTGGAAGGGCATCAGCCCCTATGCTTCCCCTTGGAACTCCCTTTCTCCCTGTGCCCCTCTCTGGTTCACTGCGTAGTTATTCACCCCCAGTAGAGTACCATAGTTAGCAATGTTTCCTGGCAAACACTTAAAACTTAGGGCTCGTCCCGCTGATCAGTGTGCATCCCACCCCTTTCACTCAGTGCTAGTTGCTCACCATTTGTGGGCGCTGCGTTGCAGCTTGCCTTGCTGGTTGACCCCTTCAGAGGCCACTGTCATGGTTACAGGGCCCTCATTGCCGTACCCACTGCTGTAACCCTTGGTTTCATTGTTCTCCTCCTCCTCCAGTGGTGTAGTTGCCATGTTCCTGCCCTTCCTTCATGCCTTCCTAGCCTGGGGTTTGCAGTCGCCCATCTCCACGCTGTGGGGGGCTGCCGTGCTTTAGCCTTTGCCCGGCCTGGTGGGGGCTGCCGTTCTGTCTACATGCCGCTTCTGACCAGGGCCTGGGGGGGGGCGCTCCCAGGCCTGCTTGGTGCTTCGTGGGTTTCTGTGGTCTTTTAGTTGGCCTCTCCTCCAGGTTCCCTGAGATGTGCTTGCCCATCCAGTCTTTTCCCTTTAGTGCCACTAAGGCCCTTGCCTTTTCCAGCATCACTTGTAAATTGTTGTCGAGTTCTGGGCCAGATTCCACCCAGGGACTCATTTGCTGCTTCAGTTGTGGCCCAGCCTCTTCCCTGCCACCTGCCTCATCCAAGAAATGCGACAGCCTTTTCCTGTGCCTGCTGTCAATGCTTCATTTCCCTGCCATGGCCTCAAAACGGTTCTGGCCTTGCACCAGCTTATATTCTTCTCGTGGGCGGGGCCGCTGTTTTCCTTTCCTTACGGCACCACTTCCTGGTTCTGCCTTTCCTAACTCTTGCTGCCATGGGCGGGGTTGCGGTTCAACACTCGTTGTAGCCCTGCTTCCTAGACTTGGAGCCTCTGCTAGTGCCCGCCGGATCAAGCTCTACTGGGTGGGCTTGAGCCGTGACAGTCCGTCCCCAGCAAGAGGGCAGCTAGCCGATTTCTCCGCCGTTTGCTTGAGCATGACCACCACCAGCTAAGCAGACAAAGGCTGATGAGGAGTGGCATGTTCCCTCGGCCTCGCCACGCTCCTGTATATCCTGTTGACCATTGCGATGGTACGCCTGTCCTCCTAGGTGATGGTCCGCATGTGAGGGCAAAAGGGAAGACCCGTGCCCCCTTTGAACCTCCTTGCCCCGCTCAGCCCCCTTCTCTGCTATTGGGAGGAGTGCGGGTTTCAAGGAGAGTGCCTAATCCCAGCACGCCCCCTTTTCGTGGGCTTTCTCCCCTGGCATTCCCCACGGGCCCCCACTGGGTCCGGCTGATCCTTCGCCGGCCCATGTCTCGACTCAAACTCATCCTCATCTGACGATTTGCCTACTTTCATGAAGCCCAGTAATGTATCACTATTCGAGGCTTTGGCAGCAATAACAGCGATTTAGGAATCAACCAGGGAAAACATACCACCTCTATGCACTTGCCCTCTAAAACAAAGTGCTTGAGGGACGTGGCTAAGATGGCGGCAGCATAACTCTATTGAGGTGGGAATCCCCGCTGGAGCCTCCAGGGAGACAGGCCCCCCCAAAGTTGTTTCTAGCTGCAGGGCCAACAGAGCTGGTTGTGAGGACTCTGGTTCACCAAGATGGTGGGTGATTTGACAAAGTAGCACAACATCATCACATCTGACTCCCCGCGCTGGGGCTAAACAACCACTTGGTTTGAGAAAGGAGCTTTTTCGATGGCCCCCAGGTAAAATTGCTCCCTAAGCTTGTCCCTGGGTACTGCATAAGCAAGGAGATGTTGCCAACTGTTAGAATTGGGGGTCTCTAGTTGGCACAGGTAGGTACTTGTGACAAATAGGGACCCTCTCCTCTAGTCAGAGTCAGGGGGATAACACTCCTAAAATAACCCCTGCTCACCCTCTAGGTAGCATGGCGCGAGCAGTCAAGAGTTATTTCAGAGGCGGTGTAAGTTAAGCATTTGTGACCACATACAGTAACCCAGTGACAACACTACAAATGGACACCACACAGGGTTTTATATCTAAAATAAGTATATTTTATATAGAGTTACCACAAGACCAATAAACGACAAAAAGAATCCACAGTACTATTAGATTTCAAGAGTTCTGGTTAAAAAGGCTTAAATCAAGGTTCTGTGCGAGTCGGTAGCCCGGACGGGCTACAGCATTGTTGAAGATAACACAGTCTAGCAAATCCAGCGGACCGCGTCGGTACGGGCCTACTCTATGGTCGACAAACTCAGTCACAGTACCTTTTACTTGGGCCGTCCGGCACGGATGTGCGAGCTGGTTCCGGTGATCATCGCGGTGTAGAAAGGAAGCGTTGCAGGACGCGTTGTCCCTCGATGCAGTGCAGGCAGCGGCCCGTTGCCAGAGTCGGTGGATCCAAGGCTTGCGTTGCAGGGCGAGACGGTGTTTCGATGCGGTGCTTGCAGCTTGTGGTGCGGCGAACGAGCCGAAGTTCAGGAGCTGGCGTTGATCAGTCCGGACAGTGGTGCGAGTCGGGCGGTGCATCCCAAAGCATGCAAGGCGGTGCCCAACTCCGGTGCGGTCACAGGACTCGAAGTCAGCAGCAGTGACCGCATCGGTCAGACCAGTTCGATTCGGTGTAGAGAGCGTTGCACGTCGCGGTGTCCTTTACAGCTAGGTTACGGCTTCAGGATGGAGTCGGTGAGCGCAGAGCTTGCGTTGTTCGAGACAGATGTTGCTTGATGCGGTACCTACAGGACACCGGGCCGGTCGTGAGAGTCGGTCACAGCTCCCTGCCTCTGTAGCCACTTGTTTCCAGCAGCAATTCACAAAGGCTGGTGAAGTCCACTGGTCCTGGGACTTCAGTCAGGTGGCAAGCTCTCTTCCAAGCCCTTGGAGATCTTGGAGATCTTTGCACAAGTTGAAAGAAAGTCCACAAAGTTCTTTCTCTTCTCTTTGGTCAGGCAACCACTGCAGGACAATCCCTCAAGCAGCACTTCAGCTTGGGAATAGTCTCTCCTCAGTTTCTTCAGGTTCCTTCTCCTCAGCAGAGGTTTCGTCTTGTAAGTCCAGAAGTGATCTAATTTCATGGGATCAAGGTCCCAATACTTGTACCCCAAAATCCTTTGTTCTCTGAGGGGAGAGGGGCCTGTGCCCAGTTCAAACCAGTTCTGAAGCACGCTGAATACCAGACTTCTCCTTTCCTTTCATAGTGCAGGGTAGGCACATCAGACGCCCCACAGGAGGTGGAGCCAGCATTGTGAAAGGCAAGTACAGTCCTGGAGCACTTTGTTGACAGTCTTCTTTCTCTTCTTTCAGTGTGCAGGGCAGAGACATCAGACCCACCACAGTGGGTGAAGCCAGCATTGTAGAGGGAAGGCGCAGCCCTATTCAGGTCCCAGGTGCAACTCCTCCCTCTCATCTAGATGCAGATCTCCCTATTCACCACCGGGCAGCCCCAGCCTGTCTCTTGGAATTCCCCAGCCCTGTCACACACAAACACAGACAAGGAATACACAACCTCGCAGAGGCAGGCTCAAATGGTTAGGCAAGCTAATACCTACTTTCTAAAAGTGGTATTTGCAAACACAGAATATTAAAATAAACCACTAAAATATGTATTTTATTTTTCTGAGACCAGGCATACGAAACTCGAATTTATACCATGTTCTCTGAGTCTGCTAGGATTATAAAGTGTAATAATTCTAACAGCCCATTCTGGCCTATGGAGAACAGGTAACTTTTTCAAAAGGGAAAACGAAAATGGCTGTAATTCACTATTAGGACATGCCACACACATCAGGGCTTGTCCTACCTTTTACTTACAATGCACCCGGCCTACCATAGGGGTGACTAATATGAAGTCAAAGGAAAGCTTAGGGACTGGCAAGCGGGTGCACTTGCCCAGTCAGCATGACAGTACCAGACTGCACACAGGCTCTGCAATGGCAGACCGTAGACACGTTTTACAAGGCCGCTTCTGTGGGTGGCACAACCAGTGCTGCAAGCCAACTAGCAGCATTTGGATTTACACGCCCTGGGCACACTCAGTGCACTGTACTAGGGTCTGACAGGTAAACCATATAGTCAATCATGGAATCACTAATTAATACATTCATTTTACAGTAGGGAGAGCATATGCACTTTAGCACTGATCAGCAGTGGTAAAGTGCCCAGAGTCATAAAATAGCCAACAACAGGTCAGAAAAAATATAGGAGGAATGCAAAAAGCTCAGGGATGACCCTGCAAAAAGGGCCAAGTCCAACACCGACCAAATACGCTGATGGGAACTTTGGCGCACTGGAATGGAAGCGGCCCAGGAGGCGAGAAGTGCATCAATCCAGCGAACTTCAAAACCCGCCCACTGTAATGTGAATACAACATAGCTGTGTGGCCTCTTCACATCAAACCCTGGCCAGTAGTGGCTGACTTAGACCTCCCCTATGGCCTGATATCGAGCAGCGGGGGGCTGAGAGAGTACTTCCTGGGGCACCTTCCCAATACCATGCGGGACTGACCCTCTGTTTGGCCCCCATAGCAGCACCGCCTGAACCACCCAAAGAGCGTCCAACGATTCCAGCCTAACTGAGAGCCCTGTATAAGCATTAAGTTGCCCCTCACAAGTGTGACCAAGGGGCTTGGACCCAAAAGCAACGGCCTAACAGCGCTACACTGGTGAAGTTCTTGTTCTCCTCCTGACACATTCATCAGACCCTGGGTCCCTGGCAAAACTCATCATAACTCTAAATGCTGGCCTCTCTAGAGCTGATTAACAGCTCATTTGCCTTGCCTTTGTTGCCGCTCTGCCTAGCAGACTTGGACTCGCCTAGCATTTTCCAGGGGTTAGCACAGCATTGATCATCCTCGACCCTGGGGTAGCAACCCCGTACCAGTATCAGCCTTCCTGCAAGCTGCCACCCTGGGCACCACGAACCATGCACACCGCCCCTGATCATGGAGTTGAACTCGACTCTCTCCAACAAGAGGTCCTTCACCTCTGAGAACAGCAGACTGCCCTCCAGGGCCATGCAGGGGACTTGCAGAACTGCTTCTGTTGAAACAAAATCTGCATCCGTAACGCACCAAGTGGAGGGCATGGGCCTAGCAGGATACGTTCAAAATCTCTTTTGCCTCATCCCCAGAGCAAAAGACACTACATCCATCCAGCTTTACCGCACACACAGGGTGGGCAGGAGGAGACGGCATGGGAACCCCAGCTATCCCAACTTGTGTGCGTGATTTTTAACTCAAAGAATGCATCAAGATGCCCACCGATCCAGTGCAAGAGACACAAACTGGTGCTCTATTAGGACCCTCACTTTGCTGAAATGCAGGAGTTTACACCTGATTAACCAGGTCATCAGAGATAATGGGACAGCATACAATTGGGGTGATCCATTCTGGATTATCTTTCACTGGGAGGACAAGCTTCATCAAGTCAGGACCCTGGAGGCTGCAGGGCTGTTGTGTAGTTCCCATGAAACTGTAAGAACTGTGCCTTTATTGGACAACATACACTTTGGGTGAGGTGCCTAGACTGATGCCAAGCACCCACACAGGATATGTTGGACTAGAGACCAGTTATCTAACAGTGTCACCATAAGTCTCCCTTACTCTACCAGGGAGCAGACGGCTTTTGGCAACCACTGAAAATGACAACCCTGACCCCTCAGGGATCATGTGCTTACTTGTGCTCAGAAAAATATAGAGAATACACCGTGGGACATTTTCAATATATTTATTGAACCTACGTTATTCTTGTATAGACTACATGTGCTACGATAATCAGTAGACAGAAGCAAATGAAAGTGATTACAAGCACCAAGAGGGTAAATAATAGACACAGTTCTATCATGGTTCTAAAACAATGTATATACGCAGGCATATGATACAAGATATTAATCAGGCGTACTCTTACTGTGCAAGCCCTACTCAGCATTTGCCTAGTGTGTGTGTAGGTGTAAAGCCAATATTCCCCTAAAGGACAATCCAACCCCGTTACCTGGCGGGAGAGAATATAGGACCTCCTCTTGGTCACAAACTGGACACCCCTCATGAGATGTCAAACCGCTGCATGGTGAAGTCTCAGCATGCAGGGACCCCCGGTGTCAGCTGATGTGCCTCCTCTGCTAATTCGTTGAGATGCTCATTACTTATAATAGAAAGCATCCTTGTGATGTACGTATAGATGAGCTATTTATGGATATGTAGATAGCCCTGTCGCCCTGTGGATGAAGATAGATGGGGAGAGGATGTGGTCCGTCGGCTAGACTGCCAATTTTGGTGCTGGAAACCAGGGTCCGAGACTCGGGGTTGCGTCCACATCCTGTGACTCTGGGCGAATCACTTAATTTCCTGGTGCATGAATGTATAACATAACCAATGCTCATGTAAAGCGCTCCAATACCATTGGGTCGAGTTCGCGCTATATAAAATCTGCAAAAAAAACCCCCAAAAAAGCAACATTTGTACATTGTGTGTAAAAAGGCCTTGTAGATGGTGAAGTAGTTTCAGCAAAACGAATCCAACATTATCACGCACGCAAATATGTGCAAAAGGTCACAGCATCCCACTCGGGGTGACAAATGCAAAACAACAGTTGATGGACAGAATGCAGAACAATGTCATACATTCACCCCAGTACAGAGATCTGGCCTTAAATCCATTGTTTTTTTGCACTCCACACCACCCCATTTCAGACATGGCCATATGCAAATCAGCCTTGACCCTGTGCCTCATGGGAACAGTCCAGCCCGAACTGCCAAGCCATGTCTTTCCTGGACCGGAATCAAGCATCCTAGGACCAGTTTCTGGCTATCTGCCGTCTTCAGCCAGGATAGCTTGACTCCAGTGGTGTACCGCTTTGGCCGTCATAAGTGTGGCAGGGTATGCTCAGACGTGAGTCCCTTGCTCACTTTGCCACTGGATTCAAGCAAGCCGGGCTGAAGACGGCTGATAGCCAGAAACCGGTCCTAGGATGCTTGATTCCGGTCCAGGAAAGACATGGCTTGGCAGTTGGGGCTGGACTGTTCCCATGAGGCACAGGGTCAAGGCTGATTTGCATGTCTGAAATAGGGTGGTGTGGAGTGCAAAAAAACGATGGATTTAGGCCCAAATCTCTGTACTGGGGTGAATGTATGACATTGTTCTGCATTCTGTCCATCAACTGTTGTTTTGCATACATCTTTTTGAAAAGCATGGCTTTCAATTTGCTCAGAGAATTAAAGCGTATGTTGGAAACATTTATCGAATGCTATAGCATTGCCTCTCTAACTGTGCGGGCAGTTAACTATGGAATTAACCGTTACTCAGTACATAATGCCTGGTTCCATTCTGCAGCAACCTTGATCATTCAGCATCAAATAGGTCCATTCGAGAGCAGCTTGAAAACTGGATGAATTACAGCAGCGGGTGAATCCTTCCGACAGCAAGACAAGTTTGCGGCTGAAGCATTGCATGCCCCAAGAAGTGAAAAGTCCTTTCATAATAAGGATTCACTTAAAGAATTCTCACAGTCTGAACCGCTGAAAAATACTTCGGAATCCCCATTCCTGCATCTAAACTGGAATGGTAATTGCCAGTATTCCTGCACATATCCTCCCCTAGCCCTTCATATCTGCCTACTTGGTGGTATTGCAGACAATATTGGAATTGAAAATTGGTGACCAGTAGGGTAATGTAACCATGGATTATCCAGTTTGTGGATGGTGTCTCAGCCACGATGAAAGCGAGGCACCCCCCACTGGCATTTATTGAAGGGAAGGGCGGGGCAGTGCGCGAGAGAATGCGCAATGAGGGCCCTGCAGCAGTTGTCACCGCGGGTGCCACAGATGGCCAGGATTCTTTCTGGGGGAATGGGGGGCTCAGGTCAGCAGGAGTTGTCCCTGGGGTAGGGGGCCAGAAGATTTTGGATGGGAAGGCTGGGAGGGCCACAAGGGCAGTCCCGGGGCATGAAGGGGTGGTGCTGGGCAGACCTAGGCTTAAGGGCAGGCAGGGGGTTGTCAGGGGGGAGTCTGGGGTGCCTCGGGTGGTCAGGGGTAAGGAAGAGAGTGAGGAAGGGGGTCTAGGGAAGCAGCTGTGGCATCATTAGACATCAGGGGGTGGTTGGACAGGGCCCCCTGGGGGGTGAGGGACAAGTGGTTGGTTGAGTGGGGGGTGGAGGGGTGCCTGGGGGACAGAGGGATGGAGCCCTCAGGGTCCAGATTGTGGGGGAGGAGGCCAGGTTCCCTGTTGGGATGGAGCGAGGGGGAAGAGGAGGGGCCTGGGAATAGGTGGGAGAGTTCCCCGCCGTCCTGGGTAAGCAGGTGTAAAGAGGCTAGAAGATGGGCAAAGCAAAAAGGGGGACACTCGGCGGGGTCAGGTAGGGGATGGTGGGTGGTCTCAGAGGCTGGTCAAGAGGCTCCCTGAGAGGGCTCTGGTTTGGTGGGTTATTGGCAGTGGTGCCCGGATCAAGCGCAGATAGGGACAGTTAGGGACACTAATCACAGCATACCAAACCTTCCATTTGCTTTGCAGGAACAGCGAGAACCGGGCTCGCACATTGCGGGCGAGTCGCATGCAGCTCCTCGCTATCGGGAGGAAGTGAAGGCAGGGACCATGGCAGCCAGCTGGAGTATGTTGAGGGACCCTGCTGGCACAGACATGCAGAGGTCTGCAAGGTTCATGGCGGGGCGACAGCCCAGTGGGGTGGAGGTGCCCACTAGGTGGCGGTGACAATGGGTGGACAAAAAGGGAACACTGCGGAGGGCAAGCTGGTAACAGAAAATGTGGTAGGCAGTGAATTGGTCACGTCTGGGCAACCGACCGGAGGGCCCTTCCAGGGTGGTGGTGACAGGGTACGGGCTGAAAAGGAAAGCGGAGGCCACGATAGACAGGTTGTTGCAAGAGGCAAGGCAAACGTGGGTCACACAAATAGAAGAAGAGGGGGAGTGGGAGGATATTCCACTAGATTATGAGGAGGATAGTTTAGAAGAGGTGGGGAAAGTGGATGAAGAAAGGGGGGGACAAGTAATTTTGTGCCTAGTGTGTTACAGGAGGAGGGACCGGATGCTGAGTACACGGCTACATCTCGGAAGACTCAACCCTCTGCGACACTGGTTAACCGGTTGGATCTAGTGAGGACACCGAACTTGACGCCAGGTAAGAAAGGGTGGCGGGGTAGTGTGGATAGCCCAAAACGGAGGGTTTCCACAGAAACAGATGCCAGAGGGGATGAAGGGGACGGCGGCCTAAACTTATTCAAGGGAAGATTCGTTAGAGACACGGGGATGTGTACAGAGGGGCAGAAAACAGACAAGGAGGCATAGAAGGGTAATTCACGGGGGACGACTGACGACGAGGCACAGAAGGGCTCTGATGCAACTAAGGGTCCGGGAGATGACAAAAGCAAAGTGGGGTCTGGTCAGTTGATGGAGGGAGAATAGAGTAAGGAGGTCAGATTGACAAAACTGCCGTACATGGGGTGACAAAGCCATTGGGAACAAACCTCATATTAGCCACGAAGGAAAAAATCTGGAAAGGTGAGTATGTAGACATGTTAAAGCTGCTGCATCGGGAGATGCGATCCAAGGAGGTGTCGAAAGAGGAGGCGATAGAGTTATCCCGACGATCCAGGGTACCCATGACAATAGAAAACTGAACAACAGCCTTTTTAATTTTCGTAAGTGTGTACTGCGAGAAATACCCAGATAGGTTTGTGGCTTTGTTTGAATACATGGATGTAGTTAGGAGGGCACAGCTGACATATGGAGGTTACGCGTGGTCACACTATGATGAGGAGTTCCGTGCCAGAAGCAAATTGGGGTGAGATCGACTTGTATCTGTACCAGCGGACGATGGGGGCCGGGAAATTTGGGAAGACAACGTACAGGGCCAGCGGATTGCTGTTAGTCTAACGCCCCTTTGAAAGTTGTCCCACCTGGGGGGGTGGGATACACCCAGAAGCCTGCAGGGGAGGTCCATGGGGCCTCTTGGGACTATAACAAAGGTTCATGTGCCCGGGCTACTGCAGATTTTGGCATAAATGCCTGAAATGCTTCATAAAACACCCTCTGGTACAGTGGTACAGGCCCGGGTCCACAGGACAGAGCCATGCAGGGGGGCAGGGTCTGCAGCATCAGAATGCCAATAGCGGACAGTAGGGAATGGGAGGCAGGGGAGGATGAGGGTCACAGGGTTATATGGGTAAAAGCTCATACACCCAGGAGGCTGGATTGCTTGGAGGCGTAGCTAGCCATAACCCACAAAAATAGGAAGCAAAAATCCTCTGTGTGGGTTTCACGGAGGGCTTTAAATTGGGGTACGAAGGACCATGGTTGGCAAGATGGACGGAGAACCTGAAATGAGTGGCAGCTCACAAATCAGTTGTTTGGGAGAAATTGCAATAAGAGGTATGGGAAGGGCGCATGGAAGGGCCATTTGCAGTTAGCCCGATAAAGGATTTGGGGCCAGATGTAGGTTGCCAAATACCGGTCGGTAACGGTCGATTTCGCCCGTTACCGACCGGTATTTGGGAATTGACATGTAGGGGGCATTGTATTTACAGAATCGGTATATTTACCGATTCGGTAAATTTACAGAATCGGTAAAATACCGAATCGGTAAATTTACCGATTCTGTAAATCAATATGTAGGTAGCACTGTAATCAGTTGCACAGGCCCTTACCGAATCGTTATTTACCATGGAATACTATTCCATGGTAAATAACGAATTCCAGTGTACATGCACATCTGTGCATGTACACCAGTGCAATGTGGCACACAAACATGCCCTAAGGGCATGTATGTGTGTCACATGGCACACAAGCCAGAAACAGGGGTGCAACAGGGTGTCAAAGTGACACCCTGTCCCCCTTGTAAAATCGGTAATTTTACCGATTCAGTAATTACCGAATCGGTATTTGCTATTGAATCCTATGGGCTTCAAGGCCCATAGGAATCAATGGCAAATACCGATTGGGTAATTACCGAATCGGTAATTACCGAATCCTACCGATTCGGTATTTTTACCGAATTTTTTACCTACATAGCAATTACCGAATTGTAAATACCGAATCGGTAAAATTCGGTATTTACCATTCAGTAATTTGCTATTACCTACATCTGGGCCTTGATTATTTCCCCTGTCAGGGTGGTCCCAAAAAAGGAGAGAGGCCAGTATTGTCTAATTCAGCATCAGTCATGGCCTCAAGGGGGATCATAAACAATTTCATTCCTGATGACTTGACGTCAGTGTCCTACTCTTCGGGGAACGTAGCCAGTGCACTAGTGGAAAGAATAGGACAAGGGTCCAAAATGGCGAAATGTGACATTAAGGCCGCCTTCCGGCCAGTACATCCAGAGGACTTCCAGTTGCTGGGCATTCAAGTGGACGGAAACATCTTTGTGGATAAGGCTTTGCCCATGGGTTGTTCCATATCATGTGCGCTGTTTCAGCAGTTCAGTTCATTCTTGCAGTGGGATTTCTCTTGGAAAACAGGGAAAGACACGGTGACGCACTACCTTGATGACTTCTTCCTGGTGGGCTGGCCTGGTTCGACGGACTGCCAGCAGCAGCTGGACAGAGTCCTAAATCTCATGGAGACACTGGGTGTACCCTTAGCACCGGAGAAGACACAAGTTCGAAGCACTGTGTTGTCATTTCTGGGGATTGAACTACATGCGGTGGCTATGGAGGCCAGGTTGCCAGAGGATAAAAAACTACACATGAGACTGTTGATCGATGGCATGCTGACCAGAAATAAAGTGACAGTAAGGATGGCACAAGTGTTGCTGGGGCATTTGAATTTTAGTGAGAGCGGGACAGACATTTTGCAGGAGACTGAGCAGGTCACTGGCAGGCCTCACGCTGCCACACCACCACATGCGTTTGTCGGCAGGGACAAAGGAAGACTTGGGGATGTGGTGCAGATTCTTAGAGGACTTCCATGGGATACCCAAGTCCGTGCCGGAGGAGTGGGAATGGGAAGCTCAGATATTCTCGGCCACCGCCAGAGCAGGCGGGTTCGGTTTAGACTTGCAGGGAAAATGAAGTTCGGAAGAGTGGCCACCTCATTGGAAGGGCAGGAGCATTGCTTTCCTTGAATTGTTTCCACTAGTAGTTGCAGTCACAGTGTGGGGGCAGAGGCTAGCACACAAAAGGGTCACTTTCAGGGTAGACAACATGGCAGTGGTACTGATGGTCAGCAGGCAGTCAACAAAGGATGAGCAGGTCTTAAAGTTATTGTGAATATTCATGTTGCGTTGCTTAAAGTATGACATTCAGTTCAGGGCAAAGCACGTCCCGGGCATAGACAATGACATTGAGGATGCTTTGTCTCGTTTGCAGTGGGAGAGGTTCCATGGGCTGGTAACGGAAGCGGAAACTCGCAAGACGCAGGTGCTTGAAGGGATGTGGTCTGTAGGAGAAAAAGCATGCTGCGACTGGTGGAAGGGTCATTAGCGCTTTCCACGAGGAAGGCCTATGAACTAGCATTGCAGGAATTTCTGCAGGAAGGTTTGAAGAGGAGGCCTGTGAAGTGGGCCAGGGAAGAGGACATCGTTCAGTTCATCTAAACATTGATTGACAAGGGTTTGTTGAAGGTTTCCATAGAGGCAAAGCTGGCATGGATAGCTTTCATAGGCAAGTTAGTGTGGGGTTATGCCCCATCAGCAGGCTAGCTTGGAAAGAGGTTGTTAGAGGGTTGGGCCAGGGAGACGGGTAGAGGACAGCAGGTCAGGTTACCGTTGAATAATGTGCTGTTGGGCAGAATGAGAGAGGTGTTACCTCGTGTATGCTCCAGCTGACAGGAGGCGATATTGTTTGAGGCGTTAATGTCTTGGTTATATTGCGGAGCATTCCAGGTTTCAGAGCTGTTGGATAGGAATGGGGTGCCAGGGCTGCAATGGAAGGAGGTACAGGGATGCGAAAAAGGTAGTGATGCAGTTTCCATTTTCCTTAGGCGCTCGAAGACAGATCAAAGGGAAAGGGCAAGTCAGTGGCTCTGTGGGCTAGAGAGGATCCCAGGATCTGCCCTGTATGATGGGGGTGGCTTTTTCGGGGAGGAACTATGAGAGAGGTTGGGAACGTTTTTTACAGGACCTTGGGGCGGGAAGTCATGTTGGCGCAGCTTCTATGGTTCATGATGCAGGTATTAAAATTACTGGGGAAGGTACCTGAGGCATTTGGCACTCATTCTTTCAGTATTGGGGTGACGTCTGACGCAGCGAACATGGAGTGGGGCTCAGAGAGATTGAAGCAGCTGTGTCCTAGGTCATCAGTTTGTTACTAACGTCATATTAAAGGGGACGAGGTTGGGGAGAAGGAGGGAATGTAAAAAATATTCTCACGCATGTGTCTTTGCAGGTGCAGTAGCAGGGCCAGAGTGAGAGGATCTCGCAATATGGATTGTTCGGCATTCTTTTGTGAAATGGGTGTAAAGACACGAGTAGGACAAAGGAAACGGCGTAAATCTAGCATTTGACCCGGGATTGTTTAAAGTCAGTTGGCACGGAAAAGGGGGCATGCGTTGACACAAGCTTTTCCCACTTTTAAATAAGTTACTGCATCGGCATGTTTGTCCAGATGTGCTGATAATTCACTCTGGGGAGAAAGATTTAGTAGCATGTAAAGGGTTATCTCTGTTGAAGCAAATGAAAAGGGATTTGCGGGAGATCAAGTGGCATTGGTCTGGGTGTTTTGTGGTATGGAATGAGTTTATTCCAAGAAGACATTGGAGGGGGGCCCGAGATGCCTGTGGCCATTGATGAAGCCAGGAGGAAGGTAAACAGAGAGATGGTGATGTTTGCAGAGAGGCAGGTTTTAGCAGGGTAGAGCATCCAGAATTAAAGTGTTTGGCGGTGGATTACCCAGAGCCAAAGTATTCAGCAAAAAGATTTTTCAAGGATAATGGGGTGCATTTGTCTTGCTTCGGAATGAAGTTATACTTGATTCAAATAAAGGAGGTATTGGATTCAGCTCTGGATATAAGACGTTATCCTAGAAGAGGCTTAGAGTTTGGAGGGTCAGAAAAGTCATAAAGACTATTTCTGAGTGGCGTCCACCACCTATTTTTGCCCAGTTGTTACTGTTTCATTTTATGGTATACTTATTAGATAGATTTGTAGACAGGTAGAGATGAATTTACAGGGTTTAAAAGGTTAACAGTTATTGAGCGAGTAGATAGATCTTTAGATATGTTGAGATGAGGTTACAAGGTTTTAAAGGGGGGAACTTTATTGATCAAGTTGGGGTCTGTTAAATAAATTGCAATTGTGTTTGGGGAAACCTTAGGGGTGTGGGGAGGAGGATACTTAGATGAAGTTTGGATAGTTAGCTATAGTTTTGTGAGGCACTGGCCAAGGCTATGTTTTTTTAAGGTGCACCTGTCTTCAAGAAATCGGCCTTTTTCACACTTATGGTGAGTCAATTGTGGTTTGCTTCGTACACTGCGGCCCAATGGGGCTTTGGGGGAGTGGCCGACTGGCAGGGAGGCTCGCAACCCCGGGATTTTTGAGCCGTATGGTGTGGCTGAGCCCAATTGGGCTCGTGTTGGGCTACTATTGGGCTTTTGGTAGGGGGTATATATGCAGCCTTTTAGGGAGCCGTGTCATCATTTTGGAAGGTGACACGGCTGCCCTTTTGCACCGCCAGACAGGGAAAGTTTTTCCCACCCTCCCACCCAATTTAAAGGAGATGGAGTTCCTGTTTTTATATATTTTTCTGGATTGTTTTCATTGAGTACAGGTGCATCAGGGTTTTTTTAAATTACATGTATTTTGGTTGTCGTTTGAAGCAGGTGCGTGGCGTTGGTTATCTATTATTGGCCAGTTGTTACTGTTTCATTTTATGGTTGGGGACAGGTAGGTAATGAGGTTAGGATAGGTAGTACTTATGAGATAGATTTGTAGACATGTAGAGATCAGGTTACAGGGTTTAAAGGGTTGACAGTTATTGAGCGAGTAGATAGGTCTTTAGATAGGTTGAGATGAGGTTACAAGGTTTTAAAGGGCTGTAATTTATTGATCAAGTTGGGGTCTGTTAAATAAATTGCAATTGTGTTTGGGAAAACCTTAGGGGTGGGGGGAGGATACGTAGATGACGTGTGTATAGTTAGCTATAGTTTTGTGAGGCAAAGGCCGAGGCTATGTTTTTGTAAGGTGCACCTATCTTCAATAAAGCGGCCTTTTTCACACTTATGGTGAGTCAATTGTGGTCCATTCCATACACTGCGGCCCAATTCATTTTGGACACTGTCCCAGAAAATAATTAGTAACGAGAAAATTAAATGTAACTCAGAAACTCTTTTATGACAAGCCATTGCTGGCAACAGTAACAATACTACAAAGAGCCTTATACAAAAAGCTGAATATTTTGTGAGGTCAGTGTGAAAGAAGTCAGGGAGACCCTGAGGAGCCCGCCTTCTTACCTCCTAATGCGCTGTTGTCTCCCTCAGCACCGTACTGTTGTTCCCGATGGACCTGTAAAAGATTAAATAAAGAAACTATGATCTCAACACGTAAAACAGAATATCCTTATACTCCGTATGTGGGAGGAGGAGTTGAGGAGTCAAGTAGATAATCCAGAGGTCCCTGAGGAGGAGAAAATTAGCCCACCAGTTGCAGAGAAGAGAGGCCAGAAGTCCAGGATCGTTGGAGCTGCGAGGTGAACCTGGAAGACACAGAAAGCGAGGATCCTGTGGTCGTGTGGCTAAAGACACCGAAAAGCAACTTCCACGGCAAGCAAAGGACAGAAGATGCCGCCTGATGAGACTCCTGAGGAATGGAGTGAGGAGGGTTGGGCCAGGGAAGAAGCCGAAGGGGGGTGGGTTGTGTTGATCAAGTAAAAGCTGGGAGGTTGGGGAGGGGTTGAAGTCTTTCTCTGTGTCTCTCTTCTTCTTTACGTATTTTTCCTTTATTTCAACACCCGATTAATCAACCTCTAAATTTATGAGTATAGGCATCCACTAAGAGAGATTCCTTTCTGATAAAAAATGTGATTACTTTTGTGTAAACGCCGCCAGGAAAATGGTTATACCTAAAATTAAGGGCGATGACGGAAATTGGTTGACCATAACTACGGCTAATTTAACTTTCCTAATACCCTATATAAAAGGTTGTTACATTATGATATTATTTCTTTTAAATGAGTATGATCCCAGTATGAATTAGGGAATAATTGGACAGGAAATGTCTCTGTAATACTCTTTCTTTTCCTTGACCTATGCCCCTTCTTAATCTTAGGTCAAAACTCACTAAACGGCAAACAGTCAGAGCCCCACAATCCCACGGGTGTGCTGAAGGTGCCCGTCTTTACTAATCCTGAAGGAAGTACTTTTCACTTACTGCTACCTTTTTTTTCTTATTTTTTTGAGCTTTTGTGTGACACCCTCCAGGGTGAAGTAGAAGACCTAGAAGAGAGAGAAGAATGGAGAATTGAAGAAAACTACCTCCCATAAAATTGGATATCAAGAAAATATCAGGGTTGCCCTGTTTAAATGGTCACACAAATAAAATACACCATCATTAAGAAACACATTCAGCCTCCTCACTTCTTTTTCCGCCCATCCCTCCTACAATCAGTAAAAGAACTATCAGAAATAAAGAAGGGTTTAAACTTAGCAGTGAATATAGGCTTAATGTTGTTCAACAGACTTAAGGAAGTCATAAATATGTAATCAAGATTTAACAACCCATGAAGATGAAGCAATATAGGGGAAAAGGACTAGACAGATTCTGAAGCCTGGCCTATAAGTAGAAAAATTTCATTGCACAAGCAGAAATACATTCAAACAGAAAGGATTGTTTAGTCCCCTTCAATATAAACTCCAAATATCAATGTAACAATGATCCTCGCAAAATTAGGAAAAAAGATTGAGAGGATCTACATATTAAGAGGTATTGAACAGTGAAAATGGTGAGCCCTGTAGCAGATTATAATATCCAGATGACAACTCTTCAAAATATATCACTACCAAACCAAGGAATAATTTCTCTCACCTATTATTCTGAATCACTTGTTGAAAACTATTATACATCTTTGGAAGATATAGTATCTCCAACACCCAATAGATAATCTGTAAAGGAAATGATCAGTCATCTCAAGCTATAATTAAACCATTAATTGGGTTTTCAATGACATTGAAAATTTAAAATATACTAGAATCTTTATTGAAACATCAGAGTAGAACAGTGAATGTTTCTGACAATACTTATTTGCTAACAATACTTTAGTAGATCTGCAGCATCGAAATCTGAATGAAGAAGTTGACCATCGAAGGTCTGATGTATATGAGATAGAATGTAAAACTGAGATTCCAGCAAAGGGTTGTGGAGAATCTCATATTCTAGGGATTAATGAGAATATGAGCCATTCTCCAAAGGGATTAATGGATAATAAGGCACAAGAGAAAGATAACGCAACTAAGACATACATGGGCTAATGGACGAACAGTGATCTTCTACTCTAAAACAGTGCTTAAAGGTTATGTTGAACTTGCTACACTTATAGAAGGATACATCCCGGAGGGAAATACTAGAACAATCTAATAAATTTATTTTCAAAAATAAGACTATGTGCAGAGATGAGCAACAAGCAGTTTGAAAAAGGGAAAAGAAAATCTCCAAGTACTCTTACTCCAAGGCATAAAAGAAGAGCAAAAATGGATAGAAATATCAGAGAAGCATTTGCATTTTAAAAAGTTGAAAGAGACTCCCTTAAAAAGACATAGAAAGCACTATAGGCAAGCAGGTGGTTGAATTGGGAACCAACGGATAGAAAATCGTCTGACGGTATTAGCGCTCTCAGGGAAAGAAAATTGAAAGCATTTTGGGACCTGATAGAAAAACGCTGGGAAATAGAAAAAGAGTGGGTGCTAATCCAGTTGATAAGGAGACTGGGGCAACATATATCTCTAGATTATACAGTGTAAATTCATACTCAACCTATATGGATCTCAAAGTAATACCAGCCCAAAGATAGAAAATCAAAATAATAGTTTACAAGAAGTTATTTTTCCATCAATAAAAGAAATTGAGGATAATATCATGAATCACAAATATTCAAGAGCACAAGGTCCAGGTGGCCTCTCATTAAATATTCTGAAAGCTACCCTAATTTATGAGTCCAAGTATTGTCACCTTTGTATGAGGCAGTGATGACACTACATAAAAGACCAGATTCATGGAGAGGCAGTATTAGAGTCTCAATATATAAAAAAAAAAGTAGACAGAGTACAACCAAACAGTTAGCTAAGGATGGCATTGATGGATCTGCATGGGAAAATTCATGAAAAACATCTACTAAATCATCTAGAAGAATTGGTGAAATAGTCTAAATTATCTCGACAATCCAAATGTGATTTTGGAAAGATAATTCGACTACTGACAAATGCATTTTATTGAAACTACTCACAGAGAAAAACGCCATAACCAAAGATCAACCTTGCTATGTGGCTGTCAGGGCTCACGGGAGGTTTCCTCCTCGTAGCCCTGTGGTGGCCACTATATCTGCCCCTTTCCTACAGCCTAACAATCCTAGGGCTCGTCTCGCCTGGAGTTGGCGAGTGTGCTGGCAACGCTGGTCATCCAAAATGGCCTCCAGCACACTCGCGGTTTAGCGGTCTAGATATTTTGCCTCTTGAGTTTGAAGCTCAGGTGAAGCGTGCTCCAACGTTCAGTGGTGCACTTCACCGAGAGTTTTCCCCAGTTAGGACCTACCTAGAATTCGTTGCGTCAAGCTAGTCAGGTGGCGTCTTTTGGGCAACGGTCCTTCAACGTCGGGCATCCAGAGTTGAGTGTACTACAGGTTAGTGTTCCTAGAATCGTACCAGGAAACTAGCGAGTGCATGTTCGAATAATTAGTGTTCAAGGTTTCTTCCTAGTACGCATGTGTCACGGAGTTCAATGCAGTGCGTAGGATATTAGAGTAGCGTTCCTATCTGTTACCTCAGAGAGTCTCCTACAGAGGTTCAATGCAGGGCTTTGTATAGAGTTCGCCTTGGTAGTACTGTGCATGTGATAAAAGTAATTTGGTTCAGTGCGCAGGTTAAATTGAGTTAAGTTCTCGTTTTGGCAGGTGCGCAGTGTGCCTATTTATGAGTTTATGAGTAATACCTACGCAGACCCAATGAGTCTATAATTGGTGAAAGCGTGTTAGAAGCTTTGCGTTTCCTGATTGTGTGAAAATAATAGAGCAGGCATTTAGAAGTTGTACAAATAAAAGGCTATTATTTAAAGTACCTGTTCAAGGAAGAATTCAATATTGCCATCATGATTTAAGTTGCCTTAAGAACCAGTTAAATATAAACTCACCCTAATGAAGAACGAAGCTTTAAGGTCCAACTAGTAGTGAATAAAAGTAAGTAGTTTAGGACATTAGAAGATCTTAAGAAGCAGTCATAGTGTATGAATACTTACCTGGTTTACTCCCTCACAAGTAGATGCAGAAGCCAGTCAATACCTGAAAACGAGAAAAGAGAAAACTCATCATTAATAAATAAATAACAAACCACTACACATTCAACAGAAGAGGGGCAAGCCCAAGGAAGTCTTCTGGTAAGATAACACGTGTTAAACTTAAAGTAAATAAAGAATGTTAGAGCTATTGTAAGAAAGAAATGTTAAAGTGAAAATCTAACTGTTTACAGCAAATGAAACAAGAAGAAGAAAAGGCAGAGAATTCCAAGAAGAATACGGGCAGTCTCTTCTTTTTCTCCCACTCCCCCTTCCCCTCTTGTTACTTGTCTGCGAGGGTTGGTAAAAGGTACCTGCTCCTGTGTGATTACGACATAGTTAGACCCCGACAGTGGCATACGGAGACTTGACCACAACATTCAACACCATCAACAGGACAAGACAATGGAAAAAAATGGAGTAGTGGGAGATACCACTAGGTCTGGTGAAACTGAAAACCCAAATGTTATTTTGGAAAGATAATTTGACTACTGACAGATGTATTTTATTGACCCTACTCACAGAAAAATATGCCATAACCAAAGGTCAACCTCGTTATGTGGCATATAGAGACCTGACCAAACCAGTTGATGCCATCAACCGGAAAAGATTAAGGAAAAAATGGAGCAGTGGGGATAACATCAGATCTGCGGAAACTGAAGAGAATCCAATTTGGTAGTAACAGTACATTACCATAAGAAAAATAGAAAATCGCAAAGGATTAAAACAAGGATGTATCCTTGCTCCTTTGCTATTCTCTCTATAAATCTACTGCTGATTCCCCTCAAATATCAAATAAAATCTCAATTTTTTCTAAAGCCAGGCGATGAAAGTGTACCTAGGACTATTTGATACAGATTATACTATTTTAATAAATGTTAAACCCATAGATTTTCAAAGAATGAATTTACTAAGTACTGTAAAGTGAATGACTTTACAATAAATGTATCTAAAATTCAAGTTATGATTTTTATGAAAAAGAAAAATTAAAAAAAAAACAAGTGGATACTCAATTCACAGAATCTGAAAACTGTCGAAGGATATATACATTTGGGGTATTTTTAGATGCAATCTCAATTTTAAGAAAAATACAGATGTGGTAGAGATGGGGCAAAATCAGTAGTAGAAGCACTAAAAGGGATGGATTATGAGCTTGGAGGTAGATCGATGTAGGTACTTAAGGAAACGTACAACCTGAAAATTGAAAGCCTGCTATTATATAGAAGTGAGATCCTGAAAAAAAATAAGATCTCACTCGCAGCCAGTCCATTGAAAAGGGTGTTTGGAAGGAGTGGTTAGGGGTCCTAGCAGACTCTGGGAATTGCACTTTAAAATGCATACTAGGCTTGCTGAGTAAATTACATAAATATCATCAAAGAGCAGGAAATAATTGGAACCACATTACAAGAGAAAGCAAGGGATGGTTGAAGTATATGATCAAAGTCTTCCTACATAATTCCAATCCTGTTCTGTGGTACAACAACTTAAAACCAAAACAAATTATTCTGATACTAGATCCTGTAGGTTCAGCAAGCCCAAGTTCTTTTACAACAGTAAGTCGGAGGAAATTTGTAATGTGTTTGATAAAAGTAAATTCTGTGGAATAAGATTGATAGGGATGTGTGATTTCACCAAAATAAGCCCACACCGTCAACAAAAATTATAATGGTGATTGCAACTATATTTGAAACACATAGATTCGAGATACTAGAAGGTGGATGGTATGATTAAGATTGGAACAAGTTCTCACAAATGTTAAATGGAAGATGAAAAAACCTAATAATAATGATATGCTAGATGCTTGTCTATCTTGCTCGTTCTGGATCTATGCTGTTATTACATTACTGCACTTGATTGCATTTTGCACACATTTGTCTAAAGCTAAGAAAGTATTAAAACTTCTAGTTTTGAGACGTTAGCAGATACGCAAAGTCAACCAATTGCTTTGTGTTATTATGTAATGTGAACAAGTTGCATTATGTTATAGATTGGTGGCATTTTAAAATATTGTAATGTAAAGATTCTCAGATTCTTTGAATTTGAATAATGAATTCTCAAAGTACTTAATATTTGTATTTCCTGATTAGCATAAATGAAAACAATCAATAAAAGCTTGAAACATTGTCTTAATATCTTGCCATTCTCAAGAAAGCGCATACCAGAGAAACGGTATCAGGGTTTGGTAACAAACGAATGGCTTTGATGAGATCTTCAGGCAGATCGCAGAGATTTTAATGACATAAGTATCAAACATGGAGGAAAAACTATATTTTCATTTTCAAAGTATGTCATTTTTTTGCCAGTTCACTGGACACATACATGAAATACAGTGTTGAGATCTGTTTTAAGGGCTTGGGAAAAAAGGCAAAGGAAACTCTAAAGCCTTCAGGGAGGGAACACCACGTTATCTAGTCTATGCTGCATTGGAATACAAAGAGATTTTAAATCTCTTCATTGATGGGAATGGAGAAGACAATTGTGCATAAGTAAACAACTTTAAATCATTTTGCAGAGATTTAAATACATGGTAGGATAATAGCAGGATGAAGTACTACGAAGAAACTGGGTATTACAACACTCTTTATCACCTGCAGATCTTGTATGAAGTGATAACAACCTTTCAAGCACACTTTTTGTATCAGTTGAATTGGGGTGTTATATGTTAAGAGTAAGCACTCATAATCTTTGTTTAATTAGCGCTGTGTTGACGGGTCGAATTCCAGCTTTGGAGTCCATGATGAAGTGGATATTGTGGAATGCAAGATAGTTTCTTCATTAGATTAAACTTAATTTATACAGGGTCAGCAGAGACTACACAACCAACATCACTTTCATTTTCAGATTATAAAAATTATTTTGTATCACACAATTTTATCTGTCCACCCTAATTGTCTGATTCACACAGAAGAGCCAATTCTCTATTTTCATTGTAGGCACATTATGGTACAACCCGTCACTTGGACAGTAAACCATAAAATTCAATTTGCATAGCAGATCCCAACCTAGGAGATTTGAAGTCAAAGTTGGGCTCAACAAGAATGCATGTTGAACAGTTAAAGATCTGAAATTGAATGAAAAAGGGTCAGTAATTTGATGGGCAACCTTCATAATGGTAATGCCAACTGCATCAATAGACAAGACCACAAGAGGCAAGGTAGGGGCTTCAGAGGTTTGCAGTGCTGACAACCTGGCACCGGTATCAGTAAGACAGAAGGGGGATTTACTATTTTGAGAAAGTGCCTCTTTTTGCATGGTCACCCCCATTTTTGTGTGGACAGACACTGCTGATATTTTAGCACTGACATTGCTAACCGAGCTCCAGTGCATGTGCTGTGACCCCTAAAACATGCTGAAATTGGCTTACTTCTAATAATTGAACTTTCCTATAAGTTCATAGGGCCTCATTTATGAAAAGTGACGCATCACTGCGTGAAAACAGCGATGCGTCACTTTTCACTGCGCCCTCCTTGCGAGACCAATGATGCGTCATATTTACAGTATGACGCATCATAGCGCAAGGAGTTACAGATACGTCAGTATTTCTGACGTATCTGTATGGCGCAAAAGTGACGCATTGCTGGAGTGTGTCACAAAAGTGACGCAACTCCTGCAATGTGTCCTTTCACATGGGGCAAGCCCCATGTGAAAGGGCCTGCGTCAGTCTTACGCCTGCTGTGAGGCAGGCGTAAGAAATTGACGCATTTGTGTCCTAGAAGTGGCGCAGTGAAATCTTATAGATTTCACTGCGTCACTTCTTTGACCCTGTCTTGCGTCAGAACGCCCTCCCTGCATACATTATACCTGGCGTAGGTATAATGTAGCGCAGGGGTTTACAAAGTGACGCATCTAACTAAATGCGTCACTTTGTAAATATGGTGCAACAAGGCACATTTTTTACGCTGCTGGTGCGTCACAAAAAGTGACGCACCGGCGGCGTAAAAGTGACGTATTCGGTGCCCAAAATAAAACCCACAGCTTGAAAGTTAAATTTCACCTATGAACTACTGTGTCATCCACAAATGAGACCAGGCAAACATGACTCCAGAGCTGCCACAGCTGCCTGTAAGCTGCAATTAAAACTTGCACCCCGTCCCATCAAAATAAACCTTTTTGACACGAGAAAACCTTGCTTTAAGATATGAATAAGTCACCTCTATGTAGGCCTTGCAGACTGCAAGGTGGGGTGTATAGTAATTAAAAGTAACACATGTAGAAATGTAAACTTAATGTTCTTATAGTGACTGGCACCCAAAAGCTCATTTTGCTGTTGCCAGCCTGGTTGGCCCAATACAGAGAAGCAATATTCAGCATTAGTTCTGCTATTTCCGGATTGAGACCAGCTAGGAATATAATTGAACCACTATTTTTATATTTATTAAAAGCTCAACTCATTGGCGAGGTTGGATTTTTAATAAATATTAAGGAAAAGTACCTTTTAGAAAGTTACCTTTTATCTGCTTGGGCTCCTGGAGGCTAATTTGCATTACTTCTCTAGCAGTGGGCTAATGGGTGCTTAGTCCCAATGAGGTATGAAACCTGCTCCCAGAGAAGAGACAATGGGCTGGGTGTAGGGAGGTGTTTTGTACGGTAGAGAGACAAAATATCGAAATTAAAATATCGATATACAATAATATCGATGTTTTAATTTCGATGGTATAGAATATCGATGTGCAATAATATCAATGGACAGAATATGGATATTAAGGCATGTATGTTACTAATATCGAAATTTTGTGTTATGTATTTTATTATGTTGTTTATATGTTTGTTAAACATGTTTTTTAATGTATGTTTAGAAATTAGTAATTTTGTTTACATTTTGCGTTTTAGTATCAGAGCGGGTTGTGGGTTTATAGGGGAATAGGGTGGGAAGTAATTTAATTATAATTAAGCAATTAATATTTAAAAATATTTTGATTAATAAATAATTATTAATGATTAATTAATTGGTAAATAATTATTATTAATTAGTTAAATGAATTAATTAGAGTTAATGTAGTAATATTTATTATGTTTTGTTATTGTTAATTAATAATTAATTGGTAATTAATTATTATTAATTAGTTAATTAAATTAATTAGAGTTAATGTAGTAAAGTTTATTATTTTTTGTTATTGTTAATTAATAATTAATTGGCAATTAATTATTATTAATTAGTTAATTATATTAATTAGAGTTCATGTGCTAATATTTTTAATTTTTTGTTATTGTTAATTAATAATTAATTGGTAATGAATTATTATTAAGTGATTATATGACAATTACATTTTTTATGTGATTTATTTATGTGTAGTGGGTTGTGTGTTTATAGGGGAATAGGGTGTGAGATAATTAAATTAAATTAATTAAAGAGATTGTATTTATTGATTGGTATTTATTGTTAATTAATTGGTAATTAATATGTGTTAATTAGCTAATTTATAATTACATCAATTTAATAATAATTGTTATTAATTGATTAATTGATATTTATATTAATTGAGTTTTTTTGTATGTGTAGTGTGTTGTGTGTTAAAGGGGGAGTAGTGTGGGAAGTAATTTTTACCCCCATGCTATCCAACGCTTTCCCTACCATTGCTCCCTCTGGAGTGGGAATAGTAATTTTTACCCCTACGCTATCCAACGCTTTCCCTACTGTTGCACCCTTTGGAGTGGGAATAGTAATTTTTACCCCTACACTATCCAACGCTTTCCCTATTGTTGCACCCTCTGGAGTGGGAATAGTAATTTTTACCCCTACGCTATCCAACGCTTTCCCTACCATTGCACCCTTTGGAGTGGGAATAGTAATTTTTACCCCTACACTATCTAACGCTTTCCCTACTGTTGCACCCTCTGGAGTGGGAATAGTAATTTTTATCCCTACGCTATCCAACGCTTTCCCTACTGTTGCACCCCTTGGAGTGGGAATAGTAATTTCTCCCCTACGCTATCCAACGCTTTCCCTACTGTTGCACCTCTGGAGTGGGAATAGTAATTTTTACCCCTACGCTATCCAACGCTTTCAGTACTGTTGCACCCTCTGGAGTGGGAATAGTAATTTTTACCCCTACGCTATCCAACGCTTTCCCTACTGTTGCACCCTTTGGAGTGGGAATAGTAATTTTTACCCCTACGCTATCCAACGCTTTCCCTACTTTTGCACCCTTTGGAGTGGGAATAGTAATTTTTACCCCTACGCTAAACAATGCTTTCCCTACTGTTGCACTCTCTGGAGTGGGAATAGTAATTTTTACCCCTACGCTATCCAACGCTTTCCCTACTGTTGCACTCTCTGGAGTGGGAATAGTAATTTTTACCCCTGCGCTATCAAACGCTTTCCCTACTGTTGCACCCTCTGGAGTGGGATTAGTAATTTTGACCCTTACGCTATCCAACGCTTTTCCTACTGTTGCAATATGTGGAGTAAGTATATATATTAATTTATTTTAAATGTATATGTATTAGTTATTATTTTTTAAATATGTTTTAATGTTTATATTTACAATTTGTTAAATTATATGTATTTTTAAATTATTTTTACATTATTATCAATACATTTAAAAAAACAATATTTTTAACTTCGATATTTTTGTACTACGATATTTTTTTTTCGATACGGATCATGGATGCTGCAGAGAGCTGTGAATGAGATTCAGTTCCGGAAGGCCCCGACACACATTCTAAGAAGGAAGATAGCTGCACAGGCAGAGGTGTATGTTCTTGCACATCAAGACGGAGTGCATTCGTTAATGCACTGAGATCGACTTCCTGAGACATGGCACCAAGGTATGAGGTTACATCCTTCCAATTGGGTCTGGCAAAAGGTGCTCCCACAATGCTCTCAGTAGCGTAGGGGTATTAGTGATAGGAATAATTTTAGGAATTATCAACATGGTCGATTTAATCGTATTTATCACCATTTTGTTAATGTTTATAACATTGATATGTCTCCTCTGTCTAACAATCGCAGTTCCCGCTTTAATTACAAGATTTAGATCTTTTCAATAAACTTTTGAAAATGTACTATTGTCTCTTTTCATTGTGAAAACTTGAACATGCAAAAGTGACATATGATAAGCTAGCCAGACCAACATTTACTGATGATATAAAAGACTCAGTCCCTGTATTATGAAGTTTCGTTGATCAAATTCACAATCCTACTAAATTTGTAGGAACTGTGTTACAGTCCAATTCCTATCTGATGTTTTGGAGCCCTCCTCAGATACAGCCTGCTGCCTTGCCCCACTTAAGAATTTCGACTTCCTTTTGAGACAGAGCCAATCTGGTAAGTGTATCTGATCTGTACTCCATCACAAGTAGCCTGAAATTGCTCCTAGCATGACCAGTTGACCCACTTTGGTGCTTAGTGATTTGTGGCGCTGTTTTTTACCTACATTTTATGAATGTATATCTTTGATTAACCTTATTGGTTTTTTGTAGTTTTTGTGTCATTTTGTTAAGTAAATTAGTCTCTATTTTTATAAACTGGTGAGGTTTTAATTGTGTTTTGTTGACCTTTTGGTACTTCCAAATGCTTTACGCGTTTTCTCTAACTTAAGCCTGTCTGCTCTGTGCCATAGCTACCAGTGACTGAACTCAGGTTTGAATTACTGAAACCTTTAACCAGACCTAATAAGATAGTGCCTTAATGACCTGTGGTGCACCTAAATCCATCCCAACTAATAAACCTCTTTCTTAGAACATTAACACACATTCCAAATATGGGGCATTCTCATCAACCAGGAATAATGGAGCAGTTGGTACCTCTTTGGCTATCCTAATAATTGGGGTACTTGGGTTGTGTAATTTGAGTAAAATCAAGGAATTTAGGCCGTGCCAAAGCATTCATTGTTAAATTCAGGCAATCTTGTTTCCAATGTCACAATTGACCTTAATTAAATCATTAACCACATTGAGAGGCCACTTTAAAAAGCTGATTCCTCTCTTCCCTTTCCCAAGCTTCATTCCCCGCGCTCCTACTATACCTACCCTCCCATTCAGTTCATCCTTTGTCTTAAACTACCTCTAACCACAGCATCTGTAAAACCATTTAATACAGATGCTATGCAATTGTTCATGCATCTTGTACAATAATCCCTGCACAAAAGCAGCACCTACAGCTTCCTAAGCACATTCCGCAGGTTGAGAAACGGCTGAATAGCATTCAAAAACATATTTTATATATCTAAGTAATCAGCAGGGCACTTCCCTTTATCCTGCTTACAGTTTGAAATCTTGTCCAGTCGGCTTTGGCTGGACACTCATTCATCCCCTCATTCAACAATCCATCTTTAGCTGCAGCCAAAGCAATGTGACACAGGTGCATGTCGTGGCCAATTTCCCTTTTTCTTTAATCGATCTCTCACCCCACTCGGCATCTCCAATCTCAGCTACTGATTCACAGTAACACAATTTTAGGAAACTGTGTCTTGCTATTAATCACATTTATAGGGGACAATGAGACAGGGAAGGTCAGTCTCTCGTCCAGACGAGAATATTCTCTAAGGGCAAGGAAGGCATCCAGGGATTTCCCCGAGATTCTTCCTCATCCACGTCATTAGAGGATGGCGTGTGTGGGGTTGGCTCACAGTACATCCCAGACCATCCATCGCAATAGTCAGATTGTGGGGCTCAGTCTGGCTGGGACTGAGTTACTATAGGGTCTAGATCGAGAATGTGGAGTCAGTGCCCTACAAGCCGCCCTGTGATGCTCTACCCACAATCACCCTGCCCGTCACTGGTCTAGTTGGGCCTGCTCATGCATTGTCTTCTTGTGCCCCTGGTGCCAACTGGACAGCCCCTCTGCCTCGTGTCTGAGTGTTCCAACTGGAGCTCCCCTGGTGTCACCTGGCAGAATGGTATAACCAAACATACCAGTATATTTTCTTCCTTTCCTTCTTCAGGTTCAGATTTATCTGCATTAATTTGGTGAAATAAATAAGGAAGAGGCGTGGCACTAGGGCATAAGACCTAACTCTGTCCCTCCAACAGCTACTTTAGTATTGGACTGGTCTACGGGTCTTCACACTTTTGTGACACGTGCTTTCTTGTATTTGCTTCCTCATACCAATTCAGGGAAATCTTATTTTTAGGATACTTCAGTCTTCTGTTTACGTTGTTTAAGCATTCTAAATAAAAGGTACCTTCCACTATAAAGGGCTTCTTTCCCTCTCCTCCAGTGAGTCCCACCCAATGCTTCAAATACCTGAACATGCTTTTTCCCTATCAGCGGCAGAAGGGGAGTCTTTTTTGGCAATAGCGCTTCAGATTTAGATTGTGCATCCCCAATCCAAACCTTCCTCTTCAGTACAACCCACCTTGATTCATCGTCTCCTACCCAAGCAGCATTTCACATTTCCTTAACACGCCCGACAAGCAAGGATGTAAACATTGGCAGATCTACCATTTCATAATATTAACAGCACAAACACTGTCTGACCTGATTGGCAGGTAAAGCGCTGGTCCCTTTCTACCCCAGTTCCCCCAGAGAATTATTTCCCTTTGCTTGCCCATGGTGCCTGGGTCGTTGTGCTGGGTCCACTCCTTCTTTCTCCCCACCTCACCTTTTCGGCGAAGGCACCAGATTGTCAAAGATAAAACAGACTACTCATGCGTGTATGTGAAATCTGCCCAAGTTTATTCAACAAAACAAGCATAGTGTGATATTGCTATTTTAAGTGGCAGCATTTCCCTTCCTTTGGCGGTTAGCATCTAATGCTATTCCCCTCTCTGATTTGCATGCCTTTGGATAGGTTTTCATCACGTATACTTCAAACAAGACTACACATGACTCAGATAGCAGGTGCACATCTTTCTCATTAGAATTACAAAGCAAGACCTTGAAAAAGATACAAAAAATGTAATCTTCCAGAAGTTGAGAACGTTTTGTGAATTCTCGCTTATCAATGTCAACTACAAGTGTGAAGCTAAATGTGTCTAATAAAGGCAAACAAAATGGTGGAAAATGAATTAACATTGTGTTATTTTATACTGATTTGTATAGCGCACTAATCACCAGGCACCCCGCCACTTCGGCAGGTGTGCAGTTGGAAGTCCCGAAGGTGGTTATGAGAAGAGACAGGTCTTCAGGTTTTTGTGAAACTTAAAAAGTGAGGTGGAGACTCCGATGTGTTGAGGGAGGTTGTTCCATGCCTCAGTGTGATGTAGGAGAATGAGCTGCCTCCAGTTTTGATTTTGATGATGCGGGGAATGTGTGTGAGTGAGGGTGAGACAGAGCATAGGTGTCTGGTGGGTTGGTGAAAGTGTCTGCAGCTATTCAGGTATTCTGGGCTTGTGTTGTGTAGAGCTTTGTATGTGTTGGATGGACTGCGCTTGTGAATTGGGAGCCAGTGAAACGTCTTGAGGTGCAGTGTGGGAGGTTGAGTATGAGTCTTGCAGCTGTGCTCTGAATGGTTAATGTAGGAGTTATTTGGAGATTTCGGTATAGAGAGTGTTACCATGGTCCAGCCTGCTCGTGATGACTGCTTGTGTTGTGGTCCTTCTGGTGTTCTGAGGCAACTATTTGAAGTTCTTTCATAGCATGCACAGGATGGGGAAGCAGGAGGTGTACACTGTGTTGACTTGAACTGTCATGTTGAGCATGTTGTCTAGGATGCTCCCTAGATTTCTCTCATGGACTGTGGTTGTTGGTCCTAGCTCCAACAGCAACCAGGTGGAGTTCCATTGGGAAGTCTTGTTGCCAAAGGCCAGTACTTCTGTTTTGTCAGAGCTGAGCTGCAGGCAGTTGGTTCTCATCCTGTCTGCTACCATGGTCATGCAAGTGGTGAAGTTGGTCCTGGTGATGGTTGTCTTACCGGTCAGGGAGCAGATGAGTTTGTAGTGTAGTTCCTATTATCCCAATAGGCTCTGCGCATTGGAATAATATCTTCAATAGTATAGACTTAGGGCAGAGGTTAACTAGGTCTTCTACTGACGATATTAGACTTAACGTTTTTGGTTTTGCCAGCTAGCTCAGAGTTCACTAGAAACTTTCTCGAATAGACAAGGAGGAGTTTAACTTCCCTGGATAGACAAGAAGGGATTTAGTTTCTGACAACCATAGAACATGACAACTTTGCTCTCCCCCAATCAAGAGTGTATCTCTAGAGTCGTGTGAAAACAAAAGACTACTTATTTTACTCAGTCAGCACGTGCATTCTTAGTTTCACCAGTTTGTAGAGAAAAGGAAGAGACGGGTGTGTTCAATAAAAGATGTTATTTATTGATCAGTCTCTTTTCTCGTACAAGAGAAATGAATCGATATTATTGCGATACTTATGGTTAAGTAAAGTGCATACAATAGAAGCAGAAGTATAAAATAATACTGCAGAAGCATTGATATGGTTTCTAAGCCATATGATAGTTAAAATTGATAAATAGATACATACATATATACATTTGACTAACCGTACTCAACTGGTGCTTCTAACCACGCCTACCCCAGTGTACCTGACCTAAGCCTAATACGTGGGCGGGAGTAGATAAGTAGCAATTTAAGTTAAGTTTGTTTTGCCAAGTGACTGACTCAAGAATTCTCTGCAAGGGGTTGTTCAGTTCTGTACCTGAGATCTAGAATGGTTGAGGGCTGGTATCTCTCGTCTCTGGTCTTGATATTC
Source organism: Lissotriton helveticus (assembly GCF_964261635.1). NCBI lineage: Eukaryota > Metazoa > Chordata > Amphibia > Caudata > Salamandridae > Lissotriton > Lissotriton helveticus. Next base: position 399,159,659 of record NC_136059.1, on the reverse strand, counting down.
CAGCTGCCTGCGAGGGCTGCTTGGAAGCGCCGGAGCTGGATTTCTCGGCAGGAGAAAAACAGCGTCTCGTTCTCAGCGCGTCAGGAAGGCGGGGCAGCGCGTGTGGGCTTCGCTCTCTGCTGGGCTCCTCAGCGCGTCTCGCTGCTCCGATCTTGTCACCACCGCGTGTGTTTGCTTAAGGCAATGTCGGTAATATTTATACCTGTAAGGTGTCGAGATTGACGTAAGGATGGACATGGATACGTCAATAAGGATGTCATACGAACGGGCTTGTTCGCACATTCTTTTGCTGAAGTTCTCGGTGAAATCAAAACAATGGCCGCAGGGGTTTTCCCAGGTTGTCATAGGTTTGATTTGTTTTGAGAACTCCGTATGCCTTATCAGGGGCTGGAGGAATAGTGCTTGTCTAATTAGATGGCATGCTTTATTACCTAATCAGATAACACGTTTCTGTGCCGTGGTGTGGCTTAATTAGATAACGGTTTTGCACTGTGGGTCGGCTGCTAGTTAAATATTAACCAGAACAGGGCCGGGAATAGGGGAATCGATACAGAACCTATAGGAATACATCACACCCACTCCACGCTGACTATGTACATATTTACAAGATCTAGGCATAGCAAATACACTAGTAGAGCATGTGTATACCGTACCACCCCAAAATACATCCATATGCAGTTTGAAACATGAAATATACGAAACGATATATATATACATTATATGCACTCAAGCAGTATATTAATGCTAAATATCACGCATATTCATACATCATAACTAATAAAATATGAAAATTACACATGAAATGGCTCTTTAAGACAGAAAAAAAAAAATGCGAGACCATTTCATCACAAAATAAAATATTTATGAACCGGCTAGAGGCCAGCTAATGATTCTAAAGTTCCTAAAATAGAAATATAGTCCTCTAAGAATAGTCTCTACTTTAAGCAGAAGATGAGTGTCCCGAAAATTGTAAATAATTTTTGGGGCCGCTGAAAAATAATGTTCCGCTGTCCGTAAACTGGAGAAAATTGTTCATGATACTTTATTATTAAAGTTGAAGGCCAAATTCATGGTGTTGGGAACGCCGTGTGCTAGCCTGCTCAAAAGCCATTATTTCTGCTCTGGTGAGAACATCATATCATTTAGACTCTTGAAAAAGCTGTCAACAGCTTCCTGTGAAAGTTCCATTAACTCGGAAAAAGATGTTACCATGCATTCGTGAGCATGATTGCCTTCATTGATGTTTGGATCAGCATAGCTGACAGAAGGTCGTACCTGATCGATGCTGCTTTCATCTTGAACCTCACTACCCCTTAATCGTAGTGGTGAAGTCTCCACGAATGCCGTCATCAGGATTGGTAGCCGCTGGGGACAGCACAATGCATGAGCCGTGACCGGACCCAACAAAGTTTCTGCATCCATTGGCGCATCCGATTGTAGCGTCAGACAGGTGTCCAACACGCATTCTTCTCCGCATAGCAAGCACCTTAATACAGGTAAAACACAGCTTTGCCACATTGGTCTAAATGAAAGAAACCAAGTCATGTTCAGGTCTCTAAGCCGGGATAGTCCAAGGATTTTAGATATCTGGTCCCGGTATCCAATGGCTAGGATAGTTTCTTCCCTTGTCGCAGGTGTTTTGTCTGTGACACGGTTTGCCATAGCGAAATAACAGGATCAAAAATAGGATTCCTGCCACTAGTCCCAAAAGGAGAGGAAGTCCACCAAAGACGGAATGGACAAAGTCTGGAAAAATACCCAGAATGGCTTTAAATGGTGTTAAAGCCCCCGAAAACACTGTCTTAAATACATTTGAGACTCCACTGGTATCAGAAATATTTAAGATTTCGTTCAGGATTTCTGCAAAATGTATGGGGGAATTAGTTGATAACAATGAATGAATCTCTGCCGTTGTCCTTGCAACTTGGAGATCATACGTTTCTTTTGATGACGTGAGCCTGGTCGGCGTCTGAAGGAGCACAGTTTTCATTCTGCTTAAAGTATCAACTCTAATGGAAGAAATTTTCAAATTCGGCCATAACCTTGCCTCCCTGTCTGGCATTGCGCTGGGGAACAATACTCGTTCACAGCACATGACCTTCGCAGTCGTACTTATGAGATAAGCTACTCCGGGCACCAAGCTACAACATCTGCGGTCTACGATTATAATGTAACTCCCGTTCGATAGTCTCCTAAAGAATGGTTCTATTTGTGTCGCAGGTGTGCCTAGCTGGTGACATGAAAGGTTATTTGAGGACCCTTCACAGGCTCCGTGTAAACTAATACCATTACACAGAAGTGTACCGCTTAGTGACATCGCACAATTATTGCCACTAAGAAACACTTTCCGGCCTTTATTACTGACACAAGCATGTGAATAGGGCAAGTTCCATGTTGACTTAATGTACCCATTACCCAATTTTTCGTACATGCCAGCCTGTATATATTTTTGGCAGTATTGAAACCTGAAAGTAGATATTGGAATATTAATTATTCCATGTATTATCCACTCACTGACAGGTCGTTCTGACATTGTCAATGGTAATCTCTCTAGTTTCTCAATGCTCAGGATTGTATAATCAGCACCCTTCTGTGCCATACTGATTTGTTTATCAGTAAGGTTAAAGATATTGAACAGTGACGTTGTGTTGATTAAACGCCAAGGCACATAGCCTGAACGCAGATTTTGTAACGTCCAGCCAAGTTGTACAATAGAACGCAATTGGGACTGACCTTGTTGTAACAACAGTAAGTCTTGCGATATTATGTCGATTGCTGAAGACACAATGCTGTCCAAAGAGTATATTCTGGAGGACAGAGTCATTAACCCATTGTCCACTACAGAAAATGATTTTTCCAAATTAATACGGTCAATTTCCCGTATTCTCTCTGATGTTTCAATTTGAGTTATTTTCCAGGCTTCGTTATAAGCTGCATATACAGAGGCTGCTATGAAGCGTTTTGACGCTGTTTGCGTGGTCCCATAATGAAATCACGCAAGTCAGCACCATCAGTAAGTAAAGTTAGGTGTTGCTTAATTTCTGCCAGTGTGGATGTTTGTAGCCATTGAAGGCAGAGCTTGCCCACACTGTACGTGGTAATTATCCCTGGGTGTTGTCTTTGGGAATATCTAGGGTCTGGCCTGGTCAATTTGAACCCCTGGATTTTGTTCAGGAATCTGTCTTGACAGTTATTAGTATCTGTGGGCCAGATCAACCACTTTTTCCAATCTGGATGTGTTCTGTTTTGGCTTAATATATTGTTTACGTCTATCTCCTCATCTGTCGAGCTATTACTGTTTATCGTTGGCTTGGGAATAGATGGTTTGTTTAAATCTTTGATTTTGGCTAGACCAAGACAGGTAGTTTGTTGAATAGTGTCATTCAAAAATATCATTTGTTCTGGGATCATGCAGGCTCTAAACAATGATTCTATACCTTGTACTTGCCAGTCCTTTGTACCCCAAACACTTTTTACTTCAACATTTTTGTCCCAGTATTCAAAACCAAACGTACTCATTTGTTCAAAAAACGAGTCTGAATATATCAATTTAGTGTTTGTAAGCATGGTTTTTGTACCAGTCTTGTTTGATAATTTGAAATAAAACGTTTCTGCATTACTTGTGTTGAACCCTGAAAAATATGAATATTTGTCATAAAAGGTTCTTGAGCTACCTTTTGGAGGGGTTGCACAGTGTTCCCATTGATTATAATTTAGAACATTTCTAGGTTGTGCAGATTTATGCAGATAATGATTACTATAGTGATTATAGCAGAACATTTTATCATAATTAGATGAACCCTGCAAATAATCATGTTTTGTAAATTTAGCAGACATCACTAGGTCAGACATCATATTATTAATGCTTTCCACGTCCTAATCATCAGCAACTGAGCTTGGTTTTACAAAGTCACTCAATGAGATCTTGATTTGGTGTGGATATTTCAGGATTTCAACCGGACCATAGATTTCATAATCAGTATTGTCCCATGCTACCCCACCGGGTATAGGATTGGCTGTGAAGTTGACTGAAGAAAGTTCTCTTTTCTCGACGTGTGAAGACGTGTGTGGTTTGAGGACCAAGTTGATTTTCTGGCTTGCTGTGTCCATTTTAGCATATTTTCCCTCAATGAAGTGTCCCAAACATAGTATCATGATGAGCCAAAGTATGAGGATAAGTGCACCTAAGGCCACCCAGAATTCAATCCATGGAGAAATCAGATAGGTTTCTTTCAGTTGTTGAAAAACTTCCTTAGCTTTGTCTTTAAAGGTTTTTGTTGATGTTTGTTCCTTTGATTCACTCAGGTTTTCAGATGAATCGCTGAAGTTGATGAAGTAACCGGATGCCGTTCTGTCTATTGTTCCAATAGTTTCAGGATTGATATTTGCTTTATCCGTGTGTTTTGTTGCAGCAGCATAGTCATTTATTACTTCATTGTAGATTGGTGTGTCTTTGCTAAATGTTTTTATTTGGGTTTGTAGAGGTTTAAGTTCCATACCATTGTTGCATAGACCTTGTTGTTGTTCTTTTGGCATTTCAAACGTGAGTAGCCTCTTAGATTGAACCTCTGTGTTTGTAGCAAACCTTGGTGTTCTACTACTTATCGGGAGTCCACTTGGCCTACTGTTTGTTATCGGCCACATGATTGTGGTTTAACCAGGTCGATGGATAGAACTCGGTTCTCCTTTTTACCAGCAAGTGGCGGTAGTACTACTGATCTTGTCCCGTTGATAGACAAGGCAGGAACTGCTTTTCTGTAAGAAGGCCCAAATTCCTTCTTTACCGCGATCTTTTCTCTGACTAGATCCCCGACTTTTGGAATCCAGACAGGTCTTGCTGGGACAGGTGGTTTTTCTTCAGTGGTTGTTGGCTGTTGTTTCAACGTTATGTTGCTCAGGTCTTTCCTTGTTTCGTTTAAGTCCTGTAAAATAGCCAAACGATCTTTGATATCAAAGCTTTTTTCTTTAACCACTGAAGTCTGACTGTCAAGATCTGAGACCATCATTCTAGTTCCAAACAATAGTTCGTACGGACTGAATCCCCTCAGAGAATTTCTTGGCAGGTTATTTAGACTACATTGGACACTTATTAGATGTTTGACCCACCCAGCTCCCGAACCTAATACCTTCGCTGTTATAGATTGCTTTATGCCTTTGGTTTTTCCTTTACACCATCCCGTTCCCTCAGGTAGGAAGTGAGAAGAGTCCCGCTATGCTATGCTCATTTGGCCATGTTTTTCCACACGTTTTAGGGCAAGAGGAAAAAACATTTAGCCAAACGTAGCATGCTTCTAGCGTATATGCCATTATAGACTCGCAAATCTTTTATAACAGTCCAGACGTCAGCCGAGTGCTGGGGTCTACATCACAAGTGCGAAATAGTCTTTATATGTTAATTGGACGCATTAATTTTTATTGTTGATCCATTCTGGAGTGAAACGCCATGGTAATATACCGTTTCTCTCGCCACTGCGATCTCTATTGCAGTCTGGGCAGTTCTTTACAAAGATGTGATGATGTAGGCTCATACCTGGCCACCAGTACACTGATTGTAATTCTTCCAGGGAATCTTTTAGTTTGAGGTGTCTGAGACCCTCACCCATATGTGCGTCTGCTATTAACAATCCTCTCCTGTCCATGTTTGGAATCACTCTGTCCCCCACTCCAGGGATTCGAGCAAAAGGAACGGAGTTTGCATCGATTATGTATGTATAACTGAGTGGATAGTTGATCGGTAGTGCTGAGCAGTCGCCTTTTGATGCCGTTTTCACCGCCAGCATAGTTTCACTGTGTTTTACTGTACGCTTTTTCTTGACTACGGAAGCCGATTCAGTTGCTGCCGTTGTGGCTTTCTCAGCCAATGAATTCCCTCCAACGTGAACGCCATCACGCTGATGACTCACTGAATGTATCACGTGAGTTTTTGGTAGTTCTTTCTGTAAAAGAGCTACTTGTTCCCAAAACACTTTTTGCTTTATTGTTGCACCTGTGTCATCTTTGTAACCGGTTTAAATCCATTTCAGTAAATCGTTATTGTATGATTTGACGCAGTAATACGAATCGCACACAATAAGTGTCGGGAATTCGCGATCGGCATTATCTAGCGCCATTTTTAACGCTATTTTTTCAGTTTGTTGTTCTGAATTATTTTCCACTGAGTGTGTTTTTGTAAGTAGAGGTCTTAATTTACCTCCGCGCCACACTTCTTTTACAATTTCGCATGTGGCCTTGTAAGCCAGCTCTCCCCAAACTGAGGGTTGAGCATGCCCGTCTGTATGTATTACACAGGCGTACTGTCGTAAAGGCAGAATGTCGATTGGCAGAGGGTATTTTATTTCATATTCTAGATATTTTAATTCCTTTAATTCTGGATCAAAGTAGTATTTTACTTTGTCCGTTGCAATTGAATTCACCCATTGTATCCATTCTGGATTCAATGCTGTTTTTGGTAAATTACATGGGGTTGTTAATGCCTCAAAGGCTGACTCCGCTGTTCTGACTGTGATATGTATACCGTCGGCGTTGTCTTTTTCTCTTGCTATAGCCGTTTGAACTGCATGAACAATGTTGTCTTTAATACTGAACTTCTTTTCAGCTTCTGCGTACAAGTGTGATTTGTATGCAATTGGTACCTTTTCTCCCTCATTAGAGGTCAGGTATGTGAATCCGCATCTTCCTGGGATGACTCGAATCACAAGATTGCGTGAGTTATCACGTGTTTCTAATTTTGTTTTAATTAGCATGTCTGTTTGTAAAGATCTCAAAATTTCTGTGTGTTTTTGAGTCCAATTGATTCTTTTAAAATCTGGTTTTATTAGATCATAAAGGGGTTTGATCCTTTCTGCGTAATTTGCAATGTATGTTCTTCCGAAATTTAGGAAGCCTAGAATTGATTGTAAGTTTTTCAGTGTTCTAGGAGCTTGGAGTACTGCACATTTCTCTAGGAAATTGTCAGCCAGGCTTTTGCCTTCCCTTGATAATTCATATCCTAAAAACAGGACTGTTAGATGGGCAATTCTTGATTTTTTAAAGTTGAATTTGTAACCCTCTGCTGCGAACCCAAGTATTATGGTGTTCACTCTCTTCAAGTGAGTATCCAAGTCATCATCTGTTAGGTAAATGTCGTCGACATATGATAATGCCTCGTCATCGTATGTTTGTAGTAATTCTGTTACTCTCTTTGAGAATAATCCTGGGCTATTCTTGTGCCCCTGGGGCAGAAACTTTTTTGTGAGCCATTTACAGAGAACGCAGTCAAATATCTGCTTTCTGGTGCTATATTTTGACAAAAGAATCCATTAGAGATGTCTAATGTTGTTTTGTATTTTTTGCGTACTATGTTATTCATTAGTGCAGCACTATGTGAGTTTTGCACTGCAAAAGTTTTGCAACATGAGTTAAGGTGTCTGTAATCCAAAACTAGACGATATGAGTTGTCTGGTTTGGAGACAGGAAACAAAGGATTGTTCATTTGTGAGGTGCAAGTTTCAATCACCCCCTGGTATTCAAGTTGATCTAGGATCTCTTTTACCTGTTTTTTAGCTTCTTGCTTAATTGGGTACTGCCTCTGTGCAGTAGGTTGTGATTTTAACTGGATTTTGTGAGGAGGAGAGTCCTCATCCCATCCTACATGATTTTTATATAAAGCAGGAGCTTGAGCTACTGCCCACTTTCTAGCAAGTGTATATTTTTTATGAATTGGAATGTGATTTGAGAAGGCAGGCATAATTATTTCTTCGCCATGAGGGCACTCTCTGATGAACTCGGGTGGCCAGTCTTTTTCAGCTAGAAGGATGTCATAGCCCTGGGAGAGATTATCCCAAAATAGTCCCCTTATTTTTCTAGTCTTATCCCCCTCTATACGCAATGTAATTTCACATATTTTGTGAGGTTTGCTAACTCTGGTGTCGGCAGTTTCCACTTGAATATATTCATTCGTGTCCACTGTCTCCAGATGATTCATAAGGGCTTTGCGAGCTATGCTCACTTCTGCTGCGCTGTCTAGCATTGTCTGAGCCCATTCTCCGTTTTTCAGCTGTGTCCTCAGTATTCTTGGCATCTTTGATTACTTTAATACTGGCTACCTTCTTGTTTGGAAATTGTAACTTTTTATTCGGATGAGCAGGTTCCTTGTTTTTGGACTTGACGTGCTCTTCCCTGTGTTCTGATCGTCCTCTTCTTTCCGATTTCTGCGAGGAAGTCTGAAAAGATTGAGAGGGACGTGTATCATTATCTTGATATCTATCAGGTTTCTTTATATTATCCCTATTTCTAAGGTTGTATTTTTTCCCAGAGGGCTCACTTTGGGGAGACCTGCGTCCTTGGTTCGGAGATCTTTCTCTCCGCCGAGGAGACCTTCCTCTGGACTGGAATCTTTTTTCCTTAGGATTGGATTGTTTGTTTCCATCCCAGCTCTTTTTTTGAGTGTTTAAATTATTTTTAATAAATATCTTTTCAGGACTTTCAATCAGTTGAGGTTTTACCGGTATTCCACCCAGACTATCTCTTCCTAGTTCTTCATAGGATTTCTCTATGATTCTGGCAATTTCAGTTGGTTGGTCTGCTATATCTGTCTCTTTTAACCTTTGGCGAATCGCCACGTTTGCTGCTTCTCCCTTTATGTTGGCTAATAATATAGCCGAGACCTGCTTGAAATCCTTCAGTAATTTCATACCAAGAGTTAAAGCGGGTTCTGGACCATATTCATCTTGAATTTGTTTTAGCACATCTGGTATTACTGACATGGATGGTACACCATGTGTTTTTGTGTATATGGAAGCAAAGACTGTACCCCAAGTGTCACAGTCCTCCACGTGTGGTGCGATTCCCATTGGAAGACAGATAGTCAGAATCCTGTGTTTATCTACCGGGGTGGTGTCTGGAAACACCGCCTCTATTTGAGTGATTTTTTGTGCTAGCCAGAAAGGTATTTGTTCCCGTTTTGCGGGTACTTTACCTAGACAGGACTGTATGTTCTGTGGTGTAATTTTATTTGTGTTACCCTGATGAGGTGTCAGCTGTTGAATTTTACTTGCTGGTTGGATTGTTGAAGTCCGCATTACATATTGGACTAATTGTCTATGTATTTTGATTAGTTGTTTTAGCTGTGCTAAAAGATCTGGTGCAGACATTTCTTCAATGTCTGGATGTGGTGTATATCCGGCTAGGACCGGCCACGTTGCTCCTGGTCTACCTAGTGGACCGAGCCTGGAAAGGAGTGTAGGTATCCGGTGGTTCCTCTATTTTATAATAGTGGAACTCTTTTGTTACAGTGTTTGCTGCTGGAAAGTTCATCCATGAATAGAATACCTCTGTCTGCCGATATTCGTGTGCCTCAATTACGAATATGACTGTACCACCTCTCGATGTCAGTCCATTTTCTATAAGTTAAAGTTATAGATTTTCTTATGTTGACCGGGATGAGTTTTATATCCGGGTCATTTTGTAGCAGAGTATTATCAGCTGCTAGGAGTTCAGCTGCTAGTCTAACTGTCTCCCTTTCATCATCACTGTCTACCATTTTACCGACAGGAAGGTTATTCTGTTTGTTTGCAGATCAGGTTTCCTTGGAAACAAAGATTAGTTGCACAATATTTTGGAACAGTGTATCCTATAACGTTGAATAAACCAAGAACCATACATAGGAGTCTCCTCCTACGAGGTTTGGCGGATATGACCTTTTACCCACTCCAGACGTGTTTGGAGTATTATGGGAAAAAAGGGGTTCTGTGTGAAAAAGCACGACTGAGTTACTCTAATGTCTTGCGTTAGTTTTATCGCCTATCCAAACGTTGGGCGCCTTGTAGTGTAGTTCCTATTATCCCAATAGGCTCTGCGCATTGGAATAATATCTTCAATAGTATAAACTTAGGGCAGAGGTTAACTAGGTTTTCTACTGACGATATTAGACTTAAAGTTTTTGGTTTTGCCAGCTAGCTCAGAGTTCACTAGAAACTTTCTCGAATAGACAAGGAGGAGTTTAACTTCCCTGGATAGACAAGAAGGGATTTAGTTTCTGACAACCATAGAACATGACAACTTTGCTCTCCCCCAATCAAGAGTGTATCTCTAGAGTCGTGTGAAAACAAAAGACTACTTATTTTACTCAGTCAGTACGTGCATTCTTAGTATCACCAGTTTGTAGAGAAAAGGAAGAGACGGGCGTGTTCAATAAAAGATGTTATTTATTGATCAGTCTCTTTTCTCGTACAAGAGAAATGAATCGATATTATTGCGATACTTATGGTTAAGTAAAGTGCATACAATAGAAGCAGAAGTGTAAAATAATACTGCAGAAGCATTGATATGGTTTCTAAGCCATATGATTGTTAAAATTGATAAAATAGATACATACATATATACATTTGACTAACCGTACTCAACTGGTGCTTCTAACCACGCCTACCCCAGTGTACCTGACCTAAGCCTAATACGTGGGCGGGAGTAGATAAGTAGCAATTTAAGTTAAGTTTGTTTTGCCAAGTGACTGACTCAAGAATTCTCTGCAAGGGGTTGTTCAGTTCTGTACCTGAGATCTAGAATGGTTGAGGGCTGGTATCTCTCGTCTCTGGTCTTGATATTCCAGCTGCCTGCGAGGGCTGCTTGGAAGCGCCGGAGCTGGATTTCTCGGCAGGAGAAAAACAGCGTCTCGTTCTCAGCGCGTCAGGAAGGCGGGGCAGCGCGTGTGGGCTTCGCTCTCTGCTGGGCTCCTCAGCGCGTCTCGCTGCTCCGATCTTGTCACCACCGCGTGTGTTTGCTTAAGGCAATGTCGGTAATATTTATACCTGTAAGGTGTCGAGATTGACGTAAGGATGGACATGGATACGTCAATAAGGATGTCATACGAACGGGCTTGTTCGCACATTCTTTTGCTGAAGTTCTCGGTGAAATCAAAACAATGGCCGCAGGGATTTTCCCAGGTTGTCATAGGTTTGATTTGTTTTGAGAACTCCGTATGCCTTATCAGGGGCTGGAGGAATAGTGCTTGTCTAATTAGATGGCATGCCTTATTACCTAATCAGATAACACGTTTCTGTGCCGTGGTGTGGCTTAATCAGATAACGGTTTTGCACCGTGGGTCGGCTGCTAGTTAAGTATTAACCAGAACAGGGCCGGGAATAGGGGAATCGATACAGAACCTATAGGAATACATCACAAGTTGGGTGTCATTGGCTTAGAAGATGACAGTGATGTCTTGGAATCGGATGATGGTGGCGAGCAGTGCCATGTATATGTTGAAAAGGGATGTATGACGTTACAACGTATACTTTTACAACGCCTACCTTTAGATCGCAAGTTTTACAACGCATACCTTTACAACGCGAAGTGCTTTTAGGCGCTGGATAGTGAATTGTTCAATTTACTATTCCAACTCCAGTCCCCGTGGATAGTAGGGAAGGTGTTGGATAGTACATTAAACCAATTCCCTATCCTAGAGTGCCCCCCAGCGCAATGCGTTGTAATAGTTTGCTTTGTAAAAGTTGCGTTGTAAAGGCACTGCGTGGTAAAAGTTGCGTTGTAAAGGTTGTTTACCGTTGAAAAGGGTCGGGTTGAGGGACTTTCCCAGTGGGACATCCCATTTCAATCTCTTGGTCTCTGATGTGAAGGGTGACAGTCTGACTGTTAGAAATGGGGGTCTCTAGTTGGCAATGGTTTGCACCTTTGTCCACGTAGGGACCCTTCTTCCCAGTCAGGGTAAGGGAGTTACACTCTAATAATAACCCCTACTCACTCCCTTGGTAGCTTGGCATGAGCAGTCAGGCTTATCTCAGAGGCAATGTGTGAAGCATTTGCACATAACCAACAGTAATACAGTGAAAACACTACAAAAGGACACCACACTAGTTTAGAAAAATATCCAATTTTTTTTATGTCTCCAAAACAAGACCAAAATGATGAGTCCAACACATAGTACTTAAAAATATATAACTTGCAAGTTATCCTTTAAAATTGCAGAAATATCTCAAAAACACAGTTCTTCCGAGTCTGTAGCTCCGCCTGGGGCTCAGCGATACTGAAAACAACAGAATCCAGCTGTTACATCGGGGGGTGTCGGCAGACTTGTAAACAGTACCTTTTAAGTTGTGGCCAACACGTTAGTGCGAGCCAGTCGTGGCAACCATCACTGTTACGATGAGAAGTGAAGCTGTGCAGCGTGGGGTGCCCTCAAGGTGCGGTGCTGGCAGCGGTTCGGTGACGTTTTTTCAGCGGCATCGGTGAGACCAGGGCTACAATGCGGAGTGAGACTTTGCTGGCTGTGGTGCTGGCAGGTCACGGTGCAAGCGACAGAACTGGTCAGCCGGAGCTGGCGTTGGTCGTCCCAGACTGCGGTGTGAGACGAGGCAGTGCATCGTGAGACTTACAAGCGGTGCCCCTAGCCACGGAGCCAGCGATGGAGTCGGTAATGGAGTCGGTTGCTTTTCCCTTCTCTGTGGCAACCGAAGCAACGGTTCCAGTTCGGAACCTAGAGGTTGGTGAAGTCTTTGCAGTCCCTGAGAATTCAGAACTGGGGGCAAGCTCTACTTCAAGCCCTTGTGCATACTCAGCACAAGTGAAGAAAGTTTAGACCAGTCCTTTCACTGCCCAAGACAGAAGCAGCAACTGCAGGCTAACCCAACAAAGCAACAACACAGCAAAGGGGCAGTACTCCTCCTGGCAGCTCTTCTTCCTGGCAGATTCCTTGTTTCCAGTGAGTTCTAAAGTTATTGGGTCTGGGCTCCAATATTTACACATCAAATTCCTTTGTTCTCTCAAGCAGAGAGTGTCTGGCCTTGGTCCAAATCAGTTCTGTCCTCTCTGGCCCAGCTTCCTGGCAGAAGGTGGAGACAGCATTGTCCAAGGCAGTCTAGGCCCATCCAGGTGCAAGGAAATCTCCACCAACTACTCTAAATACAGCCCAGGTCTATCAGCCCAGCCCTGACCCATCCAAGAAAGGAAGGACACACCTCGACCCCCCCAGTGGCTGTCTGAAAAGAATGCATATCCTCAACCCCTGTCACTTCGTACCCAGACAGTCAATCTACAAATCCAACACAGGCACACAGTGCAGGCATACTAAACTTAATTTCCCTATCTTGTCCCAATGGGATGTTAAGCTTATAAGATGCTATAAGTAAAACTCCCATTCTATCCTATGGGACAGATAGCCTTTCAATGGTGAAAAACGAACTTGCAGTATTTCACTATCAGGACATGTCACACACATCAGGACATGTCCTACCTTTCACATACTCTGCACCCTGCCCACAGAGGTTCCTTGGGCCTACCTTGGGGTGACTCGGATCACTGACAGAATATCGACAGTCAAAATATCGACTTGCAAAAATATCGAGGTAAAAATATAGAATGCCAGAATATCGACTTCCTATCTACAAACAGGTAAGTACAAAAATATCGACTCCAAAATATCGATAGAAAAAAATATAGACAAAATATCGAATTTTTTTAAATATCTTAAAAGTAATTTTAAAGTAATATAATAATAAATATAATTAATTTTAACATACTTAAAATACTTAAATAAACCTAAAATTAATAAATAATTAATGTAACTTAAAAAAATTAATAATTTGAAAACATATATATATATAGTTATACATATTATTAACAAAACATATACAATATTTTTTCCGTAGGATAGCGAGAGGGTTAAATTTACCTTTCACACACCAGAAAGAGCAACAGTAGGGAAAGCGTTGGATAGCGCAAGGTTAAAAATTACTATTCCCACTCCAGTGAGCGCAACAGTAGGGAAAGCGTTGGATAGCGTAGGGGTAAAAATTACTATTACCACTCCAGTGAGTGCAACAGTAGGGAAAGCGTTGGATAGCGTAGGAGTAAAAATTACTATTCCCACTCCAGTGAGTGCAACAGTAGAGAAAGCATTGGATAGCATAAGGATAAAAATTACTATTCCCACTCCAGTGAGTGCAACAGTAGGGAAAGGGTTGGATAGCGTAGGGGTAAACATTTCAATTCCAACTCCAGAGAGTGCATCAGTAGGGAAAGCATTGGATAGCGTAGGGGTAAAAATAACTATTCCCACTCCAGAGAGTGCAACAGTAGGGAAAGCGTTGGATAGCGTAGGAATAAAAATTACTATTCCCACTCCAGTGAGTGCAACAGTAGAGAAAGCGTTGGATAGCATAAGGATAAAAATTACTATTCCCACTCCAGTGAGTGCAACAGTAGGGAAAGGGTTGGATAGCGTAGGGGTAAAAATTACAATTCCAAATCCAGAGAGTGCATCAGTAGGGAAAGCGTTGGATAGCGTAGGCGTACAAATTATTATTCCCACTCCAGTGAGTGCAACAGTAGGGAAAGTGTTGGATAGCGTAGGAGTAAAAATTACTATTCTCACTCCAGTGAGTGCAACAGTAGGGAAAGCGTTGGATAGCGTAGAGATAAAAATTACTATTCCCACTCCAGTGAGTGCAACAGTAGGGAAAGCGTAGGATAGCGTAGGGGTAAACATTACTATTCCCACTCCAGTGAGTGCAACAGTAGGGAAAGCGTTGGATAGCGTAGGGGTAAAAATTACTATTCTCACTCCAGTGAGTGCAACAGTAGGGAAAACGTTGGCTAGCGTAGGAGTAAAAATTACTATTCCCACTCCAGTGAGTGCAACAGTAGGGAAAGCGTTGGATAGCGTAGGAGTAAAAATTACTATTCCAACTCCAGAGAGTGCAACAGTAGGGAAAGCGTAGGATAGCGTAGGGGTAAAAATTACTATTCCCACTCCAGTGAGTGCAACAGTAGGGAAAGCGTTGGATAGCGTAGGGGTAAAAATTACTATTCACACTCCAGTGAGTGCAATAGGAGAGAAAGTAAATACTTCATATATAAATATAAATAGCATAAATATTAATACCAATTACACAATAATAAAAATATTTTCGAATTTTATAAAATATATTAATTAATCAAATAAAATTACATTTAAAAATGAACTATTAATAAAAATTACCTACTAATACTAATTATTTACCAATTACCAATCAATTAATTTACAATATAAAAATAAATGAAAATTAGCCAGAATAAAAAAAAAAATATATATAATTACTTACAATTAAATTACTTCGCAAGCTATTCCCCTATAAAACCACAACCCGCTACAGAAAATAAATTACTAATATTAACATATTTATCAATTAATCAATTAAAATTAATTACCAAATATATTTTAATTAATTACCAATTAATAATTAATTAACAATTAATTCTAAATAAATAACAATAAATAAAATAACATATTTAATTAATTATATTTAAATTACTTCCCACCCTATTCCCCTATAAACCCACAACCCGCTACAGAAAATAAATTACTAATATTAACATATTTATCAATTAATCAATTAAAATTAATTACCAATTATATTTTAATTAATTACCAATTATTAATTAATTAACAATTAATTCTAAATAAATAACAATAAATAACATAACATATTCAATTAATTATAATTAAATTACTTCCCACCCTATTCCCCTATAAACCCACAACCCGCTACAGAAAATAAATTACTCAAATTAACATATTTATCAATTAATCAATTAAAATTAATTACCAATTATATTTTAATTAATTACCAATTACTAATTAATTAACAATTAATTCAAAATAAATAATAAATAAAATAACATATTTAATTAATTATAATTAAATTACTTCCCACCCTATTCCCCTATAAACCCACAACTCGCTACAGATTTATATTACACAAAAAATAAAAATTAATATTAACTTACCTTAAATTCGATATTTTTGTTGTCTATATTATGTCTAGTAGATATTATGTCCATTCTATATTTTTGATTCGATATTATGTCCATTCTATTCGATGTTAAAATTTTCTAGTCGATATTTTGGTAGTCTATATTATGTCTAGTCGATATTATGTCCATTCCATATTTTTTACTCGATATTATGTCTAGTCGATATTAAAAATTCGATATTTTGACTCTACACCGGGTGACTCACATGTAAGAAAAGGGAAGGTTTGGGCCTGGCAAGTGGGTGCACTTGCCAGGTCGACATGGCAGTACTAAACTACACCCAGACACTGCAGTGGCAGGTCTGAGTTACATTTACAGGTGGCTCATGTGGGTGGCACAATCAGTGCTGCAGGCCCACTAGCAGAATTTGATTTACAGGCCCTGGCACACTCAGTGCACTTTACTAGGGGCTTACCAGTAAATCATATATGCCAATCATGGAAACACCAATCCATAATAACAATTTACAATAGGAGCTCTTGCACTTTAACACTAAACAGTATTGAGAAAGTATGCAGAGACAATAAATCAGCAAAAACAGAGTCAAAACCGGGAGGTGAGAAAGAAAAAACACTGGGGAAACACGACAAAGATGCCAGGTCCAACACTGACACTTTGGGTTCTTCCTGTGAGGAAGGGACGGATCCATTTGAGAGCAGATCCTTGTATGCCAATCTTGTGGAGTCTTCTAATGAAGGTATTATGCGAGACAGTGCAGAAGACTGCAGAGAAATAGAGCAGGATGAGGGCTGCTGTTTCTCCTTGGTTCAGAATGATTCAAATGTTATCAGTGGCCACGATGAGTGCTGTTTAGGTGCTGTGGTTCTGTCTGAATCCTGATGGAGTGTTGTCTAGGAGATGGTGAAGTTCGAGGAGGATAGTGAGTTGCTTCTTAATGGCCTTCTCAATCACTTTGGGTGGATAGGGGAGCCGGGATAAGTTTCTCAGTTGATTCAAGTCAGCTCTGGGCTTCTTGAGGATGTCGTTGACTTCTGCAATTTTCCATTTATCTGGAAAAGTTGCAGACATGTTAATGATGTGAGTCAGGGTGATGCTGACTGGTGATGTTCCCCGGTTGTAGATGTAGTAGGGGCAAGAGTCCTTTGGGGCACCTGAGAGAACGGTCCGCATTATTGCCGCTGTTTTGCTTTTTAGGTCTTGGCCATAAAGAGCATGCGCTGTCTCGAAGAGACATGTTGAGTTTATTTGTGAGCTTCAACCTACCCACAAGCTTCCCATGTGCCTGCTCTATCGTCTGTCTCATATTCTTTCTCATCATCTGTCCCTGTCATTCATGGCCATGCCTCTCCCTGTGTTTATCCTTCCCTCCTGAGCATGGACCTAGTACTTGTAAACATCCACTGCTCCTGGTTTTATGACCAATTTAGGACCTACTTTATCTTTCTTTTTCAGCACTCTACACAGTGCTTGTGCTTTTACCAGCTCCATCTTCTCCCACCCGCACTTATGCTCCATCCACATATCGCCTCCTCTGTCACTGCTTTTCCTGTCATTGCCGCTATTTGTTTCCCCACTTCTTCCCTTCCATCACTGCTTGCTACCTCGCATCACATAATGCTTGCCCCATCCACAGATCGGCGCTCCCCATCATTGCTTTTCCCTTCGTTGCTGCTTTTCCTTTCCCCCACCTGCTCCCTCCCATCTCTGCTTGCTCCCTCGCACCTCCTGGTGCTTGTCCCATCCACAAATCACCCTCTCCCTCGACCCCGTCACGGCTTTAAACCCCCATTGTAGTCTGCTTCATTCTAGTGAGTGGTGGTGTTCTGCCTTTTAATGTCCTGTAAGTGAATAAAATGTGCTGATTGGAGCATGTGTGCACAGCTACTATTACTTGGCACACATTTCGTCTCTGTTTATTTTCCACACATGTGGGTAGTAGGTATGTGTGCATGTTTACACCATATGTGGTCGTTCAGCAAAGGTGCTTATAGTTAAAAAATCAGGTTTGCGTTACCACAGGTCATGTCAGAGCCTCTGAAGTACCCGCGTATTTTGCTGTAATTGCATAGCCATGTTTCTCCTGTGCAAAATGATTGAACTGTTTGTATCTCACCTTGCTGCTTCTCATTTCATAGGGTGGGACTTCCGTCTGAACACTTTCTCACTTTTTCTGCATTCATCAGTGAAGTGCTTCCGTGTGCCATAGTTGTTTAACTTAAATTCTCTTCAAAGGAGCAAGACTGACTCTTGATGTCAATAACGTCTGCCGGCTGCTCAGTGTCCATGGCAAAAGTAGTCCTTATAATGTGGTTGACAATGCTATATATTTCCTCATGTTCATTATTGTAAACCAGCTTAACACTGTGATGTTTTTGTGCAGTTTTATATAGCGCCAACACCACACGTAGATAGTGGAGTGCTTTACATTAGCACCAATTTTTTTGTGCATTTATATACTGCCAACAACACCCAAAGGTATTGGAGTTAGGCACGTGGAGATTAAGGGCCTGATTTAGATGTTGGCCAATCTGGTCCCGCTGTTGCTTTTTTGACAGCATTTCCGCCTGCCAACTTGGCATTCCACCTGTGGTATTAAGATGTTGGGGAGTCTCTGGAGGGAAGATCGTCGGAATTCCGCTGTCCCCACCAGAATATTATTCCCGCATCAACGGTGTCAAAGGCAGAAGCGGAGTTGAAGGGAGTCTCGCCAAGAATACTGTCATCCCAAATACAATATACCTTTCCATTGAGGCAATGGTAGGTGGAAATCTTCCAAGCTCGAGTTGGCAGAATGAAAGAAAAATAAGTGAAAAATTACTTTTTTCCAGTTTTCCACTCACGTTTCCAACTTGAACACCATTGTCCAGGTCTTTCCTGTGCTGCTGTTACCTTACCATGACGTTCAGGAACCCAGTTGTCGCCGGAATCTAAGGAAGGCTTCGGTGTGTGCTAACATTTGCTACTGCCACATGTATTTTTACATTGCTCTCACATGCAATTGTTTATGTGTCATGCATAAGTGTTCATCTTATCATGGTAAAATGTAAACACCTGTATTGACGCTTAAAAAAATATTTATTTCATGATAGCGGTTGTGGGTGTTGTGCTTGTTGTGCCTGTGGGTGTACATTCAATAGTGTGTGTATGTAGTTGGTGTGCAATGCTCCACATAAAAAAGCTAAATATTGGAAATAAAGATAACGGAAAACCGAAAATTTGATAGGCCAGCATTCTTGAAGACGTGATTAATTCCCTAAGTAAAATATCGTTTTAAGGATTCCATGGACAAAAAGGAGAGGAGTCAAGCATCAGTTTTATAAACCATTGCTACACAGCTCTTGCACCCCAAAAAGCTTTTGAAGCTTTTGAATCAAATTTCTCCCCACATGGTTCATAAGGGACTTCACTGTTGGTAAAAAGCGACATCCATCAGATTACACCATCCCATTCAAATATGAAGCCCTGATGAGAGCCCCTGGAGTTGACAAGGGTCTCGAAATGCGTCAGCATTTTGGAATTACATTGAGGAAGAGCCGTATGGTGGCTAATCACAGTCAGGGGGAACCAAAAAGTCATTTTAATGCCGACTGTTATTGGTAATGTTCCTAATGTCGGGCATCCTCCTTCTATGATGAAAGGAATTGAATTTGAAGGGTTTGCCCTCTTCGTAAATTTAGATTGGTGTGGTTTTGTTTCACATGTAGGAATGTTAAATGAATATACATGTTGTTTGTATTTGTATTGTATATTCACTTTTTTGAACGAACAAGTGTATGTCTCATACCAGACTATCTGAAAAAAAGAAAAAGATTCACTAAATGAGATGTTAAAAGGTTAAATAAATAACCAGATCTAGTTGGATTAAGTCCAGTGATCTTTTGCTTCAATTGCGTAGCCAGGTATACTTTTGTGCACTACCAATAAAAAAAAAAGGCATTATACATTACCTATATATACGTAATGACACAATCACAACATATATGTGTAATATGGTATTTATGAGTAC
Organism: Lissotriton helveticus; assembly: GCF_964261635.1. Lineage (NCBI taxonomy): Eukaryota > Metazoa > Chordata > Amphibia > Caudata > Salamandridae > Lissotriton > Lissotriton helveticus. Next base: position 399,139,912 of record NC_136059.1, on the reverse strand, counting down.
TACTTACCTGTCTCCACACCACCATGGTCCCACTCCATCATGACTCCACCGCCAGGACACCTCCATCACAACAGGAACTTCTAAGTCAGCTAGGCACCGGCCTGACAGTGACCAAGTACTGTTAGCCAGCAGAGAAGACCGCTGCCAGTTGGGAACCTGTCTGCTGTTGTTACATAGAAATGCAGTAGGCATTCCACAATCAGCTCGACCGAGAACTTGGAACGGATGCCACTGTCCGGCGACGGTAGCACCGCCATGAATTAAACCAGGCCCTAAGTGATTGCCCATAATCAAGGATGTTAAGCCGACACCGAAACTCAAACCCATAGTTAGCAGCTGTGGCCCTTACCTCACATCCTCTCCCAAGAGGATGCCACATCATCTCCCTAGCCTCTGCTCCACATTTTGTGATTACGTGCAAATCAATTAATCTCCTTGAGGCAGCCCGCTTTTGCTGTTGGTTGCCCGTCCACCTACCACCCTTCACTGCTTGCCCTGCTGAACTCAGTTGCACCAATCCCTTCCTCCCCAACTCTGCTTGTAAAAAATGTTGTGTGCAGTTTTATAGAGTGCCAACACTGCCCTAAGGTATTAGAGCGCTTTAAATTAGCACCAGTTACTTTACACAAGGATACATTCATTTTTGTAGGCACAGGGAGATTGAGTGATTTGCCCAGAATCAAGGATGTTAAGCCAACATTAAAACTTGAACCTGGTTTCCCAGCTCTATAGTCGGCAACTGTGGCCCTTACGCCACATCCTTTTGAAAGAGAGCTGAAACTCGAACCTGGTTTCCCAGCTCCATAGTCAGCGGCTGTAGCCCTTACCCACGGCCTCACCAAAGAGGACGTCACAACGTCTCCTTAGCCCCGGACACAGTTCCACATTTTGTGATTACGGTCAAATCACTTAATCTTCCTTTGGCAGCCCGCATTTGCTGTTGGTTGCCCGCCCACCTCCCGCCCATCACTGCTTGCCCCACTCAACTCCTTTGTACAGATCTCCTACTCCCCGACTCCGCTTTTCACTTGTTTTTGTGCACTTTTATATGACACCAACACCAACTAAAGGTATAGGAGCACTTTACATTAACACCAGTTACTTTTCACAAGGACACCGCAAACGTAGGCAAATCGCTTAGTCTCCTTGTGGTAGCCCATATTCGCTGTTTGTTGCCTGTTAACCTCCCCCCGTCATTGCTTGCCCACACAGAACTCCAGTTTTCCAAATTCATCTCTTTCCCCAGAACCCCTCTTCCCCCAACTCTTCTTTTCACATTTGTTTTTTGTGCAGTTTTACATAGCGCCACCACCACCCGAAGGTATTGGAGTGCTTTACTTTTTTGTGTGCAGTTTTATAGAGCGCTAAACACCATCCAAAGGTATTGGAGCGCTTTACATTAGCACCAGTTACTTTAGACAAGGACACATAAATTTCTGTAGGCACGGGGAGATTAAGTGGTTTGTCCTGAATCAAGGATGTTAAGCAGATGCTGAAACTCAAACCCAGTTTTCCAGCTTCATACTCAGTAGTTCTGACCCTTAAGCTACATCCTATCCCAAGAGGACGCTACATTGTCTCTCAAGCCTCGGCCTTAGTTCCTCATTTTGTGATTATGGCCACATCATGTACTTTCCCCATGACTGCCGTATTTGCTGGTGGTTGCCTGTCCACCTCCTGTCATCGCTACTTGCCCCAGCTGAACTCCGTGGTACAGATCCCCGCCTCCACCAACTTTGTTTTTCACATTTGTTTTTAAAGTTTTATGTAGCGCCAACATCAACCAAAGGTATGGCGTGCTTTACATAAACACCTGTTACTTTTTTGGGTGCAGTTTTATATATCGCCAACACCACCTGAAGGTATTAGAGCACTTTACGTTAACACCAGTTACTTTTTGTGGTGCAGTTTTATGTAGTGCCAGCACCACCCGAAGGTATTGGAGTGCTGTACATTAGCACCAGTCACTTTACACAAAGATACAGTCATTTTTTTAGGCATGATGAGATTAAGGGCCTGATTTAGAACTTGTCAGTCTTACCACATTCCCACCGGGGCGGTGGTCCCAAGTACTCCTCCAAGTCAAAGGTCTTTCGCCTGTTGTATTTAGATGCATGCAGGCTGACTCGCTGTCTGCATCAACAGTGTTTCCCGCTGCGGTGGTGGCCCACTGCTGCCCACACGATAGACTCCAATGCTGATGAATAGTACTTTGTTGCCATCAGGAAGGCATGTTCCTGGCAAGCAGATTTAGATTTTACATTTGTGCCGGTAGTGTCCTATCGGCCGTACTCTGATGGATGGAGTACATTGAGGTACACACTCAACAGTGTACCCTCACTCTTGCCATTGGATGGATGCTAGTAGAACACATCTCATGTCCAATACCAATGGATACACCTGCATACCACACTATAAAACATACCCCATTTCAGACTATTATCCTTTCCCATTCCAGCTCCACCACAACATATACTACCAGAGCGTGTTAAAAGTCAAGTGAGGTGACCTTGTTGCGTTTCCCTTCTTTTGTCCCATTATTTACTCTCACTTATTTTCCCTACGTTTAATTAATTTGAGTTCATTATATTTATTTTCACAATGCTAGGCCCCAAAAATCCTCGTTTTAGTGAGGGAGAATTGTCAGTCATAAAGAATGAATCATAAGGGTAGAGCCACAATTGTTTGGAGCCCAAGTCCAAAATACCCCCCATCACAGAAAAGGCAAATGTGGTCCAAAATAGTCGACAGAGTGAATCCTTACAAAGACGTGGAACGACCTTTTGGGGTGGTGCATTCCCTGGCCTCAAAGCATCACACAGAGGCCAACCAGACTAATGGTAGTTCTCTCAGTCCCCCAATACCATTCATGCACTGTTAGGAGAAGGTCTTGAGGATCCTACATCATGAAGACTTGACAGGATCACGTGGTGGAGTGGAGTCTGGTAAGTTACACTTTACAAAGTCTCACTAAACTTTAATGTCCTGTTTGTTCTCAACTCAGCTGTTGCCAATGTGCTCTGCACATATTTTCATCACATAGAAACCTCAAACTATTAGTATGAGATCATTTAGATTGTTTGTGTGATTGTATTGTGTTGCATCTAAGATTACAGATGTCAATATCCATGACATTTCACATGATGGTTTGGTGACATACATGGTGACGTGTCATATTATGTGTGTTTGTTCTGTCCCCGGGCGTAGTTCGCGAAGTACCGATACGCGTAGCTATGCAAAGAGCACTTCGCACTACGCGAGCTACGCATAGCGCAATGTGAACTGCGTAGTGCCCTGTTTGCGACAATTGCACAGTGTCGGATGCTTGTCCGCACTGTGCAATCATTGAAAACAGCATCTTGCACAGTGCGAGCTGTCGTTTTCTGCCGCTCGAGTAGATTTTTACTCGAGCGGCAGCTTTCTCAACACGGACTGGTAGTTTCTCATCGCGAGCAGTTGCGAGCATACGCTACCACTCGCAATGAGAAACCTGACCTCCCCGCATTGAGACTCTCGCCAGGAGGTTTATTTTCCGCGCTCGCGATTGCCAACTTGATGTTGCTGATCGCTGATGAAGCAAGTTGAAGAACAAGATTTTGTTCAAACTTGTGAAGTTAATCTCCCATAACAGTAAATAAATTAATAAGCTTGTGGTGAAATTACTAATCAGCTTAGTTTAAGAATACATTCATCAATACACGCGGGATAAACTAATGTGCTTTATGTTGCAATCGCAAGAAAAAAATAATAAACTAACTTTGTCTATTGTCTTTGTCAGTATTAAATGCGGCTGTTTAACTAATGGCATGTGCTTATTTTGTGTGCTTATGTTATGTCTTTTCTGTGACGAAAGCTCATGGAGTTCGTGCAGTTCCTAAAGGAAGAAGTAATTATAATGCTGCCTGATTGTGCTTTTTGCTAGGTAACATAATTAACAGGATTAATTAGTAAAGGGGGTGGTTAACAGAATGGGTTTCAATTCTTTAATTAATTGATGTCTTGTGTTTGTTTAATAATAGTTTCCAAAGTGAGGCCTAAAGATGGTCCAGAAAACATGGCTGACAGAGCTGCAGACGCAGAAGCTTGTCCAGAGTGAAGCCTTTGCACATGCGTAGCTGTGAAGATTTTTACTGCACTGTCATCGTTAATTGAAAAAGCAGTTCTTTGGTTGAGTTGAACGTGCTCGTGGAGAAAAGGTTCAAGGACAGAAACTTAAAGTGTCTGCCAAGGCTAGGAAGTAAATGTTCGAAACTCGAGGAAAAGTTACTTTCTTGAGGAAGTTGAAAGATGTGGAAATGAAAGACAATAGGCTTATGTGAAGCCTGGACCTGGTTAAGAATCGGAGATGACCTAATGTATTTTATCATGGACTGACACAGGACAGCCAATGAAAAGCTCGGATTTGCTTAAAAGACTGTAAAATGTAGAAAGTTTAGCTAGAGAGAAAGGTATAAAACCTGACACTATAAGCAAGGAAAAACTCTTACTTTCTGATTCCTGATTGACGTGACATGCTGTTGGACCTTTGGCGCACGTAAGGACAACTGACTTTAAATGATTTCCTTTCTAGGTGCAGTGAGAAATAGACAGGGAAATAGATTTAGGGAATGGGAACTGTTATTCTGCTAATATCTCGTGTTTCTGAGCTTGCTTTGAAAATGTCAGTTTATTAATTCATTTCCTTATTATAAAGCTGCTTTCTTAATTGCTTATAAAATAAAGGTTCTAAAAACATAAATGCTTTTTCTTTACGAAAAATAAAGTTAATAAAATTAGATTTGAAAAGACAAGCTGGTCTAGTTTATTCATGGTCTAGTTACCATCAGTTGACCCAATCGCCTTGGTGGTCTGATTATTAAATAATAAATGTTAAAACCATGGTGAAAATAGATAAACTGCAGTTGTATTTAATTTTGTAAATAATATGTGAGTAGTTTAGTTAATCATACCACCTGATTCAGTCGTTCAAAAATGGTCTCATTGGTATTATGGGCCTTTATATGTGTTTCATGATTAATGGTGAGTATTAAGGTGATAGGTAGCATTTTTGAGACAGTTTTTCAATCAGAGCGCTGATTCAATTCCTTGGTAGCAGAGTTAGGGTTTCTATGGTAATTAGTATGTTACATGGTAATACATAGGATTGATGAATAAAACATGTTAAGTTTGGTCAGTTGTTATATGTAGTCGAAAGGTTTTTTCCAGCAGTGTGAAAATTCCTGGTTTGTGCCGGCATGAGAAGTGTGACAGGTGAAGTTACACAGTACATTTGTTCTGTTTCAAAATAGTGGTATCGCCGTATATCACAAGTGTTGTGGTTGTACAGCACAAGTTTAGAATTTTAGGTGTGTAAGGTAGAATGTATAGTGAGGATTGTCTATAAAATCATAGCTTTCGAGTATAGGGACTTCTGTCCTGTTTTAGAACTCATTGTGAAAAGAGTAGTAGAATTTATCTAAGCTTGAGTGAAGGGTAAGGAAGCGTCGTCTATCTTACTGGTGAGTGAGGATTTTTATTGGTGGGTTAAGTCCTACTAAAGATTTATGAGTGCATGGTTAGGGATTTTTCTGTATGAATGTGCGAAAATGAATTTGTAATGTACGATCGAGTAAAACTCTGAATTGTCTCTAAGGAGGTGTAAAATATCTCTGTATGTGCATTTAGAGAGAAACAAGTTCGTTATTACCTGCTAGGAGGGTAAAGTAGCCTTACTTTATCAACAAATTTAAATATTCTGTGAAAATAGTGTCGTCTATTTCACGTGAAAAGAATACTTGAATGATTGGAAAAGCTATCACTTTATTTTAGTGAAATAGACAAATGGTTAGTTTTTGTGGAGTTATTAACTGAATTCAATTGAAAGATTTGTAAATATGGCGCTTTTAAAATTGTATTGGAGGGGTTCAGTTTAACGAGTGGAGTGAGGGACAGAGCAGCTGCAGCGGTAGCATGCGTCATAAGTGCCGCTCTGTGATTGGCTAACATACGTCACAGTATTCGCGCACAGATTGGTTCATGTGACTAAGGCAAGTTTACAGCTGATTGGCTCATCCTGAAAAACTGTAATTCTATTGGTTGAGCAAAATAGTGACGGAGCTTAATTTGATTGGTTTGTTGGTAAGTTTCGCGCACGGATTGGTTGGTATTGTGCAATAACAAGGAAGTTGTTACGATTTTTTTTTCCTAAGTAAGGGAAATTGTTTAAAAACATGGATTACTATTACAAGAAGGAGAAAAAGAAGCTTTCATAGTTTCAGAGATTGAAAAACAAAATTAAACCTGACAAGAAAATGTTAACGCGGGGTGGAAGATTACTTCATAAGTACAAAACACCTGCAGCTTATATGTTGGGTGAATATGGTTATCATACTTGTCTTTGGATTGAGAATTGGATGAAGTATACTGAAAATGATGGTGTATTAGCATGGCCGGAAGATGGATCATTTAACATGGCAGTTTTGAAAAATGTAAGAGAAAAAATTATGAAACTCGTACCAAACCCTAGACCTACTCAATTTGAAGCTCTAGTTGAATGGGAAGATGAAATGTTTGAATTAGAACGAGAGAGTAGAGGAATATTAAGGAGGATAGGATTAGGTCTTAATAGAGAAACACATGAGGATAGAATGCGTCGATGGAGAAGTGCAGACATGTGTGATGGTTTTTACCCAATGAGACTAATTGATGAGGTAACTGGACAAAAGAGTGCCCAAAATAAAAATAAAAATAGTGAAGAAATGGATTCAGAAGATGCGGTATTAGAAGAAATTTATACTAGAAACCCGCCACCTTATCAACCAGTTTGTTCATGGACTTCTCCAAGTGCCCCTCCAAGAGAAATTATTGATGAGATATCTCCTAAATCAAATTCGAATTATAAAAAAACACCTGAAAGAGTAGAAACAAGACGTAATTCAAATATATCAGGAGAAAATAGAAATTATACTAAAACCCCAGTTCAAAGAAATGAAACCCCAAGAAATGGAAAAAGGACAGAAAGTATGAGGAATTACCAAATACCTCAGAATATATTCGTTCTACGAATGAATTAATACAGCAGTTAACTAAAAGCATGGAAGCAGTAACAGTACCTGTAACGATTGGACCTGTTCTTCCAGTATTTGATCAAAAGGAAATTAAGCATTCAGCTTTAACTGTACCATTAAATTCAGAAATACAGAAAGTGACTGAAATTTTTTATTCAGACTTGTCTGAAATACATCGAGAGAAAATAATGATGCCTGACTTAACTTTTAATCAAAGTTTGTCATGTAAAACTCCATCTGGTGCAAAATCTGATTCTGGAACTCCGGAAAAGAGTCTGAGTAAAATAGATTTAACACAAACCCCAGAATGTAAATTACTTGATGTTCCAAAATTGAAAGCAGATTTAGAGGAAGTAATAATTGGAATGATTGGAACTGACAGATTGAAGGCATATCAGGATGATGAATTATTATTTATTTGCAAAAGCGTAACATGGAAAACAAAAAACAAATGTGATCAATTAGAGGATCTGGCTTTTGAATTAGAAGTAGATTTAGGTAAGCAGAAGAATTTGCAGAAAACTTATAGGGTGGATTTCTCTGAAAAAGATATTGAAAATATGAATACCTCAGGAAGAATCACTCATATAAAAGACTTAATTGTGATTTTGAGAAAATGGGGTGAATTAAGTAAATGGAGAGCGAAATGGACAAAGAAAAGAGATGAAGACAGAACAAGTTTAGCTTTCCCTATCAGAGGAAAGGAAAAAGTAGTAAATGAGTTTCCAATGAGAGAAATACCGGGAGGAGGGTATGTGCATATCCCACGGACAAGACAGGACATTTTACTGTTTACAAATGATTTTCCTCGATTAGGAGAGAAACCTGTAGAATGGTATCGACAGGTAGACAGATTTGTGAAAGTTTCAAAAGTTTTGTGGATTGATCCTAAAGGATTCTTTGACATAGTTGTCCCATCAGATCTTTGGACAGAATGTAAAACTACTATAAATTGGCCTAGAGAAAAATACCCTTGAGATAAGGTAACAGGTGCTCCTTCACCGGAGGTAAGGAGAAAGTACGAACAGGTAATTGTGTTTTTGAAAAACAAGGGGGCATATTATCAAGTAAGGGCGTTACATTATCGCCGCTTTTATCGGCAGGAAACTGCCGATAAAGCGGAGATAATGGGCTTGATAATATGCTCTATGAATTCCAATCGAAGCCCATGTTAGATGTGAAGACTACTAACATGGGCTTCGATTGGAATTCATAGAGCATATTATCAAGCCCATTATCGCCGCTTTATCGGCAGTTTCCTGCCGATAAAAGCGGCGATAATGTAACGCCCTTACTTGATAATATGCCCCAAGATTCCCCCAAAAGAGATAGATTGGGATAAAACAGATAGAACAACCCAAGAGCCAAAGGAATCAGTACATTCATTTTATGAAAGATTACTGCTGGTATTCAAACAATACAGTGGTTATGAACATTTAAGTGAAAAAGACATGAGCCATTTTATATACATATTTGTATATGGCTTGAGACCTGAAATTAGTGAAATGGTAAGAATTGGAATAGTTGGTTGGCAATCACACACAGTAGATGATATCTTGAGGAAAGCAAAATACTGTAGTGATGAAATAGATGCTAAACAAAAGAAGTTGAAAGAAAAGGCTATTTGGGCACAGGTAAAAGTGGCTGAACAACAAATAGCAACTTTAGGAACTAAGAATGTTGATCAGAATCAAGGGAAATTTAAAAGTAATTATAATAAACCAAAAAAGATGGGAAATATAGAAGAGTTAAAACAGAAACTCCCATGTTTTAATTGTGGCGAATTTGGACACTGGAAGCGTGAATGCAAGAATCCGCCCAGAAATTATTTAAAAAATTCATCATTAAATTCACAGATGCAAAATGAGATAAATCAGCAGCAACAGCTACAGCGACAGGTAGTGATTCAGCAAAGTCAGTTACCACAACCGCCACTTCCAAACTGTGTAAATGTGCAGAGATACAGTGCAGAAACAGGATTCATCGGAGGTGAACAGGTAAACAGATCGCCAAGAGTGAATGTGTCGAATGTGTCTCAACAATTTTGGTTGAAAGAAGATGAAGGAAGTGAATCTGAAGAATACTTCTGACGGTGCCTGAGAGAGGAGGAAGAGTGTGTCCTTGGAGCCACTCTTGAGGTAGATCAATCTGGTCCATTTGTAAATGGTAAAGTGAATGATGTAGAAATTACTTTCCTAGTGGATACAGGTGCTACCCGTTCTACTGTTAGATCAGTGGAAATAGAAAACCTTCCTCTCTCTGGAGATAAAATCCAAAAAGTAGGTGTAGCTAATCAGCAAATAATAACAGATCTAACTGAACCAGTTGAAGTTGAAATAGGTAAATTTAAAGACATGCATAGATTTGTAGTTTGTGATAGCAGTCCTGTAAATCTGTTAGGTAGGGATATCTTGTGTAAAATGAATTGTGCAATATATTGCTCACCGGATGGTATAGAGCTTCAAACTCCAGAAGAAGATGGGCTTTACAAATTAACAATGTCAATGATTGAGGCAGAAGAAAGTAAATTATTTCCTGTGTTTGATAATAATAATCTACCTGGAGAATTAAAAGAAACAGTGAATGTAAAAATTTGGGATTTCACTGGAGATGAAATGGGTTTAATGAAAAATGTAGATCCAGTAAAAATATCAGTAAAATAAGGAGCAGATTATCCAAACATTCCTCAGTATAAAATGAAAGCAGAAGTGATTGAAGGTGTTACTCCTGTAATAGACAAATTAATAAAACAAGGTGTTCTAAAAGAAATTTAGAGTAGTCCATGTAATTCACCGATTATGGCAATTAAAAAGCCAAATGGAACTTTCAGAATTGTTCAAGACCTGAGAAAGGTTAATAAAATTGTTGTTCCATGTTGCCCAGTCGTACCAAACCCAGCGGTAATTTTATATCAGATTCCGCATGATGCAGAATGGTATATGGTTATTGATTTGTGTAATGTATTCTTTACTGTTCCATTGCATCCAGAAAGCCAACAAATGTTTGCGTTCCGGTTCAAAGAGCGTATTTTAGCATGGTGTCGTATCCCTCAAGGGTACACTGAAAGTCCATCTATTTTTAATCAGTTGCTAAAGAAATCATTGAAAAATCTAGATTTACCTGGAAAATCTACGTTAGTGCAGTATATTGATGATCTCCTTGTGGCTGCAAAAACAAGAAATAATTGTCTAACAGATACCATCACTCTTTTAAATCATCTGGCAGATGAGGGACATAAAGTATCTCCTGCAAAATTACAGTTTTGCAAACAAGAAATAAAATATCTTGGTCACAGAATTCCAAAGGTAGTCAGACAAGTGACAACAGAAAGAATAAAAATGATTCAAGCAATGCAACCTCCAAAAACACAGAGACAAGTTAGAATGTTTCTAGGAATGGTAGGTTACTGTCGCCAATGGATTAGTGGGTTTTCAGTAATTGCAAAGCCACTGCAGAGACTGACAAAAGCAGACATAAAAGACCCGATTAGCTTAACAAAAAATGAATTAGAAGCTTTTGAGCAATTAAAGAAAAGTTTGTGTGAAGCTCCAGCATTAGGAATGCCTGATTATGAAAAAGAATTTGAGCGTGTATTGCAGTGAAAGAAAAGGATGTGCATTATCAGTTCTGATTCAAAGACATGGAAGACCGAGAAAGCCAATAGCATATTTCTCAGCTGTTCTTGACCCTGTTGCTAAAGCATTACCAGGTTGCTTAAAAGCAGTAGCTGCAACAAGTGTAAGTTTGGAACAAAGTGAAGGAATAATAATGGGATTTCCTGTAAAAGTATATGTACCACATTCAGATGATATTCTTCTCACTAGAAGCAGAACACAACATTTGACTAATAATAGGCTAACAAAATATGAAAAGGTTATCCTTGGCTCAGACAATGTTTCAATTGCGAGATGTGTGAATTTAAATCCTTCCACATTATTACCTGACACTACTGAAACAGAAATCAGGGATGAGGTTGATCATGAATGCCTAGATGTATTAGAATATTGCACTAAACCAAGACAGGACATAAAAGATGTCACGTTAGCTGAATCAGATTATGTTTTATTTGTTGATGGTTCATGCTTAAGAACAGATGAAGGTGTTCTGAGTGCAGCATATTCGGTATGTACAGTTGCAGATGTAATTGAAGCTTCCTGTCTCAAAGGAATTCGTTCAGCTCAAGTAGCAGACTTAATTGCTTTGATTCGTGCATGTGAATTGGGAAAAGAGTTCAAAATTACCATACTGACTGATAGTCAATATGGTTATGGTGTAGTCCATGACTATGGCCAGCTCTGGTCTCAAAGAGGTTATTTAACTTCTGCGGGATCACCAATAAGAAATGCACAGTGGATTAAAAGATTGATTGATGGAATTCAGATACCAGAAAAAAATTGCAGTAGTAAAGTGCAAAGCACATGAAAAATTGAGGATTACATAACAAAAGGAAACTCATATGCTGACTCAATAGCAAAATTCTGTGCAAAACATAATGTGTCCATGAATCGGGAAAAAGAAAATGAACATGTTTTGAACTCACTTATGCTAACATCTGTAGTTGAGACTTGGCAGAAAGTAAAAGAGTTGCAAGATGAGGCAAATGATGAAGAGAAAAACACATGGTTAAAAGCAGGAAGCAGACAAAGAGAAGAAGATGAGGCTTGGGTTTACAAAGATGACAGACCAGTAATGCCAGATAGTATGATTTCTGACATGGCACGCATGTACCATGGTTCAGGACATATTGGTAGAGATTCAATGATTAGATTATTCAGACAAACATGGTACAATCCAAAATTCAGAATAATTTCAGAGTCCCTTTGTCAAAGGTGTCTTACTTGTCAACAGATCAACCCAAGCAGAAAAACTGTTGTAAGCATGGGAACCATAGGACGGGAAGGTAGTCCATTTACCAGAATACGTTACAAAAGGGGGGTTAAACCCATGTGGTCACGGGGACCTGGGTGCTAAGTGGTACATATATAAGGGGGTCCCCGTAAGAGAGGAAGGTGTATTGTAGGCAACATACACTGGAATTTTATAAAAACAAATTCGAAAACTGGTTTGCAATTGGTAATTTGATTTATTAACCAATGCTCTGTGATTGCCGATTGACAAAATTAAATCACATCAATTCATAAATAGTAAGGCCCCAAGGGGGAGGAAAGGGAGGGAATTGGTGCTCAGGGAAGTGTTAGATTGAGAAAAAAAGTGACACAGTATCAAAGAAGGTAACCAATGTAATACCAAATTGCAGACATAGGTCAAAACAAATATAATACAAAAGCCAAAATACAAGGCAAAATTCAAAAATTGTTCATGGGAGAAGAATTCGACGGTCACATCTAATTATCAGATAAATCGGGGGGTGCCGGAATTTCAACAAAAGGGAAACAAGTCGACGGGGCCAACTAATGTGCCGGAGTGATGAAGAGGGAAAAGTGACTCCCGGTTAGAAAGCAGACTCCGCAAAACCACATGGTTAAAATTGTAATTGACTCTCGTGAGTTTCGAATCAGTGATGGTTTTTCCCTCAAATTTCTTACACAGAATTGCCCCATCCTACCCTTCTCCCTTTGTGACGTCCTGATGAAGACCCCGTGAAAGGACTTCAATTGGCCTACTGATAGGGGTCGAAACATCGACTTGTTTCCCTTTTGTTGAAATTCCACACCCCCCCGATTTATCTAATAATTAGATGTGACCGTCGAATTCTTCTCCCATGAACAATTTTTGAATTTTGCCTTGTATTTTAGCTTTTGTATTATATCTGTTTTGACCTATGTCTGCAATTTGGTATTACATTGGTTACCTTCTTTGATACTGTGTCACTTTTTTTCTCAATCTAACACTTCCCTGAGCACCAATTCCCTCCCTTTCCTCCCCCTTGGGGCCTTACTATTCATGAATTGATGTGATTTAATTTTGTCAATCGGCAATCACAGAGCATTGGTTAATAAATCAAATTACCAATTGCAAACCAGTTTTCGAATTTGTTTTTATAAAATTCCAGTGTATGTTGCCTACAATACACCTTCCTCTCTTACGGGGACCCCCTTATATATGTACCATTTACCAGAATACAGCTTGACTTCCTTGACATGCAACCACACAACAAACTCAGATATGTCTTGGTGATAATCTGTTTGTTTTCGAGATGGGTAGAAGCATTCCCAACACGCCGCAATGATTCAATTACTGTGGCAAAATTGCTTTTGAGAGAAATCATACTAAGGTACGGTTTCCCAGTGACGATCGAGACAGATCGTGGCACACATTTTGAAAACAAATTGCTAAAATTGATCTGTGAAGCACTGGATATAAAGAAAAAATTACATTGTGCTTACAGACCAGAAGCATCAGGTGTGGTTGAGCAAGTGAATGGTACAATAAAAAACAGAATAGCAAAGATGTACTTAGCAACAGGAATGAAGTGGACAGATGCACTTCCACTTGTTTTGATGTCTTTGAGAAGCATTCCAGATAGAAAAATAGGATTGAGTCCTCATGAAATACTAATGGGCAGGGTTATGAGGCAAGCATTTGTTCCAGTTGATAAACTGTTGAGCATTAATGATAGCATCATTATGGACTACTGCAAAAATCTATCTGATGTGGTGACTTCTGTGTTCCATCAGGTGGGAACTGAAGTAATTACAAAAGAGAAAGAACAATCTCATGATCTGTTACCAGGAGACTGGGTAAGGACAAAAGTACATCGAAGAAGAAATTGCCTAATACCAAGGTGGCAGAAGGCAAGACAGGTGATATTAGTGACAACAAATGCAGTAAAGTGTAGGGGATTGAAGAGATGGATTCATGCTAGCCACACCATACGTGTGCAAGCACCTGAGAATCCTGATCAAGGTGAAACAACAGCTGATTCAGATTCAGAAGAAGAACCTGAAAGAAATCCAGATCCTGAAGATCGACAAGAAAGTCAACATCTGGAAAATTCAAATGCGAATGAGACATTGAATGAAGAAAATGAAGAAATTGTGATACACAATTCTGAAGAAAATGAAAATGATGAAGATCTGCTAGATCAAGAAGCAGAAAAGGAAACTGAACAAGAAGAGATTGGAGATCAAGATCAGGAGAGTATTGAAAGGCAGATTGAAAGCCCTGAAAGAAGGAACGAAAGCTCTGAAACTGGTGAATTGGAGGTAATTGAGGAAGAAGAAGAAGAAGAAATTGCAAGTACTAGTAATAAGGATGTTGTTCCTGACAGAGTGAAACAGCTGAGTAAAGAAGTTCCTGAATCTAAAGAAGAATCTGATACAATAAAACTGAATATTAATGAATCAGCTGATAATACAGAAAGTGAAACAGATGATAGTGGTGATGAATCAAAAGTGAAAAGATCAAGGAAAAGAGCTTGGAGAGAGAAGTATAATTTGGCGGAACCGAAAAGGAAATTAACAAGAAAAGGAGATAATTGGCCAAATGAAAACGAAGGCCTAAAATTTAAATGAGTGAATAAAGCAAAAGAGCAGGTGAATGAGATCACAAGTCAAAAGGAAGAAGACTCAAATAAGAAAAAACAAGCAGGAAAGAAAATAGAAGTGATAAACATCAGAGCAAAAAGAGTAATAAAGCCAAATCAGAAGTACAAATCACCTGAGTGGACCTATATTATAATTCCACCAGTAGTAGAAGTAAATAGTAGTCATGGAAATTTAGATGATGAAAGTGATAGTGATTGATTTTGTTCATTAGGTGACACAAGGTCGAAGAAAATGTGTTAGCTGGAAAACACATTACTGTATGACATAAGGTCGAAGAAAAGCTGTTAGAAAAGAAAGTTATCTGTTAATTAAAAAAAAAAATAAGAGGGGAGTATATTTAGTAATTTTTCATTTTTTTTTTAGGCTCTTGTTTGAAAGTAAAGATGCCTTCTACTAATAATAATTCGAGATGCTCAATTTTCAAAAGATGTTGCAACTTGTCTTCAATATGTGTAAACTAACATGACTAGTAAAGTTGTGGTTAATCATGATAAAGTTGATAAGACTGATAAACTTATTGTACATAAACCAGAGATTCATCAAGATAGGTCTGTGGGAGATTTTTCTAGTAATACCTTTTCAAGACTTTTATCTGAATATGTTAAGGTGATGGACGCAAAAGACTGCTACATTTGTGTGAAGTTATCTACTTCTGTGTCTGAAGGTGTTACGTATAATATGCTTCCTCTTACTTATGGTATAACATGTAGTGTAATAGCTAGTTTGTTTTATCAAACTGGACGTTTGGAATATTATTATTCAGATTTTGATGAGATTTTTGCAAATTTAAAAGTCGAAGATAGCTTGAATAAAGTGAAATATGCTAAACAGATGAGGGAATTTTTCCTAGTGATTAGTGATCTCACTTATGAGTACGCTTTTAGAAATAATTTAACATGTAAATTGAGAACAGAAGAGAAGACGTTCTTAAATATGGTGGAAGAGAGAAGGGCAATTTACAAGCGAAATGAGATGTTGAAACATACTAACTCTAAATTCTGGCAGATGGAAGATGAAAAGCTTTTTTTTTTTTGTAAAAACATTTTTTATTGGCAGTCCAATTCGAAATCAGTGCAATACAAAGGAGAAAACAATGCGGCAATAGCCGGCAATTCAGGATCACAATGCAGTTCCGACAATTCGCCTTTTATATAGAACAATCCCCTAAACCATTCCCTCCCTGTGTCCACCCCCTAGTCAGTGTGCCATTGACTTCTCTCTCAGACAGCAGTGCGCTAACAAAGTCACCTCCCTGATAGGAACAGTGGTAAAAGGTAAGTAGTGCATATCAATGGGAGATCCGATCTCACAGATCCTCTACCGTTACTTGTTATTAGTGTGTGTCTTGCTGAATGTGGGGCACCCCTCTAATCTATATCCCTACAGTGTCGCCACTCCCTCGTCCTCGCTCAATTCGCTCTCAGGCAGCTGGAGCGCCGTCACCAGGGCCTCCCACGCCCTAGCCACCTCCAAAGCCTTGTCATTATCTAGGCGTTGGCCTGTTGCAGCTGCAACGTGCTCTCCGCCTTCGCCCACCGCACCAAAGCTGTCCTCCAACGCAAGTAGCTGGGTCCCTGGCTAGATTTACAGTGCATGGTGATCTCCAGTTTGGCTAGTATCAGGCCCAAATCGTAAAACTTACTGGTAACACAAGTACGGGGGGTGTGGGGGAACCATAACAATAAGCAAGCGCCCATATCCGGGTCAATCTGCCGGTCCGTGACAGCATTCAAGCAGGTCATCACCGCCTCCCAGTAACCAGCTAGTTCACAACAGGACCAAAACATGTGCGCGAAGTCCGCTTCCGCCGTCCTACATCTAGGGCAGAGCGAAGACGCACTGTTGAAATATTGCGAGATCTTGACTGGCGTTAGGTATGCTCGGTGTAGGGTGAAAAACTGGATCAACTGGAACCTGGCGTTCCTAGTGCCCTTCCACGCCCGCCGCAATAGCTGCGGCCATGTCGACTCAGGGATCGGTCGCCCGATATCCCCTTCCCACTTGGCTCTCAGCCCATCCAGGGGCTGCAGGGTTTCAGTCGACAGCCTCCGATAAAGGCAGGTGACGGCCTTGTGAGTGCCAGCCGCCATGACCACATACTGACAGCACCCTGATGTCGGTGGCTCAGTGAGCCCACTCTTCCATTGTCTCCGAATACTGGCCACCAGCGAGGCGTGCAACAGAAAGTCACCCCTCGGGAGGTCGTAAGCGCTCCGCAGCTCTTGAAACGTGAGCAGCGACCCCTCTTTGTAAAGGTCACCGAGCATTTGCAAGCCAAGCTCCTCCCACTTCGCCAGCGCATACCAGTCACCGCCGTGCGGCAAGGCAGTACACATCCCTAGCGGGATCTCAGGGGCATATGGGCGAGTGGTACCGGAGCGCCTATGGCAACGAAGCCAACAGCGAATCGTGCGTTCCTCCAGTGTGAGCTGGGTGAGGTCCAATTTCTGACCTAGGATTATAAAAGAGATGACATGTCTCAGAAATAATCTGCCCACTGCTCCCTCTGGACCCCGGAATTCTAAAGCCACTGCCTGGGTAAGCCACTGCAGCTGTGCCGCCAAGTAGTACCACTCGAAGTCTGGGACCGCAAGTCCCCCGTCTGCCCTGGGGCGCATCAACGTAGCCAGCGCCACTCGCCGTCTGCCCGACACCCAGATGAACCCTGAGATTAGGGAACGGAGTCTGGTAAAAACCGACGCAGGGATCCAGATCGGCAGAGTGCGAAACAGATATAATAATCGGGGAAGTGCAACCATTTTCAGCAACGCCACTCGTCCCGCGACTGAAAGCGGCAGCGTCTGCCAGAACCCCATGCAGCCTTGCAAACTCCGAATCGCTCTGTTAATGTTACCCTCCAGGAGAGCCACCGGCGAATGGTAGATGTGCGTACCTAGATAAGGGAGGCAATGGTATGTTTGTGTTTTTTGAGTATTTAGTGCAGCTTCTGGCTGCGGGTCATAGTATTATGTATACGCACTTTCGTATACATGTGTAGCTCACCCAACTTAATTGTGATGATTACCCTACACAGACCCAGTCCAACCTATCCTGGTCCTCAGATATTCTTGATCACATCAATCACATAACTGATAAACTATTTTCACAGTAACTGCGATTTGCAATTAGTCAATCACTGATTATTGATTGACATGTGTATATAATATAAGTTTCACTGAGTGTTTTCACACAGTGAACCTGGAACGTATAGCCCCGACAACAAGTTTTTGCCCTAGATACATAATCTTTGCTAGTGTACTTGAGACATGTTTTTTTCCCCACTAGTATTGTGTTTACTTTCCTACTTGAATACATCGAAGGAATAGTGTTTTTTGACTTGGGCATGCGTGTCTGGCGCTAATGATTTCGAGACTAATCAACATGTCTCGCTTGTTTTGCATGCATTAACATTGCCCGGTCTGTCTTCTCTTAGTAGCGCTCGGCTTCTGTCAATTTCAGAACAGCGCGTCTCTTTACAAAAACAGGGGCTTTACAAACAATCATAGATTTTCCGGTATTGCGGCCCCACATCTAGTACGCAGACACTAGTGAACAGCGGTTACCGCTGAGCGCGTGCGCAGTCACACTCGTCGGGAAGATCATCGGTCTCTTGACTTAGCGCAGCAGCGCTTTCCTAAACACTCTCCTCAGGACACTAATTCCGGATAGTTAGAGCTGGCCATTTTTGAAGGTTTAGCGCGAAATCAGTCCCCATGTGATTAATTAATCAATCACTGTTCTTCTCTAAAGAGAAGGCGGGCGGAAGGAGAAACACCTCCACTTCCGCTCGGTTAACACAAGGGGTACCGACGGACAGGTAAGAAGCAGGTCGCTTTTGCTGTATCAACTGTGTTCATACTTGGCAGTTAATATAACTGTTACCAGCAGAGACTGCCTTCACACTCTAATGTGGGTTACTAGATATGCACTTTAAAAGAGGGGCAAAATCGAGATCAGTAGAGCTTTGTACCATTATTGTTTCACAACTTGTATAAAGACTGTGGATCTTAAACTATGACTACATCCACATCGACATCTCAAACCTGGTGCCATTTGAGTAATGCCTCCATTATGTTTGATTGGGGACAATCTAGAGGAATTTAGCAGTGTTTACAGGGCGTTTTTAACCATCTCCAAACCTCTTGGTATTTGGAGCTTCCAATTGTCTCATTGCCGACCTCTGTTTAGATAACGTAGTGGTCTGATTCTTGGGTTTCCATCACACGTCTGTTGGGTTTCTGTGTAGAGCTATTCGGCTGGGCATGGAAGATGACGTTCACTTACTATGTCCTTTGTCTACACTATAGAGCGGGGCCTCATTCTCCCGAGCGGTTGCCGGGTGAGGTGGGGTCGTCACCCACACAAAGCTGGGTGAGTATCACTATGAGGAAATGCCTCTGTGTGATGTAGCTATTATGCTTCCTGTTTTAGTAATGCGGAATATAAATTGTTCACGCATGTGTGTTGATCTGAGCGGTGTATGTGTATTCATGCGGATGTATGTAGGTGACTATATCCTGTTTTTTCGTGTTATCTTTTGTCTCACGATAGGAAGAAGTCCTTTCTCCCTTCCTCCAGCGAACATTGGAGTGCAAAGTTGCTGGTAGATATGTGACTTCTCATAAGCACAATTGTTTTGTTCCTCATATCACAAATTATTGTCAGTTGCAGTAGCAAGTTTATATACTAGGTCCTGAAGAAAGCCGGGGTAGTTCCCCTACAGGCTGAAACATGTCGACCACCTTGCTTAGCGCCATATGGTAGTATCCACTCTCAACTACCCGGCGTGTTTTTAAACCTTTGACACATAGACCTCTATTTTGAAAATGTCTTAAGTCTTAGTAGTCAATTTTATTCACTACGATTATTTTGAGCACTGCACTTCATTAACACTATTATATTGAGGAACGATGTATATAGAGTTCCTATGCTATCCTGGCACTGTATGGTCGGGATAGGATATGAATACTCATCAACTCCCAAATGATGAAATTCCACCAACCCGGTGGGCTGATGGGATTTATTCAAACCTTTATAACTCAACAGTCTCCGGTTTCATCAACATCTATATCCAATTGCTTCACAGTCGCTTGTTCAGACACACACCACTTCCAGACTTGGTCTACTCTTTTGTTGTCAGGCAATGGTATTCCCAACGCAGTTCGCCCTCCGGTTGGGAGTCATCTATCCTCGGCGTCAGCTGGAAGAGGCAAGATTTCCCCCAGTTGACTCTCAGTCCTGAAAGGTGGCCAAAATCCGAGAGCAAGCGTTTGGCCCCACGCAGGGAGTCGTCAGTGTCCGCTAAAAACAGCAAACAGTCGTCTGCATAGAGAGAGATGTAATGGGTGTCGTCTCTTAGTGGAAGGCCTGCATACGCTCGACCCACACGGGCGTGAACTGCCAGGGGCTCAATAGCGAGCGCAAATAACAGGGGGGACAAGGAGCATCCCTGTCGAGTCCCCCGACCTACCTTGTATGGGGCAGAGATGGCAGCCCCCGTCCTGACTCGGGCAGTGGCCCCGGCATAAAGCAAGACAGTCCACTTCACAAAACGTTCGCCCAGTCCAAAGGCCTCCAGTACCCGGAGCAGGTACGGCCATTCAACGCTGTCAAATGCTTTCTCGATGTCAATCGAAAGGACAGAGGCACCCGGGTGGCCAGCGGCATCGCCCCCCATGACCCGAAGCAGCCGACGCACACAAGTGGCGGTGGTGCTCAGGGGAATAAAGCCCGCCTGGTCGCAATGTACCAAGGCGCGCATGTGGACCAGAAGTTGTGTCGCGAGAACCTTGCTCAGGATCTTATAATCCGTTGTGAGCATGGAGAGTGGATGGTAGGCCGAACGGCAGCCAGCATCTCCGTCACGCTTCAGTAAGGGTATCACTAAAGCCTCACGAGTAGTCGCAGGCAAGACCCCGGTGTCCATGGCCTCCCGGTAAACCGCCTACAATCGTGGAATCAGCACATCCGCGTAGGCCGCGTAAAATTCAATCGGTAGACCATCCGTACCAGGGGTCTTGCGGCGAGCCATGTGTTTGATGGCCACTCGGATCTCTCCTTCAGTGATATCCCCACCCAGGCGGTCCGCATGTTCCGGGTCGAGCCGGGGCAGCTGCGCCGTTAGCAGGAATTCCTCCAGCGCCACCGGTGCACATGGCATCCTGCTCCTATAAAGGTGCGCATAGTATGTGAAGAATTGATCGTTGATCTCCGATTGAGTATAAACCATGTGTCCCTCCGGGGCGGCCAGAGCTACAATCGGAGTACCACGGGTCCCAGGACTGGCCAACCAGGCCAGCAGCGAGCCCACCTTGTCACGCTCAGCATGAGCTTGAACAAGAAACTCCTTATAGTCAAAGCAGCGCAGTTTCTCCATTGCTGTCGCCACTTCCTCCCGCGCGGCCGAAACCGCTCCGTGAGCCTCAGGAGTCACGTGGCCGCATCGTTCCTCCTCACGCAAGCGATCCTCGCTTCGCACAACATCCTGCAGGAGGGTCTTACGTACTCCCGCGGTAGCCGAAATACAGACGCCCCGAATTACCGCCTTAAAGGCGTCCCACTCTAGTGCCCTACTTGAAGCTGTGCCCATGTTAGCATCAAAATAGCCTTCCACCTCAGTGCGCACATCAGCCTTAAATGCCGCGTCCTCCAACGCCAACGGGTTTAACCGCCACGTCGGGATAGCTTGACGTCGCCGCATCCATTGGACCACTACCAAGCAAGGGTTATGGTCGGATATCGTTTTAGCCAGGTATTCGCTGTGGCGGACTAAGCACTGAACATCCGGTGAGCAGAGAATGCTGTCAAGGCGAACATGCAGAGCGTGTGGGGGGGAGTAAAAGGAAAAATCCCTCTCTGTAGGGTGCTGAGTTCGCCATGCATCAACCAGGTCCCAGCTACTTTGCCATTCTCCCCTACTCTTCGCTAGTCTGTGAGCTGCCGCCTGCGCCAGTGGTCGGTGAGACCTATCTAATTCCACATCCAATACAGAGTTAAAATCCCCCCCTAGCAGGACCGTATTGGCTAGGACTGTCGCCAACTTCCCGGACAATCGCGCAAAAAATGCAGGCTGTTCCACATTTGGGGCATAGACGCTGCAACGCGTCACGTCCCTCCCATCTAGGCGGCCCTGTACTGCTACAAACCTCCCCTCAGGGTCGATCACTGTCACCAAGGGTTGGAAGGGAACCCCCCGCCCGCACCCAAATCAAAACTCCCCTCGCAAAGGCCGAGTATATTGTGTAAAACATTTGTCCCCGCCACCTGCGCTGCAGAGCCCGCCCCTCTGTGTGATCAATATGGGTTTCCTGCAGGAAGGCTACCTGAATCCCCCTACGAACAAGATAGGCATGCACCTTGTGACGTTTCAGCATGGAATTCAGTCCCTTCACATTCCAGGTCACACACTTCAGCTCAGGTAAGGTCCCCACTCACAATAGCAAGTACAGTTCCGAATAAAGAAACAATCTGAGGCACACTGACTACACCCCAAAACCAGAACTCTGAGACCACCCAACAGTCCCACATCCCACCCATCCCCAGAATAGGCCCCAAACAGTAGAAACCCATCCAAAAGTCAAAACCCCAAGAAGAACAGTCTCTGGTAACTACCAGAGTCCCACAATAGGTGTGAGATAGGGAGGGTGGCTCGTTGCTATTTCCAACGGACCGCAAGCCACCCATACCTCCCGACAGGCCCTCCCCAGCGTGCCCTGGGTGTCTAACATCCCCATCCCGTCTATGGCAGGAGCCCCTAAATGCGCCAGGCAGCCGCCCAGCAACAGTACCCTGCCCGCCCGGGTTACATGTCTCCACCCCAAACACAAATCAGGAACACAGCAGCCTATACAATACCACTTCGGGGGGGCATTAGGATCATTCGTCCAACAAATCATCCGCAGTTCCTGGCGTGACATGGGGCGGCCCAGGGCCACCAGCACCCGACTCCTCCAAAGCCGCCTCCTCAGAACCCCCACGGGAGCCCGATTCCACTGCAGACGTCGATCCCACTGTCTTGGAAATGGTAGAGACCGCCCGGAGGGCTTCCCTACGTTCCAGCTCAGTCTGTGAGAAAGAGGGCGTCCGAGCGTTCGGCGGTCGTCTCCTGGGTCTCCTGTTCCGCCTAGGTCTCGGTGCTGCCCTCCGCGGCTTCCCAGAGGTCAGGTGAGCATCCGCGCCGGTCCTGTACAATTCCAGCCAATCCAACACTTCGTCGGGAGAGATGTAGAAGGAGGATTTACCGTCCACCATGATCCGCATGCGGGCTGGGAACAGAAGAGAGTAGCGGATGCCCTCCTCCCGAAGAGCCTTCTTGACTGCCAGAAAGGTTGAACGCTGCCTCTGAACCTCAAGGGAATAGTCCGGGTAGATGGAAACCTGGGCATTATCTACCTTATAGGGGCCCAGGGCTCGCGCCTTTTGCAGGATAAGATCACGGTCCCTGTAGTGCAGCAAGCGCGCCACCACCGGCCGAGGAGGCCGACCCTCAGCTGGGGGCCGAGCCGGCACCCGGTGGGCGCGCTCCAGAGTGTAGAACGGCGTCAGACCCTCCGGGACCACTACGTCACGCAGCCAGGACTCCAGATAGCCCAACATGTCTGCCCCTTCAATCTTTTCCGGCAGGCCCACCACGCGTACATTATTGCGGCGGTTGCGTCCCTCCGCGTCCTCCGCCCTCTGTTCCAGCAGGTGCACCCGGCGTTGCAGCTCCCCCAGCGAAGCCTCCGTCGCCTTGGCCGTAGGTTCCAGAACGTCCATCCGAATCTCAGCCTGCTTGACCCGGTCCGCCAGTTTGCCGTGGTCCGCACGCAGGAGCCCCAGACTCGTGGATACCTGACCGATGTCACAGTGCAAGGCCTCTCTGGTGTCGGCGATGGCCTTTAAAATCTGCTCCAGTTGGCCCTGTGGCAGGCCCGTCGCCGATCCATTGTCCATTGTGGAGTCCTGACTGCTCGCTGCTCCCCCCACAGCCTCCGGAGGGGGTTTTAGGCGCTTCCCAAAGAGGGCAGCTGGGCTCAGTTCACCCCGACAGCAGGTGCAGGGCGTCCTCCCAAGCAAATCTGCCGAGGGTGCCCGTCGCGTCAGCAGGCCAGCACACAAGCCCGCAAGTTCAAGGTACACTCCTCGTGTCACGCACTTTTCGGCGCCGAGGGCCTCCAAGTCCAGCGGCCCGCCACCAGCGCCCGGCCGACGTGCCCCGCAGCCCAGGGCAGAAGCCGCGAGGAGACCCCAAGGGCGAGCCGCTCCTCCGGTCCCAGGAGTAATGCGCCCGGCAGGCGACAGTCAGTGCGTCCTCTGCAGTATGGCGGCGTCAGTGGTGGGCAGCCCCGGTCCCAGCCACGGAGGGGTCAAGGATAAGCACTCCAGGCGAGAGCTGCCCCCGGGGTGTGGGCCCCACCATAAACGTAGGCCCCAGGCCGGGCCCCCAGCTCCCCACGCCAGCAGCAGTTGGTGGGGCACCAGAGGATCGGGCCGCCCCAGGGCCCCGCAGCTCCAGCCCCTCAGACCTCCCGCCGCTGACAGGACACTCCGGCTCCACGGGGCAAGTGTCCAGTGCCTACAAAGCACTCGCTGCAAGGCAGTGCGGGATCGAACCCTCCCCGGTCCCGGGTCCCGCGTCCAGCACCCAACAGGCCCCCGGAGCCACAGGGTATGTTCCGCCCCTTCACCTGTTGGCGCTACCAGTCAGGCCCCTCCGGTGCACCGCTTCGGGGCCGCCCAAGCTCCTCCGCCGCTGATCGCCCACGAAACCGGGGCTCCGACCTCCTTGTTGGCTAGTGGCCGGCCCGCCCCCACCGCAGGTCGGCCTCCTGTGCAATCGACGCCGGTGATGCGGCCGATCACACAGGCCGCAAAAAATGGCAGGCGCTGCCCGCGAGACCTCGGGCGCAGCGCGGCTCCACACCGCTACAGGGCCGACCCCTCCGCCACCGATCCGGCCACACTGTCCGCGGGAGGGGATGCGGCGAACTCCAGGGTATCAGGCTCACCAGGATAAAGGAAATCAGGATTAACGGGGAGAGCCGTCTCGGAGCTCAGAGCTCACCCGTCCATTTTCTTCGGCGGCCAAGCCACGCCCCCCATGGAAGATGAAAAGCTTAATGGTAGAAATGAAAATGTTGCAATTCACATAGATGATCCTGTTAGTGTAAAATTCTGTATAAGAAGAGATAATACTTTGTTTGATAATTATTTTGTAGGTGCAAGTCAATGTGAAGACACTTATCGTATTATAGGGGGTTGGGGATTTAAAGGAGGCAAAGATCCAATTTTTCCTGGAATTTATTTTGTTTGTGGGAATAAGGCTTATTACAATCTCCCAGACCATTGGTATGGGACATGTTATGTAGGTTTAGTTTTTCCAAAAATGTTTCATGTAGATAGAAATGTAAAAGGTTCATTTGAAATTAGCAATCACCTGAATAGATTTAGAAGGGAAAGCTTTACAGAAATATTGGGAGACATATTTGGTGCATTAATACCTATGGTAGGAATAACTCTGAATGCAAACAAAATCAGAAAATTATCTACAATTGTTGATAGATTGTCAACAGATACTGCAAGTGGATTTCAATTAGTGAATACAGAGCTTATTGCTATGAGAACTATGGTGATGCAAAATCGTCTTGCTCTTGATATTTTGCTGGCAAAAGAGGGTGGAGTCTGGAATTTTGCATGTTCAACATTGTTGTACTTACATACTTGACAAAAGTCAGAATATAGAAATGTATATAAAAAATATTACAGAATTACATAATGAAGTTGAACCTTTAGAAGACAAAAGTTTTTCAGAACGTTTAAGTAAAAGATTTGCACAAATTAAACACTGGTTTCAAGAAATTGGTAATTCAATTATAGGTAAAATAGTTTTTCCTTTAATAGTCATAGCTATAGTGATACTTTTGTTAAAAATTAGTTGCATGATACATAAGAGAAGAAAACATGTAATAGAATAGAAAATAATTTGCAAACTAAGAAAAGAAAAAGAGAAAGAAATAGAATTAGAAGAGTTTCGGAGAACTCAATATGAAATATGCAGAAAAACAGATGAATCTAAAGTTTAGAAATACTAATATTAAGAAAGTCCAAAACATGTTCAAGGGTTGAAAATTTATAAATTTTGGGTATTATTTGGTGATTTAGAAATCACCAGATGAGGGAGTTGATGAAGCAAGGTGAAGAACAAGATGTTGTTCAAACTTGTGAAGTTAATCTCCCATAACAGTAATTAAATTAATAAACTTGTGGTGAAATTAGCTTAGTTTAAGAATACATTCATCAATACACGCGGGATAAACTAATGTGCTTTATGTTGCAATCGCAAGAAAAAAATAATAAACTAACTTTGTCTATTGTCTTTGTCAGTATTAAATGCGGCTGTTTAACTAATGGCATGTGCTTATTTTGTGTGCTTATGTTATGTCTTTTCTGTGACGAAAGCTCATGGAGTTCGTGCAGTTCCTAAAGGAAAAAGTAATTATAATGCTGCCTGATTGTGCTTTTTGCTAGGTAACATAATTAACAGGATTAATTAGTAAAGGGGGTGGGAAACAGAATGGGTTTCAATTATTTAATTAATTGATGTCTTGTGTTTGTTTAATAATAGTTTCTAAAGTGAGGCCTAAAGATGGTTCAGAAAACATGGCTGACAGAGCTGCAGACGCAAAGGCTTGTCCAGAGTGAAGTCTTTGCACATGCGTAGCTGTGAAGATTTTTACTGCACTGTCATCGTTAATTGAAAAAGCAGTTCTTTGGTTGAGTTGAACGTGCTCATGGAGAAAAGGCTCAAGGACAGAAACTTAAAGTGTTTGCCAAGGCTAGGAAGTAAATGTTCGAAACTCGAGGAAAAGTTACTTTCTTGAGGAAGTTGAAAGATGTGGAAATGAGAGACAATCGGGCTTATGTGAAGCCTAGACCTGGTTAAGAATCGGAGATGACCTAATGTATTTTATCATGGACTGACACAGGACAGCCAATGAAAAGCTCGGATTTGCTTAAAAGAATGTAAAATGTAGAAAGTTTAGCTAGAGAGAAAGGTATAAAACCTGACACTATAAGCAGGGAAAAAACTCGTACTTTCTGATTCCTGATTGACGTGACATGCTGTTGGACCTTTGGCGCACATAAGGACAACTGACTTTAAATGATTTTCCTTTCTAGGTGAAGTGAGAAATAGACAGGGAAATAGATTTAGGGAATGGGAACTGTTATTCTGCTAATATCTCGTGTTTCTGAGCTTGCTTTGAAAATGTCAGTTTATTAATTCATTTCCTTATTATAAAGCTGCTTTCTTAATTGCTTATAAAATAAAGATTCTAAAAATGTAAATGCTTTTTCTTTATGAAAAATAAAGTTAATAAAATTAGATTTGAAAAGACAAGCTGGTCTTGTTTATTCATGGTCTAGTTACCATCAGTTGATCCAATTGCCTTGTTGGTCTGATTATTAAATAATAAATGTTAAAACCATGGTGAAAATAGATAAACTGCAGTTGTATTTAATTTTGTAAATAATATGTGAGTAGTTTAGTTAATCATACCACCTGATTCAGTCGCTCAAAAATTGTCTCATTGGTATTATGGGCCTTTATATGTGTTTCTTGATTAATGGTGAGTATTAAGGTGATAGGTAGCGTTTTTGAGACAGTTTTTCAATCAGAGCGCTGGATCATCGCGAATGAGGAAAAAGTCTCGCCGGGTTTTCATTTTGCTCGATCGTGGTCGCCAACTTGAAGTTGAGGACTGCGAGCAAGCAAAGAATGACCGCTACGCTACGCTTGTTCGCACTGTGCTACGTGCCATTTGCGTAGTGCGAAGTAGCGCAAATTACACGAGCGTAGCATAGTTGTCCGCCCAGGGTTATTTTGTTTTATTTGCTTGGTTTTGATTTGTTTGAGCTTTTTTGACATCATATTTTCCACATGTATGTTCCACTAACCATTTTGCAAGTGTTGGTAAATTGTCTTTGAAATAACTACGCCTACCAAAATGCCTTGTTCTGTTTCTCAATAGAATATTGCTATAACATATTGCTCATTCTCTCTTTTCTAACAGATTTCAACATATGGTAACGTGTCATGTAGTGATCAATCACTATTCAACGCTCTCTTCAAAAAAAGGTTTGTGTTGTTTTCTGAATGTTGTCCTGCTCTTCTCAACCTCTTGAATTGATGTCATGAGTTTCACAAATTGAACAGTCTTGACACAAAAGGTTTACAGTATTCGAAATTACTATGCTGTATATTAGTGGTACTTCCAAAAATTGACTTGCACTGTTCACGTGGTGACTAATGCCAAACATCCATTCTAGTTGTGGAAATGTCAGTTTTGAAGTCAGCTAGGCCTTGGAATTGTCAATTGCACATTTCACTTCTCTCCTATTTTGGGCGGATTGGTTGGGAGATGTTAGGTCTACTTCCTAATCACTTTTGTGAACATTTCAGGACATCTTATTACCTGCATATTTGAAGTTGTAAATTTTAAAATGGCTAAAACGTTAGGGTAATATGTGCAATACCACTCAAAGCTATCATCACAATATTCTCTACCTATTTTGTCTTTACATTCTTTGCCTCAAAAGATTTGAATGTACAATAAACATTATTACTAATAAAAATGTTCTTAATTTCACAATAGGTCTAACTGGCAGAGTATGTGAGCAGGAATCTGCCACTGAAGAACCTCCACTTCAGTCCTTGATCAAGCAGTCAGTGAGGACGACACTCCGGGGAATATGGAGGATGATGAGGAGGCTGGTCCATCTGGTCAGTATACACAAGATGTTTCCAGTGGCACTGACTGCACCCACACCAACACCTCCCACCCCAGCTATAAGACCTCAGCAAACCAAAGACTCTACTTCCTGTGTTACTATCACTGTGACACTGATCATGTGCCCCCAGTCCCGGATGATGTTGAGGCCCCAGCACCATCAACTCCAGCCCACCCGGAACCAGTCGGATGGGGCACACTGGGTCAAGGGTGCAGGGTAGTGGCCTTAAGGGTCATGGGATGGTGTTTGTGGGCCACTGTGGTCACCATCGCAAAGACCACAATTGACCAAGTCTTGGGTGCTCACATCACAGAAAACTGTAGGAAGCGCCTGTATGGTAACTGATGACTCATGCTTGTGCTAGATGTAGTACTTTTGTGTAACATCAACCCTGACCAACGTGGGTGGTGCATGCACCACACCCTGACCCCCTATTGCCCTGCATTCTTGCAGTGGCCAATCCCGCGCTTAATGGGAAGCTGTGGGTCCAACAGTAGCAACAAGGGGGTGAGTTCTTATCGGAGTTTGACATGTTACATGACTCTTGTTTTGTTACAGCCGGGATTTTTCACATCAACATTAAGGTTGACTCATGTTCACCACACAAGAAGAGTTTTTGAAGGTGTAAGTTTTGCACAGTGTGTATGATGATGTGTTTTGTCGATTGATATGTTGGCAAGGATCCCACCTGATTCCTGTTCACACTAATGGACTATTCTGAGCAGCTCCATGGCTGCCTAAACTCCACGTATACATATACATATACATCATATTGTTTGATGTCATGAGGGATAGTAGTACCAAACAAGACAATAGTGTTTATTGTCTCAGGTGTGAAGGTCTTTCATTATTGCTGATTATATAATAGTAGTCAGTATTAATGGCTAAATCTAGGAATTAAAACATATCCAAATTGTATTTCACATCAGAAATTCTGTTTCATACATGTTCACAGTGATACATTAGCAAATCACATTTATGTGTGCATAAGCCAGTCTGTTTTTGACAAATAATTGTGATATGCATACAGTTTGTGAGGAAACACAGACAGGAATATGTATACATTGGTGACAGAACAACATATACCCTAAATCATTTCTCAATGTCCTTTGTCATATCCATATGATGAAGCAATGATGGAGATAAATGTTAAACTTAAAGGGATTTGGCAAGATTGAAAGTCCCTTTACATGTATGTGGGAATATCCCATCAGGAAAACTCAAAATCAGGCCAAACTCCTGACTCATTAGGAAACTGTTGAAATGCATCATGCTTGCTCTAATATGTTGCATATAGTGATTTATATGGGAATGTCTGAGGTAAGTATCATACAGGAATTAGTGTATGTACACATTACTGTGATGTTCATAAAAAGTTTCACAACAAACTTCAAATAACTTATTTAGGAGTGAAATTTGAAATTGTTTCTGATGTGTACTGTAGTCTATTTGAAATGTTTCAATGGCTATATATGTACTTATGCTGTAGAAGTAAGTTGTCAATCCAACCAAATCTTTGATTCTGACTGTCTTCAACAGCCTAGGTATCTACATAGTATGTGATACATTGCTAAGTTACTTCAGTTCAGAATTCATGTATAAGTTTTGACAATTGGCATATACTTTAGTGACTTGGAGTAAGTGTTATCATTGTGAAATGTCCACACAAAGGAAACCAGCTTTCAGTTTATGGTGATATTGGTACAACATTCCAGTATCTGTTGACATACATTTATTCATGTTTCACTTTTCGAGAATGAACAGTATGCAGATTTTAGGGCCTTGTGAACACACTGTAAAAAGGTATTTTTGCTTGATACCGTTTCTGTGGTATCAATTCGCTCGTCTAAACTACAAAGGCCAACCATTTATAGGTGTGAAACAGTTCCTGGAGATACAGAGTTATGGATAAGTGGCAATATAATACATGACATAGGAGCTATCATGGGGTATGACATAACTGTGACCATATGTTTTCTGATAATGTTGTACACACGCATGAGCTTATGCTAATGTTGAAGCAAAGTTTGAAAGTCTTGAAGCAGGTGAAATCTAAAAACTTGGAAAATGGTTTGTGATCAAACAAAGGTCATGATCAGATCTGTTTATTCAGATTCAATAAAACAATTTTATATGCCATTTCAGCATCACCTGGGGCAGGCGAAGGAGTAGCTGCCAACATCGGCAGCTGGCAACAGTGGTTCCGGTGCCATCTCCGAGAGACCCAGTGACCCGGAGGATGAGGGGAGTGCAATGGAGGCCACTAGTGACTCTACATCTTCTTCGTGGGCCTCTTCCAGCGGGCACTACTTCGTGATGATGGGCCCTACTGCATCTGTTATACCTGCATCCTTGTCTGCCACCTAGAATAACATTTCCACCCTCCCTCTTGCTCCCCCAAGTTGGCCAAGCCCCCCTTCTAAAAGCGCTGAGTGATGAGGCTATTGACCTCTTCAGGAATATTTTTGTAGGCCATATTGCATTACTGAATGCCATCCAGGGGCTTGGCTATCACTTGCAACAAATGGTAGCCTTTCCGGAAGGCAGTCACAGTGCTATGTGTGGCCACAGAGGTCTTTTAAAGGTCTAGCCTCCTCATTGGCCACAGCCTCCCAACTATCCCAACCTTGTGCACCACCTCCTGCCCCATCCCCATCCAAATTCCCTATTCTTAGACCTGTCCCTATTCCACATCCCAAACCATCCCTCAAAATACTAAAACCACTATAACTCAAGCTATCTCTAAAAAAAACAAAGACCCCATCCCAAAACCAAGACCACCCCTACCGAACCCAAGTCCACCCCTTCCAAACCCAAGAAGACCACACCGCCTAAACCCGAACCCTGATGCCCCCTCTCAAGTAACATCTTTGAGGTGACTGCTCTGCCCACTAGATGCCCCTTTACGGGGTAGTTCGCTTGCCAATGCAATTGGAGGCAAGCTGAGGCACACCTGTGCACAGGAAACCCTTTGGACTGGCATTTGCCTTGTTTGAAACTAGTTGAGAGAGTTATCCCATTGTAAATAAATCTTAATTTTTCTTTTCCCCAAGTTTTTCCTGGCGTTATTATTCCTTTGCAATTGTTTGATTGCTAGCAATTCTTCAATGTAAAGTATGTAGTACATATTTTTCTTTAGCATGATGGCAGGAACTACTACATACTTTTAAAAAAAATATCTTCTATGTTAAGTGCATTCACTGATTCGCATGGTGTAGTGGTAATTTGAGTTTAGGTGCAGTCATTCAACAGAGTAGTGTACACTTGCACCAACAAATAGCTGTTGAGATATCATTTGAAGGTATTTTACTACAGGTGTGTTTGTTTCACCTAGATTATTGACAAGTATGAACACATATGCATTGCACCTTGTAATATAGAGTGGAAATTGCAATTGTTTCCGATACAGTACTTGCACTACTGAAGGGGAAATGTTACATAGGACTGCCATTGATTTTCCAGGTAATCTATGAGGTGAGGGTTACAGTTTGTCTACTGCAATTTCTACATGATGTTACATTGCACTTTTCCCAATGATGTGTGATGCATATTTTTTTTATTGTGACAATTTTCATACTGTATTCACACACCCCAGTAAGGTGAGTTTTAGATTTTTGACTTGATAACCTTCTTTGTGCAAGTGTCCTTTTTAGGTTGAGCATTCAAGACCTCTTGTATATACTTTAGTATATACGTATATGTGTATGTACTTTGTGGGCTCTGGAGATCAGTTCTAGGACATGTCTGCTTCCACTTATCGTTTTTTTGTTCTGTTCAACTGCCTCCATTTAACTGTCTTGATGGAAAACGACCAGTAGAGGTTAGTAAAATACTAGAATTGCTTTCTTCTGAGGGACTTTCTTTTTTTATTTTGCTGGCAACTGCCTTAATTTTACTTTCTTGATAGAAAACAACCAGCAGAGGTCAGTAAAATACCAGAATCGCTTTAGCATTCTCTAGATTCTAGTCCATAGAAATTGTCTTCCAAGAGCATTTTTTTCAAATCTTGTATTTTCAGTGATGTGACCACCAAAGGTCCCGATTTTATATTAAAAACAGAGCTATGGACTATACCATTTCCTTCTGAAAGGCAATATTTCTCTCCATGTGTTCCCATACCTGAAAAAGGAAGTAGCGAGATGGGGTGTAGTCTTTTGGGTCTTTGGGGGTCTGCTGTGGCTTTTTTGAGGAGTGGTTTGATTTCTGTGTGTTTTCATCCTTCAGTGAAAGAGGCAGATGTGATGGAAGCACTGATGATCGTGGGGAGCTCCTTGATGATGGTGCTTTGTCCTAGGTTGAACATGTGGTGGGGGCAAGATCCGAAGCCAAGATGGTTGTTCCAAAGTCACATAAACTTCACTAATCTAGATTATTTACAGACTGTCTGAAATATATAACAATTAGAAAATCTCTTAGTAGTTGCATTTCCTGACCCTCAAAACCCTGCCCACTCAAAACCCCTGGGTTGACTTCACCTTCAGTCTAGTATGAGGATAAGAAAAAGCAGTGAGCTGGCTGCAGTTGGCACTTACAGAATGACCGCAAGTGATCAAACATTCAGGCACTTTAAAGCAGCCTGTTGTAATTTTTGCATTTTTCCTGCTTATGCACCGCTTATTACTTGAAGTATATTAATTTATTGGCGGTCACATTTTTCAATTAGGAACACATATTGCATTTAGTATTGTCAGCATCCATATATAGTGTAATGTTTCTTTCAGTAGATTTTGATAATTCTTGAATTTTATGTATATGTAATTCATATAGTCAATCATGATTCATATAAGCAGAAGTAGGTGAAGGTGCATGTTGTTTGTTGTTTTAGATAAAATTCAATAAGAAGATTAATATGGGTATGTTATCTTTACTTCAGATCACTTACATAGACTAACACAACACATTTTTTAAGCAGCATGTCGTTTACATCGTCCAACATTTACAAGAAATTTAAACGTACTCCAGTTAGGGTAACATATAATTTTTAGACCTTCTTTATAAAAAATGTTTCATTAAAATGTGAATTCTAAGATAGAATTCTTTGACCTTCTTATTGAGTTTATTGTAAATTATAATAATGTGAATGAAAGGTAGCAGAATAAATAATGGTTTAGAAGTTATTAACCTCCAGGGTCAATAGATGGCAGTGTGGTGTTACAATATTTGCCACACACCTAAAAACATGCTCTTTCTGAAATCCATGAGAGACTGTCAGAGTGGGTTAATTTATAAACGTGTGCGTACATTATTGGGTAAACCTATTCATTATTGTAAAATATGTAAACAGTTTTTTAAATATAAATACAAATTTAAATGAAGCATTAATATCCTAAAACGAGTCATTTATAAAAAAACGATAAACAATATTAATATTAATTACATTCATTGTTAGGCTGTACATGGATTGCCGAAGCACTCTATTATGAGTAAACAAGATTGTTCAGTGACAATTTACAAGCAATTACAATAACATCAAAATGACAGAAGTGAAAAGAGTTCCAAAAGATGAGTGAATCTTGGAGTCTTTAATGAAGATTACAGCCAGCCGACACATGTTTCATCGCCTTCGCGATTCCTCAGGGCTGAAACAAACAAATAAGTAGCATCTAGCATATTCTTTGAGCGAATAAATTGACATACAAGACCATATTGTCTGGTCATTAAACCGTACAGTCAATGCTTCCTCCTACCGTGAGCATACAGTGATTTTTCCAAATTTGTTTCACTAGTGCCACCACAACACATCCGTGTCGAAATAGGGTGTCTACAACCGATGTTCTATAAGGACGTGGATATATGTGAAAATGATTGTGATGGATATGTGCAGGGTACGAAAAAATCATTGGGTTTCTAAACCCACAAACAATGACACGTGCTCTACGTCGCAGCGGAGGTGTCCTATCCGTGTACGGCTCTTACATCCTTTCATGCTCAATCTTTGTGATAAAGTGAAAACATGTGTCATTGTGAAAGCATACCTAGATGGCCGTGTCCACGTCAGAAGGTCTGAATATTTGTTGAAAAGAAAAGACAAAAATCTCATCACTAACCGTGCTTAAGTGATATTCAGGCAAGATATCACCACAATGAAACTGTCCGCCAGTAACTCAAAGCAGACTCACCGCTCAGCTGGTGATAATTCCGACCCAGCCGGGCCCTTGACCAGTTGCACTAGTTCGAGTGCGACCAGCAGCGGTAAATCTCTTTATTTCTGTGACAAAGTAAAAGTAGAATATGTCACCTTAGATACATAGTGTTCGAAACGTCATCCCGGGGATCTACGTTTTTTCATTCCCTATGTCATTTAATTCCACAGAGATTATCTCATTAGAGTCATGGTATTCAAAATTATCTGCGTTCACATTCCCCTTCTTATTATTACTTAGAAATCATTACTAGTACCGAAATTATAAACGTACGCTGCATGTCAAGCATTAATCTTGAAGGTACTTATATTCTACTTACATGAGTCTATAGATCACAAAAGTATAAGTGGGGCTCGGAGACCACCCGAATATTGTATGAAATTTCGAGACTTCCGTTTTCTAAGAAGAGATGCTGTTAGAGAAAATAATATTACCGTCAAATGTTGCCACGGTTAGTCATTATTGGACAACGTTCTCCATTGGAAGGTCTCGACTTAGTCTTACCTATTTAGCTTCCTGTGCGTGGATACCGGTTGCGGTTCCCGTTCAAGCGTGTATCAAGCTACAAAGAAGATGAGCGATAGGGGTATTACGACCTATGCTCGTTTCTAGAAAGTGAATCATAATAACCGTCCTGTTACACTATTCTTGTACGCTCGCATGATTCACTTACCCGTGTTAGGCTCTTCCAACTGTGTCCGGTGGGTGCACCTCCTCCGAGCCCTGTTCCTGTTTGGACACGTGATTGTGTTCAAATCAACGTATATGCGCGCCAGAACGTGACGCGTTCCGTAGACTAGAGCGCATGAGAGAATAGCGCTACCGGCCATATTGGATTGTCTCAATGTATTCCATCCAATTCCGCCAATTACTGACTCAGTTTGTCAGTAATGTGATGTTTACATAACGTATAAGATAAAAAACAGTGTGTATTGAGAAATTATTCATATATGTCTGTCAGACGCGAGTATATATTGTTCCCGATATACAATTAGTTGGTCGCAGTATCAGTCATCCGAAGTGCTATAATCGATGCATACAGCGTACATACGTACCATATTGTCGGTCGGCGTGTGTCATAGGGATCTCGGGTATTTTTCAAGGTGAATTCATATTCACGCGTGCAGCGTGACAATAGATTCTGATATTGTTACCAGTAGTGAAGTGCGCACCGTGGTTGAGAAAGGTTTCCTTATAAGTGAATAGCCCAATCATACTGTGACTGCATATCACAAAACATTATGTACAATATCATAAGTTAATATTTGGGTCTCATAACAATATTTATCAGTACAGGAGACTCATCCCAGCATTAGGAAAACTCTAGGTATCAACGTGTTACACAAGCACAATTCTGCAACATTTTTGACTTTTGTGACAATCATATGTAACATTCAATCTCCCAAAAAATATTGCATTTCTTGATCATAATTTAACCCTAACTCTACAGATTTCAAGCGCAAAATCCAAGTCGCTTCAGTGCGTCTCAGTCTCAGTTCACGATTCCCACCTCTTATTGCCAATGGTATAGTTTCTATTCCAAAAAATTGCACCTTTTTGTTTTTTAGATCTTTTTGGCATAAGGCTACGTGTAAGGCCACAGGATATTTGGGATCACAATTCACAATGGCTCTCATATGTTCCATCATTCTCTCTTTCAAAGGTCTAATCGTGCTTCCCACATACTGTTTGCCACATTCACATTCAATAATATAAATGACAAATTTGGTTGTGCAATTGATATTACTCCTGATGGTGTGATCTACTCCATCAGGGCCAACAAAGTTTGTTGTACCGTGTTTCGCCCATTTACACATACTGCAGAATCCGCATTTGTGGAAACCCAGACCACGTTGTGTCAACCAATCAGCACTCCTAATGTCCCGGGGTACTGTGGGACTCAACTTGCTCCGTAATGTATTCCCTCTTCTAAAAGAGATTTGTGGTCGATCTGTGATGTACTCAGTCAATGCTTTTTCGGATTTCAGTAGACTCCAATGCTTGTTTAGGCTTCTTCGTAAGTCAGAATGGAGTGAATTGAAATCCGTGACCATTCTTATGTAGTTCTTATCCTCAGAATTAGACTTTTGTCTAGTGGTTAGAGTGTCTATTCTCTTAACTCTCTGAATTCTTTTCTCAGCTTTTGCAATGGTGTTCTTTGCATAACCCCTGGTGTGGAATCTTTCTTTCATGCTGGTAAGACATCTCCTGAACTTACAGTCCTCACTACAGTTTCTTCTTGCCCGAATAAATTCGCCAAAAGGTATGGCGTTGATCTGGTGTGAGGGGTGAGAGCTTGAGGCATGCAGGATTGCATTGCATGCTGTTGACTTCCTGAACAGTCTACTGTGCAGACAATTGGATGAGATATAGAACTCAATGTCTAAGAATTCTATATTCGTTTTGCTCCACTTCATCGTGAAGCTGATCTTCCACGTACTATTATTGAGGTAGTCAAAGAAATTCTGTAGTTGCTCCACTGAGCCTGACCAAATGAGGATGCAGTCATCAATATATCGACCCCAAAAGATTATGGAGTCGATATATTGAGCACCCTTCTTGCCCCAAATCAGGT
This sequence comes from Lissotriton helveticus, assembly GCF_964261635.1. Lineage (NCBI taxonomy): Eukaryota > Metazoa > Chordata > Amphibia > Caudata > Salamandridae > Lissotriton > Lissotriton helveticus. Next base: position 399,102,870 of record NC_136059.1, on the reverse strand, counting down.
CTGCCTCCAGTGCGCCCATGAATAGATTTGCAAACGAGGGTGAAATCTTAGAGCCCATGGCTACACCTTGCTTTTGTCGGTACCAGTGTTTATCACACATAAAATAGTTATTTTTAAGAACCAATTCTATCATCGTGGATAGCATCTCAGTGTGTTTCCAAAGTGTGGCCGGTCTGTTACAAAGAAATTTGTTAATAGCCTGAATACCCAAATCTGTATCAATACTGGTATACAGGGACACCACATCCATCGTTACAAGAAGAAAATCTTCTTGCCATTCCATGTCTGCTAGGGTACTCAGAATGTGCTTAGAGTCCTGTATGTAGGAAGGTAAGTTTTTAACTAGCGGGCCTAGAAAGAGATCCACGTATTCCGCTATTCTTTCTGTGGGGCCCCCTATGCCAGATACAATTGGTCTCCCTGGTGGAAAAGGTAAGTTTTTGTGTATCTTGGGCAAAGTGTATAACCATGGATATGTCGGTCTGAATACTTTTAAATACAGGTGTTCTTCCTCGTTCAGTAACCCTGATTGTTTCCAATTTAACAAACGAGAATTAATCTCAATCGTTAAGGGACCAATGGGGTTATAAGTGAGGCGTTCATAGCATAATTCATCTTGTAATTGTTGACGGATTTCTAGTTGATAATCTATGCGATCCATTATCACTACGTTCCCTCCCTTGTCCGCCTCTCGTATGGTGATAGTGTTGTCATTCATCAGTGTGTTTTATGCTGCTCTTTCCCCAATGGTGAGATTATCCTTGTATTTGAACATTCTGTCCTTGCGTAGACGGTTCAGGTTGTCAAGATCTTCTAACACACGTCTATACAAGTTGTCTATGGCATTGCCACCAGGTAGTGTGGGAATCCATTTCGACTTGGACTTGAGCCCACTGACAATGCTGTAATCAGATTCTATGTCCAACTCCTCTAGAAGTCTATCCATATCTAGAGGAGAATCTTCCATATCGGTCAATGATAGGAGAAGGTGAGTTGCATGCACATCATTTATTGATAAAGAATCAGTGGTGCTTATTACAGGTGTATTTCTAAACCCTCTGTCCCTTTTCTCCAAACCAAAGAAATGCTTTTTAAGTTTAAGGTTCCTCACAAATTTGAACAAATCAATTTTTAATTTACAAATATCCCAAGTTGCATATGGGTTGAAACTTAGACCTTTGCTGAGGAGGGAAACCATGTCTGGAGTGAGGTGTAATTTGGAAAGGTTGATCACCTGTACTTCTCTAGTGTCCGCACCATCTAATTCCTGTTGGCCCCTGATCTCAACTTCCTTCTGTAGTTCTCTGAGCTTTCGTCCCCTGCCCCTCCTGGTTTTGGATCTGATTGGTTTCTTACTGTAGGGAACCTGTTGCCCTTCCTGATCCGTAAAACCTCTTGAAAAAAGGGTGGCATCCCTTGTCTATCCTGATTGTCTGATTCTCCCCCTACAGCGCCTAAGGAGCTGAGTGAAGCGTTACTAGAAGATAAAGAGGCAGGTTCTGAACCTTGTGTTTTCTTGTTAGCATTCTTAGAACTATTTGGGATCAGGGAATCATATTTTTTGTCAAAGGTAAAAATTCGACCATGGGTATAGTCCAACTCATCCCTTCTTAGTTGTCTGGCTTTCCTGTTTTTGATGTCAGACTGATGTTTTGATAGGATTTCATCCAGGATGGTATAATTTTTTACAGTGGATTCAGGTTTATTTAAATCCTTGATTTCTTGTTCTATGGTAGCTATTTCTGTTTGCAATTTAGTAACCTTGCGTTCAGCACTGACAATTAATATTTCCATAAGAGTGATAGAATTGTTAGAGAGAGATTCTTCCCATTTAATCATGAGGTCCGCATCTAGGTCGTCGTAAGTGGGAAAGATTTGGCCTCTAAGACCTCTAGGGACGCGTTTTAATCTCAAATAATGTTTGAGAGTCGCTCCATCCCACCATTTTGAGTTTTCTAGCTTCTTTAAGCGTTCTAATTTGATGAATTTATCTCTAAGACCCTCAATGCGAGGGGGATTGGTGCTGGTGGAAGCGTTTTGAGAGGACATACCTTTCGCTAGGTTCTCAAACAACTCCTCTGCCATTTTGGTACAATCCATGTAGGCAGTGTCTGGTATATCTAGCGCTGGTATACTAGAAATCTTTCACAGGTGTTCAGAATGCGTGGCGGCTACCCTAAACTGCAGATAAACTAGGGAAAAGGGGGGTTTTGTATCAGTTATAGGTGGGTGCACTGCCAGTTCATACGCATACAGTTATAGATAATATAAGTCTCCTAGGTGCTAATCGGCGAGTGGACAAACCCCAACCACTCCTTTGAGTAGAGAACTACTACTAACTAGTACATGGATTGCCGAAGCACTCTATTATGAGTAAACAAGATTGTTCAGTGACAATTTACAAGCAATTACAATAACATCAAAATGACAGAAGTGAAAAGAGTTCCAAAAGATGAGTGAATCTTGGAGTCTTTAATGAAGATTACAGCCAGCCGACACGTGTTTCATCGCCTTCGCGATTCCTCAGGGCTGAAACAAACAAATAAGTAGCATCTAGCATATTCTTTGAGCGAATAAATTGACATACAAGACCATATTGTCTGGTCATTAAACCGTACAGTCAATGCTTCCTCCTACCGTGAGCATACAGTGATTTATCCAAATTTGTTTCACTAGTGCCACCACAACACATCCGTGTCGAAATAGGGTGTCTACAACCGATGTTCTATAAGGACGTGGATATATGTGAAAATGATTGTGATGGATATGTGCAGGGTACGAAAAAATCATTGGGTTTCTAAACCCACAAACAATGACACGTGCTCTACGTCGCAGCGGAGGTGTCCTATCCGTGTACGGCTCTTACATCCTTTCATGCTCAATCTTTGTGATAAAGTGAAAACATGTGTCATTGTGAAAGCATACCTAGATGGCCGTGTCCACGTCAGAAGGTCTGAATATTTGTTGAAAAGAAAAGACAAAAATCTCATCACTAACCGTGCTTAAGTGATATTCAGGCAAGATATCACCACAATGAAACTGTCCGCCAGTAACTCAAAGCAGACTCACCGCTCAGCTGGTGATAATTCCGACCCAGCCGGGCCCTTGACCAGTTGCACTAGTTCGAGTGCGACCAGCAGCGGTAAATCTCTTTATTTCTGTGACAAAGTAAAAGTAGAATATGTCACCTTAGATACATAGTGTTCGAAACGTCATCCCGGGGATCTACGTTTTTTCATTCCCTATGTCATTTAATTCCACAGAGATTATCTCATTAGAGTCATGGTATTCAAAATTATCTGCGTTCACATTCCCCTTCCTATTATTACTTAGAAATCATTACTAGTACCGAAATTATAAACGTACGCTGCATGTCAAGCATTAATCTTGAAGGTACTTATATTCTACTTACATGAGTCTATAGATCACAAAAGTATAAGTGGGGCTCGGAGACCACCCGATATATTGTATGAAATTTCGAGACTTCCGTTTTCTAAGAAGAGATGCTGTTAGAGAAAATAATATTACCGTCAAATGTTGCCACGGTTAGTCATTATTGGACAACGTTCTCCATTGGAAGGTCTCGACTTAGTCTTACCTATTTAGCTTCCTGTGCGTGGATACCGGTTGCGGTTCCCGTTCAAGCGTGTATCAAGCTACAAAGAAGATGAGCGATAGGGGTATTACGACCTATGCTCGTTTCTAGAAAGTGAATCATAATAACCGTCCTGTTACACTATTCTTGTACGCTCGCATGATTCACTTACCCGTGTTAGGCTCTTCCAACTGTGTCCGGTGGGTGCACCTCCTCCGAGCCCTGTTCCTGTTTGGACACGTGATTGTGTTCAAATCAACGTATATGCGCGCCAGAACGTGACGCGTTCCGTAGACTAGAGCGCATGAGAGAATAGCGCTACCGGCCATATTGGATTGTCTCAATGTATTCCATCCAATTCCGCCAATTACTGACTCAGTTTGTCAGTAATGTGATGTTTACATAACGTATAAGATAAAAAACAGTGTGTATTGAGAAATTATTCATATATGTCTGTCAGACGCGAGTATATATTGTTCCCGATATACAATTAGTTGGTCGCAGTATCAGTCATCCGAAGTGCTATAATCGATGCATACAGCGTACATACGTACCATATTGTCGGTCGGCGTGTGTCATAGGGATCTCGGGTATTTTTCAAGGTGAATTCATATTCACGCGTGCAGCGTGACAATAGATTCTGATATTGTTACCAGTAGTGAAGTGCGCACCGTGGTTGAGAAAGGTTTCCTTATAAGTGAATAGCCCAATCATACTGTGACTGCATATCACAAAACATTATGTACAATATCATAAGTTAATATTTGGGTCTCATAACAATATTTATCAGTACAGGAGACTCATCCCAGCATTAGGAAAACTCTAGGTATCAACGTGTTACACAAGCACAATTCTGCAACATTTTTGACTTTTGTGACAATCATATGTAACATTCAATCTCCCAAAAAATATTGCATTTCTTGATCATAATTTAACCCTAACTCTACAGATTTCAAGCGCAAAATCCAAGTCGCTTCAGTGCGTCTCAGTCTCAGTTCACGATTCCCACCTCTTATTGCCAATGGTATAGTTTCTATTCCAAAAAATTGCACCTTTTTGTTTTTTAGATCTTTTTGGCATAAGGCTACGTGTAAGGCCACAGGATATTTGGGATCACAATTCACAATGGCTCTCATATGTTCCATCATTCTCTCTTTCAAAGGTCTAATCGTGCTTCCCACATACTGTTTGCCACATTCACATTCAATAATATAAATGACAAATTTGGTTGTGCAATTGATATTACTCCTGATGGTGTGATCTACTCCATCAGGGCCAACAAAGTTTGTTGTACCGTGTTTCGCCCATTTACACATACTGCAGAATCCGCATTTGTGGAAACCCAGACCACGTTGTGTCAACCAATCAGCACTCCTAATGTCCCGGGGTACTGTGGGACTCAACTTGCTCCGTAATGTATTCCCTCTTCTAAAAGAGATTTGTGGTCGATCTGTGATGTACTCAGTCAATGCTTTTTCGGATTTCAGTAGACTCCAATGCTTGTTTAGGCTTCTTCGTAAGTCAGAATGGAGTGAATTGAAATCCGTGACCATTCTTATGTAGTTCTTATCCTCAGAATGGGGTTTGTCCACTCGCCGATTAGCACCTAGGAGACTTATATTATCTATAACTGTATGCGTATGAACTGGCAGTGCACCCACCTATAACTGATACAAAACCCCCCTTTTCCCTAGTTCATTGTTAGGATGCTAAACTATAGATGGCATTTTAGAATGGGCTATATTTGTTTAAAGAATGTATTAAATTATTTCTAAATAGTTTAAATAAATAACATTCCACGCTGTAATAGGGTGTGTTGTAAATGTTTACATTACATTAAATAAAACTGCATAGTTACTCTTTGTGTTGATAAAAACACTGGGGGGCAGATTTATGTCAGACTTGCGCCACGTTTACGCCACCGCTGCGTCACGCAACAGCGGCGTAAACGTGGCGCAACCCTGCGACCCATTTACAACGTGACACATCTAGGCAGATGCGTCACGTTGTAAAGCCCTGCGCCACATGTGGGCGTTCTAGCGCAGGGTGGGCATTTCGGGGCAGGTGCGCCTTGCAAAAGTGCCTGCTTGAAATCTACAAGATTTCACAGAGGGACTTTTAGGCCAATGCTGCGTCAAAGCCCTGCGCCTGCTTGAAGCAGGCGTAAGGCTTGACGCAGCATTGGACAGATAGGGCCCCCCAGAGCATTCTGGAGCTGCGTCGCGCTTGCGACGTAACTCCAGCAATGCGCCATCTTTACGGCACAGATGCGTCACGCATCTGTGCCGTTTTTGCCCCATGGTGCGCCGCATTGTATTTTTTTATATATCTTTTTATTAAATTCAAAGAACAATAAACATAGATAGAAAAAACAGAAAACAAGGCAATACATTACAGTTGTGTCATTTCGGCGCTGGGGGGGGACACACATGCAAATCAAATGTCAGAAGTATGTGATGAGATTGGGGAGGGGGGAGGAGACCAGGAATAAGCAAGATATCTAAATTCCCGTGGAGGAAACATCAGGTTGGGAGGATAACAGGTCAGTATCCAATTCTGAATGGGGGGGAGTACAGATGCCTCCACGGTATGCGTTCCATTGATTCCAAATTTTCCCCCATTTACGGGGCGTGCCACGGGAAACATACACTGTCTTTTCCCTAAACATGCACCAGTCCATGTTTTGCTGCCACACCAGAACTGTCGGTGGCCTCTGGGCACCCCACAACTGAGCAATATCTCTCTTAGCAATCATATTACCCAAGGTCACCCACCGAAGCTGCGCCAGCTCATAATCATTCGGCTCCCAGACATTCAACAGACACCGCCTCGCCTCAGGCATTGATTGCACACCCGTGACCTCACTCATCACTTCATGCACGCGAGTCCAATAGCGCATCACCGCAGGGCATTCCCAAATGATATGGAGAAACGTACCCACCAGACCACAACCACGCCTGCACAGTCCATCCACAGAGAACCCCATTCGAACCAAACGAGAACCAGTCACATAGACCCTATGGAGAATTTTGAGCTGGACAAACCGGAGGCGCGCCGGGATAGCCACTTCCTTCGGGGAAGAGATCGCAGCCTGCCAATCCTCGTCATCGAGTTCCAGACCGTCACTAGTCCATACCTCTCGAAGGTTACTCAGTAGGTCGGTTCTGGCATTGATCAACTTTTTGTATATGAGTTAGATCGTGCCATCAGGGACATGCCCGTCTAGCACCCGATCCTCGAGCGGGGACGCCTCCGGAATATCCGAGCCCAGGGGAAATACAGACAAAACCGCATGCCGGATTTGCACATATCGAAAGGATTCTCTATCATTCAAGTCATACTCAACTTTCAGCTCCTCAAACGTCTTGACTCTACCCTTGATCCACACATCATTCACCCTGCTGATACCGATCACATCCCACTTATCGAAACCCTTCGACTTCCAGAGGGAGCCAAGTTTTTCCGACGCATAAAGCGGGGTGGCACGGGTCGGCTTATCAGCCCAGCCCAGGGCCGCTGTAGCGCGATGCCACACCTGCACCGCTGTCCTAGTGGGGCCCGTGAGAGATCCGCCTGCAGATTTCGCATACAGAGCCCTGTTGTAGTCTCCACCAGGCAGCAGCCATCTATCCATTTCAAACGCCGGGCTCGGCAAAGAACCGTAAGTGCAGTGGTTGATGGCCCCCAGCTGAGAGGCCCAATAGTAGCGGCGGATGTCCGGGAGCGCGATACCCCCGTCGTACCACGGGAGCGTCAGTTTCGCAAGAGCAATACGAGGACGGCCCCCCATACCAATTGTCTCTGTAGACTTTCAATCTCCCGGAAGTAGCGGGCGGGCACAATATCAAGTGTATTTTGCAACGCATAAAGGAACCGAGGGAGCGACATCATCTTAAATAACGGCGCCCATCCCAGAGGAGAGAGAGGGAGCCTGCCCCACGCAGTCACATCGGCACGGAGGCGCTGGAGAGGGGGCAACAAGTTGCGTTCATAACGAAGCACAGGGTCCAAGGTGATAAAAATCCCCAAGTACTTGAATCCCTCCCGCACCACCGAAATAGGACAGCCACGAGGCAGGAGAGGAGCCTCGCCGCATAGAACATAGATGCAAGACTTCGACCAGCTGATGACCAGACCGGAGTTTTTACGGAAAGAAGTCAAAACGTCAAAAAGGACGATCAACGATTTCGGAGGCGACGTAAGATATAGGAGTATATCGTCTGCATATAAGGATATTCGGTCTTCACATTCCGGAGTCCATCTAATGCCCCTCAAGGACGGCTCCCATCTCAGCCATGCCGCCAATGGCTCCAAAGCAAGGGCAAACAAGAGAGGGGACAAAGGACAGCCCTGGCGCGTTCCCCTACCAAGAGCAAAGGAGGCCGAGACACGACCGTTTACCACCACTTGGGCTAAGGGGTCGGTGTAGAGCAATTTCACCCAGTCGATGACGGTGGGGCCAAAGCCAAATTTAGAGAGGACCGCCCACAGATATGGCCACTCCAGCGTGTCGAACGCCATGGTGGCGTCCAAAGACGCCAAGATGGCCGGTTCACGCAGAGTCGCCGCTCGCGCGAGGACTCCAAGCAGGCGCCGGAGATTAAGTGCCGTGTTACGATGGGGTATGAATCCGGATTGGTCCGGGTGAACCAGATCGCCTATGACAGTGACCAAGCGGTTGGCAAGCACTTTGGCCAGAATCTTCGGTTCGGCGTTAATCAATGATATGGGCCTAAAGGAGGCGCAGCGGTCACGTGGCTTGCCATCCTTGTGGATCACCACTATGGAAGCCAATCTTTGGTCAAGAGGGAGGGAGCCCGCCTCCAGTGATTCCAAGAACATCGACCGCAGATACGGTGCTATCACATCCGGACGGAGCTTGTAAAGCTCTACAGGGAGCCCATTAGGACCCGAGGCCTTCCCAGAGCGAACCGAGCGGATGGCCGTAACAACCTCATCAACTGTAGGCGGAGCCTCTAGAAGATCCTTTTCAGGGTCGGACAAACGTGGCAGCGAGATATCTCGCAGGAGCAAGTGGGAGTCCTGTTCAGGTCTATCAGAGACGGGGGAATACACTTCCCGGAAATAGTCAGCGAAACATTCAACAATATCAGCAGGGTCGGTGATACTCACGTCATTCACATCAACAATCACAGGGACCACCGGACTCGCACGTTCCCTCTTATCCAGCCAAGCAAGCAATTTCCCCGCCTTATCCCCCACATCTTACAGACGTCCCTGTTGTTCCCTGCTCATCTCCTTCGCCGCATCAGTCACCAGCGCTCTATACTCAAGTTGTTTTAGACCCAAAAGGTGCAGCCTCTCCGGGGTGACCTCGGATTCCAACTCCCCTTCAAGAACAGTGATGTCTTTTTCAACACGGACAACCTCCTCCCTCCTACGTCTCTTGACATTGCCAATCAAGGAGAGGGCCTGGCCCCGAATAACAGTTTTGTACGCTTCCCACAACGTGACAGAGGAGGACACAGAACCCACATTTTCAGCAAAGTATTGGTCAATCGTTTTAATTAGTTCCGCCCTAACCCCGGGGTCGCGGAGATACCAGGAGTGTATCGGGGCCACCCTACCCTCCGACCCCAAGTGAGCGTCCACTACCAACCACAGTGGGGAATGATCCGAGATACCCCTAGCTAGATGTTTCACCTCCCTTATGGAGGAGGCCTGGGAGGAGGGCATCAGCACATAATCCAGTCTTGAAAGACTGCCATGGGCACCAGAATGGAAAATATACTGCAATTGTCCAGGATGAAGCAGGCGCCAGCAGTCAGTGAGCCCTAAAGCCTCCAGGAAATCCCCCAACCAGGATTGTGACTTCGCAATGTCTCGGGGAGGGTAGCGATCACACATCCCCGACACTACAGAGTTGAAATCTCCACCCACTATAAGCAGACCCTCGAGGACTCCCAAAATCACTCTTCCCAGATCCGCATAAGTGGTAGTCTGGAGACCCGGCGGCACGTAGACGGAGAGCAGGGTGACAACCCTTCCCTCCCAGCGCCCCACAATGGCAGCGTACCGTCCCCTGTCATCAAGGATGATGTCGTCAATAGCAAGAGGGAGGGAGTTCCGAACCAGAATGCCCACCCCCCTGGAGCCAGAAGTGAAACCTGAGTGCGCGACGAGACGATAGCCACGCCTATTCATTGCATGGCACGTATTGCCAAGCAAATGCGTCTCCTGAAGCAAGACCACATCAGGGGACAACCGTCGCAAGAGCTGCAACACCACGCCCCGTTTGATCCTATCCCCCAACCCGTTCATGTTCCAACACAGTACCTTAAGTCCCCTAACCCTCATCCCAGAGATCAACCCCATCCACACCCCAAACCGGGTGCGACACTGTACAACAGGAGATCATCAATAATATGCCTTGAAGAAAACAATGAAACAGAAACTGTAACCCCCCAAACCCCCAAACAACCCCGTACATCATACCCCCCACCTCGCACCCCTGCGTAAGACTCAAAAGCCACCCCAACTTGCAGTGTGCCTGTTGCCCTAACATACAACTATTCTACGAAAAGAACCCCAGAGGAGGAAGATTCACCCACCCCCCCGCCCACACCCCAATAAGACAACATGATAGCAAGCAATAGTGGCATAGCACCAAACCACAGCGGAAAGTCAACACGATGGACCGGGAGCCGATGCCGCCCCCTATTCCTGCTACACCGGGCCTCCCTCCGCACCACCGGAGTGTCCAGAGTGGTCAGAACGATCAGGTCCCGGGGGCAGCGTGTCCAGCCAGTCACTTGCCGCCCCTGGATGATCAAAGAAAAATGTTCGTTTGTTGTACACCACACGTAAGCGGGCCGGGAAAAGCATGGCGTATTTCATGTCTCTAGTCCTCAGTCTCTTTTTCACCCCCTGGAATCCAAGTCGCTGCTTCTGAACCTGCTGGGTAAAGTCCGGGTAGAAGCTGACTGCAGTGTTCTCATAAGCCGTTGGACCAGATAGGCGTGACGCTTGCAGGATCGTATCCCTGTCCCGAAAGTTAAAGATCCGAGCAATGATGGGACGCGGAGTGGCGCCCTGCTTAGGCGGACCACCCGGGATCCTGTGTGCCCATTCAACAGCTAAAAACTTGCTGAGGCCCTTGGGTGCTAGATGATTCAGGACCAGATCTTCCACCAGCAGGTCCACCGAGGATGCTTCCGAAGTTTCCGGAACACCAACCAGACGGACGTTGTTTCGTCGTGCACGGCCCTCAAAGTCGTCCAGGCGTCGGGTGAGATAGTCATGGGCGGCTCGCAAGTTACCGACCTCTGCCTGTAAATCGGAGACGTCAGTAACAAGACTAGATGTCTTTAGATCGAGGGATTTGACCTTTTCATTGGTTTTCGCAAGGTCAGCCCTGATCAAGGTAACATCGATAGCGACCGTATCCAACTTGTGGGCCAGGGCCTCACCCAGCGTGGCCTTCATCCCGGCAATGGCGCCCATGACGTCCCTCAACGACAGTTCTTCATCCATCGGGGAGTCTTCTCCCAAAGTGGCCGGGGATTTAGTCGTTCCACCCGGAGAGCCCTTGACGAGGGTGTATCTGTCCATGACATTTGATTGCACGGAGCCCCCTCGCGTTGCCGGTCTGGTCTTGCGTTTCTCTCCCTCGGGCTTGGTGGCCATCTTAGTTTGTGCGCCCCGAAGGGTAGTCTGAGACCTAGTAAAAATGGCTAAAGTCGATGCGCCCGCAACAATATAGAAATGAAGATGCGAACCAGTCACCAAGTGATAAATGGCAGGGGGCCGAGTCACCAGTCGGTGAATAGTGGTGAGGTTGAAAGCAGCAAGCCAGGGCGATCGAAACAAAGTCAAGTAGGTCTAAGCGCGAGAAACGAAACTGAAAGTAGACAACCGGGCAAAGGAGGCTCGCATGATCCATTGTTGTTCAATTACTGTCCGGCTGGCAGAGAAACCGAGCCCGGGGGCAGTACCATGGAGCAGGCCGAAAAAGTTCAAAAGTCCATATCTTCAGCTCCCGATGTCCAAATCGAAGTCCGAAAACGGATAAACGATCAGCAGGGCCGTGCCAGTAATAACCTGTCGTCCAAATCAGGATAGGGTTCAGGATAATCGGTGGAGGTGGCGAAGGTCCGGGAGCCCTAAGCTCACGCGACCATCTTGGGTGCGCACTAAGCCCCTCCTCCTGCGCCGCATTGTAAATGCGGCGCACCATGGGTGGCGGAGCTGCGGCGCACAATAACTGGCGCATCCCTGGGGATGCGCCAGTTATTGTAAATCTGCCCCTATGTATTTGAATATGTGGTTTTTGTTTTCATTGTAATGACTGACATCATATTATTGGAAAGGGCCCTATCTAGTGTGTTTTCCTCAACATTTTCCTTTTGTTTCTCCCAGTTTTCTGCTGATCTATGCGCTAGCCTTAGGACTTTGAGTTCTTTTGACACTTACATTCAGTGCGGCCGAAAGCACTTTTCTTGTCATATACATACTGGTGCACACATGGAAAAAGCAAACACCTGGAAAAATAATGCATTCTTCCTATTTCATCAAATTAAGACCAGGGTTTTCCTGGCCTCAAGTTTGGCGCTGCCTCCTATGTACGCCACCCTTGTACATAGGGGGCAGTGTCAAATACTAAGGGTGTTGCAGTGGAACACCCACCGCAACACCCACTGCACGCCCCTTTCACGCTAACCATAGCGTGAAAGGGTGCCTTATGTACAAGGCAGCATTAAGCCATGTAATGTGGCTTAGCGCTGCCTTGTACATAAGGCAAGGCCCCTATCGCCACAGAAACGTCACAAAAAGTGATGTTCCCTTGGCAATAGGGGATTGTACATATGCCCTACAGTGTGTTGCTCGGGTGATGTTGTGCCAATACTTTACATTTTAACCCTGAGGATGAGCCTGACTGCTCTGTGCCAAGCTGCCAAAGGGTGAGCACAGGTTATCAGATAAGTGTATCATACTCATACTATCTAGGATGGTGGATTCAGCCTGGCTTCGAAGCGTCCCAACCCGCCCTGGAACCGCTGGGTCTAACACATATGTTGAATGTTGTTTTTGTTACCATTAAATATGAGGCCTAATTCTGTGCTGTCAAAGGGTCCAGAGAAACCAAAGCTTGGGCTGTATTCTGCAAAATCTTTTTTCAAACGTATCATGCCAAAAGGACATCCCAACAGGAAAATCAGGAAGTAACTCAAGAAAATGACCCCTAAGATGCCCTGGGTACCTAAAGACGACTTTTGAAGTCTGCACACATGAGCTCTTGTTGCCAGAGAATAGTTTTAATGCCTGTATCTAAATATGCACTATATGATTGAAGGGGTCTTTTAGATCCACACAATTGCAGAAATAAGCATAGGTGTATTTTTTAGCCCATCCTAATGCTTGGGTATTGACAGCACCTATTGCTTACAATATACCTAAGGTGAGTTTGGGGTCCATTCCTTTCAACCTTTGGGTTTCTTCAACCAAATTATTTCAGGAATTTGCTCCACACTTTTTTCAATTATGTGTTGGCTTAGTCTAGTGTATAATGCATCTATCATCTAATGCTGTTGCCTGTTCAGGTATATTCTTGCACCTCTACTGAAGTGTTTGCATCAAATTGTATGAAGGACTACCATACAACTGTTGCCCTCGGCGTCCACTGCCGATGGCTTCATCCAGTTTGTCTTGCCCTGTTCCTCTTCGGTTCTTCCTCTCCTTCCAGTGTACACTGTTTTGTTTCCCTCACCCACCACCCTCTCGTCTCTCCCTCACCATCAGTCCCCTTTTCCTGTGTGAACTCCTCATTCACCTCACCCACCAACTCTCGTATCTCCTTCCCCAAACCTCATTCTCCTGAACGCTCCCTGAGTCTTGTCCACCAACCTCTTGTATTTGCCTGTACATGTGCTTCTTGTTCCCTCTGCCTGTTCTTCCCTCCCAGTGACTGCTTAAAAAATGCTGCTGGGATCCGGAAGTTTTTTTCAGAGAAACAAAAAGTGGGAGACACTGAAGGCTTCCCTGACTTCAATACTGTCCTTTTTTAGGTTTCAGTTACAGAGAAGGTTTATCTGTCTGTTGTTGAAATAACTTTAGTGAACCATGCCAAACTGTTGTATTTTATATTGTATTCTCCTATTCCATTATTGTATATTCTTTGTATACTTATTCAATGGTATCACCCGTGCTTTCCCTTCCCTTGTTTCCCTTCTTACTTGATGGGTTCCAACGTTCCACGGTCAGTTGTAGTTGAAGCTTTGACAGTTACAGTGTTCTGTGGTAACTGCTGTGCTGACTGACGGATGCTGTCTTGGAATAAACACTTCGCCCTTTCAAGTACTCATTGGTCATTGTAGCTGTTTACTGGATCCGTGGGCACAGCTGACTACCTAGGTGGTGTTTCTTGTTCACTATCAGTGGCACCATCTATTGGGGTAATGTACTTTACTAATTAGTTCTTGCATTGTTGTTCCATAACTTCTGATTTTGAGTATGCACACCCAGGAACAGATTGCTACAGCTACTAACACACCGTTAAAGAACTTGCGCTGCAAGCGCTGTGGGGCCAACATTCCAAGCTGCACAGACTCCACTGACCAGGAGTCCGTGCGGGTCACCACCTGTGCTTGGGTCCGCCCACATCCTCTTTCCCGTTTGAAAGGAGCCTGCGGAACCTGCTGGCGCGGGTCCCGCTTCGCCGAGTCAGCTTACTGCCACCTGAACCGACTGCTGCTCCAGGAGGGGGGTCCGCACTAAAAACTTGCGCTGCAAGCGCTGTGGGGCCAACATTCCAAGCTGCACGGGACTCCACTGACCAGGAGTCCGTGCGGGTCACCACCTGTGCTTGGGTCCGCCCATATCCTCTTTGCCATTACTTAACATCGACCACTCGACACATCGACTCGCTGGGCTAAGCCCGGGCAAAGGGCGGGCCCTCTGTGGCCCTCAGAGGCCTGAGGAGGACGGGACGGCCTACCCTATTTGATCTTCGCCTCATGCTCGCTGGAAAAGGGAGGTAACACGAACTAACCCATCAAAGTGATTGACTGTACATACACGTCGGTATTCCCTAAAGGGCTGTCTTTTGACTTTTTCGTTTTTGGCTACTAGATTACGTGCACAATCTGCATAAGTACCTATTGTTGTATCATACATATACAAAAAAGCTAATTACACCATGACTGATAAAGGGCTTCGTATAAACAATATCCTCCAGGGGGGGCAACGGAAGGGGACATTGGATAACTATCTAATAAGGGCTACATCGGCAATCGAGTCCGAAATAGAGAGAGTTGAACATAGTCTTTCCGTAGTACCCACATCCATTATCCAATCTCCTCTGGTGCTACCAGACCAAATTCAAAATTTTTCCTTACTGGAGGAATTAAATCTGATTTGTAAAACTGCATATATCAATGTTGAAAATGGAAATGAGCAAACAAATGCTCCTGCATGTGAAATGAGTAATACAAGTCCCCAGCCTAGCATTACATCTCAACTAAATGTAAGCCATCTTGGTACCCCCCCCTTTAATATCACCTAAGGACACTATCCAACTGTCAGCAAATGTCCAGGCCCCCTTTCTCAACAGAAAGCGCAAAGGTGCTAAACAGAGGGAAAGATTAGTCAAAAAACAAAAATTGTATCTAAGTCCCCTCTCGGCCATCAGCAATCCCCAAAAACACCAGAGGTACGTTCAATTCTGGATTCCCCTGCACCCACTACCGCATTCGAACTTTTGGTCAAATCTTTAATACCCCCATTGGAAAAAAGAATTAAGCTAATAGAGGAAAAGCTCACAAGCATAGAGGAAACCATCAAGGCAAACCTGATACTCACAAAAAGTATGGTAGGACATAAGCAAGCAGAGACTTCAGTCGCTACTGACACTCCCATCACCTCTGCACAAAGTAACACCGCACAAATTTACCAAGTTGCCCCAAAAACATCTGAAACATTACCCATATCAAACCCCCTAATAGTCCAAAGTTCTGCCATTAGAAAAGGGTCGGCTAAAGAACCTATGCCGACAGAGGGGATGTTTTACAACTATGGCAACAGGCAAAGAAAGGCTAAACATATAGATCTACCGCCGGAGGTGGCACCTTTTGTGTGCATCCTCTCAGGCGTGCCTGAACTCACTAACAGCAAAATTGAAAGACCAGAGGATCTGGCAAATAAGGTATCTTTTTGGCTGACCAAAAATAGACCCCTTCCACCCAATATAGATGGAAAAATGTTAAATGTCAGAAGGGTAGGGTGGTTAGGAACCATCCCCAAGGACATACCGGGAGACCTGGTTTTGGTCAACTTTAGGGACACCCGGGTAATCAAATATTTGCGTAGCTGGCAGCCACAAATGGGCGATGGCCCAATTGGAACTTGGGAACTGTGTGACTTTTACCCTAGAACTACATACCTGCCCCCTGTCAAGATCATATGTACAAACTAACCACTGCATGGGTAGCAGAGGCCCTGGATCTAGTAGGCACATAATACCCACCCATAATCGATTTGCTTTACTCTCTGGTATACATCAGGTGCACTGACTTGTTAATCCGATTTCCGAACGGCTTTGCTAATAACTGAAAATGATAACGACTAACACCAAGACCGGGGATGGTCCTTACTAAAGTAATCATTTATGCACTTTGTTCTTTTGCACATTTTGAAGTTTATCTGTTTTTATCTTAAATTGCGTCTTCATAAATTGCTTAAGTCAAACAACATTATTTTTTAAAGCTATTAATTGAATTGAATTGATATGACCACGCCTTGTACCATAGCTGCTGGGGTTTGTTTATGATTGACTTGTAATAACGACTTTATTAGTATAATGAATCCTTTTTAACCATTGTACAAATAGTGACCACGTTATGAAAATAATCGCTGTTTGTTTTTAATGTGTTTTATCTTGTATGCTTTTATGAATTTTTTATTGAATTCGAATAAAGCTTGTTGACTGACTGACTGGAAGTACTCAGAAGTGTATAATTAATTTTAACACAAACACTAGTAGTATATTATTTGGTTCACTCTCGTTTGTTTGCTTCTTAATCAATTGCGTTCCTTCCTTCTTTTGATTGGATGACTTGTATACTACCATAGTGCACATTCATGGAATACATTATCTCTTTGAGCACTTCATGAGAGTGCATGTGTTTTCCTGCTCTCTCTTTCGGGTGCTGCTTCCTCTCCTCAAATACCGCCCGAGCATTTTATGTTGCCCCCAACTCAGTTCATTCTCTGTTTTCCTTCACTGCACATTTTTTCCTTTAAAAAAAAAAAACATGGGGCAGATTTACAAGCCCCTTGCGACACTTTTGCGCTGCTGTTGCGTCACTTTTGTGAGGCAATGGCTGTGTAAAAAATTAGCCAAATTTACAACATGACGCATCTAGGAAGATGCGTCACGTTGTAAAGCCCTGCGTGACATTATACCTGCGTCAGGTATAATGTATGCAGGGTAGTCATTCCCATGCAGGAAAGCCTCATAAAAGTGACGCAGAGCTAGGGTTCAAAATCTACAGCTAGTTACTTTGCAAAATAGCATCAATTTTCACCGTAAAATGTGGTGTGTCCACATTGCGTTTTGGGACAATTCCTGTCGCAGGCACTAAGCCTATCCACACAAGTGAGGTACCATTTTTCTCAGAAGACTTTGGGGAATGCGGGGTGGGTCGAATTTTGTGGATCCACATAGATTCCAGGACTTTCCACGACAGAAATATGAGGAAAATTTATTTTTTGGACAAATTTGGAGGTTTGCAAGGGTTTTTGGGTAACAGAACCTGGTGGGAGACAGTCAAATCACCCCATTCTGGATTCCCCTGGGTGTCTAGTTTTTAAAAACGTATAGGTTTGATAGGTTTCCCCAGGTGCCGGCAGAGCTAGGGTTCAAAATGTACAGCTAGGGACCTTGCAAAAAAGGGGCTGTTTTCACTGTGAAAATGTGGTGTGCCCATGTTGCGTTTTGGGCCGTTTCATGTCCAGCCACTAGGCCTACCCACACAAGAGAGGTACCTTTTTTCTCGGAAGACTCTGAGACACACGGGGTGGGTAGAATTTTGTGGATCTACGCAGATTCCAGAGCATTCCACCACAGAAATGTGAGGAAAATGTGTTTTTTTGGACACATTTTTAGGTATGCAAGGGATTCTGGGTAACACAACCTAGTGAGAGTCAGTCAAGTCACCCCATCCTAGATTCCCCTGGGTGTCTAGTTTTTGAAAATGTATAGGTTTGCTAGGTGTTTCTAGGTGCCGGCAGAGCTAGGGTTAAAAATCTACAGCTGGGCACTTTGCAAAAAAAGGTCAGTTTTCACTGTGAAAATGTGGTGTGTCCACGTTGCGTTTTGGGCAGTTTCCTGTCGCGGGCACTAGGACTACCCACACAAGTGAGGTACCATTTTTCTCTGAAGACTTTGGGGAACGCAAGGTGGGTGGAATGTTGTGGATCCACGCAGATTCCAGAACTTTCCACAACAGAAATGTGAGGAAAAAGTGTTTTTTGACACATTTTTAGGTTTGCAAGGGATTCTGGGTAACAGAACCTGGTGAGAGCCAGTCATGTCACCTCATCCTGGATTTCCCTGGGTGTCTAGTTTTCAAAAAAGTATAGGTTTGCTAGTTTTACCTAGGTGCTGGCAGAGTTAGGGTTAGAAATCTACAGCTAGGGACTTTGCAAAAAAAGGGTCAGTTTTCACTTTGAAAATGTGGTGTGTACACGTTTGCGTTCTGGGCCGTTTCCTGTTGCGGGCACTAGGCCTACCCACACAAGTGAGGTGCCATTTTTATTGGAAGACTTTAGGAAACGCGGGATGGGTGGAATTGTGTGGATCCACCCAGATTCCAGAACTTTCCACCACAGAAATGAGAGGAAAATGTGTTTGCAAGGGATTCTGGGTAACAGAACCTGGTGAGACCCAGTCAAATCACCTCATACTGGATTCCCCTGGGTGTTTAGTCTTTAAAAATGTATAGGTTTGCTAGGTTTCCCTAGGTGCCAGCAGAGCTAGGGTTCAAAATCTACAGCTAGGCACTTTCCAAAAAAAGGGTCAGTCTTCATTGTGAAAATAAGGTGTGTCCATGTTGTGTTTTGAGCGGTTTCCTGTTGTGGGCACTAGGCTTACCCACACAAGTGAGGCACCATCCTTATCGGGAAACTTAGGGTAACACAGAATTGTAGAGCAACTGTTATTACCTATTGACGTTCAATGCATTTGTACCTTCCAAATGAAAAACAATGTGTAAAAAAGAAGTCATTTTGAAAAATGACCCATAATTCTCATGCCAGTATGGGTACTCACAATTTTGGAAATGTGCAAATATCTACTGTTTCTAAACTCTATATTTTGTTCCAATTTTCAAAAATACATAGGTGTCTCTCATACCGATTTTTCCATTTATATATTTTCTCAAATTAATTTCTATATACCCGGTACATAATAAAAAAACATTGCAGGATGCTGCTCAGTTATTGGCTCTTGGTTCATCGGGTTCTTGGTGATTCTACAAGTCCTATATATCCCCACAACCAGAAAGGTCCAGCGGATGTAGCGGTATATTGTTTTTAAACAGCTGTCATATTTAGATGAAGTTACAGGTGAAAACGCTGACACAAATGGCTGTTTTTCCAACTAATTCTCAATTTTTCCTATATTCAGTGGTTAGTTTCTAGAAAGAAACCTTGAAGGACCTACACAAATGACCCTTTGCTGAATTTAGAATTGTGTCTATGTTTTAAAAATGTATAGCTTACCAGGATCCATTATTGCTTTCATACTCATTTCTACCATTAACTAGAAGGAGGTTGAAAGCACAAAAAATAGCAAAAAATAGGTTATGCCCCAGAAAAATGCCAAAACTGTGTACAAAATGTTGGTTTTCTGACAAAAGACTGCTTGTCCCTGAAAGCTGGGAAGATGGTGATTTCGGCACCACAACCCCTTTTTTGATATCATTTGTAGGGTAGCACTTATTCCCCATTGCCCCCCCCAAAACTAAATATATCTGTATTTCGGCTAATTTCTGGGTCCCCTCCAGGGAAATCCACAAACCCTGGGTAGCTTTAGAATCCCATGATGTTGGAAAAAAAGGATGCAAATTTGGCGTGGATACCTAAAGCGGTCAAATACTTACAGTGGCTTAATCGCAAACTACCCCAATTAGCCAAGCAAAGGCTTGGCACGGGGGGGGGGGCGAGGCCTAGCAGCGGAGGGGTTAAGATGGGACATCCTCAATACGCCCCTTCCAAGTATCGAATCGCAAAACCCAAATTGCAATTTGGTAACAAGTTATTGAATAGCAGTTTGTGCTTTGTACATCAGAAAAGGCATTTTTGCGTTCACAAATGCCCTGATTTGCACAAAAATGATTCATACAACTAGCACTTTGTTCCTAAATATGATGCAACAGTACTGCTTACTTTGCACAAGGGTGACTTTGGACCTAAAACTGATTTTAAATGCAAATGTGATTCAAGTTCCTGAAGGTTTCCCACACTTCTGTTGATTTTGCACCAAAAGTGTTTTCATCTTTTGCACCTTATGTGATATTGTACTACTGCACGGCGCCAGCATAAAATCAGACCTATTGGTTTAGCAATGGTTGTTTTTATCTTTTCTAGCATTAGGGAATTTTATTGTTCAGTGATATTCTTTTTATTGCTGATTATAGGTATGTTTGCATTATATTTATTGTGCTCTTCAAACGGTCAATGATTTAATGGATTATCATCCCTTTATAGACTATTTTGTTCCACTTTCAAATTCTTAATTTTTTACTTTAAACTTTCTGTAATTTCTATTTATGGACATTGTTTCAAACCTACATTGTTTCCACTCACTCAAACTATTGAGCTTCAGTCATACCACTAAAGAGTGAGAACTAATATGCGCAATGTTCCCAAAGACCCCTCTATTTTCAATATATGGTGGTAATCAGCTAAATTATAAAATGGCCCATAGCCCAAAGACTGCTACCTAAAAAAGAAGACTTTGGAAGACAGGAGTTGAGTTACGACAAATGACTTACTTGCTATCCCTACTGATGTAGGTGATAGGCTACTGTTTGTCAACATTTTATCCCAACTATCGATTTTGCAACACACTCCTAAAGCTTTATAATGCTTGATGCCCGCCTGTAATTAGATCATATAATATTGTCTTCCAAGCTCCTGCAACAAAAATAGGTCTTTATATTTAAAGCAGTTTTCTTTTATGCTATATTACAGTCAGGATTTTATTCTGTGCTTCTGAAAATTTCCCATTACTACCATCCGAAAATGCAGAAAAAGATGTTTCAACTTTCAAACACAAGCCTTTGAAGATTTTCCTTCTGAACATTTTAGAATGCAAAGACAGATTTGCCAAACCTTCCGGCTGATGCTGGAGTTATTAACTGGAGCAGTGTTAGGAAGATTAAGGATGGCCACAGTAATCAAAGCTCACTGCCTTATGGCGTGCAATTTGAAATATACTTCTGTCATGTCATCTGGGTCAGAAGCCTTATGATCCTTCCATCTCATCTAGATTCAATTTCAAACAGTGTGATGTCCTGTGATGCCACTGTCGGCACAATGGTCTTGAGATGAGATTCCTGGTGATGTCCTTAATAAACTATTTAGGTGTTTTGACACCTGAAAATCCTACCTCATTCTGGATACAAAATGTTGGCAAGTAAGTTGTGAATTTAGGCACCCACAGACTTCACGTTTTATGCTGGTATGTTGTACTAAGTTATATGGTTAGTTTTTCATGGTTTCCAAAGCAAGCCTCAGTCATTTATATCAGATTCTGAATCTGGTAATTCACTGCTATAACATTGCAAGAGTTGATTAAAAAACAGGCCCTCTAGGCCAGATGACAGGGCTGTCTCGGAGCCTGTGAACACAGTGCTGCTTGTCTGCTTGGAAGGAAAGCAGAAAGCACAGCTGCAAAAGGGGGAAGGAGGCATGGAAAGTGGTGCGGTTGGCTAAAGATGGCAGTTTCTTCACATTTTAGATGTGGCTCCCCCTTACCTCTTATGCCTCAGCGTACCAGATATGAGCATGGGCAGATGATTTTGGGGTCAACACTTAAGAAAAGTATAAATGGGTAACTGAGATTTACGGGGATGTTTCATCGTGGGGTTCTGAGTGACATCATAGTCAACTCGTACTTTACTCTTGTCTACTTGATGTCACTCAGAACGCCTCATGAAAACCATCTCCTCACCTCACTGTTGTTCATCTATATTCTATATTCACTGAAAAAACCATAGGTTATAGACCATATATAGTTAGGAATTAGCATTTACAAAACCATGAAAATTCACTGAAAAAAACTATAGGTTATACACCATATATAGTTAGGAATTAGCATTTAAAAAACCTTATTTTACTCACACAAAACCAATGAAATTCCATATATAGTTAGTTGTACTAACTATATATCGCGCACCCGCAATCCACTGCTGATCATGTCACATATTACATCATTCATGACATGGTCAGTGACATCACTGATGACATCACTGATGACATCTCAAATGACATCACTGATGACATCACTGATGACATCTCAAATGACATCACTGATGACATCTCAAATGACATCACTGATGACATCTCATTTGACATCAATGGTCACATCACTGATGATATCATTCATGTGACAATACAATGCATCTCCTCACACTTTAATATAACCTCTGTTACACCCAGTGTTAAATACAGAATATATTTTTTAAAACAATTGACACACCAATACTAGTTACTACATACGCACTCACTGATTCCTACGTCTACACACACATTCACTCATTCACCCATACAATCATTCATACATACAATCACTCATCTTTACAACACTATCATATGCACTCATACACCCTATACAGACACTCACACTCTGCCACTCATCCTTGGAGTTACTCACACACCTAGTCAGTCCTGTAAAGAATCAATCACACTTCCATTTTCTAATCTATACAGTTAAACATAGAGTACCTTACATTTTCAAACATATTCTAACACATACTTACTCTCTTATAAATCATTGATACAAGAACACATTGATCTGCACAGAGTCACACATCTCCCAGCTAGCCACACACACACTCAGTCTCCCATACAAATACTTGGACAATCAATCAATAACTCATATAGTTACTCATATAGCTACTGATCAACACATGCAGCAGTTTACAGAATACCAGACATAATGATGCACAAATTAAGACAGTTTAGTCACTAACCTATGCATTCAGTGAGACACATTTAATCATTCACTCATACAGTCAGTCACGCACCTACTAAAACCTTCATTCAGACACGTATACATCCACTCATTCAGTTGTGATGTGATGTCATCAGTGATGTCATTTGAGATGTCATCAGTGATGTCATCAGTGATGTCATTTGAGATGTCATCAGTGATGTCATCAGTGATGTCACTGACCATGTCATGAATGATGTAATATGTGACATGATCAGCAGTGGATTGCGGGTGCGCGATATATAGTTAGTACAACTAACTATATATGGAATTTCATTGGTTTTGTGTGAGTAAAATAAGGTTTTTTAAATGCTAATTCCTAACTATATATGGTGTATAACCTATGGTTTTTTTCAGTGAATTTTCATGGTTTTGTAAATGCTAATTCCTAACTATATATGGTCTATAACCTATGGTTTTTTCAGTGAATTTCATTGGTTTTTTAAAAGCTAATATCTATAGCTGTAAAATGTATTCTTCTTTAAATCCAAAAATATATTTTATATGTTTATTAATAATTTTTTTTTAATATTTTTTTTTGTTTCGCTCCCGGTCCGCGAACCGGAAAGCTTCCCGTTAGCTCAAATTAATACCGCGACCCGGTCCGCGAACCGGTAAGAAATCAACATCGTGACGGTATCGCGTTGCCGCGTAATGCGTCTTGTGACGTACCGCGTTAGCGCACCCGGAAGTGCCCCGGGGCGCGGACCGAGGCGCGAAACGCAGCTCCCCGGAAGCGATCCGCGGCGCGTCGCGAAAGCGCGACGTATCGCGTTGCCGCGGCGCGTCGCGAAAGCGCGACGTATCGCGTTGCCGCGTAATGCGTCTTGTGACGTACCGCGTTAGCGCACCCGGAAGTGCCCCGGGGCGCGGACCGAGGCGCGAAGCGCAGCGACCCGGAAGCTAACCGGGGCGCGTTCCGCAGCGCGTAACATGAGCGTGAGAGGTCATGTGACTTGTTAATAAAACTTTTCATTGGTTCATTTCACTTTTGGTTTCATAATGATGTAAGGCTAGGTCAGGTGACCTAAAAATAACACTTTTCATTGGTTTAGAACTATTTTTTTCCCAAATGATGAAAGCCCCCACCTTTTTTCTCACTCTGACTTTCAACTTTGAGAAAGGAAGACCTGATCATTTGCTCTGATTAAAAAATGGCTTCAATAGTAGCTTCAGCTTCTGCACCCCCACCACCACCGCCACCATCTCCTCATAGGAAGAGAGGACCATCTGCACAGTTTATTGGAGACACAGAGGAGGAAGATGAAGAACAAGACGGAGAGGAAGAAGAGGTACCACGATTTGTCAAAGAGTTACCCCGGGTATCTCATCGCAAAGTTAGCTTTATCTGGCAATTTTTTTCCATTCCACCAGGAGAGAAAAAAGTCAATGCACGCTATGCTACGTGCCTTATCTGCCAAGAAAAGTTATCCCGGGGCACTAATAAAAAATACAGTTATGGAAATTACACGATGCACCGACATATGCAGAGGTGGCATCCAATCAACTATAGTCGTGCAGAGGTGCGTGAACTACAACAGAACCCCCCAACTTCGGTGACAAGAACATCACCTGATATGTCTCTCACATTTGGAGAGGCCAACGAAACAACGCCAAATATCCCAAAAAAATTTGTCCATATGAAGGTGACATGCTTATATTGTGGCACTTTAATTTCATGCGCAAACATGAGTCTGAAATTAATTAATTTGGCTTTCGAGAAACACCGATGCTCCAAACGCAGCAAGTTTTAAATTTTTTTTTTGCTCCTGTTGAGCCTTTTTCAATGCCTCTTTCTGTTCCTTCCCTTTGAAAAAAAACAAAAAAAACAAATAAGTGTTCAAAAAATACAAAAAAAACAAATAATGTTCAAAAAAGCAAAAAAAAATATAAAACAACAAAAATATAAAAAAAAAAGTTCTTTTTAGAACTACCTCCCCGTTATTAAAAATTAGCTAGAATGTTTTGCACTCTGGCAAGCTCTATTTCTTTTGGTTCGCTTCCCGGTTAGCTTCCCGGTACGCGAACCGGGAGCTAACCCGAAATTTTTTTTTAAAAAAAAATAGAGTAAGTAAGGCCCTTTTAAAACCTCCACATTAAACCTAGGGGGTCATGGAGGATCTAGTATGCCCCCTTATGGTTATTTCCCCCTTTGTTTTGTCCTCCTCTTGTCTCTCAATCCTACCGAGAGACAAGATGGCGGCCGCTCCGGACTGTTTAGAATGTTGACAGACACCGGAGGGCCAATCAGCTTCGCTTCGTGAAGTTCCGTTACGCGTAAGGTCCGCGAACCGGGGCGCTGCCTGGTCCGCGCTTACAGATATATATCTTTTTTTAAACGTTAATTTCTCAAAATCCACTGGAGCACATATATTGAGACCTAGAAAAGGCACATCGGGCTACCAGTCCCTACAATTTTGCCAAGTTTCGTGCAAATCCATTCAGCCGTTCGGGCTAAAAGTGAGGCTAACCGCCCTATGGAAAACTCAATGTTAAAAACACGTTTTGGGACCCCCCTTTTTTCTCGGCCCCCCCTGGACCAACTCCCCCCAAATTTCCAGGGGCTGCTCAGAAACAAAATGTTCCATTTTGCTGAAAATTCCAGCCAATTCCGTCCGCAAACGCCAAAGTTATTAGACATAGAATTTTCAAAAAACCCATAGGGAAAAAATCCTAACTATATATACCTACTGGCGACCGCCAGTAGGTAATGTAATATATGGCTCTGGTAGACAGCCACTAGTGTGCATAACTGGATTCAAATCCTGTAACTCCCTGCTATGATGTAGCTGTAGTTGTTAGCAAAAGCTGTTACTCACTGTTGCTACCTCATGAAGGAATTGCAGGCTGCCCTGGATGGGCTCTCTAAGAGCCTGTCAGAGCATCTCTAAAAACCACAGCCGACAGCCTTTGGAGCAGAGAGCATAGAGGATGGTGGGTGATGGGTGGCAGGAGGACACCCACCATTTAGGACATGAGAGAGGCCATAGCTCCTCTGCCCCTGCAGGGTAGTTGAAAGCAAGGGCAGTAGATATGGGGGGCATACATAAGATACAATTATATATGGGTAAAAAGTAAATTATGGGTATGTTTTTCACCTATGGGTTCTGAGTGACGTCATAGACAACTCAAGCTTCATTCTCGTTGTCTATTTGTTGTCACTTAGAAACCCTCAGTGAAAAACATCCCCAGAACTCACAATTACCCAACTATATTACTATGTTTATTTCAGGCTTTATGGAGTAACGTGTATGCATTTGTAGAGGGACACAAATTCAGCAAGCAGAAACTCAAGCACACAGAGTGAAGGTGACAACGCCACTGAGTCAATAAATCAGAAAGATGTGGAGCTAAGAGCAAATACTTAAAAGTAATGTCAGGTGATAGGCTGTGTAGATACTGAGCAGTGATCCGGATATAATGGTTTGTCTAATAAAGTTTTTAAAATATCATCACCTAACTGATTCTTACCGTTCACGACACGTTCCTATTACAGATGTTGAAATTAAATTTTATAAGAATTAATTTTATTAAGTGACCCTTTCTTGTGTGCTTGTGGATCAGATGCCATTCCAGTGCCGTGACATCGAGGCAAATGCATTTGGGAAAAAGTTCACACAAAAAAAACCTTGTGATGAACAATGATGATCAAAATTATTGTTATAATAGAGCCTTTGATAGATTTAAGCTTAATTGAAAGCTGCAGGTGGGGGTAAAGTATGGACTATTTGAGATGAATTTGTTGTGATAGCTCTATGTTAGATTGAGACTTCACACACTGTTATCAGCTGCTGCTGCAAGGACCCACCTCAAGAGCTTTACTGAATACATGGCTAAACGAAATCTCCACAGCCCAAAATAAAAGATCAAATTTAAAATGGCACAAGAAACAAATGCTGTGAGGGCACAAAACAACAACCCAAAGATGACTAAATGAGCAAATTCTAGAAGAAATAAATAAGGGTGTGATGTGAAAACCCCATTCACAAATCAGAAAGTCTAATTTGCACATTCACTTGTTTGCCAAGGGATGTGCAAATTATAGGCAATCGGCTTATTATAAGGTTGCTTCCCAAATTGTCCATGGGCATTGTCTCACAATGACCTGCTTATTGAATGGGAAATAAGCAGATCGCGATTTTTAACCCCCTGTGAGTGATTGTTTATGTTTTTTATTAAATAGCAGCCATACCCATTAATGGACCAATGCTGTTTTTTAATTGAATGTGTCATGTTTGGGAAGACATCAGGTCGAGTAGGTAGTGGTCATCCAGAACATTTCCAGCTCCCCGATGCCTCCTGACATGATTGCCAGAGCAGAAGCTGTTTCAAAACCATACTCCAACTGTGCTTGCCTGCGATTGCACCACTGTGTAATAGCTTTTGTTTCTGTCTCTAAGAGCTCTTTTAATGTGGTCTACAGCAGACGTGGAGGGAGAGAGGCTGTTGTCCCTGTCGACACTCCTTGATGGCTGTTAATACTACTGCCTTTCAATCATTAACCTGTCCTGTCTATTGCATCCCACCACTTGCCTTTTGCCATAAATCAATTGCCAGATAAAGAATAGCCATTTAAATATCTTAAATAAATTTGAAAAGTATAACGCTGCTCAGTTGGCATCAGCGTGAGAGACATCACTTCTGTAACTGAGCACCCCTGGCGTCTACCACCTAACAAGCATTGGCATAGCCAATAGGTCTCGCCTTTGGGACCTTATAACTGTTTAGCCATGCAACGGTTGATGTTGCACCAAGGATATTGTGCGGCATAACTAAATACTTATAAGGTCCCAAAAGCGAGACCTATGGGCAATGCCAATGCTTGTTTAGTTTCCATTTGCATTACATGCTGTATGTTGAGGGCTGTTTGCATGGTTACACCTATTATTTTGGATGAATTATTTCGCGACAGAATAATCTAGGAAAATAAACATAAAATTAAAAGAAAACTGGAAAAAATAAAATCGGGAAAATGTACATATTAGGCAACTGAATAAGGGTAATTATCTCTCAGTAACTAATAAGGCAGTAAGGTAAAAGAAGGTTATGGTTAAACGGCAATGATATAAGTAGAAAAGGAAATATACTGAAATAATAATACTGAAAAATATTGACTGTGACATTCATCATCCTGAGATTTCTTTAAACAATTTTTATTGTTCTATGTAACATACTCCGCAGAAATCTGTGACATGCATTGACAACATAACAGTGCCACAACTATTCCCAATTCCTTCATGTTAGCCAGTGTGTTTAAAAAAAAAGATTGCGAAGAACATAATTGACACATAAATGAATATATTGTCAATTAAACTTCTATGGCGGCAAATATCATATAACTCAAATACAATACACAATTGAACATAGCCACTGTAATAAGGACATGATTACCTCCAATGCTATTTGTTTAAATAGCATTGGAGGTCATCATTTACAATTAACTCTTTATTCCAGTAGTTATGGTAAATGTTATATGGTATTTGAGTTGTATGCTTTTTATTTGACAGCTGGGTATTTGACAGCTGGGTTCTACAGGCAAAAATCCCATTATACTATACTCTGTTGTTGCTGCAGAGTGGGAGGCATCAGTGATCCAGCCTCATAATAGTCAGAGTAGTTGAAGCTTAGCAATTTAATCAGAGACCTTATTCATTGTCGTCTTTGCGGGTGCATTAGCTGACCGGTCCCATCCAGGGACAGCCATGGCACTATGATAGCATCATAGGTTTTCATGATGTCATGTTGAGCAAACCCCCATTAAAGTACCGTTTTATGGCAGTACCTTCACATTCAGTCCATTTACTGAGTTCCTTCTCCCATTTCCATATGTCAGGACCCTCAGGGTTTTTCTAACTCATGAAGATCTGGTGCCTAGCCAGAATGAGCGTCAGACCTATAAATGTACTCGACATGCTGGTAGCCTTGGAACTATGGAATCGGCCCAGTAAACACACCACAGGGGTTTTCGTAATATCTGGAGAGCAGTTATCACTGTATCCCAATAAGCACTAGCCAGAGGACGGTATCAGACCATATGATAAAAATCGGCTCCATCCTCCCCACACGTAGGACGCCCTGCATGTGCATCAGGAAAGTTATAATTGATTCTCTTGGGGTACACAGACAGACCCTGTGTAGATGGTAGTATTGAAATATTTATCACTCTTACTTTAATCACTTGACGTTCATCTTGAAGTAGTTAATGGAACCAAGAATTATTTATAGAGCCATTTGCTAACAGGATAACTGGAGCTGGAGGTCGAGTGCTTTCTACAATGGCTTCTTCTCCAATAATTTGCAATGTGCCCCTCAAAAATATTGTGACCAGTCAGGAGGACAAGAACACTGGCTATGTTTTGTGGGGGGGGGAGGCCTAGGTGTGCAGCAGGAAGCACTTGTTCAATGCTCTGCAGCAGAACAAATGTTGTCACAAGCATAAATAAAAACAATACACTTCAAACAAATGTCAATATAAACATAAAGTGAAAAATAATTATTTGTGAAGTGTGGCTCAATGGTTAGAGCGGCAGACCCTGATGCAGGGGTCAAGCCCGGGACCAGGGTTCAATTCCCCGCCTCGGTGGGTCTTGGGCTCAAAAATTCCACGGACCTGATAATTCTCGCCTTGGTGCCTATTCCAATCATGGAGTCCCACTCTGCAACTCTGGGCAATAGCTTGCTTAATCTCCACAACGGCTCCCACAACGCTAAGGATGCCTGGCCTCCACCTTGGGGGTGCCCAGGAGTGGACACCTCACAGGGAAAGCCAGGATGGGTTCCACAGCTGTATTCGTACAAGCGCCTTGAGACCCTTGCGGGTGAGTAGTGCGCTATACAAGTATCAATTTACATTTACCTTAAATATAGGACTATAGTAACAAAGAGTATTGGGGAGCTTTATCGATAACTCATCTAATCACATGACATACAACAGAAAAAGAACATTTTAAACAACAGGAAGTGTAGAAGTATGAGTACTGTGTATGAGTATGGATAAGGGCAAAATGGGCAGGTGAAAGGTGGTGAGCAGGCTTAAGGGGTGCCTCTCTACTGCAGTGAACACACACTTTACCATCCATGCATTACAACAGAAGCACTCTTTAGGTTGACTAATACTCCTAACAGCCAACAGTATGATAATAAAGGGAATATACTCCTGTAAGCTGAGTCACAATGTGAGTGACACTTTCATCAAGAAATGGCTGAAGAGGACGGAGGCAAAAAACTAATGGCAACTAATGACTGACCTGAATGGCCTCTCTGTGTATTATTCTGTTCATCACGAGCCCTGGCAGCGGGCTAAAGCTGTCTCTAAATGAATGTCATTCATTGTGAAATAAGCACCGGCAAATCCAATTAGTTTAGGCCATTGTTATCAATTAGTTGATAACAATGTCTCTCACACACACCAGACACACACAAACATTCAAACTACGCTGTCAATGTTCAGGGCACCAAAGCACATTATAATATTGCGTCACGGATAGTAATTATGACTGTGGTAGTAGCATTGGTGGTTGGAATACTGGTGCTGATGTTGGCAGTGTTCATGGCACTGACAGCAGTGGTGGTAAGGGTGTTGTCAATAATAGTGAAGGTGCTGGTGGTGCTGGTGATACCTGCAGTGTGGGTATTGGTGGCAATGGTGGGCTCTGTAATAAGGTGATGGTGCTGATGGTGATGGTATTGGGGTGTTGGTAATGGTGGTGGTGCTAATGCCAATATGGTAATGGTGGTGGTAATAGTGGTGCTGGTTATGGCTCAGTGTAGCAGGACGTGTATTGAATACATCCTCGCCCATTCAGCGCGTTTCACATTATGTATTGTTTCAAATGTTGTGGCTCACGCGTGGAGGGTTCGCCCTGCAGGATTCTAGTGTTGACTGGTAGTCCCCGTTGAGTTTCCTGTGGAACGGACGCTTCATGTGTTGGGTGGAGTTATTACTTTCATTAAACTGGAACTTCACCGTGATTGAGTTTTCCTCGATTATTTCATCTTAACACTCAGGTGGTAATGGTAGTCATGGTATTGGTGGTGCTAATGGTGCTAGAAATAATGGTCGCTGTGATGGTGGTGCGGTGATAAAAGTTATGCTGGTAGTAATAGAGCTGGTGATTAGCACCACCTGCACGTTGCAGGCGGCTAGAACAGGAACAAGACGCAGTGAATCTCTGAAGACGACGCCGGTGCAAAGCAGAAGCCAGGGGCTGTGGTATACAAAACAAAAGACCCGACAAACACCTCGGGGGCTGCCGGGGAGTCACCCTTGAAAAGATGGAGTGTCCAACAAGCATGAGGGGGGAAGCTGCGAGCACTGGGGGAGAGGAGGGGGGATAGAGCAGCAGCTCAAAGACTGATGCACACTCCTTTGAGTATGGCAGCATCCTTTCGGATGTGGAAGCAGACATAACAGGCGAAATGCCGTCATTCACATTGGCTCGCAAGCCAAACACTGAATGGCTGTCCTGTGGGCTACTACAACATATAACTACCCTGCCTACGAGTCGACCGCTGTGGAGGGCTGATTCAGTCTCCCCATTGCCCCGAATGGAAGATTGACAGTAAATGTGCTTGGCTACATGTTGGCCTTAAAGGGCGCACCGCCACTGCGCCTAAAACCTGTATGATTAAGCTGTGTCTCCAGACTCCCACTGACATACCACTCTTCCAGGCCTGGGGTCAGGCCCTTTGTTGCCAACGTATTTGTGAATAAACTGCAATGCAGCAATGACCGAAGAGGTCTGACACAAAATCCCTTTCTGAATGCGGTATTTCAAAGAACTCGCTGTATTCATTTTTTAGATTCCACAGGCTGGAGAACAAACTAAAGCTGTCTCTCAGAATGGACTACACTCCCAAGAGATTAATGGATCGAAACCTGGAGGATAAGTCTAGATGCAACCCCTGCCAAACCCCTGATGTAGAATATTTTCTTCTTGTCGGGCCATGACCCAAACCCCCGGCCTCCCCCGGCCTCCCCCTCCCCCCTCCTCAGTAAACGTATACTGGCAATACGTATTTGCAAATATGGATGAGAACAACAAATTATTCGAAAGGCCAGTGTAACAAAAAAAGGGAAAGCAGAAAGCTGGAGACGGCCATGTCCAATGAGGAATCAGAAAAAAACAAATCGGTTGACTAGAAGAAATAACTATTCCATTTACCTCCCTTCATTATATAGATAGACTATGGACTGTCTAGCACCCTGAAGATACCGAAGGGACATACACAGCGCTTCACAAAACCTCGAAATAAATTCATGGGCAACCTCATCTATCTCATTCTGTCTGCAATTAGAATTCATGAAGCACACACATTTAATACATTTTATTTCATGCACTTTTATTCGCTGCCACTAGAGGAGGTCATAATACTGCAGAACACTTACCATTAGGTGGATAAACAACAGCATATTATTCTTCCAAGCCGAGCTTTCCTGAAATTGAAAATGACAATAGCTCGCGAACCCTTTAGCTCAGATGCGCTTCGATAACAAAGCTCGATATCTTCTACAACCATGACATCCAAGCTAGCACTTAGGCACTTCATCACATAATGTACATGACATAGAAGAAGTACAATTTCTGTTTGGTAAACATCTTTGATTATAACCCTGTGATTTATGATAATCATGAGTTATTCATTGCTTTGAAAATGTATATATTCATTGCAGCTGTGGAAAGTGCCCGAGACCCAATCTGGAGCGTTCTAGTCTGAGACTGAGTCCATTTTATATTAGTGTACACATTGGCGTCTCATTTTTTTATTGCTTTATTTGCTTTTTTTTAAACAAACAAATTACAATGAACGTAAATGAAAAAAGGATAGGAAGGGAAAGGGGAAAGGGAAGTCGAATAATTGCTTTTGTACGGATGGCATAGTAATCCACATTGCCATATAGAGAGATGGTCTCTTTATTTATTTCTCTCAGGTTCCAGTGTCACGGGCAGTTCACAGGATGCAAATATTTATTTTACCTGCAAAAACAATATTAGCATGGGTTTGCTGTGTGGTTAACCCTGCTTGACAGCTCAGTGACTTGACTGCACAAATGTTACATTTGTGCTGATCTACAAGATACGATTCGAATTCCAGCATTGTCGAATCAGTCTTTCATCCTGCCGAAGCAGGTAAATTGAGTTTAACAGGGGGAAGAAAGGCACTGAAGGGGGTAGAGATTGGTTAAAGATGGCAGTTTCTTCACATTTCAGACAGGGGGGGAGAGGACACAGAACACGTGACTCCTCCTATACTCCTTTGCTTCAGCCTTGCAATTATAAGCACAAGCAGATGATTTTGGGGGATCACTGAAATAATATCGACTACCAAAATATCGACTACCCAAAATATCGAGGAAAAAATATCTACAACCAAAATATCGAGTTTGTATTTACAAACAGGTAAGTACAAAAATATCGAGTACAAAATATCGTTTACAAAAATATAGTTGTAAAAAATATCGACTTTAATAAAAACAATGTTTAATTACATTAATATACAAAATTAATTACTAAAATATAATTAACAATACCTAAATTAACTTTTAATAATTAAATAATTAATGAAAGTAAAAAAAGAATATTTTTTTAATCATATTTCTTAAAATATATATATATATAGTAACAAAATTTAATTAAATAATAGCCAATATTATTAACGTACAAATACAAAAGAGTAAAAATTACTATTCCCACTGCAAAGAGTGCAACAGTGGATATATGACGTTACAATGCAACTTTTACAACGCACTACCATTACAATGTAAGTATTGGTAAGTATATAATAATTTTTTTTAATTTAAATTATTTAAAATTATTTAAATTTAATTTAATTTAATTTAATTTCATTAAATTAAAATAATGTAAATTTAATTTTACTTTATTTTTACACTGTACCCCTGTACCCCTGTACCCCAAAACTGACCCTGAACCCTAAAAAAACCCTTTACCCAAAAACCCAAAACTGACCCTGAACCCTAAAAATACCCCTTTACCCAAAAACTAAAAACTGACCCTCAACCCTAAAAATACCCCTTTACCCAAAAACTAAAAACTGATCCTGAACCCTAAAAATACCCCTTTACCCAAAAACTAAAAACTGACCCTGAACCCTAAAAATACCCCTTTACCCAAAAACTAAAAACTGACCCTGAACCCTAAAAATACCCCTTTACCCAAAAACTAAAAACTGACCCTCAACCCTAAAAATACCCCTTTACCCAAAAACTAAAAACTGACCCTGAACCCTAAAAATACCCCTTTACCCAAAAACTGACCCTGAACCCTAAAAATACCCCTTTACCCAAAAACTAAAAACTGACCCTGAACCCTAAAAATACCCCTTTACCCAAAAACTAAAAACTGACCCTCAACCCTAAAAATACCCCTTTACCCAAAAACTAAAAACTGACCCTGAACCCTAAAAATACCCCTTTACCCAAAAACTAAAAACTGACCCTGAACCCTAAAAATACCCCTTTAATTTAACATAATTAGCAATTAATCAATTAAATTAAAATAATTACCAATTACATTTTAATTAATTAACAAATATTATTTAATTACCAATTAATTAAATATTACTACCAATTAATACATTTACATATTTAATAAATAATAATTAAATTACTTCCCACCCTATTCCCCTATAAACCCACAACCCGCTACAGGAAATACATTATTTTAATTTACATAATTAGCAATTAATAAATTAAATTAAATTAATTACCAATTAAATTTTAAATAATTAACATATATTATTTAATTACCAATTAACATATATTATTTAATTACCAATACCATATATTATTTAATTACCAATTAATTAATTTATTATTTAATTACCAATTAATTAATTATTACTACCAATTAATTAATTTACATATTTAATTAATTATAAATTACTTCCCACCCTATTCCCCTATAAACCCACAACCCGCTACAGAATAAAATTACACAATAATTTAAAAAAAATCATTAATTAAAAATAATTATAACATAAAATGACACTTTTCATACATATTATAACATAAAAACACTATAAATAATTACATATTATATAAAAAACGATATTTTTTACTTTCGATATTATTTACAGTCGATATTACTTCACTTACCTTAAAAACGATATTTTGGCTGTCGATATTCTGTCCTGTCGATATTTTCTCCAAACGATATTTAAAACTCGATATCCTGTCCAAACGATATTTTGGAGTCGATATTATGTCTGTGTACCGATTTTGGGGTCCAGACATAACATTATCAATGGGTAACTGCAAGCTATTGCAATGTTTTCATCCTGGGGTTCTGAATGATATCGTTGGTGCCTCTGAAGACAAGTCATAGTTTACGATGTACTGCTATGGCCAAATGGTTTAAAAAAGAACTTCTAGATCTAAAAAAAAGGAGTGCAAAGGATTGGAACATATTTTGAGGAAAGGATACAAGAAGAAGGACAAAGCTACTTATCTAAAAACATTGAAAAACTCTCAGATAGGGAGTACACAAACGTGCACTGAGTTTTATACGCAGACAATTGAGGCCTCCAAAGGGTCTGCTAAAGAGGTCTTTCAGATTGTTAAAAAACTGTCTTCACTGGAACGGGTTACTAATCCTTTACCTTCTTCTTTAGATCAATGCAATGCAGTAGCCCAATATTTTTCTACAAATATTGAGACAATCTATGCCTCCTTTCCTGAGAAGAGCAGACTTTTCACGTTTGAATCCCCGGAAATTCTGTAAATCTGTTTAACTTCAGAATGCCACTTCTAGGGGAAACATTCAACCTTCTTTCCAGTGTTTAATCTGGCTCACCTAATGATCATTTGCCCCCTAGTATGATGATATGCGGTAGCAATGCTATAGTTCTGTTTGTTTGTGGCCTGCTCAACTGCTCATTCACCACTGGTATACTACCACGAGAGTGGAAACACGCATTCATTGTCCCGTTACTAAAACAAAACTTCTATGGACCCCTCCCTTCCTGAAAACTTGAGACCAGTCTCTTTACACTCTCTACTAGCAAAAATGGTGGAGAGGTTTCTCAATCTCCAACTAACTAAATACCTGGAAGGTAGCAATCTGTTACATGACACACAGTCAGATTTTAGACTTCAGCCTAACACAGAATCGGCTTTGCTGTTAGCATCAGAATCCTTATGAATAGTTGCACGCGAGGGCAAGACAACAGCCTTGAGCCTGTTGGATTTAAGTGCTGCATTCAATACTGTGTCACATGGCCTCCTCTTGAAATGCCTATGGGAACTTGGAGTGAAGGGAATGACGCTTGACTGACTGACCAATTACCTATTGGACAGATTGTTTCAGGTCATCCAGCAATGCCATACATCTGCGTTAAGCCCCTTGCAACAGGGCGTCCCCCAAGGGTCTGCTCTGAGCCCCACTCTGTTCAATGTGTATATGCATCCGTTGACAGAGGTTGTGGGGAGCTATGGGGTACAAATGATATCTTATGCGGACAACACGCAGCTAATCGTTACACTGACATAGGACGCCATAGAGTCGGCTCCTAAATTTAGAGCTTGCTTGTGGACCTTGCAAACTGGATGACGTTGAGTTCTATGATAAAACCAACATCTTAGTGATAGAGAAGCAAATGTTCTTGTGGTCTGCAGTATGGTGGTCCCCAGAAGTGGGCCATCCCGATCCCCAAACCTAAAGTGAAGAATTTAGGATTCTGGTTCGACATGACTCTTAGTTTTGATAATCAAATCTCCACCCTGTCTTGCACCTGCTTTGGTATTCTGAGGGTGCTGCGAACATTTTTAGACTTTTTGCCAGAGGCAGCTAAAAAACAGTTATCCAGGCGCTGGTAGTATTGCACATGGACTACTGTAACATACTGTAACTTGGAGTTTCACAAGGCAGACGTAAAATGCTGAAGATGGTACAGAATTCTGCTGCCTGAATGTTGCTGAAAATTCTGAGGAGATTGTCACTGGGCGACGCACTGGCTAAATTACATTGGCTCCCAGTACAGGATAGAGTGGCTTTTAAAGCACTCTGTTTTTGCCATAGAATTCTAAATGGTAAAGGCCTGTGCTTTCTATTCCTGCTGATCAAACCCTATCTGTCAACAAGGTATTTTAGATCATCAGGTACTGCCAAGCTAGTGGTCTCGAAAGTCCATAGGGTTCGCTTGGGTGGCAAGCCCTTCTGTTGGTTGGCAGGGAAAAAGTGGAATCTTCTTCCCTTAGAATTAAGGATGTAGCCTTCTGCAAAGCGATTTCGGAAAGAGCTAAAGACATGGTTTTTTAGGCAATCTACTAACAGGAAAGTCTACGGGTCTGAAAGGCGGTCACATAAAGCTGAAGGCTAGGATTTTGCCCTAGCACGGGGACACTCAATTGGGAGTAACCAAGCGCTTTATAACATATTAAAATAACATATCATATCATAGAAAAGTCATACTACACTCTTGCGTATTTGATGTCACTCAGAACATCTCATGAAAAACGTCTCCTTAGCTCACTGTTTCCATCTATAATTCTATATGTTATATATGGCTCTTGTAGATAGCCACTAACGTGTATTACTAAATTAAAATCCTGAAACACCCTGCTATGGTGTAGCAATAACTGTTTTCAAAAGCGGTTACTCACTGTTGCTACTTCACAAAGGAATTGTAGGCTACTCTGGCTTGGCTCTCTAAGAGCTTGTAAGCACAGCTCTAAAAACCACAAAACATAATTTTGGGAGTAGAGGGCACAGTGAACAGTGGAGTGTGGGGGCAGGATACCAGGTATTTCTTTTCACATGTTGGAGATGGAAGAGAGGCAATGTTATGTATGGCTCACTCATTACTCTTCTGCCCCTGCACAGTAGTTGAAAGCAAGGGCAGAGGATTTGGGGGCCATACATAAGATAAAAGTATATATGGTTATAAAGTGAATTAAAGGTATGTTTTTCATCTCGGGTTTCTAGGTGACATCATAGACAACTCGAGCTTCATTCTTGTTGTCTATTTGTTGTCACTCAGAAACCCTCAGTGCAAAATATGCCCACAACTCAGTCACCCATCTATTATTTTATATGTTTCTTTCAGGCTTTATGGAGTAAAGTGCATTTGTAGAGGGGCCAGGATGACTCATGAGAAACAACACAAATTCAGCAAGCAGAAACAAAATCACACAGAGTGACAGTGACAACACCGCTGAGTCAATAAATTGGAAAGATGACAGGTGAGAGCTTGTGCACATCCTGAGCAGTGAGCCTGACATATGATGTTTGTCTATAAAGTTTTTTAAACATCTTCATTTAACTGATCCTTCCCATCCACGTCATGTCCCTTATATAGATGCTGAAAATAACATTTTGAAACCAACATGTTAATACGATTTCATTTTATTAAATGACCCTT
Source organism: Lissotriton helveticus (assembly GCF_964261635.1). Lineage (NCBI taxonomy): Eukaryota > Metazoa > Chordata > Amphibia > Caudata > Salamandridae > Lissotriton > Lissotriton helveticus. Next base: position 399,064,663 of record NC_136059.1, on the reverse strand, counting down.
TCTTGTGTGCATGTGGATCAGATCCATCCCAGTGCTGTGTTCTATAAGATTTATTTGGAAAAAAATCTGAAAAGAAGGACACGTTGTGGTAAACAATGATGAACTAAATGATTGTTATAAATTAGTTTTTGCTAGATTGAAGCTTAAGAGAAAGCTGCACGTTGTGGTAAAGTGCGAGCCATTTTAGATGAATTAGTTGTTATAGCTCTATGTTAGATTGAGACTTCACACACTGTTATCAGCTGTTGCTGGATGGACCCACCTCAAGAGCTTTGCTGAAAATATGGCTAAACAAAATGTACACAGCCCAAAATAAAAGTTCAAACTTAAAATGACACAAGAAACAAATGTTAAAAAGGCACAGAACAAAAACCCAAAGATGGTTCAATAAGCAAATGTTAAAGAAAATAAGGGTGTGATGTGAAAACTCCATTCGCAAAACAAAAAGTGTAAGGTGCGCAGACCTTTGTTTGTCAATGGGTGTGCAAACTATCTTACAATCCACATATTAGTAGGCTGCTTTGCAAATTGTCCATGGGTAGGTGTCTTACAATGACCAGCTTATTGAATGGTAAATAAGCTGGTAGCGAGTTAAAACCCTCTGTGAATTACAGGTTTTTTGTGTGATAGCAGCCATGTCTATTAATGGGATGGTGTTATTCTTTAAATCAATGTATCCTGTTTGGGAAGACATGAGGTCGAGTACACAGTGGTCATTTAGGTCGTTTAATGCTGCTCCAATGCCCCTTTACATTGCCTGAAAATGAAGCTGTTCCTTAGCCCTACCCCAACTTTGCTTGCCTGAAATTGCACCACTATGTCCTAGCTTTATGTTTGTACCTGTAACCAATCTTTTAATGTGGTCTACAGCAGAGTTGGCGGGAGAGACACTGGAATTTACATGTAGGCCTAAATGGTCATTGGAGGTGGCATTAAGTTATAGGCCATCTTGGACGCATGTTTGCGGTTCCTGTTATGTGCCCTCGAAGAGTGGCACAAAGCTAACAAGTTCAATGCAACAAGCTAACATGTTGCACCTTAAAAATAAATTCCACTTAACAAGATTATCACCCTAAAATAGCTTAGTGATAAACCTATCATCGGTGATACGGTTAACGTGTGCTATTCTTACGGTATCGTGGTGTCGATCTCTGTGTAGATTTTAATTTGCATTTCTTTATGCACTTGTTCAATAAAACCTTCATTTTCTACACCTTTTTTTATTGCCCACCATATCAATTTGCTCTGATCTTGACATAAAAGAACTAACATTCTTGTTTTATTTACATCTCTGACAATAAATCTATGAATTATGAAAATCATGAGTTTTTCATTGCACTAAAAATGTATAAATTCATTGTAGTTTATGGAAAGTGTCTGTGCCACCACCTGGAGCATCCTAGTCTGTGATTGAGCCCATATTATATTAATATTCGGATTCTCGTTTCATATTTCTTCCAGGATCCGGCATCAGAGGCAGTTCACAGATTGTAAAAATGTGTTTTACCTGCACAAACTATTTTGGTATGGGATTAGCTCTGTGGTTAACCCTGCATGTCAGCTTGATGACCTGACTGAGCAAACGTCAAATATGTGCTGATCTACAAGTTACGAGCCGAATCCCAGCATGACCTAATCTGCCTTTTATCCTGCCCAAGCGGGTAAAATGAGTGTAGCAGGGGGGAAGGAAGGCATAGAGGTTGGTTGAGATTAGTTAAAGATGGCAATTTCTTCACATTTTGGACACGAAGTGGGGGCATAGTTTATGGTTATGCTTATCTTCCTTTTCCTCAGCCTGGCAGTTATAAGCATGGTGATATGATTTTGGGGTCCACATATAAAATTATGAACGGGTAACTGTGAGTTACTGGGATGTTTTCATCTTGCGGTACTGAGTCACATCATAGACAACTCATACCACAATCTTGTCTATTTAATTTCACGCGGAATGCCTCACAAAAGCTTCTCTTACCTCAATGTTGTCCATCTATAATTCTATATGTTATATATGGCTGTGGTAGACAGCCTCTAGCCTGCATAACTGGATTAAAATCCTGCAACTCCCTGGTATGACTTAGCAATAGTTAAAAAAAAAAATATTTTGTTTATTGGTATTTCAAGAGAAACAACAAAGGACATACAATGCCCAACATTTTGGTATTAATGCTTCATACAATTGAACTGCATTACAACTCTCCATATCCATTAGAATATTACATTGTAGACATATCACGCCTCATTTAACTTAATTTTTACTCCGTTTTTACTCTGACTGTTCATCTAAGCTCGATAAATAGTCCGCCAAATAGTGCCAATAGTCTTTAGGTAGGAAAATGAAATTTTGCCTGATCAAGGTGCCCCCTACGCGTACCCTATGTTACATGTGTGTGCATGTCACCCATGCATATTTCTCTCAGTGGCCTGAATCACAAGGCCTCTGCAATCACGTCCTGCATTAGGATGCCAGTAATTAAGTCTCCCATGTAAGAAATGTTAAGTTAGCATAAGGCCCATGTATTTGCATTATGCACTTTTAAATAAATCACGATGAAACCTTTTTGTGGTTCAGCTGAGCCACTTTCTGAAATAAGGTTTTTTTTCATGACTCCTGACACACTGAAGGCTGCAATTACGTATCTCTGACCTCGCATGCTTCTAGCTCAGCCGAAAGAAATCCAGCAAGGGTTGCCAAGATATTATTATGAATAACAGTTATCTGCCTGCTGTACAGAGTCACATTCCTGCCCAGAGTCACAAGGTAAACAGAACCCGTCCACGGAAGATAGGGCCTAGCCACTCTGTCTCCATTGAAGTAAATCACAGTGCTTGCTCACAGCCCCCACGCAATGAACGAAGAAATATATGCTTTTTCTGATTCCTAGTGACGAGCAACTTTTGCTTCAGATAATACATCCCCTGACTTAAGATATCAGTTAGTACAGTTAGTACCAGATGTGCTGGTCGCCCTGACACTGAAGGTCTCTCTACTAGACTGAAAGTCAGCTCTCCTCCCAGTTACACGTCAATTGCACGTCATGCTCAAATTGCACACAAGTAGGGCAAAATTCCAGCTGGTCTTGCAAACTCCTCCTCTGTGTACCACCCACCTATGACACCTACCTATCACCTACCTATGACTCATAAAGTGTACACCCACATGTACGCCCACATGCTCTTATCTGTTTCTTTCTCTGCTCTGCGTTCCTTCCTACGCCCTATGTACAAGACAAAATGTATATATGTTGTTCATTGTTATGAAATGTTAGAAGACCCTTCCTGAACCTCAGTGGTGATGGAACAGATTCTCCCTTAACTCGAGTTATTGGAATAAAGCCCTTTTAACTTGGACACCACGGACTCTCTGCCTCTCATTTGATACATGCTAATTGTTAATGCCTAGAAATTATGCCAGGGTAATATTTTATTTACCACATTAATTTGGCGCCCGACCAGGACTATCCCTTTCCCCACGCGCCGGCGACGTAGGTACAGCTCTTGCCCCCTTCTACAGCCGTGACGGACTTCAAAGTGCGCACCAGCAGGACTTCCTGCTTACTCCCTCAGGCCCACGGAGGAGACGGACTGCGACCAGGCGTCCACACGAGGCGGTGAGGATCGCGGATCATCCCAACCAGAGCCCAATCCGTGAGAGAGCAAGGTCCGAGGTCTCCAGAGGTCCACCTGTTCCAAGGCGCATGCGTAGAAGTAGACGTGGACGTAGATGCGTAGAAGTCCGAGGCCTTCAAGTTTCAAGTCCTGCTTCCCGGTGAGTACCACTATGGGGAATGCATAAAGTTTCAAGACGGGTTCATTTTATATGAAAACGGTCAAGACGGGTCCACGTTATTCGTGGAAACGGTCAAGACGGATCCACGGTTAAACGTGGAAACGGTAAAGACGTGTCTCATTTTTGAGACCGGTATGGTTGTACTGTATTCCAGTGCATAAAGTTTTTCAAGTACATGTTTAGCTCTCTGTATCAGTTTAGGTTGTAACTGTTTTAGTGTTTAATATTTGTTTGTGTGTGAATGATTGTTGATTGTTTCAGTCTATTTTTGTGTATTACATTTCCATTGTGTTGGTTTCAACATGCCACTGTTTTCAAAATTGCGTCAGATAGGGACCAGAAAAGGTATACTAGAAGAGTCAGTTAACATCCCGCCTAGAGACACACCTGGTCATTATATGTATAATAAGCATGGATTAGACGCCATCTTGTTCTTAGACTTATGGGTAGACTATACAAAGGACCTGGAGGAAAAGTATAGATGGCCAATCTCGGGAACATGGGATTCAGAATGCATTAGGAGAATAGAGAAAGAATTGAATAAAGCAGAGAGAACTAAACAAGCAGCGAAAAAAGCGAAAGAAAAAGAACTAGCTAGAGTGACCTCCTCAGAAACACCCAGTAGGTCGCGAACGCCATCACCTGTACCCTTTAGAGTATGTAGAAAGAAGCTGACAGCATCAGAGTTCCTTGTAAATAGCTCCTTGTAAATATGGTTTATGAAGAGCATGTCATTATTATAACTTGTTGAGTTTCTTGTTAATATGGCTTGTGAATAGCGCCATGTGGTTATGGTTTGTGCAGAGCTTGTTATCATTACGTTAGGCAGGAGAGAGCTGGATCTCTTTCAAGTGCTTGGAGAAAACGTTTTGAAGATGTGCGTACGTGATATGTGATAACGTGGAGAAATGAGTTCATGACTTTCCCATGTACTACAGTCATTGGGGAAAGATTGTGCTTCAGCTGCCAAAGAGTTAATATCTTGTATTGAGAAGGCAGTATTTGTTTTAACATGCTGTTTAACAAGGTGTTGAGGGATTTTGGCGTTTTTTGGTGTTTGCGGGGGGGCGTGTTTTTGAGCGGAAATTCGTACCCGTTCCAGTGGAGGGATTTGGTTGCTGTTTTGTGAGGATTTAGGGAATCGCCTGGACTACTGTGATGCCAAATTTGAAAAGGATCTGAGCTGTGGAAGTGGTGGAAAAAGCATGTTTTGTGCGGAGGTGCGATTTGACATGTTATCCAATGGGCGTTTTTCTGAAAATTGAGAAATTATTTTGGGGGTGTTCCAGGTGCGCTAGGGGCCCGGGGGTTGGATCAGCGGTAGAGGAGGTGGATGGCCAGATGTGCTGAATTTTGGGGATTTTTGGCTTGGGCGGAAGGGTGTGTTTGGCTAATGTGTATTTTTTGGAAAATGGAGCTGTTTTGATTTGTGCGTGCTTCTAGGCCGAGATTTCGTGGTGTGCTAAGTAGTTCTTAACTGAGTCTGCGGGATTGGCTGAAACTTGGGAGTGTCTAGTTTTGCGGCAAAGTAGTTTGAAGGAAATTGGTAGAGGGAAAGGTGTCTTTTTGGCGTAGTTTGGAAGTGCGTTTTTGACACGATTTCATGGCTGTGTAGCTCACATGCATGGTTATGTGAGCTGACACTAAAAGTCAGTGAGTGTTTTAGATGAATAAGGGTTTGATTTAATTTTTTCACTGGTATGATGGGTCTGCCTATGTGCTTTGTCAGTTTGCTGACTGAAATGGTAACATCTTGCATGGAGAGTAAAGAAGTGTTCATTTAACATTCTATTTCAAATGCATCCGTGTATTTGTGTCTACAAAATATACATTATTTTTCCCAATGCAAGCTGCCCTTTAGAATAGCGTGTGACAGTTAATCCACTCAATTAGAAAACATGGTTCTTTGAAAAATGATGAGTCTGGCCCTTTTAATAGGTAGAATAGAAGAGCTTGCACACTTAATTATGAAAATCTTGGTTCTGCAATGCAAAAATTGTTTCACATGTTATTTTCAAAAAGTAAAATGTGACGTGTTTCCATGCCCTGTTGTTCTGCTTCTCTTTTTTTCCTTGCAGCTAGTATCAATATTTTTTGATATAATTATTTTAAAATGCTAGCATGTGTCTAGGTTGAAAAAGAAAATAATAAGTCCTTATTAATTACTGATTTTAGGATACTTTTGTCACGTTTTAATTTGCTTCAGATAAGTTAGACAATGTTGGTTAGCCCTGTGGCCTGGGTACAGATATGTTTTGAATTACAGAATGTGTTTTTCGACCTTGAAGTGGCTCAGGCTGAACCATAGTTCAGCCAGGCCCCGTAGTAGCCTGGCTCCCAGGGAAAGTTATTTTGTGAAGGGAGGGCTTTTCCCTCTTGGAGAGCAGAGCAGTGCCTGTCTTGTTGTTATTGGCCTTCCGCCAATTCTTTTCCGCGGACAATTATTGGCCGTCCTCCAGCTGAGCCAGGCTTCCTTCGCAGGCAGAAAAAGAATGCTTGCAATTTTGACCAAGTTCTCTCTTCAGTAACTTGGCAGCTGTTCTTAGCTCTCAGTGTTTTGAAAGTGTGGAGGAGCCGCCCTGTGGGTGACATCACTATGAAGGGGAAGGCAGTGTAGAGAAAAAATAATGTTTGATGAAGCCACGGTGAAATGTTTATAGAAGGTGGGGGTCAAGTTGCTCTTCCTTACAGCCAGCACTGAAAGCTTCATTGGCTTCAGATAAAGCATGCTTGCAATGAATAGTTTTTCCCTCGTAGTGTAAACAGAATAATTGGCAGGAGTTGTCGCTCTTGCAATGAGCCCTAGTATTTACTGTCAAGCATTAAAAAGACAGCCAGGGCCCTGCAGCCCAGTCTCACACACCCTTCAGCCCTGGAGCTCAGTCTCAGTTAGAACCGTGCGTCCTGTAGTGCGGTCTCACACACGCTCAGTCTCATTACGCAGACAGTATTTATATGCCTCCCAACACTGCCCTGCTACTGTACGTAGATGACATCCTAATTACAGCACGTTCAGACCCAGAATGCGCAAATGCATCACTGACAGTTTTTACATTTTCTGGCTGACAAGGGGCACAAGGTGTCCCCTTCAAAGTTGCAATTCTGTGAAAAGCAAGTGGAGTACCTTGGACACTTACTTTCCAAGGAGGGTATATAGCTAACACAAGCCTTTCATTCAGTTAATTTCTAGCCTTTAACAGCCCAAGACACAAAAGGAAGTACGGGCCTTCATTGACCTCACTTCATACTATAGGCAATGGATTCCCCAGTATGCCTATCTAGCCAAACCACTCATACAGTTAACTACACAGGAGGCAGCCACTCTGACTGTCCTCCCTTGGACACAAGAACACACCTTGGCATTTGAGGAATTAAAAAAAAAAAAAAAAAAAGCATTATGTCAAGCGCCAGTTCTAGCGTTATCTGTCCTCACACAAGATCAAGCAGGAAAACACAAGCTGTGTGCTTATTTTTTTCTAGTACACTAGATCCAGTGGGCCCAGGCTCTGCCTGCGTGCCTGACATCGGTTGCTGCAACAGCTCTAGCCATAAGACAAAGTGACACAATAGTGTTGACACACCCTCTGACAGTACAAGTACCACATGCAGTGGAAGTTCTCTTAAACAAGACACAGACACCATTTCCCAGGGTAATGACCTGGCAGACCGAACAGCTAAACTTACAGCCCAGACAGCCCAGACACCAACAGACACGACAAGGACAGAGGTACCATTACTGACAACATGTATGACAGTCAGGGATCCCACTCAAGATGTACTCGACATACAGACACATGCCACTGCAGATGAGATAAAGAAATGGACTGAACAAGGAGGGGTCCAGACTGAACAAGGTTGGATGACAAAGGGAAAAGGTACATGATTTCTTCCAGATTCTATGATAAAAGTAATCATTAACACAGCACATAGTCCAGCACACTTAGGAGAAAAGACAATGCTAGACAGCTTACAGCACATTTGGTTTAACAAGCACATGCGTACAGCAGCGAAGCAGAAAGTACGAACATGTATGATCTGTTGCCAGTTCAATCTAGGTAAAGGCATTCAGGTGGAACAAGGCGGATTTCATCCTCCTGACCACCCTTTTGAGGTTCTCCAGATGGATTATATCCAAATGAACAGATGTAGAGGTTACAAGTATGTCTTGGTAGTTGTGTGTGCACTATCTAGATGGACAGAAGCATATCCAGTTCCAGATTATACTGCTGTGACAACAGCCAGGAAACAAAACTTGCTAAAAAATAACTGATGTTGACAGTAACATGCTGACAGATTACCTGGCTTCCTTGATGTCTGCACTACTCTCTTGTCATTCACAGGTTGCTGCCACCTTCCCTGACAACACCCAGGTCAAGGAACACGCCATAGTCCCTGGGGACTTCATTTTTGTGTCCGGAATTTTGACCGATCAAGCCCCCTTGAGCCACGTTGGAAGACGCCGAAGTTGGTGCTACTGACCACGAGGACCGCGCTGAAAGTCGAAGGACGCAAGGGAAACTTCACGCTCAACAATGCAAGAGACATTTTGGACAATCTAATACAGATACTAAAAAAACATTACAAAAAATAAATACAGACTTTGCGCTGCTTGCGCCGCTTTTACTAAAAAAGACTCCACAGCAGGAGTATAAATCTAAGTTAAGATCTAGTAAGTCAGACGTAGTTTAATTGTCTAAGTCCACTCGGTGGTGAATCGGTTAGACTAAGATTTCTGACATGTATAAGATCACATACAAGAATAGTAAGAAAGGAAACATGAGAGAAAAGTACTGCAAACTATTACGCAGTAGATGTATAGTTACTTTGATCATTCTTTTTATTCTGTGCATTGTTATAATCTGTGCCAGTTTATTACTACATGTTTTCCTTCCTCTCGCCTCACATATACACTCTTCCAGTAACAGCACCATAGAGCATACATTTAGTGAACTGCCACCCCATGAACTGTCATATCGACTTGCTCTGCGTAACAATACATTCATTCGTATGTTACACCATTCTCACCAGACCAGCAATGCAACTGATTGCTGGGTATGTGGCCAACTGCCTCCTTATCAAAAGACGAAGGGAGTTCTGCCATTCTATCCTTTACCGTTCTCACACAATGGTTCATGTGGAGCATGGTTTGCCTTAATGACCTCAATAGATAGAAAGTACATAGCTTATCCAGGTGGCTGGATATATGGAAACCTGAATAAAGTAATGAATGAAGCATGTTTTCCAGACAAAGACGGATTTCCTCAAAGGAAGGGAACCGATCTAGAGAATGAAGAGTACGAGCAGGGAAATGCATCCGTTAATTTTATAATGTTAAATGTTCAGCCCAAGCAAAATAAAGGTCCACCGTTTATTTCAGTTCTACCAGCAAAAGGTGATTTATGTGTTAATAAGAAAGGCTCAGTACATATGGGACACAGCGAGTGTAAAGTTGTAGTAGTGTTTAATGATGAAGGACTTTCTTCTTTCAAAACATCACGCCATACCTCTTTCATTTGCGGTCAGACAGCCTATGTACATCTGCCCTTAGACTGGGGTGGGACTTGTTATATAGCATTCTTATTGCCACCTGTATTCTTGGCCCCATCCCATTATCATAGAGATTCACGACTAGAACATGTTAGAGTAAAGAGAGAGACAGATGCCTCAGGGATTGATCAGACTGAAACAGCTTGGGAGCAATATACAGATTTCAACAAAGGATTCTTCTTTTTCATAGGTCCCGTCCAAAACAGTAAACTGATACGCAAGTTAACAAGAACTCTTGAAGCAGTAGTGAATGTGACTGCGTCTGCCCTGGCGAACTTGACCCAGGAGCAGTCTGCCATTAGACTTGTCGTTCTTCAAAATCGCCTCGTTCTAGACGTCATCTTGGCGGATAGAGGCGGAGCTTGTAGCGTGATCCGATCTAGTTGTTGCGTTTTCATCCCAAATAACGCGCCATCTGTGTATGCAGCGATAACAAGGCTCCACAAGATTGCTCATGATATACATCAAGACCCAGGCACATGGACTTTGTCCAGTTGGCTCTGGGGTGTGATATCTGCTTGGGGATGGAAAGTGTTGTCCTTCCTAGGAATGATCCTACTCATGATATTTGGTTGCTGTCTCTGTCTGCAGTGTGGCCCGGCCATTTGCGGCCTGTGTGCAACTGCATGTGTTCCAGATCCAAGTATACAAAGGGTTAAGGACGAACAAACGATGCTGTATGATCAACTATACGGTCTCAGGAATATAGATGTATCCTAAAGGGTTACGTAGGGGACAAGGAGGGAATGAGGAAAATGAAATGTTGCCTGACCAAGGTGCCCCCTACGCGTACCCTATGTTACATGTGTGTGCATGTCACCCATGCATATTTCTCTCAGTGGCCTGAATCACAAGGCCTCTGCAATCACGTCCTGCATTAGGATGCCAGTAATTAAGTCTCCCATGTAAGAAATGTTAAGTTAGCATAAGGCCCATGTATTTGCATTATGCACTTTTAAATAAATCACGATGAAACCTTTTTGTGGTTCAGCTGAGCCACTTTCTGAAATAAGGGTTTTTTTCATGACTCCTGACACACTGAAGGCTGCAATTACGTATCTCTGACCTCGCATGCTTCTAGCTCAGCCGAAAGAAATCCAGCAAGGGTTGCCAAGATATTATTATGAATAACAGTTATCTGCCTGCTGTACAGAGTCACATTCCTGCCCAGAGTCACAAGGTAAACAGAACCCGTCCACGGAAGATAGGGCCTAGCCACTCTGTCTCCATTGAAGTAAATCACAGTGCTTGCTCACAGCCCCCACGCAATGAACGAAGAAATATATGCTTTTTCTGATTCCTAGTGACGAGCAACTTTTGCTTCAGATAATACATCCCCTGACTTAAGATATCAGTTAGTACAGTTAGTACCAGATGTGCTGGTCGCCCTGACACTGAAGGTCTCTCTACTAGACTGAAAGTCAGCTCTCCTCCCAGTTACACGTCAATTGCACGTCATGCTCAAATTGCACACAAGTAGGGCAAAGTTCCAGCTGGTCTTGCAAACTCCTCCTCTGTGTACCACCCACCTATGACACCTACCTATCACCTACCTATGACTCATAAAGTGTACACCCACATGTACGCCCACATGCTCTTATCTGTTTCTTTCTCTGCTCTGCGTTCCTTCCTACGCCCTATGTACAAGACAAAATGTATATATGTTGTTCATTGTTATGAAATGTTAGAAGACCCTTCATGAACCTCAGTGGTGATGGAACAGATTCTCCCTTAACTCGAGTTATTGGAATAAAGCCCTTTTAACTTGGACACCACGGACTCTTTGCCTCTCATTTGATACATGCTAATTGTTAATGCCTAGAAATTATGCCAGGGTAATATTGTATTTACCACACTTCGTACAGTTTGAGATTGTCCTTACAATATATCATATCACTTATCCAGTTCTTTATTCGTGGCGTTTTCTTACCCCCAACAGATCGCAATATTCCGCTTAGCCAATAGCAGTGCCAGTACACAGAATTTGCGTTTTCTCGCTTTAACAGTTCGTAGTATATTCAGCAGACATGTCTGTATAGTACACTGAATCTCAATTCCCACCATCTTGCTCAGCATTTCTGTCACCTCCAACCAAAATTGAGCCACCCCCCTGCAATACCATGCCATGTGTATGAAATTTGCATCATCCATTCCACATCTTTGGCATCGTGAATCCTCGCGCAGACCATATTTGTGTAGTCTTTGGGGCGTGTGGTATGTCTGATGCAAGTATCTGATGTGTATCATCTTTAAGTTTCCATTTGGTGGCAATATACCAGTAATCGTGCCAGCAGAGCACCACTCTTCCTCCGTTAGAGGCATTTCCAAACATACATACCATTTTTGAAGTGTTTTGTCTGCGGTGTCGCCTATTTCAGCTTGCAATGAAGTGTACAGTCTAGATACTAAGTGTTTGGAATTAGCTGATGTGATGAGTAATTGCAGTGTCAGTAACATGTCTGGTTCAGCAGGATAGGTCGGGTAGTGTCTTTTCAATGCTCGCTGTAGTCTATAGTACGTAAATTTGAATAACAATGTTTGTTTTGTATATATTCCAGCTCTTCTAATTTCTTAATTGTCCCCCCCGATACAGATCTCCTATGGTGTCGAATCCCACCTGTTTGAGCAGGTCCATTCCCACTGCCGCTTGCGTGACCGAAAGAGCCGAATGATAGTTAAGCGGCATTTCTGGTGCGTATATCGGTTGTTTACCCACCTTTTTCGCTATCACCTGCCATGCTATCGTCGTAGCATCCACTGTATTGATATCTTTTTTATGTAATGCCGGTCGCGTGTGTGTTATTATTGCATTCAGTGGTATCGGGAGGGCGTCTCCTTCTTCCATGTGTGATGTATGGAGTGGGGTGAAACCAGTAGTGTGCATACTGTGCCTGTGCACATAGGTAATACAGTAGAAAATCAGGCACTTTAAATCCTCCTTTTGCATACGGTAATGTTAGCGTATGGAGGTTTATTCTAGCTGTTTTACCCGCCCAAATCAATTTTAAGGTGACCGCTCTGATCTCCTGGAACACTGGTTTCGGTGGTTTTATCGGAATGTTATTAAAGAGATAGAGTAGTTTTGGTAGCAGTACAATTTTTACTATGGCTATTCTGTCTGCCATAGATAATGGCAAATGGATCCACCGATCTATTTTCTGTTCCAGCACACTTAACACTCTGCCATAATTTGTGCGAATCACCTCTTCTGGGTCTCTATGGAACCAGACTCCCAGGTACCGCACTGGGTCCGTTTGCCAGTCTAGAGGGTAATCTAGATGGAAGGGTATAGTACTATCAGTGAGGGGTATAATCGTGGATTTCGTCCAGTTAATGTTTAGTCCAGAATGATATCCAAATTTAACGAATTCTCTTAGTAGCGGATTCAAATTTTCTTTTGGGTCTCTGACGTAGAGTAACACATCATCTGCATATAGCGAGATGTGTAGTGGTCTTTGGGGGAACTGCAATGCTGAGTGTTTGTATTCCTGTCTTATTTTACATGCTAGCGGCTCCATAGCTATGGCAAACAACAGGGGCGATAGTGGGCACCCCTGACGCGTGCCTCTTCCTTTTGTTATTGGTTCCGAAATATATTTGTTGACCCTAATCCTCGCTATCGGTTTAGTATAGAGTAGCGCTATCCATTGCAGGAACATTGGTGGGAAACCCATTCTTCGCAATATGGCGTGCAAGTATGTCCAGGCAATGGTGTCAAACGCTTTTGCAGCGTCCAATAGTAGCGCCGCTGCTTTCATTTCTGGGGATAAGTAGTATGCCAGTGCAAACAGGGTCCTCGTGTTATGAGCCGTCGATCTAGTGGGGATAAACCCTGCCTGATCTGGTAGTATCAGTCTCGTCATTAAGACTTGCAATCTCGTTGCCAATATTTTAGACAGTATTTTGGAATCAACGTTTATTAGAGATAGTGGCCTATAGGAGTCACACGTCTCTGGGTCTTTTTCTGGCTTCCATAATGCAATAACATTGCTTCTCTCAGGGAGGCTGGTAGTACACCTTTTTCATGTGCATCTCCCAACATTGCCACTATATGTGGGGCTAGTAAACCCACAAAGGCTTTATAGAATTCCCCCGTGAATCCGTCTGGACCCGGTGCTTTTCCATTGGGTAGTGATTTTATTATCTCTGACACCTCTTCCACTGTCACCGGTTGAGAGAGGTATTGTCTTTGTGTATCGGACAACCATGCCAATGCTATCGTATCACAGTATTCATCTATTTCATCTACTTGGGCGGTTTTGTCAGTTTGGTACAGTTTGCCAAATGTGTGTCGGAACACCTCTAGTATGCCTTTAGTGTCGTGTCTTCTCTCCCCATATTGGTCCCTTATCGCTTCTACCACTTGTTGTGGTTTCTGCCCACATATTTTAGCTGCTAGTGTCGCACCTGGTCTCCCCGCCTCACCGTAGTGTCTTGCTACTTGTCGTTTGTGCACATATGTTAGCTCTATGTCTGCTTGTTTTTGATATTCTGTTAGTTCGAGCCTAATTTTACCCAGAATAGCTGGATTTTGTGATTCAGTATATTCTAACTCTAGTTTCCTTATATCAGCTTCTTTTTTCTCCAATTGCTGTCGTAAGTCTTTTAAAATGCCCGCGTTAGTGCTTATACAGACCCCTCTTATTGTGGCTTTGAAGGCCTCCCACAGCAACCCAGCGTCTTTCGTTGTGGGCTTGTTATTCTCAAATAATTCCGCTATGGCTTTACCAATCGTGTTACGATAACATTCGTCCTGTAGGGCTTTTCCATTAAAGCGCCAGCTGAAAGGAGGAGGCACGTAGTTAGGCAGTTTGATCGTAAGAAACACTGGGTTGTGATCAGATAGTGTCCTTGGGAGGTGTTCTATTTCATCTATCCATTGTAACACTTCCTGTGACCCAATCCAGTAATCTATTCTAGACCAGCTGTTATAGGCCGCTGTTGTGTGGGTAGGCTCTCGTTTGTCGGGATTTTTAATTCGCCACAAATCTACTAGTTGCCTGTCTAGCAGTATGTCTTGTAGTGCGTGGAACGCTCTTTTGTGTGTCTCTGTCGATGTGTTGGATCTGTCAACCTCGTCATTCAGTGCCATGTTAAAGTCACCCCCCCATAATATCGGAACATCTGGAAGGTCGGATATCTTCGTCCAAATTGTCGTGTAAAACTGCGGGTCATCTACATTTGGAGCGTAGATGTTCAGAATGTTGATTCTATGTCCCCTTAGCATACCTGTCACTATGACATATCTCCCTTCACTGTCAGTATATGTTTGTTCCATTTTGAACTGTAACCCTCGTCGTAGCAATATCGTTACTCCTCTAGAGTAGGAAGAGTAGGCAGCACTATATGAGGCTTCCGCCCACCGATGTCCAATACATGTATGTGCGCGTGGGTCTATGTGCGTCTCTTGGAGACATGCCACGTCTATCTGTAGTCGCGTTAGGTATGCTAACACTTGCCTGATTTTTTTGGGGTTGTTTAAACCGCGCACATTCCAGGATAGCAGTTTTAATCTTTTTACATGCTCATCCATCATTATATCTTGACATTTCTATGCTCAACTTCAGGTTGTGAAAAACAGTCTCGGTCATAATGCGTTTCATATATAGCCTACTTATTGTATGGAGCAGCGTATGATTCTCATGGAGTCTGGCAGTGTTTCTCAAACACAGTTCTGTAAACCAACATTCCCCAACATTCCCCCTCCTCCCCCCACCCACTTCAGCACCCCAATCATGCCAAAGACATACCCTGAGTGTAACAAAAACTAACAATGTGCCAATGTGGGGGGGACACCCCGTGGGGGGGTCCGCTCGGGTCACACGACTCCATCAAACATAGTGGATGTGGCCAGAGTGGTTTGCATAGTGCAGGTGCATCAGTACATCCTATACATGTATTCCCCTTCTCGTAGATGCTCACTTCAATAGTGTTGTATATTTTCGCCTCCCTGCCCTCTGTGCGATATATCACAATCCATTCAGCACTTTTCTAGTGTTCTCCCTTTGCATCATTCCGATCATTCAATTATCAGTTTTGCATATTTACCTTACATATATGTAGTGTGATCTCTTACTTTACACAACAACAGGCGCTGCACGGTATTATGCTACTCCAGTGTTCCTTCTGTAATCTGTACATTGAGTAACCTGTCTCTGTCTCATCCACACAATTGTGTATTGTATCACACCCACCAGTCAACAAGCCAGTAGTTCCCTGCGCCCTTTTCCGTTTCACTCACTGACAGGTAACCAGTGGTCAACTTTTTGCGCACTGATTTTCGTGTTCTTGTTCAACCTTAATCTCATTCTCTTCCACCTATATGCCATATCATGCTTGATCACACGTTGTCTGCAGCATGTCTTAGTTAGGACCTTTGGCTTTGTAGGTCGAATTCCGTGGATTTTCGTGTTTCAATCTGAATCTTGGTTCTGCTCTTGACGTCTTTGTTCCCTTCTCCGTTGACCCAGCCGTTTAATATAGTCATTCGCTTCTTTTGGAGTGTGACATATCACTGATTTACCGTCTCTGGTTATTTTTAACCTTGCTGGGTATAGCATCGCATACGTTATTTCCATTTCCCTCAGCTTCTGTTTAGCCGATGCAAATTCTTTTCGCACCATTTGCACATTGACGGTGAAATCTGGATAAAATTGCAGTTTATTACCCTGGTGTTCAATCTCCTGCTTTTCTCTTGCCATCTTTAGTATCATGTCTCGATCTCTATAATTGAGTAGCCGTGCCACGATTGGGCGTGGAGGGGCACCCGGCTTCGGTTGTGGTGCGAGTGTTCTATGTGCGCATTCTACGATAAACACTTTGGACAATTGTTCGGTCCCAAAGATCGACTTCAGCAGTTCTTCCACATAGGTCTCCATCCTCCCAGTGTTTGTAGATTCTGGAACCCCTGCTATGCACATATTATTTTTTCGGGACCTCGCCTCCAACTCTTCAGACTTGTTTTTAATGACTTCTAGTACTCTGTCCATCTCTGTGCATTTCTGCATCGTTGCATGGGATTCGTCTTCCACTGCTGACAATCTTGTCTCTGCTTCTTCTAGCCGCTCTCCGTGTTTGTCGAGTTTCGCAGCCATGTTGTGAACTCTTTGTGTGATGGAGTCCAGTTTACTATGCACATCTTGTAGGCTTTTATGTATGGCTCTTAGCGTAGTTTCCATAGTGTTTTGTGCCTCTGTGTCCGTTTCCATATCCACATCAGGTGGTGCCGTGGCCCCTTTCGTGGCTTTTTTATTGTCGAAGGGTAGTTTAGATTGTACCTTCTCTGGTTTACCAATTGTCTTTGACCTTTTAATTTCCAGCTGACACCCGGTGTCCTGCGCCTGGTCTGACGCTGCGAGTGCGTTGGCCACTGTCCCACACTTCCAACTGCCAATGCCCACCACCGGAGCAGTCGTATGCCACAGCCCCGGCACCCCGCAATCCGTTCACTGTAGATGTTGACAGTACTGCCCGTTGTATAGCACTCGAGCAATCCGTGCGTTTCCTCAACGTGAATTGCCCCTAGTTGTGCCTCCAGAGTTTATGCCTTACAAGTCCTCTGTTGCTGCACGCAATTATACCTCTTGCTGTTTGATTGCGCCTCGCGGGGAGTTACCTTTGTTATGTAGGTCGCCTGAGCTGCCGCCTTTCACCGCCGTTGGGCGGTGTACCTTCTTGTATGCGCCTTTTTTGGTTGTGAAGCGTTTGCGCTGGCAGCGCTGTGGTTCGCTTAGTGCACTTTATTACCCAGCTAGGACTCACTGCATAAGCGCCGTAGTATCACCCGTATCGTCGCCTTTTCTGGTTAGTTGCTCCTCAGTACGACGTTTTGTCGTCTTTAGGACGCTCTGCCTTCCCCGCTTTTCACTTGCCTGTGGGCGCCGCCATCTTGTGTTTCCAACCTATACTCTGTCTCCATACGGTCTAGTTTTCATTCTCACACTATACGGATTTCAGTATCTAGTCGTAGTCTTACCGCCTTGTGGCATGAAGTCAGTTTACAGCCAAGTCAGCGCCACTGTGCCAATATTCCTGCGCCGATCGTGGCCATTCAGCAGCCGTTCGTTTCGTTCAGTTCACAACGGGGCTGTGCAGTCTAATTCGCGCTGTATATAGATCTATCTACTCCCACACGTAGTTGTAACGATGACTAAGACACCACTTAACGGTTTGCAACCCTCATGGTGGGTTTCAGATGGTGCACCATTCAAAACAATGCTGGTGGGAAGCACATATTCGCTCACCTCTTCTCCTCATTACGGCGCCGCCATTTTAGCCGCAGTAGCTTACCTGTTTCGTTGGCTTCAATTGTCGTTTTCGGAGCTGAATAACTCACTTTACTACAATCCACCCATGTCAGCACGTTCTCTGCATCTTCCGATTTTATTTAATGCCGTTCTTGGTATGGGTTGCACCATTTATACGCTGTTTGTTACCGTTATTTGACTCTGGCCGGCGGAGCTGTCTCAGGAGGCAGCCATTCCGCTGTGCGCCCTCTAGTGCCCCCATCACTTAGCAATAGTTGTTAACAAAAGCTGTTACTGTTGCTACCTCATAAAGGAATTCCAGGCTACTCTGGCTGGGCTCTCTAAGAGCCTTGGAATGAGTATGTGCATAAATTATGCACACATCCCTGCTGTGGGCACTCCGTTGAGGTTTGTCAAAAGACAGACTCCACTATATTTTGAAATGCGTTTATTTAAAGTTCATCAAAATTTCATTTAAATTTCTTTATCCATTGTTTTTAATAATATAGATTTTTCACAATGATGCTCCGATGCATTTCGGGCAGGAATCGCCCTTTCTCAAGGAGCCCTGAAATTTAAAGATGATATCAGTTTCCTACATAACTCATCATCATAACGAAATACACGCAAATATAAAAAAACATTTGTAACATAGCATAGCGTTTCTGTTGAAATAAGCAATATTCACAAATCAATTATCATACGTGATACACAGTGACAATATTTTCTGGGTAATACCGTTCTATCCCAAGTGAAAATAGACGCGGGTCGGGGTGGGGGAAGGGGTGTGTGTGGCTGGGGAATATTCATCGTTCGTGCGTGGTGAATAATAAACAGAATAGACTTACATAGTCTTTGAATTCTGTAGATTCAACGATGCTGTAATGGAAATACCAAGTAAACAAAGTGGTTCAATTATCACCTCTTGTTTCGATCTTAAAAAAAAGTGAATGGATATTAGTACAAGGCGGGCGCACCCGACTTACTGAGATTCCTGCGAGTGTTCGGCTTTCCTTCATCAATTTTGGTTAAGTTTCAGGAACGTAGACCGGCTTCCGGGTGTCCGGAGCCAGTTAAGCGCGGTCGGGTGAAATAGACGCCGTGATCTAAAATGAATGAAGGACTCCTGGCTGGAAGTTCAACCGGTGTTAGCGAAATGAAAGATGGACTTACAACCACCAAAACAGTGTCGGCCATCTTGGAGGGGTGCTCAACATAAAAAATAACAAAACGTGGCAGGGGTGTGGGACGATGCGGATCGCTAGAGAATGTGTGATGTGCAAATTGGAAACACATAATATTACAGTATATTACAATGAATTATAAATGCAAATGAATGTCATTAACAGTCGTTACAGTCGAACAATGTGTCCATATGTACCACTTGGGGTACTCATAAGAAGCAGCTCAGTTCAATCCGGTCATTCAGACCAAATGGCTTCAAAGATTGCATTCGATATATCCATGCGGTTTCTTTCTGCAGCAGGATCTTGTTGTTGTCTATGCCTTCTTTCTTCTCGATTGTTTCCAAAACCATGAATTTTAATTGCACCACATTATGGTTATGTTCTAAAAAATGCATGGCAATGCTAGATCTTTCTTGCTTGGTCCGTATATTGGATTTGTGTTCGTTTAGGCGGATTTTTATTTTTCTCTCAGTTTTTCCAATATAAATTTTCCCGCATGGGCATTTCAGCAGGTAAATTAAATTGGAGGAATCACATGTCTCATTTACGTTGACTTTGATTTCTGTCCCTTTCATCGGATGGTTGATTTTATTGCCCTTAATGATGTTGTTACAGCTGTTGCAGTTGAGGCATGGTCTTGTTCCCTTGTATTCAATTTGTGGGATGTTGTCTTTAGATAAGATTGAAACGATTCGTTTAACTCGCAACATTTGGCTGTAAGGCAAGTGTCGTTTTAAGGAGTTTTGGTGGAAACTTGAATAATACATTGTGTTGTTCCGAATCGTTTCAAACCAAGAACTTTGCAATAAACGCATGAATGAGATGAACATCGGATTCACGGAAAGAGGATACCCCCAAGCCACAATTGACGAAGCCATAAAACAAGCATTTACAATGCAATGGTTTTGCCTTTGTTAAAGTTTGAGCTATTGGCAATGCTCTTGACATTATTTTTATTTATGTTTTTTTTTAACATAAATAATTGGCATTGTCATTTGCAATGCCACTAGCTTTATCTTTCGCAAATGACACCCACAAACACCTACAGAGAGCCCCCCCAACACACACCCACACAGAGCCCCGCCCACACACTGTGAGCCCTCCCACACACTGCGAGCCCCCCACACACACTGCGAGCTCCCTCCACACACTACGAGCCTTCTCCACACACTGCGAGCCTCCCCCACACACTGAGAGCCCCCCCACACACTGAGAGCCCCCCCACACACTGAGAGCCCCCCCACACACTGAGAGCCTCTCCCCCACACACTGAAACCCCCTCCCACACACACTGAAAGCCCCTCCCCCACACACTGAAAGCCCCTCCCCCACACACTGAAAGCCCCCCCCACACACAGAGAGCCCACCCCCTTGTCTGGCAATGTACATCAGGCCCTCAGAGTTAATTGTGAAGAAAGACAAGAAGGAGAGAGAAATGGAGAGATGGAAATGAAGGGTAGGAAGAAGAGAGAGATCGGTGACTAGGCCTTAGCAAACATCCGGCCTACAGGATAATCTGCTCCCGCAGCCCCTCCCCCAGGCCAGCTCGGAGTCAGCACATATTTGGCACAGTTTATGTAGTGCAGTGCACTCGAGTGCATCGGTGCGCCTCAAGTCCGTGACTGCACTCTCAACACATTACCACTGGGATCATACACAGCTCTTGGTTCCGATGCATCACCGTGCTCCTGTCAATCAATGCGAGTTCAGCCTTATTCTAGGGGTGGGAATTGTGCACCCGGCAAATGCCAATACTGCAAAGTGCAGATCTGATTGCATGCGTGATTACCACACCAAGGGTCAGAGTGCAAAAAAACTAACAGAAACTGGCATCGAACAACTCGAAATCCTGCAAGTCAACTGTGAAAGCACAATAACAACATTCCGCCCTGAACCTGCTGGGGTGCTCCTAAGTACACAACCATACATTAAAGCTCATACAATATTGCCATCTAGCACACTCGGCACCTGGATTCTGATGCACCTCTGTATGACACAAAAGGAAGTCATATGATTGGTTGTCAATCCCCATGAATGATCCGCGTGGGATGCAGTCCTGAGATGAAACCATCCTCTGCACAGTTCACCTGGGCACCTCAGAATACATAAGCGCCATGCACATTTAAAGCATGCATCAATGACAGACTTACCGGAGACGGACACCTTCATGACAGCTTCCAGGGGCCGGTTATTGTCCAGGGCCCGGCTCAAGCGGATCTCCCCGGTCATGTTGTTCAAAAGCACCAAGTCCAGCTCGTTGCCCTGCTCGAAGTGGTAGACCAGGGAGTCGGACACGTCGGGGTCATGAGCCGGAATCTTGCCGATGACCCCGTCGGGGAAGCTGCCGGATCGGTTGCTCGCCGGTCCTGCCAAGCACAACCTTCACCTGGAATCTGGCGGTGGGCAGAGATAAGGCTGCCAATGCCAGCTAGAGACGGCGCCTGTGGGATGTGCCCTTCCCAGCAGCTCCAGCTCACACGGATGGATGGCGAGGAGATGCAGTGGGAATGATGGGGATTCTTGTGAGGTCTGGTTGGGAGCTCTTCACTCAGAGGTGCCAGGGTGCAGGTGCCGTTCCATGGCACGAGGCTGTTGTCCGGTCTCTGCTGCGCGAGGGTGGGCAGCAGGGGTGCCAGGAGCTCCACAGGCTGTCCCCCTGGCGCCGTCATAGAGAGGCAGGTGCCTTCCCTGCAGCCAGAGCTTCTCCCGGCTCTCTCCTCGGGTCCGGTGCTCCTCTCCACGATGCCCAGTACTAGATTCCTCGCCGACTCCAGGCTCTCGCTGTTCCTTCCCCGGCGCTGGTGTGCTCTGCAGGCGACAAAGGCTCCCCACGCTCGGTTCTCCTTCCCGGGGCTGGAGGTGCTCCTGTGCCGGACTCTGCTTCTCCCGCCGGGGCTCTCGCCGCGCTCCCTTTGCCGAGTTCTCCGGGCTGCTCTCCCGGGCTCTCTGTTCTCTTTCCCTCCGCAGCTTCCAGCACAACCTGCTTCGGAGCCGCGTAGGTTGTTAAAGTGGCGATAACAGTCGACAGAGAGGTGGGGCCCACAAAGCAAGGCGGGCGAGGTGAAACTCACACAACAGAGAAAGAGACGGAGGAAACACAGGAGGCGGGGTACTAGGAAGAGAGTGAAAGTGTTTGGTGGAATATTACAGACAAACAACAAGGAGGGGGCGGGAAAGGCGACGGCGCCCACGCGAGCAGGAAGGCGGGTGCCGGCTCAATGCCGGACCAGATTCGGGGGCGTTCCCGAGAACAGGCTGACGTCACCAAATTGGAAAAATTCTCGGGAACGCCCCCGAATCTGGTCCGGGATTGACGGACAGAGCCTTCTCCCAATGGCTAGCCTCCATTTATAGAGCTAGCCAATGGGAGGAGGGGGCGGATACCCGACCCCACAGAGAAATTACATAAGATTTTGCTAGCGCATGCGTACTTCGTACGCATTGCCGAGGCAAAACCTAAAAAGTATCAAGTATTACTCGTGAAAAGGCATTAACACGATCGACCAAAAAAGAAGACACCAGGATGGTGCTAGTGTCGAAATACTCCACGTTAAGTGGTAGATACAAAAAAATTATACTCAACCATTGGCGGATCCTAGCTGCTGCACCGGATTTCAAAAACCTGTTTGAACATACACCCATTTTTGCATACACCAGAGCAAGCAATTTCAAAGAAATCTTATCTAAAGACAACATCCCACGAATTGAATACAAGGTAACAAGACCATGCCTCAACTGCAACAGCTGTAACAACATCATTAAGGGCAATAAAATCAACCATCCGATGAAAGGGACAGAAATCAAAGTCAACGTAAATGCGACATGTGATTCCTCCAATTTAATTTACCTGCTGAAATGCCCATGCGGGAAAATGTATATTGCAAAAACTGAGAGAAAAATAAAAATCCGCCTAAACGAACACAAATCCAATATACGGACCAAGCAAGAAAGATCTAGCATTGCCATGCATTTTTTAGAACATAACCATAATGTGGCGCAATTAAAATTCATGGTTTTGGAAACAATCGAGAAGAAAGAAGGCAAAGACAACAACAAGATCCTGCTGCAGAAAGAAACCGCATGGATATATCGAATGCAATCTTTGAAGCCATTTGGTCTGAATGACCGGATTGAACTGAGCTGCTTCTTATGAGTACCCCAAGTGGTACATATGGACACATTGTTCAACTGTAACGACTGTTAATGACATTCATTTGCATTTATAATTAATTGTAATATACTGTTATATTATGTGTTTCCAATTTGCACATCACACATTCTCTAGCGATCCGCATCGTCCCACACCCCTGCCACGTTTTGTTATTTTTTATGTTGAGCACCCCTCCAAGATGGCTGACACTGTTTTGGTGGTTGTAAGTCCATCTTTCATTTCGCTAACACCGGTTGAACTTCCAGCCAGGAGTCTTTCATTTATTTTAGATCACGGCGTCTATTTCACCCGACCGCGCTTAACCGGCTCCGGACACCCGGAAGCCGGTCTACGTTCCTGAAACTTAACCAAAATTGATGAAGGAAAGCCGAACACTCGCAGGAATCTCAGTAAGTCGGGTGCGCCCGCCTTGTACTAATATCCATTCACTTATTTTTAAGATCGAAACAAGAGGTGATAATTGAACCACTTTGTTTACTTGGTATTTCCATTACAGCATCGTTGAATCTACAGAATTCAAAGACTATGTAAGTCTATTCTGTTTATTATTCACCACGCACGAACGATGAATATTCCCCAGCCACACACACCCCCTCCCCCACCCCGACCCGCGTTTATTTTCACTTGGGATAGAATGGTATTACCCAGAGAATATTGTCACTGTGTATCACGTATGATAATTGATTTGTGAATATTGGTTATTTCAACAGAAACGCTATGCTATGTTACAAATGTTTTTTTATATTTGCGTGTATTTCGTTATGATGATGGGTTATGTACGAAACTGATATCATCTTGAAATTTCAGGGCTCCTTGAGAAAGGGCGATTCCTGCCCGAAATGCATCGGAGCATCATTGTGAAAAATCTATATTATTAAAAACAATGGATAAAGAAATGTAAATGAAATTTTGATGAACTTTAAATAAACGCATTTCAAAATATAGTGGAGTCTGTCTTTTGACGAACCTCAACGGAGTGCCCACAGCAGGGATGTGTGCATAATTTATGCACATACTCATTCCAAGATTCACTTACCAGCGTAAACGGACGGTTACGCCACCTGCAGGAGCACCCTCAAACAAGCAAAACCCAAACCAACCATTAAAAACACAAATTCAACCCAGCTGTGCACCGCACCTATTAGATTCACTCTCTAAGAGCCTGTCATCACCGTGCTAAAAAACCACAGAGCACAGTTTTGGAGCACAGGGAATGGCAGGTGACCAGGTTATTTGTTTTTACACTTTGGAGATGGAAGAGTGGCCATTTTATGTATGGCTCACTCATTAATCCTCTGCCCCTACATGGTAGTTGCAAGCAAGGGCAAAAGATTTAGGGGCCATACATAAAATAAAATTATACATTATTAAAAAGTGAAATATGGGTATGTTTTTCACCTCGGGTTCACGAGTGACATGGACAACTCAAGCTTTATTCTTGTTGTCTATCTGTTGTCGCTTAGAATCCCACATTTAAAAAAATGTCTACAACTTCCAGTTACCCATCAATTATTCAATATGTGTGGTTCAGGCTTTATGGAGTAAAGTGTTTGCATTTGGAAAGGGGCCTGCCTGACTCTTTAAGAATTACACAAATTCAGCAAGCAGAAACTCAAGCACACAGAGTGACAGTGACAACACCACTGAGTCAATATATTGGAAAATGTGAAGCGAAGAGCATATACTCAAGAGTAATATCAGGTGAGAACGTGTGTAGATACTGAGCAGTGAGCCTGATATATGATTTTTGTCTAATAAAGTGTTTAAAACATCATCATTTAACTGATTCTTACCGTTGACGTCATGTTCCTTATAAAGCTGTTCAAATTACAGTTTTCAAAAAAAGTGTTATAAGAATGTATTTTATTATTGACCTTTTCTTGCGTGCTTGTGTATCAGATGCCATCCCAGTCCTGTGTTATCAAGACAGATGTACTTGGGAAAAAGTTTGGAAAGAAGATACCTTGTGGTGAACAATGATGAACTAAATTATTGTTATAAGTTAGCCTTTGCTAGATTAAAGCTTAAGAGAAAGCTGCAGATTGTGGTATGGTGTGGGCTATTTTAGATTAATTTGTTGTGAAAGCTCTATGTTAGACAGGGCTGGACTGGCTATAGGGCATTTTGGCATGCTGCCGAGCTGGGGGCTGATGACACTGCGGTGGGGGATAATTTCTTTGATGGAGACCTGCGTGTGCTTTGAAATAAACAAAGCAAAACGAATTTCGTTCAACACACGTAGGTCCCCATCAACAAAATCAGCCCCTAGCTCGGCAGCATTCCAAAACGCCCGGTAGCCAGTCCGGTCCTGATGTTAGATCTAGACTTCAAGCAATGTTATCAGCTGGAGCTCGAATGACCCACCTCAAGAGTTTTGCTGAATATATGGCTAAACAAAATCTCCACAGCCCAAAATAAAAGCTCAAACTTAAGATGGTACAAGAAACAAATGTTGGTAAGGCACAGAACAACAGCCCAAGGATGGTTTAATAAGCAAATGCTAAAGGTAATAAGTGTTTGATGTGAAAATCCCATTTGCAAATCAGAATGTTTAATTTGCACATTCACTTGTTTGCCAACGGGCGTGCAAATGATGGTGCAATCTACATATTACTAGGTTGGTTCACAAATTGTCCATGAGCTAATGGTAAATTAGCAGGTCGCCATTTACAACCCTCTGTGAGTACCTGTGTTTTTTTTTGTTAAAGGGCTTGTGGGAGCCCCAACGTTGCATCTGCTTACCTCCTTGTTCTTTTCGGCCGTCCGAGGCCCAGGTAAGCACTGGGAGACCACCGGCAATGCTGGGGTGGGACTCGGTCCTCCAGCAGGCACCATCAACATCGCGGGAGGTGACGTCACCCTCCTGACGCCTGTAAAAGAGGCCATGCACTCCTTCAGCACAGGACGGCCGGGGGCGTGCCCGAGCAAAGCCTGGGCCAAGGGTGGGCCGATCGAGGTTGGGCTGGGCAACCCTCCTTGGTCCTTGGATCCCGGCTATTTTTACTTCACCGATTGTATGAGACCACAAAACCGTGCTAACTGCTCCTGGAAATAAGGTACATCCATATAACATCAACTTGCTATGCGGTAAAACTGTTTACTGATGTGCTGGTTCACATACTGGCTAACTATTGTGGAGCCACCAATAAAATAAGTTGAAAAAGGAAACAATCTAAGCATTCCAAGCCGAGAAGATTTGGTAACCTTGGCTGTCTTAAGACATTGCAAGCACTATTAAACGAGAACAATTCATTGGGACAATACCTCAAGAACATTCTTACCTTTTATGCTTGTATTCAACCTGGCTTGTTTTAGCATTATAGTTTTTTTTATATAAGTTATACCAGTGGAACTAAGCAGATTTTTACTTCCTCTTCTACTCTGTAAATTGTAATAGACATTTCACCTTGCACTTGCACTTTATCATCCTTTTCCTGCATATACCTACCTATAAGGCCACAAAATGGTAAAGAAGAAGACACCGGCTAAAAACACTGTAACTAATACTATTGATTCATTCTTTGTACATGCAGTAAGGGCTATATCGGATGAAATAGATAGGACTGAGCGCCGCCTATCTATTGGTTTAGGTATGGCGGTAGGAGCGCAATCAGGAAATGGCAGTGGGTTAATATCATAAGGTGGTGTCATATTGGAGAAACCAACCCTTACTCGGAGCCAGGAAGCTCTTGAAGTCCCAGAAACAATACTAGAGCTAGAGTCACAAACACAACCTGATCCACTTTGTCTACATACAACATATAGCTCACCTACCCCAAAGAGAAAGAGAGAGGGCAAGAAAGTAGTGGAGGGTGGTAACAAAAGTAGGAACGGTCCTACCCCGAGATCTAACCCAAGGCCTGCTATCGTAGTCAGCAAAAGTACAATTGAACAAGATAAGTCCTTAAATGCACAAATGGCACATATCACAGCAACTATTATATTCAAAATAGAGGAGTTGTTTATTCCGATTAGTGATAAACTGATGAAGTGTCTCAGATTAACGGCTCACTCAAAAATATAAGTATCAACAATGAGAAGGGTATAACAAGGGGGGTGGCAATTGAATTGGTGTTACAAACAACTGTCTTCCCAGGAAAGGCAACTAGTGAAGAGACAAACAGGGGACTTCCAAGAAGTCTGAATGATCCAGTAAACTTATGGAATCAAAATTGGAGATTGACCTCAGTAAATAATTCTATCCCAAGACAGCAGACAGTAGTTAACCGCGTGGAACAAGTTAGTATGCATAGGTCCGACCAAGAACAGCTACTTATTAGAAGCACAGAGAGGGAAGATTTCAGGTCCAATAAGGGTAGGGCGGAAGTACCCCGTAAACTTACCACCGGAATGCTACCCTTATGTGGCATTCATTGCTAATGTCCCCCACTGCACCCAGGACAGAAAGAGACTTACGATAGTTTCATGAATAGAGTGGTACACTGGCTAGTTAGGAACTGTGGATATCCGGTGGCAGGAGCTGGTCAAATTCTTCTAACACAAAGAGTGAGCTGGATAGGCTCCTTACGGAAGACCCACAATGAAGACTGTATTATTATACATTTTAAAAATCCTAGTTAGGCAAGAAACTCTCTAGAGATTGCAGGCCCACCCAGCCAGTTTGGCCAGAATATATCCCTTTTACCCCTAAAGATGACTCAATATAGGAGAGATGAGCCTAGCCAACTACGGATGCCCCTTGATATGATGACTCATTGCCAATACACACTACCGGTCTCGAATAGTTATCAGGCTTTGAGTACTTTGCATGATATCGATTGACAAAAGGGTGACTATCCCCCTAGTATTGATATCTACATGGCTGTTAGCTGGGATAGATGACTACTGTGTGGACCTGCAAGTTGTAATTTCTCTCCCTGATAGTGCCCCAAAGGATACTATTACTGTCAAGAGTATTCCTATGGATACGAATAGTATACCTAGGGATACCGGAAGCTACTGCTAGACCTTTACTGATGTTTTGGAGATTAACATAGAAAATGGCTACAGAATAGCATCTTGGAATATTGCCGGTTTTATGAACAAACGAGATTCACTGGGATGGCAAGCTTTTATTAACAAGCCAGATTTGATTTGATTTGCCTGCAGGAAACTTAGTGTCCTGACCCAATATAAATAGAAGGATTTCCCTCATACTGGTTACAGGCCTTACCATCCCCCGCTGGAAGAGCAAAAGGAGGGCTTCTAATTATTTCCAACAAACTACTGGCATGCGTTAAAAGAGCTATCACAATTGGAGCACATTCTCAGATTGTATGGTTGCACCCTAAAGAAGGGAGGGATGTGTTTGTGATTAACTACTATAATAATGTGTTTGATGCTACCAGGAGTAACATTGAGGCGAAACTAGATAAAGGGCTAGAAACACTTTTAGGCTTAATAACTAATGATATGGTACTCATATGGGTTGGCAATGTTAACACCCAAAAATGCCAACTGTCCGCAACACAACTTTGTGGGCTTAAGAATGACTAAGGGGATGACTGTTTACATTTCCCACATAATGTATATGGGGAAGCCTTAAACTCAATGATTGCCAAATATGATTTCGAACTACTGCAGTGTGCTCGGGATACTGATGGTAAACTGATACCAACCTTTACTGGTAGAAAATGCTACATGGATTATTGACCTTGTTTTAGTTTCACCTAAACTGAGTGATCACATTTGCATTATTATGACATTACAATTTTGTGGAACTAGAAGGCCATCGTCCCAACGTTTTATAACCAACATTGCTCCATTTAGATCTAATGGGACCTGGATTAAATGGGAGGGTGTGGATCCCCAAAAAGAGATTAATTACTGTTTAAATTAGGAGGTAGACCCCAGCATGCTGATCGATAACTTTGTCAAAATCAATAACATTATTGATGGGATTCTAACGGCTTTTCTCAAGGAAGGAAGCAGGATAAGAAAGGGGTGGTTTGATCACACCTACACTAGGGCACCAACGCAATTGAAACAAGCTTTACATTGTAAAAGAAGAGACAATGAATGAATCAAACATTTACGACTTAATTACAGATCTGTCCTTGAGATGAAAAAAAGGGAGTTGCAGGAGTTAGTGTGGGATAAATTATCCTTGGCAGCAGATACAGCAAATAATAAGCTATTCTGGGAAACAGTGAATATGCAGTTTTTAAAGAACGACACGCTCCCCGAACTGTTATCCCATGTTACATGCAAAGGCTGGGTGTTGCATTTTACAAGTATTTTTAATACGCCGTGACCCGAGGCATGTGCAATACAAAATCCAATATGGAGCAAGTGGTATGTCACACCCCTAAAATATTACAGTGGAAGAAGTGCAGGAAGGATTGAAAAGAAGTAGGGGAGGTAAAGCCCCAGGCCCATATAGCGACCCTGTAGATGTTTACAAAGCTGCTGTAGACCTATAGGGACCAATCCTTACTAGAGTTTTCAATCTAGCCGTGACTGTGCATATACCCTCTTCGTGGGGTCAATCAGTCATTGTCCCTATCTTTAAAAAAGGTGGCAAGACGGAACCCAACAAATCCTTGTTAAACTCATCTGTCAAAGTGATGAGTAAAGTTTTCTTAGTGCGCCTGGAGGAATTGGTAAATGGAAATGATATACCTACCGCAGTGCCTTATGGCTTCAGGAAAGGATTAGGGACTGCAGAAGAACATATTAATTTGGAAATGTTAATTGATAAATATATGGCTGCTAAAGATGGGAGACTATACCTATGCTTTGCAGATCTTAATAGTGCCTTTGATTAGTTGACCATACAATCCTGTGCCCTACCTTACTTAATCTTGGTGCCCCTCAAAGAATTATTTAGTGCACTCCAAACTTTGATGTAAAACTAGGCATTCCCCAAAGTTGTGTTCTTGCCCCACTCCTTTCCTCATTGTTTATAAATGAGGTTGATAAAGTGCTGCAGGAGGAGAAGGTAGATTCACTGCAAATATTGGGTAATCCCATACCTGTTTTATTATACGCTGATGATGCAGTACTACTTTCCAGACTCACGGTTGGCCTACAACGATTAATTGACAAATGTAGTAGGTTCATGGTTGCACGGAAACTGCTACTTAACAAAACATTTATAATGATATGTGGCCACAAACCAAAGAAATGTAAAACCTTTTATATTGACAGCACCCCGGTACAAACTGTCAATTCGTTTTGCTACTTAGGGGGTAATCTATTTGGGTAATGGGAAATGGAATCGGGAACTATCTAATGTTCATTCCAAGATGACCTAGAGTTTTTAGATTTGCATCAAAATTAGGTAACCGCCCTGTAAAGGAAATGCTGACAATAAATACGGTACAATGTGTTGTTATTGCCTTATGCGGTGCAGGAGTCGGGGTTATTGTTGTTGCTCTAATTTTGTAACAAGAATAAAACGCCTTTTTAAAATGTCTCCTAAGTCTTTCGCCTTTAGCATATTCAGAATTAATACTTCGGGAGGTGGATCTGACTTACCTAGCAGATTTGACTGCCATGCGGCCACTGCTGGTATGGAGATTTATCTGGGCTAAAGATGAGACTGTTTTTACTAAATGTATTATTTAAGATGGTTTACTCCTTGAAAAAAAATCATACAGCCCATGGCTAAAATATATAAATGACATGTACAGTAAATTATTTAATATACAGATTTTTGTTAACCCAGGGCAGGTGGCTTAATCAAGCAAACAGGAGATTAAGGACTCATTTCTGTCACACAAACGAGAAACCCGTAGAAAACCTTTAGAGAAACAATCGAGTTTTATATTTGATAAAACATTTGAATCTAGTACGGGAATCCAAGATTATTTAATCACTGTGACTAAATCTTCACATTGCTATGTATTGACTGGGCATAGTGCATCATTCAGTCGCCTTTCCGTTATGAAAATGTGCACTCTAGATTGTACACCCTACCCCTGTGATGAGTTCTCTAAACAAAGCACAGTGCACTTTATGCTCTTTTGTAAGTTCTACTTGTATTTTAGGCGTTTTTATCTGAAACCACTTTTTATAAAATATAATGTGAGATCATACCATGCTGCGATGGATCTGCACTGAATGATCCTGGAATATGTTTTTGTGTTCTGTCATACATTTTAAAAGCAATTAATGTACAGAAAGGTATTTTTCCCTTTTAACTAATCATGAAACATGTTACTTTGCTGTGCTATAGATTTTAAGTATGCTATTTATACTGTAACTGCTTTCATGGTTGTTTTACAACCTGAATAAAGTATATTGAATTGAACTGAACTGACCTACTTATGGAATGGTAAATGAGCAGGTTCTGATTTACAACCCTCTGTGAGTGATTGTGTTTTTTTTTCATTGCAGCCATGTCCATTAACGGGATCAGTGATGTTCTTTAATTGAATGTGTCCTGTGTGGGAAGACATCAGGTCGAGTACGTAGTGGTCATATAGAGCCTTTCCTGCTACCACAATGCTCCCAGACATGATTGCCAGAGAAGAAGCTGTTCCACAGACCTACCCCAAGTTTCCTTGCCTGAAATTGCACCACTGTGTACTAGCTTTATGTTTGTACCTCTAGAAGCTATTTTAATGTATTCTACAGAAGAGGTGGAGGGAGAAAGTCTGTTACCACTGTCAACCCTCCTTGATGGTTGTTGATACTACCGCCTTTCAGTCATCACAGAGGGCATCCATCTGCCCTGACTGTTGCATTCCAACACTTGCCTTTTGCCATAAATCAATTGCCAGATAATGATGAAATGTAATTACAATATGTGGAACAAATTTGAAAAGTATAACGCTGGTAAGTTGCATCAGCATTAGAGACTTCTATTCTGAAGCCAGCGGTAGCTCCTCCTCTGGTGTGTAGGAGTGTTGCGCCCCTTAACCCTAAAACCCTCCTCCAGTTAGCAGTGAGGCACTATCACATAATTTTAAAAAATACCAACTCCGCCGATTTTCCGCATTGTCAATGCTGTTTCCTCCCCAGTGTGGCCTGAGGGACAGTGTAACATTAAGCATGGCGTTCTAAATTAGTGATTGGCAATGCCGCCTCGTCTGAAGTCCAGAGCAAATGTGAAGTTGGACAGGCCTTGGACTGCAACAAACTTGACATGCACACTTTAGGCCTTGAACATATGCTCTGTTAAAGAGCCAGTGGGGAATGCAGCTCGGCCCCTCTGGTGTCCCTCAGAGCGCTGGGTTTACATGACCGAACCAATCCTTGCTTTGGTTTAATGTAGTTTTTACAATAAATTGCCTTAGAGCAGAGCCTGGATTGGTGCTGGGCATGCATGCTTACAAGGCAGGGCGCTGAGAGCAGGGGTGGGATGATTAAATGGCATTACCAATCCCTGTAATATTCCAATGACGATGCTTTTCACCTTTTCCCATAATGCACAGTGCAGTTACCCCCTTGTGCACGAAGGGAAGGGAGAATAGCAGTCGCCTCTTCTAATATACGTTCTGCAGGCTTCTTATAACAGACAACTCTAACTGAATAAGAAAGTGCATCAGGCCTTCCAAAATCCACACTCAGCACACTCAGGGCAGCAGAACAAATACCAGGTACAAACACCAGGCTCACTTATTGTGATCTCCAGGGTGCTGACTCCGAGAGGCCACGGCAGAGGATCTGGCGGTGCCCCCAAGTTCACAGGATTGTGAGAGCACCAACGGGGTCTATGTGTGGAGTGGTATCCACGTAGGTGGGTGTGTCTATGTGATGAGTGTGGGTGGGGGGGGGGCACTGTTTAGAACAAAGTAAAGGGGCGCCAGCTATGCCTGGACCTTGACACCTATGTACCCTGTCATTGCATTGGGGACGAGAACTTGTATACCCATGTTTAGTGATGTTTTTGCAGACGCAGAACATTCAATTAAAGAACAGCACAGTTCCTGTTAATGGACATGGCTGCTATTGAAAAAAAAAAAAAGTAACTCACAGAGGATTGTAATTCGCGATCTGCTTATTTACCATTCAATAAGCAGGTCATTGTAAGTCCGCAGGCCCATGGACAATTTGCAAAGCAGCCTACTCATATGTGGATTGCACCATAATTTGCAGACTCATTGGCAAACAAGCGCGTGCGCAAATGACACTTTTTGATTTGTGAATGCCGTTTTCACATCACACCGTTATTTCCTTTAGCATTTGATCATTGAACTATCCTTGGGTTGTTGTTATGTGCCTTTGCAACATTTGTTTCTTGAGTCATTTTTAGTTTGGACTGTGGAGATTTATTTTAGCCATATTTTCAGCAAAGTTTGTGAGGTGGGTCCTTGCAGCAACAGCTGATAACAGTGTGTGCAGTCTCAATCTAACACAGAGCTAACACAACAAATTCATCTGAAATAGCCCACAATTTACCACCACCTGCAGCTTTCTCCTAAGCTTCAATCTAGCAAAGCCTCAATTATAACAATAAATGACATCATCAATGTTTACCACAAGGTGTCTTTCTTTTGAAACTTTTTCCCAAATACATCTGCCTTGATAACACAGCACTGGGATGGCATCTGATCCACAAGCAAGCATGAACGGGCCACTTAATAAAATTAATTCTTATAACACTTTGCTTTCAAAAATGTAATTTTAACATCTGTATAAGAGATGTGACGTGAATGGAGATAATCAATTGAGTGATGATATTTTAAAAACTTCATTAGACTCACTTCTCCGGATTTGCACATGCTCTCACCTGACATTACTTTTAAGTATTTGCTCTTCACTCCACATCTTTCCGATTTATTGACTCAGTGGCGTTGTCACCTTCACTCTGTGTGCTTCAGTTTCTGCTCGCTGAATTTGTGTCATTCCTTAAGAGTCAGCCAGGCCACTCTACAAATGCAAACCCCTTACTACATAAAACCTGAAACAAACACAGCATATTAGATGGGGGACAACAAATAGACAATGAGAATGAAGCTTGAGTTGTCTATGATGTCACTCAGGAACCCGAGGTGAAGAACATACCCATAATACATTTTTTACCCATATATAATTATATCTTATATAACCCCCCATATATTCTGCACTTGCTTTCGACTACTATGCAGGAGCATACAAGTAATGAGTGAGCCATACAAAACATGGCCTCTCTTCCATCTCCACAATGTAAAAAAATAATACCTGGCCTCCTGCCACCCACCACCCACTATTCTCTGTGCCCTCTGCGCCAACAACTATGCTTTGTGGTTTTTAGTGCTGCTCTGACACTCGCTTAGCCAGAGCAGCCTCGAATTCATTTATGAGGTAGCAACAATGAGTAAAAGCTCTTGTTAACAACTATTGCTACCTCATACCAAGGAGTTGCAGGATTTGAATTCAGGTATGCATGCTAGTGGTTGTCTACCAGAGCCATATATAATTTATAGAATATAGATGGGCAATGGTGTAGTATGGATAGCAGGTTCATTCTCGACATTGCTAAGTTAGCATGAGCTTCGCTGCCATTAGGCTGCTTTTGCGCACGACACTACATGCGTTTATTTTGCAAGGCTTTGTTTGTGCCCTTTTCACATGAGAACTGTCGGCTTTCGCGTTCTCGGCTGTGCTCTGAGGTATAGTCTGCACACCATGTACAAGGTCGATAAACAATGCCCCTTGTTATTCTGTTCTGGTCAGTCCCTTGCACCTAGACATACCATGACACACAGCTGCACAGCTGAAAAATTGTATGCTTTAACATTGCAAGCTATTGTTGTTCTCGCACTTGGAGAGAGATCTTTCCAGAGAGAAAAGCTGTGCTTGTCCTGAGATGTAAACCTTTCATCTAGGCCTTGAGGTATGGGGTCGGCTGACAAAGCCCAGAGGTCTTCTTTTTTATTATAAACTACTTCTAAAACAAGCATTTTCAATGCAATAGGTCTCGCATTTATGAGAGTTTGAGCTATTGTCATTGTAAATGCCAATGCCTTTTTTTATGTGTTGCTTTTAAAACAGATAAATAAAAGGCATTGTTATTTATAATGCTAATAGCGTAAACCAGGGTTCTCCAAACCGCTCCTAAACTCTCGCAAATGTGAGACCTATTGCATTGCAAATGCTTACTATAAAAAAAATTAAAAAGCCTCAGGAGACAGCGTGTCCTGCCTGCAACAGCCTGCAGGACAAATCTATTTGAGAAAATAGTGCTCGGAGGATGTAGTTAAAGCCTACCCGGCAACAACACACTTAACGGGGTATATTGCCATGGAAGGCTACAAAATGAGACATGGCAGTAGTAAGGAGGGACTACTAAGCCTTTTGACCAATGAATAGCCATATTTTACAGAGGACAATGAGACAAGCCAATTAAAAATGTGGGCGGAGAGTGGGCGGAGCATCAAGTCCCTACCTCAATACAGCATGCCTCACAGAGCAGCGCATGATTTTACTAGGCTTGACCTAAAACAAGCATTGACAAAGTCATTAAGTCTGGCCTTCTTTAGATGGAAATGCATTCATTTAAACCTGAATAAACAGCTTCTCCCAAAGTCCTTTATGTTTATCCGACTAACCCCTAAAACATCAGAATCATGGTTAAGGTAGCTTACATCTTTGACCAATGGGCTGAAGTTCTTAAAAAAATCTTTCCCAGTATCAAAGAATAAAGAGAGTGAGCAGGTAATAAAATAGAGAAATATGCAAAGTGAAATGCAAGCTGGAGAGTCCTATGTGGCAATTGTTTCAACAGAGGTTCTGCAATAGAATCTTTAAAGAATGGGAAGCCAAACACAGCATCCATTTAATGGATAATGGTTAAGGGCTAAAAGAATAATCCCAAATTCTACCCGCAAAACTGTGGCTTTGCCTCTGTATCCAATTAGCTTACAAACTTAGGGGCATATTTACAAGCTGCTTGCGCCACTTTTGTGTCACTTTTCCCATGTTAAAAGTGACGCAAAAGTAGCGAAAGGGGCTTGTAAATAAGCCCCTTAGTGACTGCCATGAAGCTGAAGAAGCAGCAGCATAGGATAAACACCTCTTGTGGTGTAGTTTTAGGACCCATGCCTTCCTCCTTAAGTATGCACGTGCTGGGAGGAGCATATGTGACAATTCCGGAAAACCACAGCAGCTTTAGGCAATGCTCGATCTGCAAAGAAAGACGCCCTCTTGAAGAATGTACCCATGGAAGTCACTAAAGCAAGGTTTCCCTCATCACATTCATCTATGGTTTCCACCAGGGACATGCATGTCTACTAGTTTAGAATCTGTTTCCAACTATCCAAAAATGATTTTTATTGGCAATTACAGCTTGATTGTGAATGGAACATATGCCATTATCATGGTTCTGCAGTGGAATGCACTCTAAAAGTGTAGTTCTTTTTACTTCTCATATATGGTAGACTGTGGTGCAAAATGCTTGAACCAATTGCACAAAACATTTCTTGCAAGGTGCTCCTGTCGTCTTTACAGTGGGAGATGACTCGTTAGATTTGCTCTATTAGTCACTTGGTGACTAGTTTATTTAAATATTATTAACTTATGAATATAAAAAAAAAGGTCAACAGCAGCCTGCTGGAAGTTCAATGTCCCAGTTAGTCTGAACTTCTTCTGTCCTCTTTAAAGAAACCCGTTTCCAAAAATATCATGGGTGGCGAGGTCAATCTTTGTGTTGTTTGCACTGACGAGTGCATCTCAATATTAACGTAGCATGGTAAAGGAAGCAAGGCTTGTGAACAGGCATGAGTATGCAACATCTGTGAAGGTTCAGGTTTTTTCCCAAAGAGGCACACCAGGAGAGCAGGGGCATTGTGGGAAGCAGAGCAGGGCATTCAAACATGCCTGCACCAAAGTATAAAACAGGGCGTTCAGGGAATCTGTCAGAAGCAAAGAAAGTGCAAAACTCAGTGAAGAAAACAGAAATAACGAGCACCTGAATACACTGTACAAACATATTGTGTAATCCGAAAAGTAAAGGTTTAACTGTTCTCTGTGTAAATTAAACAAGTATCAGTTCTGTTCCTATTGTGAAGCATTCTGACGCCTTCGGGTAAAGTCCGCGCTATATAAAAACGCATTAAATAAATAACTAAATAAAAAATGATACCCATTGCAGTGAGGAGTTTCGTGAGTGTGAACTTGGCGGCGTCTCTGCACATGTCACGGTGTATGCGGCGGCTCCTGCCATGGCACAGGGATGCAGGGCTGCTGAAAAAAATCAAATTGCGCACTGAAAATAAAAAGTGTAAGCAGTGCCCTGAGCTGCGGCGAAAAGACACCAGAGCTTGGGAGAAGAGTGTCTGGGCACCCCCAAAGCAACGCCGAATATTGGGAATACTCACTGTTACCTGGCAGCGTAGACTGCCTCTGTGCTCACACAAAGCGATACACGAGCGCAGGCGGGCCGCGGCCCTTGTCCTTCTTAAACTTCCATGGCCCTGGTCTGCCCCCTGTCCTCGGGCTCGGGTCGTGCGCAGCTGATATTAGACCCGGGTCCTTGTCCGTACTCTCTTTCTGTGGCGGGCGGGCACGCGCGCGCTCGCTCAGTGCGTAGGAAGGACGCACTGGTCCTTGTTCTCTTACGCATCTGTATAGGAGGCCGAAAGGGGGCACGCGCCGGCAGTCACACAGATGGACGGACCGAGCGCCATGGAGCCGCCGCTGCTGCTCACCGCCTGCCTCCTGCTGCTCGGCGGGGCCCGCGCCGACCTCTCAGGTGAGTGCGAGGAAAGAGGGGGGGAACATCTCACCCTTTGGGGGGTGGAGGCGGCGGGGGGGGAGGTGTCTGTATGTGTGCGTGTGTGTGCGTGTATGTGCGCTCGTGTGCCTCTGTGTGTGCTCGTGTGTGTGTCTCTGTGTGTGTGCTTGTGCGAAAAGCAGGGGCTGTGGCTGTGTGTGTGTATGCATGAGGCTTCCAAGGAGAGAAAGAAGAGACAGGAGAGGGTGAGCGCGCGACCTGATCCGATTGCGGCCGGCTGCGTGCGCGTAACAGCCTCTTGTCCGCTCTGCCTAGTCCTTGAAAGTAAAAAAGCCTGAAACGATTACAAAAGACTCGCTCTGCGACAGCAGGCCTTTGGCCTGCAATCGCAGGGCGAGACCTAAACAGGGAGGGTGGTTAAGCATTGGTGCTCTTTTCCACTGTCTTTATAAAATGATATCCCCTTTTGTCTTCTATGGAATTGTGACAATGCTAACTATATTGTGTTTATGCGTTTTACTGCTAGTAATGGCAAGTGTACTGTACCGCAGAGTGCGTTAGTTAAAATAAACATGTTAAACTATACCGTGACTCTGATTACTCTTATTGTGGACAAATATGAGTGAGTGAACGAAAGAGTTGTCTTGCTATTGCGATTCCTGAGAGTCTGGAGTGTCGTGTTCTGGGGTGTGTAATCATTGGTAGCTTCACTGTTAGTCGGAGAATGAATGAGACATTATAGCCAGTCAGTTTGGGATTTTGGGTACTAATGTGGTAGTTTGGTACACCCCTATGCACTGAGGTCCTGGTTTCCTGCGCATAGTTCTGTATATGTGCAGAATCCCTGCAACAACAGTGATGTAAGGAGATGTTTTTCTTGAGGCATTCAGATTGACATCAAATAGACAAGAGTGTAGTATGAGTTGTCTATGATGTCACTCAGAACCCCAAGATGATAACATCCACGTAACTTACGTTTACCCATGTATAATTTTATGTGTGGACCCGAAAACCATCTGCCCACGTTTATAACTGTTAGGCTGAGGCAAAGGAGTAAAGTTGAAGCCATATATTCTTTTGCCTCTCCTCCCTGTCCGAAATGTGAAGAAACTGCCATCTTTAACCAATCTCCACCACCTTCCATGCCTTCCTCCCCCCGGCTACACTCAATTTACCAAATTGGGCAGGATGAAAGGCTGATTCAGCCATGCTGGAATACCACTCGTAACTTGTAGTTCAGCATATATTTAACATTTGTACAGTCAAGTCACTGAGCTGTCAAGCAGCATTAACCACAGAGCTATCCAATACCAATATTGTTTGTGCAGTTAAAACAAATATTTACAACCTGTGAGCTGCCCACAAAGCCGGAACCTGAGAGGAATAAATAAAGAGGGCATCTCTGTATATGAGACGTAATCTGGATATTAATATAATATGGGCTCAGTCACAGATTAGGGCTCTCCAGGTGGTGGCATGGACACTTTCTACACACTACAATTAATGTATACATTTTTAGAGCAATGAATAACTCATGATTTTCATAAATCAAGTGGTTATAATTAAAGATGTATACAAAACAAGAATATTACTTCTTCTATGTCAAGATCATGGCGAAATTATAAAAAAAAGATGCAGACATTGGAGTGAACAAGGTTTATTGAAAAAGGGCAAGAAGAAATGCAAAATAAAACAGCACCGAGATGACACGATGATACCGTAAGAATAGCACACCTTAGCGGTACCACTGCTGAATGATTTATCTCTAAGCTATTTTAGGATATTATTTTCTTTAGGTGGAATTTATAATTCAAGGTGCATTATACTAGCATGTTGCTTTGAACTTGGTACCTTAGTGCCACCCTTCGACTTCACATAACAGGAGCCACAACATGCTTGCGATGTGCGACGATTCACCGTCCAAGATTCCTCCACTTATTGCCACCCTCTAATGGCCTATTAGACCTGCATTTATATTCCAGTTTCAGAACCATGCTTTTTAGGTGGTAGACGCCAGGGGTGCTCAGTTACAGGCAGTGACACTTCAAAGTGGTGGGGTGGAAATGTTAGGGATGAATTTTGCGTAGCATGGGAAAGAGAAAATGTGAAAAAAATAGCGGCAAGTGGCGCATTTTAAAACTAATTTTAATAACGAGCTTTGAGGGAAAGAAAGAAGGTATAGAACGCGATTCTGAACGTAAAGTCTTGAAATACTTAGAAACATTAATGATCACCCCATAAATTAGTGCATTAAATATGTTCAACAGTTATTTAAGATTTCAATAGTTCAGTTTTTAATTTTCTTACCAGCACGCACTCCTGTCTCTGCACTGCATCTGGCTGGTGAGGTACTGCCCAGGCCAGTTTCTAGATGAACCTGACCCATCCCAAATGTCCTTCATCAACTCATAAAATCCTAATTAAGAGCCATGCTTGATAAGTGACTGACTCAGCTACTGACACAGGAAAGTGACAGGCATGTGACTGACTGACTCCTTCCCAGCCCCCTCCACCCGGCCTAACGTGGGAGCAATGCACTTTACTCTATGCCCGTCGGCAGGGCCAGCCTTTACTCCAGCAGCACCCTGGGCGAAACAAACATTGACGTAGCTTATAAATCAAAGCAGGTACCTCATAATTTGTTGTGGTTTTATACAGCGGGAACTTGGCCCAGGGGCATTGGAGCACTTTACAAGAGCAAAGGTTACATGACACAAAGTCAGATTCATGTTTTTTA
Source organism: Lissotriton helveticus (assembly GCF_964261635.1). NCBI lineage: Eukaryota > Metazoa > Chordata > Amphibia > Caudata > Salamandridae > Lissotriton > Lissotriton helveticus. The sequence goes on along the minus strand of NC_136059.1, from coordinate 399,024,386 downwards.
GACACAGCGAGATTACTTGTCAGATTTACAAGCCCCGTACACCACATTTGCGCCGCTGTTGCGTTGCAGCACTTGCGACGCAACTCCAGCAATGCGTCGCCATTACGGCATCAGATGCGTCACGCATCTGTCTATTCTTGCCCCATGGTGCGCCGCATTGTGAATGCGGCGCATCCATGGTGGCGCGGGAGGTGTCTGCCGTGACGCAAAATAACTAGTGCATCCCTGCTGATATGCAGGGATGCACCAGTTATTGTAAATCTGCCCCTACGTTTTTGCATGTGACTGACTGACTCCTTCCCAGCCCCCTCCACCCGGCCTAACGTGGGAGCAATGCACTTTACTCTATGCCCGTCGGCAGGGCCAGCCTTTACTCCAGCAGCACCCTGGGCGAAACAAACATTGGCGTAGCTTATAAATCAAAGCAGGTACCTCATAATTTGTTGTGGTTATAAACAGCGGGAACTTGGCCCAGGGGCATTGGAGCACTTTACAAGAGCACCAGTTACATGACACAAAGTCAGAGGAGGTGTCTGCCGTGACGCAAAATAACTAGTGCATCCCTGCTGATATGCAGGGATGCATCAGTTATTGTAAATCTGCCCCTACGTTTTTGCCCAGAATAACTGGATGTTGAGATGACACTGAACTTGGATCCCCAGTTCTAAATTGGCCACATCTTTTCCATTTGCTGTACATAAACCAGCATCTCTTCTGTATCTCCGAAAACTACTGTCAGCAACAGTGTGATTTCCACAACCTACACAATAGGACGGTACAGAACAAACAGCGGTGTACGCCTCTCTGGTACACACACACAGTGGCAAATACAATACAGGGAGCAGCAACCAGTGGACGTGTACAGTGCCACAATACCTTTGTGGTATAAAAACAGGGGGGGGGGGTGCTACCAAACTGCACACTTCAGCTGTTGCGGCCCTCGTGTTTACGAGGATGTGGGCAATTTTTGGCAATATTTAAAGTAGTGTTCTTTGTTAAACGCGTGCACTTTCAATTCCAGCCACATCAACAACGTGTTAAATGGCCCCTGTAAAGTAAATTGTCACCAACTGTATTTGCACACTGCGTCCTCCAAACTGCTATCTACCCTGGGCTCTGGCAGCCTGTCTATCTTGGCAGATGGAGTTATGTAATGTTATTTTTGTCATTTTTAGAAGTTGTTGGGGGCTGTGCCGATCATAGCGCCTCTGGGCAATAATGCCCGCCCCGTGCTGGCTGCCTGGAGACCCCTGTCTGTGTATCACGCATGCAGCGTGACTCCTTGCAGCAGCTATAGTCAGTGCTTTAAATGGGCCGGTACTCAACGGTACGGAGTACCAACACTTTTTAATTTTCGCCCCTTGAGTACCGGAACTTCTCCGGTACTCAAGCAGGGCCGTGCCTAGACAAAGGTGGTGCTCCTCTTTTTCTTGTGCCTCAGCAACACTTTTCACACAGCCTGCTCTGATTCTGCATTCCTCAGCTGAGTTGCACAGGAGCGCCAGAACAGCAGCTCTTGTCACCAGGGGCCAGATGTAGGTAATTCCTATTTACCGACTCCTAAATACCGACTCATACCGAATCGGTATTTAAGAGTCGGTAAATAGGAAGGAGGCGGATGTAGGTAAAAAATTACCGAATCTTGAAGCCCATAGGAATCAATGTGAAATACCGATTCGGTATTTACAGATTCGGTAAATACCGAATCCTGCAAGGGTGCAGGGGGTGTCACTTTGACACCCTCTAGCACCCCAAGTACAGGCATGTGTGCCATGTGGCACACAGACATGCCGTAAGGGCATGTCTGTGTGTCACATGGCACAGATGTGCACGCACACCTGAATTCGGTATTTTACCACCCAATAGGATTGGGTGGTAAAATACCGACTCTTAAGGGCCTGTGGCACTCTTAGGAGTGTAACCTACATATGGATTTACAGAATCGGTATATTTACCGATTCGGTAAAATACCGAAGTGGTAAATTTACCGAATCGGTAAATGTACCGATTCTGTAAATTCAGACCCACCTACATCTCAAAAGCCAAATACCGGTCGGTAACGGCCGAAATCGGCCGTTACCGACCGGTATTTGGCGACCTACATCTGGCCCCAGGACACAGAGGTCTTGTCGTGCTTCTCCGCAACTCTTCCAGCAGCGTGGGGTGGCAGGGTGTTTTGTTTATCCTTTGGTCCTGCACAGCAGGAGTTGAGAGTCCACCATAAAACTAATGGACGACGGCGTGGGGTGCATTCTTCAGGACAGTACAGCTTTTTAGCATGCCATTGTTTTAAATGCCTGTAAATGTTATAGTGTGCATATATCGTGCGAGTCGCCTACCCAAAACATGTAACCACATAAAAGACATGAAACAGGTTGGTTGTCGTTCACTGCATAGTCTTTTATTAAATCCTAAAGCAGTGTAATCCTTTATTCATTTTGATTAAGGTACTTGCCCATTTTCTTAAACAGCAAAGGTATACACAACATTATTGACAATCCATTCATGGCCAAACCTCTTCGTAATGGCCCCCTGTGCTTGTTGTGCCAGCAGGCCCCAACACGCACTGTTTCAGTTGTAACTTTCCTTGCTAGTCCTCCTCCCAGAGAGAAGCACTACCACTGCTTCTGCCTTGGCCCCACCGTACCGGGGTATACCCCCTCCAATGTTCCTAGACATACACACCGGCATCCTGGGTATGGCAGGAGAGACCAGGACCACCAGCAGGTCAGTCCCCCCTCCCGCCAGCCCAGAGCCCCACAATGATGAATGCTTGACCCTGACCCAGGTCAGGCAGTCCATGACAAAAAAGGAAGTCCACACCCTTTTTTTGCCTGGGGCCCGCCATACTCATCCTTATTTGCAGGGATGGGTAAATCATCGCTGGTCTGCTGCCGCCGGAGCTGCTTGGAAAGGACAAAGAGGATTAATTCCGCCTCTGCCCCTGCTTTTGTACCCACGGAGGAGAGGTCGACCTTGCCTCTCAGATGACGTTGTGCTTGCGTGGGCACGCCTCACTTTCTACCTCCTCTACCTTGTCTCCCCCTGTCCCCTTTCAATCTTGATGACAGCCCTGCTGGCTCCCGCTCGAGATGTCACTAAGTGCGCCACGCCCATAGGCGCGGGTGGCGCCGCTCATAGTGTGCATATATCGTGCGAGTCGCCTCCCCAAAACATGTAACCACATAAAAGAAATTAAGCAGGTTGGTTGTCGTTCAATGCTTAGTCTTTTATTAAATCTTAAAGCAGTGTAATCCTTTATTCATTTTGATTAAGGTACTTGCCCATTTTCTTCAACGACAAAGGTATACACAACATTATTTACAATCCAATCATGGGCACACCTCTTCGCCATGGCCCCCAGTGCTTGTTGTGCCAGCAGGCCCCAACTCGTACTGTTTCAGTTGTAACTTTCGTGCTAGTTCTCCTCCCAGAGAGAGGCATTACCACTGGTGCACTGCTTCTGCCTTGGCCACACCGTACCGGGGTATACCCCCTCCAATGTTCTTAGACATACACACCGGCATCTTGATTAGGGCAGGAGAGACCAGGACCACCAGCAGGTCAGTCTTCCCTCTCGCCAGCCCAGAGCCCCACAATGAATGCTTGACCCTGACCCGGGTCAGCCAGTCCATGCCAAAAAAGGAAGTCCACACCCTTTTCTTGCCTGTGACCCCGCCACAGGGCGAGGAGCTTACTGGTGATCTTGCCCTCCCCAACCTGTATCATGCTTAACTGCTTGGATGCCACCCTTACAGCACTCACCAGTTTTAGAAAGACCAGAAAAACTGCTGCCCGTGGGTCAGCCCCACTCTTACCAGCTGCCAGCTACTTACCGGCCGATGGCAACTACTAGGCCCCCGCCCGGTGCCTTCTCGGAGTCGCCTAACCCACCGTCCATCATGATGCCTATGCTGTGGCCAAACTCCAGGCATCTCCCATCCTACCAGGAAACTCCAAGGTAACACAGGTAGGGCTGACAAACCTACGACCCTGCCGGTCAGTCCTTGACTCTTCCAACTGGACCCTTCACCGGTGCCCTCAATCTTGCCTCCATTTTTGTATCGGATAGCCCATCTATGGAACTCCGCCTATACACTATGCCCGACATGGCAGGACAGTGCCGATGGCCTCTCCATCACCCCAACGGGATGGGCTGTCTGCCTAGAACATGGCCCCTCTCTAAGCTCTCAATGAGCCTCAAAACCTGGAGATTTTCCTGTTTTCTGATCCTCCCAGGTTACAAGGTGCCCAATGATTATGCAATGCAGAGTGTCTGATAAATCCTGCCCTTTGGATGAGGCCCGTCATTTATGTCTCCCAAATGCCTTCCCCACTCCACTGCTGAAGGACACAGCCCTCTGTGGTACCCAGAAGTAAAAATCAACCTACTACATATGGGACATTTTGGTATGATCATTCACTGGTAGTCTTCTTGATTAGTGTTATCCCCAAGCTACAGAGCTTCTGGCCACGCTAGTATAGTTGTTACTCTGATATCCTAACATACTAGCCCCAGAGGTGGAACCGGTAGGCTGTACCCCCCACCTTCACCACGGCCCACGATTGAGTGACAGTACCCCTTGTGCAAACCGCATACACAACCCTGTTCTTGCGTTGCATACTAGGCGCCAGCCTCGGGCCTCATTAGAGCCTCCGCTTTGACCCCCGTGTGATGTTCTTATTACTGGATCGGGCTGTAGGGCCCCCTTCCACTTCCTACGCCTAAAATGCACTGCTAAACACAACACCCTTTACCCTACCACTTGGGTCCTCTAATAAGATGAAGATATTGCCCCCCCACCTTATTAGATAATTGTGAACTGACTGGGGACTGTCCTCCCTGACCACACATAGGCGGTACTGAGCAACCATGTCTGCTTGCACCTGTTCCTTACAGAGGTATCCCGCCATACCTAGGCTGCATAAATAAGCTTTCCTTGCGAGCCTGCTTAAGCGACCCTGCCACAACCTTTGGTCTATCACTGACCGTTAGAATAACCAGGTATAAGACTGCCCCCAGCCCTACCTGCCGTACTGTTAGGAGGCTGCCCTGAATTGTGTACCTGCTCTGTAGACTCCACTACATCCAACCAGGACCCACCGTACCCAGAGCGTGGCCCTTGCCCCATTTCAATTCACACTCCTTGCCATCACCCGGTACCATGGTTCGGCTTCTAAACCGGAAGTGAAATCAAAATGTACCTTGGACCGGTCCGATTGTAAACAGCCGTGCCCCATGTGAATGTCTAGAGGAATTTATTCATCTTGCGAATGGATGGCAACTTTGGACTAATGCACCCTAAATATTCCACGACCAACCCAGGACCTGTTTATTGCCATTATTCCAAGCCCTGCGAGAATTATGTCCCCTGGGGAAATAGCAGCCATCGCCCCTGGTGGCAGGGTGTGCCCCATTGCACTCTCACTCCACCATACCCACTGCAAATCTAGCTATATCCCAGCCGACATCCCATACTAGAACATTTGGGAAAACTATTGCCTTGAGCGATCTTCCGAACTTTGGCGGATCCTTCACCTATATGAAATTTCCACCATGATAGTCTCATGAGAGTTTTTTGAGACAAACTCTGCACTGCACGGATTTGTGTCCTGGCCTTGGGCCCTACCTATCGTCTTCCCTCACTGGCTTGTACTTGAAAATCTTCGGCCTATACCACGCTCCCCATCCGAACTACCATGTTTGTCTGACATGCGCCCCACCAATATAAGTGACAGTAGACAAGGGCCCCCAGAGGTACGATTACCTTCCTAACGCTGTTACGCCAATTCAAGCAGCATTCCAGACAACCATGTTCTGGATCCTGCACGTGGTGCCCCTCTCGGACCCTGATTACAGGCACCCTGACGGGTTTAGCAGGTTAGCCTGAATGTTGACCTCTTGTATCAGCCTGGCATGAGTCGATTACCAGCTGTGCCTGATTGTTGGGCAAACCTAGAAAATTGCTGCTAGGAGCTCTGGAAGGGGGGGAATTGGGGGGCCGCCAGTTCTAGCACCTATATCTGAAATTAAGGCGGGGAGGCCCCCCGCTATATGGGGTGCCTGCCCCATACCACATTATAAGCTAGTGCGGCCAAGTGGCTCTACGGAAAACCCAGTGGTGATATTCGGAGTTCCCCATAGGCCCACCCCCCTTTCGGGGATAAAGCGGGCCGCCATTGGGGCCTTCGAAGTCTACAATACCTAGGAACATTGGCACTCACCTTAGACCTCACCCAACTGCAGGGCAACCTATCCCATCAGTGCAGCACCCACCCTCACGGCTCCCACTGCGTCCATCACGTGTATGAACGTGCTGAGTTAAAGCTTTAAAGCCATCCTCCAATCCACATGCTGCTATGTGATGTTGCCACGGAATGCCGTCATGTATACCCAGACCTGATAGGTAGTTTCAGCCAAGTTTTCCCAATTATCTTGTGTGACGTCTGAAAATGCTTGCCCTGCTTGGCACCACTTCGCCATACCCACTCTGCAAGTTCAGGTCTATCCTCCTAAAATCATGCTAGCAGCCTGTAGCGCGATGCCCCTTACTGTCATCGCATGACAGAAGCCATAAAAGAAGGGAAGAAATGAGTTATGCGCTGCCCCCTCCACTGGCTGTGCATACCCATGACACATCCCAACCTAGTTGCTAGGACAGGCCACCATATCCCCTTAAATTCTGCACCAGTTAGTACTGCTGGCTTACCATGCGAACGAGACACTTCGTAGATCCTTGCGGCAAGGACCCCTAGTATTACCCGTGGCTGCCCTTATTGCATGAATCAGATGAAACCCGTCAAAAGTACCTCCTGACATGCGTCGCCCTTATCCCGGGCACCCCAGCCACGGGGGGCCTTCCTACCATATGGTTACGCCAGCGGGAGACTATGACATCCCTTACCTTGAGCTACCTCTGTCTTGAGTCGCGCTCAGGAGTCCCCCTTGCCCCTACTAACATGAGAGTTTATGTGACTTGCAGCTAGGCCATCGACTGCTGGCCTTAGCGGATGCTAATGTACATCACCTGCAGCTCAGCTACATGAGGTGCTATCCCAGTCGGAACTTCATATTAAACATTGCCATATTTTGCCTACCTAAATTGTACCGGGGTAGAAAGCAGAGCATACTTCTGCTCGTCTGTACCGGCCATGTGTCCTGGCCCCCGGTTTATCTATTCACCATGAGCCCGCAGGCGTAATCCATTGCGCGTGTCTGCGTAGGCCTTGCGATCCGACCCCCCGGTTTGACTATCAGCCGTGCGCCCACGGTCGCTACAGAGCGCCTAGATGGGATGCGGAGGTCCTGCCATATTTAGCCAGCCTCGCTAGAAAAAACCCCGAATATACATTGTGTGCGTCTGCGCAGGCCATGTGAGCCAGCTCCTGTTCATATATCAGCCATTATCTATACGCCACGCGCCCCACGGTCACTGCAGAGCACGGGGGCACCGGTGCGCTAATCGAGGTGTGAGAGGAAGCCCCAACCTGAGATACCACCCGGGTTTTCCAAAATTAGCGCAACTGCCTGCTTATGCCCTGGACAACCGGAGAGCTTGAATACCGTCAAAATGACATTTGCGGGATCCAGTAAAACTGTTATCCTTGATTTTTGAAAAATTAATTCAGCTACTTGATCTTTATCAGCCACTTTTTAAGATCTACATTTTATTAAAAAAATGTTTCTATAGACCTGCTCCCCCAAGCAATATCAAAGCGCTTTGCAGATACTATTAAAACAAGCATTTACAATGCAACGGTCTCGGCATTGCAAAAGTTAGAGCTATTAGCATTGTAAATGAACGCGAGTTTAAGGTCTTGACAAGGTCTTTTATTTATGTTTTAAAAACAAACACATAAATAAAAGTCATTATCATTTACAATGCCAATAGCTCAAAGTCGCGTAATGTGTATGGCTAAGTACAGTAGCCTCCTGGCGAGTGCCCTTTCACTTAATTTTTTACAAATGAAAGCACTGGCACTTTTTTTTTTACAAAGTAAGCACGGGTGGTGTCCGTGCATGGGAGTGGTGGTGTCCGTGTGTGCATGGCAGTGGTGGTGTCCGTGTGTGCATGGCAGTGGTGGTGTCCGTGTGTGCATGGCAGTGGTGGTGTCTGTGTGTGCATGGCAGTGGTGGTGTCCGTGTGTGCATGGCAGTGGTGGTGTCTGTGTTTGCATGGCAGTGGTGGTGTCCGTGTGTGCATGGCAGTGGTGGTGTCCGTGTGTGCATGGCAGTGGTGGTGTCCGTGTTTGTACGGCAGTGGTGTGTCCGTGTGTGTATGGCAGTGGTGGTGTCTGTGTGTGCATGGCAGTGGTGGTGTCCGTGTGTGCATGGCAGTGGTGGTGTCTGTGTGTGCATGGCAGTGGTGGTGTCCGTGTGTGCATGGCAGTGGTGGTGTCTGTGTTTGCATGGCAGTGGTGGTGTCCGTGTGTGCATGGCAGTGGTGGTGTCCGTGTGTGCATGGGAGTGGTGGTGTCTGTGTGTGCATGGCAGTGGTGCTTAAGTCTGCTGCACGTCTCTTTGTGTTTGTGTCGTTTGTACAGAGTGTGCTGCAGCATGACTGTGTAGTACCTGCCTGTTTCTGCGCAGCGTGCCACCTGCACACCTCTGTGTTTGTGTTGTGTGTGTGGTGCAGCTGTGTCAGAACTCGAAGCTAGACCTTGGCTTACCGGTTCTTGCACAGGAACAGAGATGCTTGTACCCAAATCCCTCTCAGCAATGCCAGTAGGTCTTTAACCAGAACCTCCTTGCATTACCCTGGGGGGATGGGGGAAATTGGATAAAATAACAAAAGAGAAGAGAAGAGACTGTTCCTGTATGGGTCCTTCGCTCAGCTATCTTCTGTCGCTGTCTTTCGCTAAGGAACCTAAAAACAATAATACATTATCACAATTCTAGCCTCTTTTAAACTATTTAGATTCTACTCTGTAATCTTCTCTCACCCACCCTTATGCTTCAGGATGTTAGCTCCTCTTCTGTTATATGGTTGTGGTTCAATTCTTCTCTAGTTAGTTGTCACTAGTATACAAGAAAAATAACATTTTAAATTACCTTTCCTAACATGAGTCTTGACTATGTTAAATTTCTTTCTTGGAGTAAGTGCACTTACTTCACTAATTAGCGGAGTTCTTCTCTAATTGGGGATCTGTTATTCTTTGTAATTCTGCTCTGCACCTCTTACACTTTTTAATCCAGATATTTTAATGTCTTTTGCAGGTTGACTGGGCAAACTACAATTCCTCAACTCCGGGTGAGTATTTACAATATTTACATTTCATTATATTCTTTCGCCTGGCTAAGCACACTGTCCATGTTAAATCTTAATTCCTTTCCTTTATTTTCAGATACGATGGACTCAGTGAATATTTCTAGTCAGGTAAATGACGAATTTAACATTGCAACTCTGTAAAAGTCTGTTAATGCTTTTTTGCTTTCACTTAGCTTATCTTTCTCCAGCTGGTTTCTGCCACGCAAGGCCTCTTAAATCATGTGTCACAGGGCTTCTTTCTCCAGACGATTTTTCGAACTGCTTGCCTCCAAACTCCTTCTGACAGCTAGACTTGATGAATCTTTTCTCTTTGACCTTCACAGACACGTCTGCACCTCTCAGGGCTTAATTAATTTAACTTAACTCGGCAACTCTCGCTTGATTGAATGCGCCGAGAGCCTAATTGAACTTGACTTTTTAGTTTTGTTTATATTGCTAACCAAATACCTATCTTTACTGGAACATTTCTCTGACTAAACTATAGCGCAACCTTGAAACGAACTTCTCCGGTCAAATTCTGTGGTGAAGTGCGCATTCCTTAATGCGCTCGTGCTGCTCCTAGAATTCACTGCAGCTGTGACCAGAGAGACTAGAGTGTCTACTCGCCTTCTGCTGTGGCCACTGCGGCGGCCATCTTATTTCTCCAAATCTGTACCTTTTCTGTCCAAGTGTGTCTGACTGAAACATCTTGTCCAGCTCGCCTCATATTAGGGTCACTAAGGATGGAACCCAGGGTTTGAGTCCTGACAGTACCCCCCAACAAGGCAGATCCTCTCCTTCTGGGCTTACTGGGAAACCGTTGGTGAAAAGACCTAATCAACCTTGGAGCATGAACATCTTCCGCCAGTTCCCAAGATCGTTCCTCAGGCCCATAACCCTTCCAGAAATGAGATAAAAACTGGGAACCCCTATCTGAGATTAATATTTTTGGAATTCCATGTATCCTTACTATCTGGGAACTGAATTGGGTGGCTAGTTGTTTGGCAGAGGGAACCCCTTTTAGTGCTACAAAATGGGCCATCTTAGAATAGGCATCCACTACTACTAGGATGGTGTCGAAACCCTGACTGTTTGGCAAATCTGTGATAAGGTCAAGTGTTACTGTGTGCCAAGGATAAGGTGGTGTGGGTACTGGCTGTAATAGCCCCTTAGGTGCCTGCCGCTCCGATTTTCCCTGCGCGCAAATCTCACAGGACTTAACATACTTCTCAATGTCTGAGGTCATCTTCGGCCACCAATAATGTCTCTTAATTAACTCTGCAGTCTTGGCTTCTCCTTTGTGCCCAGCTAGACGATCATCATGACATTCACGCATTATTTGCTGTTGTAATTCTGTAGTGGGAATATACAAGGTGTCCTGGAAATACGGCAATTGTTGAATAATTCTTCTGTTTGCATCTTCCTTAACCCATTCTTGCAATGACTCTGAACTCATGACTTCTCCAATTTCTTTCTCCAGATTGATGGAAGTTGTGACTCCAATTATCCTCGATTCTGGAATGATTGGGTGATTTTCAGTTAAGGTTTTCTGAGCTACCGTGCCAATTCTAGATAATGCGTCTGCCTTTCCATTTTGCGCACCCGGACGATAAGTAATTACAAAATCGTAATCTGCAAAGTATAGAGACCATCTCAATTGTCGGGGCGTGAGCGTTCTGGCAGTCTTCAAAAATTTAAGATTGCGATGATCAGTGAACACCGTCACTTGATGCTGGGCTCCCATCAAGTAGTGTCTCCATTCCTTAAAGGCATCTTTAATCGCCAACAGCTCTTTTTCGGTTATGGTATAGTTGACCTCTGCTGGGGTTATCTTCCTGGATCGGTAAGCCACCGGGTGTAACTGTCCTGTGGTCTTATGCCGTTGGGACAACACTCCACCCACGGCCTGGTCTGAAGCATCCGTCTCTACATAAAAAGGCTCCGACAGGTTCGCATGTAATAGAACTGGTGCCGTGGTGAAATCTTTCTTCAAAGACTGGAAGGCCTCCTCTGACTCTTTTGTCCATTCAAACTTGATTCCTTTCCTTAGTAATTTCGTCAAAGGGAGAATCTTTCTGGAGAATTCACTTATAAACCTTCGATAAAAATTGGCGAATCCGATGAAGCTCTGAACTTCCTTCACACTCGCAGGTGAGTCCCAATTTGTGACTGCTTCGACCTTTCGTTGATCCATCAATATTCCGGAGGGTGAAAGGACAAACCCCAAAAACTCAACCTGCGACACATGAAAAGCACACTTCTCCAATTTTACGAACAATTTATTGTCTCATAGTTTCTGCAACACTCCTTTGACTTGCTCTCGATGTCTGGTTACATCGGCCGAATAGATTAAAATATCGTCGATGTACACAATTGCGCACTGATCGATAAATTCTTTCAAAACGTCATTTATAAAATGCTGGAACGCTGCTGGAGCGTTGCACAATCCATAGGGCATTACTTGATACTCAAAAAGCCCAAACCTCGTCCGGAATGCCGTTTTCCACTCATCACCCTCTCGCATTCGGACCAGGTGATAAGCTCCTCTTAGATCTAATTTGGTGTAAATTTGAGCTCCCTTCACCTGATCCAGAAGTACCGAGATTAAAGGTAAAGGGTACCGATTTTTCTTTGTCATCTTGTTGATTGCTCTGTAGTCGATGCAAGTTCTCAATTCTCCTTTCTCCTTCTTTGGCACGAAAAATAAAGGAGACGAGACTGGGGACTGAAAGGGCCGAATAAAGCCGTTGGCCAAGTATTTATCCAAATACTCCTTTAAATGTTGATGTTCTCTTTCCGTTAGGGCATAGACATGACTGCATGGTAAGTTTGAACCCGGTTCCAAGTCTATTTTACAGTCATAGACTCGATGCGGCGGTAGCTGTTCTGCCTCCACTTCGTTGAACACATCCTCAAACTCCTTATACTCCTCTGGTATTTCTTGGGCGTTGATTACACACATTGAATGACCGATTGAGCACAAGGATAAGGCCGCATTGGACTCTAGACGTCCTTTCTCAGTACTAAAACAATTCTCTTGACAATAATTTGAATCCATTCTGATGGTTCTGGAACTCCAGTCAATCGTGGGATTATGCTCGGTGAGCCATGGGAGGCCCAGAATTAGTTGGAACTGGGGAGCATCAATCAAGTTAAACTGAATCTTTTCTTTATGCCCATCATTAGAGATCAATTGAATTTGTTCCGTGTGACTCACAATAGGCCCTGATGAAAGGTTCGTTCCATCAACTGCCCGGACTGGTTCACTCCTGGTTTTTCTGATTGCTTGTATGCCTACTTTAGCAGCGAATCTTAGGTCGCAGAAGTTTCCGGTCGCTCCTGAATCGATCATGACTGATACTTCCGTTAAGGTCGTCTGTCCAAATCTCACTTTCATTGATAAATTTAGATGCGGAGCCGCAGCTTGCAAGGTGTTCGCTACTCGATGTTCACTTGGAGTCATTTCTTGGATCGCACTCACCTGTTCAACTCCTCCCACAGGTGGTGCCATTAGTTTTCCTTCGGCTTAAAGGCTGTTTTAGGTTTCTTAGGACAATTCCTTACAAAATGCCCCCCAGATCCACAGTACATACACACATTACTAGCTCTCCTTTTTTCTTTCTCTTCTTTGGATAATGGTCCTCTTATCATTCCAATTTGCATGGGCTCAGTTCCTTGTTGGCTCTCTGAACTTCTGGTGCTGTCAGATCGAGCTCTATCATACCTTGGAGCAATTGTCCTAAAGTCTTTTTTCTTTTCACCTCTTCTTTCTCCTTGGCGGAAATCAATCTCCAAAACTAAGTCAATCAGTGCTGAAATCTCGGTTGGTCGATTGGGAATTTGGGCCAAAGTATCTTTTAATTCGTCTCTCAAACCCCTATAAAAAACTGCCGCTCTCTTGCTTTCTGGCCAGTCAGTCTCCACCACCAGTTTATTGAACTGGGCCAAGTACGCTATCAGATCTCGATTGCCTTGCCGCAAATCCAATAACTCATTGTCCACCACTTGGGATATTCTCCGTCGATCAAATATTCGAAGAAATTCTTGTTTGAATTCCTCAAAATTTCTTAACAAAGGATCATCTCGAGTGACTAGGGGCATAGACCATGATGCTGCGTCCCCACTTAAATAAGACAGTATGAAAGCCACCTTGGACTGCGCGTCGGGAAATATCGAAGGGCGGCACATAAAATGTAATGAACATTGTGAAAGAAAAACTTGTGCCTTCTGTGGGTCCCCATTAAATCTTTCGGGAGCGGCTAATGGTATAACAGGGGATAATGAATGAATTACTTGTGTGGTGGATCTGTTTGTGGCTTCTAACACTGGATTCATCGCTTCCCTCTCTAAGGTACTGGACTGTCGTAACCTTTGCGCTAATTCTGCAGTTTCTTTTCTGGAATTAACTACCTCCTGTCTGAGGTTTCGATTATCTTCTCTGACTGCAATCAATTCCTTTTGTATGGCGTCTAAGACTGTTCCTAAGGATTGCAGGTCAATTCCTTCCGCCATCTCTGTTCGGGTGCTGAAGGCAACTTGGGCACTTCACTCTGTCAGAACTCGAAGCTAGACCTTGGCTTACCGGTTCTTGCACAGGAACAGAGATGCTTGTACCCAAATCCCTCTCAGCAATGCCAGTAGGTCTTTAACCAGAACCTCCTTGCATTACCCTGGGGGGATGGGGGAAATTGGATAAAATAACAAAAGAGAAGAGAAGAGACTGTTCCTGTATGGGTCCTTCGCTCAGCTATCTTCTGTCGCTGTCTTTCGCTAAGGAACCTAAAAACAATAATACATTATCACAATTCTAGCCTCTTTTAAACTATTTAGATTCTACTCTGTAATCTTCTCTCACCCACCCTTATGCTTCAGGACGTTAGCTCCTCTTCTGTTATATGGTTGTGGTTCAATTCTCCTCTAGTTAGTTGTCACTAGTATACAAGAAAAATAACATTTTAAATTACCTTTCCTAACATGAGCCTTGACTATGTTAAATTTCTTTCTTGGAGTAAGTGCACTTACTTCACTAATTAGCGGAGTTCTTCTCTAATTGGGGATCTGTTATTCTTTGTAATTCTGTTCTGCACCTCTTACACTTTTTAATCCAGATATTTTAATGTCTTTTGCAGGTTGACTGGGCAAACTACAATTCCTCAACTCCGGGTGAGTATTTACAATATTTACATTTCATTATATTCTTTCGCCTGGCTAAGCACACTGTCCATGTTAAATCTTAATTCCTTTCCTTTATTTTCAGATACGATGGACTCAGTGAATATTTCTAGTCAGGTAAATGACGAATTTAACATTGCAACTCTGTAAAAGTCTGTTAATGCTTTTTTGCTTTCACTTAGCTTATCTTTCTCCAGCTGGTTTCTGCCACGCAAGGCCTCTTAAATCATGTGTCACAGGGCTTCTTTCTCCAGACGATTTTTCGAACTGCTTGCCTCCAAACTCCTTCTGACAGCTAGACTTGATGAATCTTTTCTCTTTGACCTTCACAGACACGTCTGCACCTCTCAGGGCTTAATTAATTTAACTTAACTTGGCAACTCTCGCTTGACTGAATGCGCCGAGAGCCTAATTGAACTTGACTTTTTTTTTGTTTATATTGCTAACCAAATACCTATCTTTACTGGAACATTTCTCTGACTAAACTATAGCGCAACCTTGAAACGAACTTCTCCGGTCAAATTCTGTGGTGAAGTGCGCATTCCTTAATGCGCTCGTGCTGCTCCTAGAATTCACTGCAGCTGTGACCAGAGAGACTAGAGTGTCTACTCGCCTTCTGCTGTGGCCACTGCGGCGGCCATCTTATTTCTCCAAATCTGTACCTTTTCTGTCCAAGTGTGTCTGACTGAAACATCTTGTCCAGCTCGCCTCATATTAGGGTCACTAAGGATGGAACCCAGGGTTTGAGTCCTGACAAGCTGCACCACCCCCTGCATGGCCCACCCTTCCTTGGGCTGTGATTGGTGCACAGGCTGCACGTTTCCGCTCTGAGAATTGGCTCGCAGCCCTTGTCACAAATAAAAACGGATTTTCAATTCAATAAATCGCTATTTCTGTTGAAAGCATACCCTTCTTCTAAGCATGTATGTCAAATATATGAAAAGGCACTAAACGTATCCCCACAGATCAGGCAACGCTGCTAACAGAAGCATCATGATAGCATTTACCTCAACATATCAGTGAAGCAGGATTCTGATTTAGATCTATTAAATCGCCATTTTTAAGCTTGGCTTCATAGTGCCGCGGCTAATAACCTAATGCTACCATTCTTTAAAAATACACTGTGAGCATTGGTTCCACTCAGAGGAGTTTTATGGTCTCATCACATGGTACTGGCTCCTTGGTTTATCATTCCAGCAGCCTATGGAGCGCTTGCACTCCCATGCATGAGGGAATATTTTACATTCCAAAAGTAAGATGACAGGGACCATTTTACATCTCAAATGTACTGAGAGTCTAACACCTTACATAATTTATCTCATAGATGAACCGTTCGACAGAAAAAAAAAATCCACTTCTGCAAGCATTTTTAAAATGTTCAGTTAGTACTCGAAACGTAAAACGCGTTGGCGTTACCCAATGCTTGTTATTATTGGGGCTATGCCCTATTTTTCGTTTAGACGATTGCCCTGAAGAAGTAAAACAAGCAAAAACATCTCTAACTTGGCTCCTTGAGGACCCCACAGTCCATGATGTGATCACAAAACTTTACTTTCTGTCACTAACAATATATTGTAAAGAACTGGTCAAGTCTATTTACAGTAGCTTGAATGATTCTTCAATATGGACATGTTGCTAGGTGCACCCTAAACAGCTTAGTATTTTTACAATCCACTGAGAAGGCAAAAGCAAATATTCGCGGTTAAAAATGCTTGCCTCCGAGGTCGATTCTGATGATAAACCACTGGCAGTAACAACACTTTCGCTGGGCTCTATTTTTAGTGTGGTCGTGCAGCGATAAGCCAACGAGATTTTCTATTGGATAGCCGCATCGTGTAAGGAGCGAGGCACGTGTCCCATGAGACAGGAAGTAAATTCACTCCTCCCTATTTCCTGTCGCTCTGGCTCCAGATATAAATTTCACGTGTCCCGGTGTTTGTGTGACACATTAATAAGGGCTTCCTTTTAAATGTCTCAGCTGAGAAATGCAGGCACAATGCTGCAGTGCGACGCATCTGGATAAGTACTCGGACGGCCATCAAAATGGAAACTAAAGTACCTCATGCCTGACATTCCAGTGAAATAGGCCTAAGCAGTCATACGTCTTCATGTGTCTGGTGTCCGACTATGCGGTGCATTGGCAGCTGGATGGGTCACTGCTTCTGCTTTTGTCTTGTTCAGCATGCCTATGCCTCCCAACACTACTGGTTTTGAGTCACAAAAGAAGACAGGTTGTATCGACACTAGGAAAGGAATAATAAAGAAAAATGCTACTAAAATAGACCCATTCCAGTGCTTCAAATGAGGGTGTGAACTCGTTAAGGCAAGCACTTGGAAAGTAAGAGGTCGAATTGTTTGGTACATCAATATAAGTGGATTTACCGGGTGACTGAAGTTTCACAGACCTACAAGAGATCTTCATTTTTGAATAATGTTGATTTTAAACTCAGCTATTCCTGAAATGCGTACGGTAATATGTAACTTCACTGAATATGTGCAAACAAGCATCCAAAATCTCACTGGAAAAAAATAAAAACAGCGGTCCCAAACTTAAAACTAGCTGCAAAAAAAATCGCCCACTTCCTTCAGCAGCTACACGCACCCTGCCTAAAACACCCAGACTTGCACTGAGTCATATTTAGGAGGACCGAGCGAGCTGGGAGGGAAAACAAAGCTGGCGCTTTTTTATCACACACAGGAAGCCTGAAAACGGCGCACGGGGCTGAGGAGTTTACAGTGAATGCAGCGAGCGCGTTCGCGTGCGCGTGCGCGTCCTCGTTTCGAATCGCCTCCAAGGCGATGCGCGCGGCCAGGAATGTCTCCTGGAAAGGAGACACGGCCACAATAAGTTCTCGGCAGAGACGCGCTTCCGCGCGTTCAGCCGAGCCCTAATAAACCAGCTGCTGATAGGAAAAGCTATGAAATGAAGCCACGTGATAAAAAGGGAATCATTGTGTTGGAGATGAAACATTCAGTACTTTAGTGTGGAATCTTCACGGAAACTGTGAATAATTAATAAGCTGGAGTCAGGGAAGTATCAGAGGTTCCCATTAAAGGTTTGAGGCAAAAAATAATTGTAATAGTTGCCAAACTGTTAGAGATCGTGGCAAGCCTATAGATGAAATAGCCTTCAGGAAATAATAGGTGTTTATAAGCAGCAAAAATGTAATTCAATTGAAACAAGCCTTACATTGTAAAACAAGAGACAATGAATTAATCAAACATTTATGACTTAGTTACAGATCTGGCCTTGAGATGAAAAAAAAAGGGAGTTGCAGGAGTTAGCGTTGTGTGGGATAAATGATCCTTGGCAGCAGACACGGCAAATAAAAAGCTATTCTGGGAAACAGTGAATATGCCGTTTTTAAAGAATGACACACTCCCTGAACAGTTATCCCACGTTAGATGCGAAGTCTGGGTGTTGCATTTTACAAGTATTTTTAATACGCATTGACCCGAGGCATGTGCAATACAAAACCTAATACAGAGCAAGTGGTATGTCACACCCCTAAATATTACAGTGGAAGAAGTGCAGGAAGGATTGAAAAGAAGTAGGGGAGGTAAAGCCCCAGGCCCAGATGGCGTCCCTGTAGATATTTACAAAGCTGCTGTAGACCTATGGGGACCAACTCTTACTAGAGTTTTTAATCTAGCCATGACTGAGCATATACCCTCTACGTGGGGCCAATCAGTCATTGTCCCTATCTTTAAAAAAGGTGGCAAGACGGAACCCAAAAATTACTGGCAAATATCCTTATTAAACTCATCTGTCAAAGTGATGAGTAAAGTTTTATTAGTGCGCCTGGAGGAATTGGTAAATGGAAATCATACACTTACCCCAGTGCAATATCGCTTCAGGAAAGGATTAGGGACTAGAGAAGAATGTATTCATTTGGAAATGTTAATTGAAAAATATACGGCCGCTAAAGATGGGAGACCTTTGATTTAGCTGACCATACAATCCTGTGGCCTACCTTACTTAATCTTGGTGTCCCTAAAGGAATTATTTATTTTCTTGCAAGACTATATGGGCCCGATTCACAGAACTAACTTAAGACAAAATCCTAAACTTACTACCATTTTGCTATTCACAGAAGGCACTTACTCATTTTGGTATTCACAGAAGGCACTTACTCATTTCGGTATTCACAGAAGTTAGTAGTCCTAACTTTAGGACTCTTAAATGCATTCTGTGAATACCGAAAGTCTTAAAGTTAGGATTTTTCTCAATTTAGTAGTAGTAAAGTTAGGACTCCTAAGTTTAGGACTCCTAAATGCCTTCTGTGAATACCGGGAGTCTTAAAATTAGGATTTTCCTCAGTTTAGTAGTAGTAAAGTTAAGAAAAATCATAATTTTAAGACTTTCGGTATTCACAGAAGGCATTTAGGAGTCCGAAAGTTAGGAGTCCTAACTTTACTACTACTAAATTGAGAAAAATCCTAACTTTAAGACTTTCGATATTCACAGAACGCATTTAGGAGTCCTAAAGTTAGGACTACTAACTTCTGTGAATACCAAAATGAGTAAGTGCCTTCTGTGAATACCAAAATGAGTAAGTGCCTTCTGTGAATAGCAAAATGGTAGTAAGTTTAGGATTTTGTCTTAAGTTAGTTCTGTGAATCGGGCCCTATGAGAGGTTATCATGCAAAGTGAAATATGGATAACCGGACGAGTGCACTCCAAATTTTAATGTAAATCGAGGCATTCCCCAAGGTTATGTTCTTGCCCCACTCCTTTCCTCATTGTTTATAAATGAGGTTGATAAAGTGCTGCAGGAGGAGAAGGTAGATTCGCCGCAAATATTGGCTAATCCCATACCTGTTTTATTATATGCTGACAATGCAGTACGACTTTCCAGAACCACAGTTGGCCTACAACGATTAATTGACAAATTTAGTACGTTCATAGTTGCACGGAAACTGTGAGATCCGCACTGAATTATCCTGGAATATGTTTGTGTTGCGTCATACATTTTAAAAGCAATTAATGTACGGAAAGGTATTGTCCCTGTTCACTAATTATGAAACATATTACTTTGCTGTGCTATAGATTTTAAGAATGCTATTTATTCTGTAACTGCTTTTATGGTTGTTTTACAACCCGAATAAAGTATATTGAATTGAACTGAACTAACCTACTTATTGAATGGTAAATGAGCAGGTTACGATTTACAGCTCTCTGTGAGTGGCTGTATTTTTTTTCATTGCAGCCATGTCTATTAACGGGATCAGTGATGTTCTTTAATTGAATGTGTCCTGTGTGGGAAGACATCAGGTCGAGTTCGTAGTGGTCATCTAGACCATATCCTGCTACCACGATACTGCCAGAATTGATTGCCAGAGAAGAAGCTGTTCCACAGGCCTACCCCAACTTTGCTTGCCTGAAATTGCACCACTGTGTACTATCTTTATATTTGTGCCTCTAAAAGCTCTTTTAATGTATTCTACAGAAGAGGTGGAGGTAGAAAGTCTGTTATCACTGTCAACCCTACTTGATACTGCCGCCTTTCAGTCATCACAGAGGGCATCCACCTACCATGACTGTTGCATTCCACCACTTGCCTTTTGCCATAAATCAATTGCCAGATAATGAAGAAATGCAAATACATTATGTGGAACAAATTTGAAAAGTGTAATGCTGGTAAGTTCTATCAGTATGAGAGACTTCTATTCTGAAGCCAGCGGTAGCTCCTCCTCTGGGGTGTAGGAGTGTTGCGCCCCTTAACCCTGAATCCCCCCTCCAGTTAGCAGTGAGGCACCATCAAATAATTTAAAAAAATACCAAGTCTGCCAATTTTCCACATTGTCAATGCCGTTTCTTCCCCAGTGTGGCCTGACAGACAGTGTTCACTTTAAGGCAGGGCGTGCCAAATTAGTGATAGGCAAAGCAGCCTCGTCTAAAGTCCAGAGCACATGTCAAGTTAGACTGGCCTTGGACAGCAACAAACCTGACATGCACACTTTAGGCCTTGAACATATGCTCTGTTAAGGAGCCAGTGGGGAATACAGCTCGGCCCCTCTGGTGTCCCTCAGAGCGCTGGGTTACATGACCCAACCAATCCTTGCTTTGCTCTCATGCAGTTTTTACTATAAAATGCCTGAGAGCAAAGCCTGGATTGGTGCTGGGCATGCATGCTTCCAAGGCAGCGCGCTGAGAGCAGGGGTGGGACTATTAAAGCGTATTACCAATCCCTGTGCTGTTTTAATTTTAAAGCCAGAGTAATTGGCCTTGCCTCTTTACAAATATTCCAATGACGATGCTTTTCACCTTTTCCCATCATGCGCCGCGCAGTTACACCCTTGTGCACGAAGAGAAGGGAGAATAGCAGTCGCCTCTACTAAAATACTTTCTGCAGACTTCTTATAACAGAACAACTCTTACTGAATAAGAAAGTGCATCAGGCCTTCCAAAATCCACCATCAGCACACTCAGGGCAGCAGAACAAATACCAGGTACAAATACCAGGCTCACTTATTGTAATCTCCAGGGTGCTGCTGTCCAGACTGCGAGAGGCCATGCTGGAGGATCTGGCGGTGCCCCCAAGTTCACAGGATTGTGAGAGCACCAACTATGTGTGGAGTGGTATCCACGCAGGAGGGGGTGCCTATGTGATGGGTGTGGGAGGGGGGCACTGGTTAGAACAAAGTGAAGGGCCACCAGCTATGCCTGGAACTAGACACCTATGTGCCCTGCCATTACATTGGGGATGAGAACGTGTATACCCATGTTTAGTGATGTTTTTGCAGACGCAGAACATTCAATTAAAGAACAGCACAGTTCCTGTTAATGGACATGGCTGCTATTAAAGAGAAGAATACAGTAGCTCACAGAGGATTGTAATTCGCGATCTGCTTATTTACCATTCAATAAGCAGGTCATTGTAAGGCCGCAGGCGCATGGACTATTTGCGAAGCAGCCTGCTCATGTGTGGATTGCACCATAATTTGCAGACGCATTGCAGAGCATGCGCAAATGACACTTTTTGATTTGCGAATGAGGTTTTCACTTCACGCCCTTATTTCGTTTAGCATTTGATCATTGAACCATCCTTGGGTTGTTGTTCTGTGCCTTTGCAACATTTGTTTCTTGTTTCACTTTTATTTTGGGCTGTGGAGATTTATTTTAGCCATATTTTCAGCAAAGATCATGAGGTGGGCCCTTCGAGCCACAAATGATAACAGTGCGTGAATTCTCAATCTAACACAGAGCTAACACAACAAATTCATCTAAAATAGCGCACACTTTACCACCACCTGCAGCTTTCTCCTAAGCTTCAATTTGGTAAAGGCTCAATTATAACAATAATTTACATCATCAATGTTTACCACAAGGTGCCTTTCTTTTTAAACTTTTTCCCAAATACATCTGCCTTGATAACACAGCACTGGGATGGCACCTGATCCACAAGCACGCATAAACGGGACACTTAATAAAATTAATTCTTATAACACTTTGCTTTCAAAAATGTAATTTCAACATCTGTATAAGGGTCGTGACGTGAATGGAAAGAATCAGTTGAGTGATGATGTTTTTACAACTTCATTAGACAAACATCATATGTCAGGTTCACTGCTCCGGATTTGCACATGCTCTCACCTGACATTACTTTTAAGTATTTGCTCTTCACTCCACATCTTTCCGATTTATTGACTCAGTGGAGTTGTCACCTTCACTCTGTGTGCTTCAGTTTCTGCTTGCGGAATTTGTGTCATTCCTTAAGAGTCAGCCAGGCCACTGTACAAATGCAAACCCCTTACTACATAAAACCTGAAACAAACACAGCATAATAGATGGGGGACAACAAATAGACAATGAGAATGAAGCTTGAGTTGTCTATGATGTCACTCAGGAACCCGAGGTGAAGAGCATACCTATAATACATTTGTTACCCATATATAATTATATCTTATGTAACCCCCCCATATATTCTGTACTTGCTTTCAAGTACTATGCAGGAGCAGATGAGTAATGAGTGAGCCATACAAAACATGGCCGCTCTTCCATCTCCATAATGTTAAAAAAATACCTGGCCTCCTGCCACCCACCCCCCCACCATTATCTGTGCCCTCTGCGCCAAAAACTGTGCTGTGTGGTTTTTAGTGCTGCTCTGACACTCGCTTAGCCAGAGCAGCCAGGAATTAATTTATGAGGTAGCAACAATGAGTAAAAGCTCTTGTTAACAACTATTGCTACCTCATACCAAGGAGTTGCAGGATTTGAATTCAGGTATGCATGCTAATGGTTGTCTACCAGAGCCATATATTATATATAGAATTTAGATGGGCATCAGTGTAGTATGGATAGCAGGTTCATTGTCGACATTGCTAAGTTAGCATGAGCTGCGCTGCCATCAGGCTGCTTTTGCGCACGATACTACATGCGTTTATTTTGCAAGGCTTTGTTTGTGCCTTTTTCACATGAGAACTGTCTGCTTTCGCGTTCTCGGCTGTGCTCTGAGGTTTAGTCTGCACACGATGTACAAGGTCGATAAACAATGCCCCTTGTTATTCTGTTCTGGTCAGTCTCCCTCGCACCTAGACATACCATGACACACAGCTGCACTGCTGAAAAATCGTATGCTTTAACATTGCAAGCTAAGCATGTTGCTCTCGCACTTGGAGAGAGACCTTTCCAGAGAGAAGAGCTGTGCTCGTCCTACGATGTAAACCTTTCATCTAGCCCTTGAGGTGTGGAGACTGCTGACAAAGCCCAGAGGTCTTCTTTTTTATAATAAACTACTTCTAAAGACAGGGGAGGGTGGTTAGGCATTGTAGCCCTTTTCCACTGTCTTTATAAAATGATGTCCCCGTTTGTCTTCTATGGAATTGTGACAATGCTAACTATATTGTGTTTTTGCATTTTACTGCTAGTAATGGCACTTGTACTGTACCATAGAGTGCATTAGTTAAAATAAATATTTTAAACTATACCGTGACTTTGATTACTCTTATTGCAGACAAGTATGAGTGAGTGAATGAAAGAGTTGTCTTGCTCCCGCGATTCCTGAGAGAGTCTCGAGTGTCGTGTTCTGGGTTGTCTAATCATTGGTAGCTTCGCTGTTAGTTGGAGAACGAATGAGACACTATAGCTAGTCGGTTTGGGATTTTGGGTACTAACGTGGTAGGTTGGTACACCCCTATGCACTGAGGTCCTGGTTTCCTGCGCATAGTTCTGTATATGTGCAGAATCCGTGCAACAACAGTGATGTAAGGAGATGTTTTTCATGAGGCGTTCAGATTGACATCAAATAGACAAGAGTGTAGTATGAGTTATCTATGATGTCACTCAGAACCCCAAGATGAAAACATCCCTATAATTTACAATTACCCATGTATAATTTTATGTGTGGACCCGAAAACCATCTGCCCTTGTTTATAACTGTTAGGCTGAGGAAAAGGAGTAAAGTGGAGGCCATATATTCTATTGCCTCTCCTCCCTGTCTGAAATGTGCAGAAACTGCCATCTTTAACCAATCTCCACCACCTTCCATGCCTTCCTCCCCCCGGCTACACTAAATTTACCAACTTGGGCAGGATCAAAGAATGATTCAGCCATGCTGGAATTCCACTCGTAACTTGTAGTTCAGCATATATTTAACATTTGTACAGTCAAGTCACTGAGCTGTCGAGCAGGGTTAACCACAGAGCTATCCCATACCAATATTGTTTTTGCAGGTACAACAAATATTTACAAACTGTGAGCTGCCCACGACGCCCAAACCTGAGAGGAATAAACAAAGAGGGCATCTCTGTATATGAGACGGGAATCTGCATATTAATATAATATGGGCTCAGTCACAGATTAGGGCACTCCAGGTGGTGGCACGGACACTTTCTACACACTACAATTAATGTATATATTTTTAGAGCAATGAATAACTCATAATGTTCATAATTCAATGGGTTATAATTAAAGGTGTATACAAAACAAGAATTTTACTTCTATGTCAAGATCAGGGCGAAATTATAAAAAAGATGCAGACAATGGAGTGAACGAGGTTTATTAAAAAAGTGCAAGAAGAAATGCAAAATAAAACAGCACGAGATGACACGATGATACCGTAAGAATAGCACACCTTAGCGGTATCACCGCTGAATGATTTATCTCTAAGCTATTTTAAGATATTATTTTCTTTAGGTGGAATTTAAAATTCAAGGTGCATTATACTAGCATGTTGCATTGAACTTGGTACCTTAGTACCATACTTCGACTTCACATAACCTGAGCCACAACATGCTTGAGATGTGCGACGATTCACCGTCCAAGATTCCTCCACTTATTGCCACCCTCTAATGGCCTATTAGACCTGCATTTATATTCCAGTTTCAGAACCATGTTTTTTAGGTGGTAGACGCCAGGGGTGCTCAGTTACAGGCAGTGACACTTCAAAGTGGTGGGGTGGAAATGTTAGGGATGAATTTTGCGTAGCATGGGAAAGAGCCTGACTAGCATAAGGGCACTAGCATAAGGGCAGATAGAAGTGGTTTTATCCCTGAAAAAATTGAAAAAAATGGCGGCAAGTGGCGCATTTTAAAACTAATTTTAATAACGAACTTTGAGGGAAAGAAGGAAGATATAGAACGCAATTCTGAACGTGAAGTCTTGAAATACTTAGAAACATCAGTGATCACCCCATAGATTAGTGCATTAAATATGTTCAACAGTTATTTAAGATTTCAATAGTTCCGTTTTTAATTATCTTACCAGCACGCACTCCTGTCTCTGCACTGCATCTGGCTGGTGAGGTACTGCCCAGACCAGTTTCTAGATGAACCTGACCCATCCCAAATGTCCTTCATCAACTCATAAAATCCTAATTAAGAGCCATGCTTGATAAGTGTCTGACTCAGCTACTGACACAGGAAAGTGACAGGCATGTGACTGACTGACTCCTTCCCAGCCCCCTCCACCCGGCCTAACGTGGGAGCAATGCACTTTACTCTATGCCCGTCGGCAGGGCCAGCCTTTACTCCAGCAGCACCCTGAGCGAAACAAACATTGGCGTAGCTTATAAATCAAAGCACGTACCTCATGATTTGTTGTGGTTTTATACAGAGGGAACTTGGCCCAGGGGCATTGGAGCACTTTACAAGAGCACCAGTTACATTACACAAAGTCAGATTCAAGTTTTTTAGACACAGGGAGATTACTTGACAGATTTACAAGCCCCGCACGCCACATTTGCGCCGCCGTTACATCACTTTTGTGACGCAGCGGCGACGCAAATCTAGCGCCATGCTGTGGGGTATTTACAACATGACGCATCTAGGGGGATGCGTCACGTTGTAAAGTCCTGTACCACATGTGGGCGTTCCGGCAGAGGGGGAGGGGGGTGTTCCGGCGCAGGAACGCCTCCTAAAAGTGGCTGAGTGAAATCTACAAGATTTCACTGAGTCACTATTACGGCCATGCTGCGTCAAAACCCTGCGCCTGCTAGAAGCAGGCATAAGGATTGACGCAACATGTTAGGCAAAGGGACACCGAGCAACTCCAGCAATGCGTCGCCTTTACGGCATCAGATGCATCACGCATCTGTCTATTCTTTCCCCATGGTGCGCCGCATTGTAAATGCAGCCCATCCATGGTGGCGCGAGAGGTGTCTGTCGTGACGCAAAATAACTGGCCATCCCTGCTGATATGCAGGGATGCACCAGTTATTGTAAATCTGCCCCTACGTTTTTGCCCAGAATAACTGGATGTTGAGCTGACACTGAACTTGGATCCCCAGTTCTAAAGTTGGCCGTGAAGAACCAGGTTATTTAAGACCCAGCGGCGCCAGGGGAAACGCCCTAGTCTCCGGGTCCACCTGTCTTAGAGTACAGAGACAGGGGGTACTTCTTGGTGACGTCAAAGATCAATTTTATTAGCTGCAGCATGTAACAGAGATCCTAGAAGTACAACACGGTGTATGTTCTCAGGAGACTGCTCAACTTTACAAAACCAGTCATCCCTTTTTATACCAAATATTATGCTTCAGGCAAATATTCCCTATTTACAGTTGACCACTCACATGTTTTCACGACAAAGAAAAGGCAGGATCATGATGACAAGCCCATTTTTCAGTTTGTCCAGCCCATAATCAATTATTGGTCAAACCCAACATTCTTCATCAGACAGGTCGATCGAACCCACCATAAAAATGGGCACATCCCCATCGTAAACGGATCATAAAGAAAGGAGCAGAGACAGGTGTGAGCAAGATAAGACATAGTTATGCGCAATAAAAGGTTTGATGGTGTCTTGTGTCTTGATCAGTAATCTTGATCAGCTACTGGGAAAGGGACTGGCTTAACAAGTTTGGCTTCAGGCAAGAGGGTCGCTCGCTCAGGTCATTCAGAAGTCAGCTAAAGTGTACGTGTGCTTGGAGACTCGTTCGGCCACTGTCATCGGCCTATGTGAGGGCAACCACAAAATGGCTGCCGTACACAAAATGGAACCCGAGGGTTCAGAACGGACTCCCTGATTTCATGGTGATCTCGTCACTCGAATATGACGAAAATACTCATAGATCTTACACTCGCCATATTCGGTCTGCTGATACCAAAATCGTCATGATACGACGAATTTTATAAAAACGGGTTCAGAATTTCAGTACCTCAGCTGCATCTATTCCATTTGCTGTACATAAACCAGCATCAGTGCAAACTCTTCTGTATCTACGAAAACTACTGTCAGCAACAGTGTGATTGCCACAAACTACACAATAGGACGGTACAGAACAAACAGCGGTGTACGCTTCTCTGGTACACACACTGACTAATACAATACAGGAAGCAGCAACTGTTGGACGTGTACAGTGCTTTGTGGTATAAAAAAACAGTTCAGACATGGCCTGGCGAGGGAATGCTCAGACGTGCGTCCCTTGCTCACTTTGCCACTGGATTCAAGCAAGCCTGGCTGAAGACGGCTGAAATGCCAGAAACCGGTCCTAGGAAGCTTATTTCCGGTCCAGGGAAGGCATGGCTTGGCAGTTCGGACTGGACTGTTCACATGAGGCACAGGGTCAGACTGATTTGCATATGGCCATGTCTGAACTGGGGTGGCAGAGTGGGCTAAAGAACGGTGATGGATTAAACCCAGATCTTTTGACTGGGTGTGAGTGTTTGATTGGTTCAGATGCTCCGTCCATCACCACCCCCTTTTGTACTGCCCTGTGCTTGTTGTGCCAGCAGCCCCCAACTCGCACTGTTTCAGTTGCAACTTTCCGTGCTAGTCCTCCTCCCAGAGAGAGGCACCACTACCGGGGCACTGCTTCCGCCTTGGTCACACCGTACCAGGACATACACACCGGCATCCTGGTTAGGGCAGGAGAGACCAGGACCACCAGCAGGTCAGTCCCCCCTACCGACAGCCCAGATCCCCACAATGAATGCTTGACCCTGACCTGGGTCAGCCAGTCCATGCCAAAAAAGGAAGTCCACACCCTTTTCTTGCCAGGGACCCCGCCACAGGGCGAGGAGCTTACTGGTGATCTTGCCCTCCCCCCAACCTATATCATGCTTAACTACTTGGGTGCCACCCTTACAGTACTCACCAGTTCTAGAAAGACCAAAAAAACTGCAGCACGTGGGTCAGCCCCACTCTTACCAGCTGCCAGCGACTTACCGGTCGATGGAAACTACTAGGCACCTGCCCGGTGCCTCCTAGGAGCCGCTTAACCCACCGTCCGTCATGATGCCTATGCTGTGGCCAAACTCCAGGCATCTTCCATCCTACCAGGAAACTCCAAGGTAACACAGGTAGGGCTGACAAACCTACGACCCCCACCGGTCAGTTTTTGACTCTTCCAACTGGACCCTTCATCGGTGCCCTCAATCTTTCCTCCGTTTTTGTATCGGATAGCCCACCTATAGAACTCCGCCTATGCACTAGGCAGGGCAGTGCCTATACATGGCAGGACAGTGCCTATGGCCTCTCCATCACCCGAACGGGATGGGCTGTCTGCCTAGAACATGGCCCCTCCCTAAGCACTCAATGAGCCTCAAAACCTGGAAATCTTCCTGTTTTCTGATCCTCCCAGGTTACAAGGTGCCCAATGATAATGCAATGCAGAGTGTCTGATGAATTCTCGCCCTTTGGATGAGGCCCGTAATTTATGCCTCCCAAATGCCTTCCCCACTCCACTGCTGAAGGACACAGCCCTCTGTGGTACCCAGAAGGCCAATTCAACATACTCCATATGGGACATATTGGTATGCTCATTCACTGGTAGTCTTCTTGATTAGTGTTATCCCCAAGCTACCGAGCTTCTGGCCGACCTATTATAGTGTAACTCCGATATCCTAACATACTAGCCCCAGAGGTGGAACCGGTAGGCTGTACCTCTCACCTTAACCACGGCCCACTATTGAGTGACAGTACCCCTTGTGCAAACAACCGCATACCGAATCCTCTTCTTGCGTTGCATACTAGGCGCCAGCCTGGGGCCTCATTAGAGCCTCCGCTTTGACCCCCATGTGATGTTCTTATTACTGGATCGGGCTGTAGGGCCCCCTTCCACTTCCTACGCCTAAAATTCACTGCTAAACCCAACACCCTTTACCCTATCTCTTGAGTCCTCTGATAAGGTGAAGACATTCCCCCCACCCCCACCTTATTAGTTGATTGTGAACCAACTGGGGACAGTCCTCCCTGACCACTAAGAACCCCACACATAGGCGGGACTGAACAACCATGTTCGCTTGCACCTGTTCCTTACAGAGGTATCCCGCCATACCAAGGCTGCATAAATAAGCTTTCCTTGCGAGCCTGCTTAGGCGACCCTGCCACAACCTTTGGTCTATCACTGACCGTTAGAATAACCAGGTATAAGACTGCCCCCAGCCCTACCTGCCGTAATGTTAGGAGGCTGCCCTGAATCATGTACCTGCTCTGTAGACTCCACTACATCCAACCAGGACCCACCGTACCCAGAGCGTGGCCCTTGCCCCATTTCAATTCATACTCCTTGCCATCATCCGGTACCATCGTTCCGCTTCTAAACCGGAAGTGAAATCAAAATGTACCTTGGACCGGTCCGATTGTAAACAGCCGTGCCCCATGTGAACGTCTAGAGGAATTTATTCATCTTGCGAATGGATGGCAACTTTGGACTGATGCACCCTAGATATTCGCGACCAACCGAGGACCTGTTTATTGCCATTATTCCAAGTCCTGCGAGAATTATGTCCCCTGGGGAAATAGCAGCCATCGCCCCTGGTGGCAGGGTGTTCCCCATTGCACTCTCACTCCACCTTACCCACTATAGATCTAGGTATATCCCATCTGACATCCCATACTAGAGCATTTGGGAAGACTATTGTCTTGAGCGATCTTCCTAACTTTGGCGGATCCTCCACCTACGTGAAATTTCCACCATGATAGTGTCATGGGAGTTTTTTGGGGCAAACTCTGCACTGCCCAGATTTGTGTCCTAGCCTTGGGCCCTATTGTCTTCCCTCACTGGCTTGTACTTGAAAATCTTCGGCCTATACTACACTCCCCATCCGAACTACCATGTTTGTCTGACATCCGCCCCGCCAATATAAGTGACAGTAGTCAATTCAAGCACCAATCCAGACATCAGGCCCCTCTCGGACCCTAATTACAGGCCCCCTGATGGGTTTAGCAGGTTAGCCCGACTGTTGACCCCTTGTATCAGCCTGGCACGCGTCTATTACCAGTCGTGCCTGATTGTTGGGCAAACCTAGAAAATTGCAGCTCGGAGCTCTGGAAGGGGGGAATTCGGGGGCTGCCAGTTCTAGCATCTACATCTGAAATTAAGGGAGGGAGGCCCCCCGCTATAAGCTAGTGTGGCCAAGTGGCTTTACGGAAAACCCAGTGCCGATATTCGGAGTTCACCATAGGCCCACCCCCCTCTCTGTGATAAAGCGGGCCGCCATTGGGGCCTTGGAAGTCTACGATACCTAGGAACATTGGCACTCACCTTAGACCTCACCCAACTGCAGGGGAACCTATCCCATCTGTGCCGCAACCGCCCTCACGGCTCCCACTGCGTCCATTGCGTGTATGAACGTGCTGAGTTAAGGGTTTAACGTCATCCTCCAATCCACATGCAGATATGTGATGTTGCCACGGAATGCCGTCATGTATACCCAGACCTGATAGGTACCTTCAGCCAAGTTTTCCCAATTATCTTGTGTGACATCTGAAAAGGCTTGCCCTGCTTGCCACCACTTCGCCATACCCAGTCTGCAAGTTCAGATCCATCCTCCTAAAATCGCGCTGGCAGCCTGTAGCACGATGCCCCTCCCCGTCATCGCATGTCAGAAGCAATAAAACAAGGGACGAAATGAGTTATTCGCTGCCCCCTCCACTGGCTGTGCATACCCATGACACATCCCAACCTAGTTGCTAGGACAGGCCACCATATCCCCTTAAATTCTGCACCAGTTAGTACTGCTGGCTTACCATGCGAACGAGACACTTTGTAGAACCTTGCGGCAATGACCCCTAGTATTACCCGTGGCTGCCTTTATTGCATGAATCAGATGAAACCTGTCAAAAGTACCTCCTGACATGCGTCGCCCTTGTCCCGGGCACCCCCAGCCATGGGGGGCCTTCCTACCAAATGGCCACGCCAGCGGGCGGCTTTCCTACCATATGGCCACGCCAGCGGGAGACTCTGACATCCCTTACCTTGAGCTACCTCTGTCTTGAGTTGCGCTCAGGAGTCCCCCTTTGCCCTACGAACATGAGAGTTTATGTGACTTGCATCGAGGCCGTTGACTGCTGGCCTTAGCGGATGCTAATGTACATCACCTGCGGCTCAGCCATATGAGGTGCTATCCCAGTCGGAACTTCATATTAAACATTGCCATATTTTGCCTACCTCAATTGTACCAGGGTAGAAAGCAGAGCATACTTCTGCTCGTCTGCATCGGCCATGTGACCTGGCCCCCGGTTTATCTATTCACCATGCGCCCGCAGGTGTAATCCACTGTGCGTGTCTGCGTAGGCCTTGCGATCCGACCCCCCGGTTTGACTATCAGCCGTGCTCCCACGGTGGCTACAGAGGGCCTAGATGGGATGCGGAGGCCCTGCCATATTTAGCCAGCCTCGCTAGAAAAAAAACCGAATATACATTGTGTGCGTCTGCGCAGGCCGTGTGAGCCGGCCCCTGTTCATATATCAGCCATTATCTATACGCCACACGCCCCACGGTCACTGCAGAGCACGGGGGAACCGGTGCGCTAATCAAGGTGTGGGAGGAAGCCCCAACCTGAGATACCACCCGGGTTTTCCAAAATTATCGCAACTGCCTGCTTATGCCCTGGACAGCCGGAGAGCTTGAATACCGTCAAAATGACATTTGCGGGATCCTGTAAAAGTTTTATCCTCGATTTTTGAAAAACTTAATACAGCTACTTGATCTTTATCAGCCACTTTTTAGGATCTAAATTTTATTACATATTTTTTCTATAGACCTGCTCCGCCAAGCAATATCAAAGCGCTTTACAGATACTATTAAAATAAACCAGCTGCTGATAGGAAAAGCTATGAAATGAAGCCACGTGATAGAAAGAGAATCATTGTGTTGGAAATGAAACATTCAGTACTTTAGTGTGGAATCTTCACGGAAACTGTGAATAATTAATAAGCTGGAGTCAGGGAAGTATCAGAGGTTCCAATTAAAGGTTTGAGGCAAAAAATAATTGTAATAGTTGCCAAAACGATAGAGATCGTGGCAAGCCTATAGATGAAATAGCCTGCAGGAAATAATAGGTGTTTATAAGCAGCAAAAATCTCATTCAACGAAGTCTCCACCCGAAACAGAATATCCAAGGCATGGGAACGACTGAGTAAAAGGCATTTTAGAGTAAACTAGTACAAACCAAAAGTATTAAAGAATATAAGGTATATGCATGTGATGTTCCATCTTGAACAACGATTCTAACCGAAGCAGGGGCATTGTAACACCACACTTTGCAGAATGTTGTGGAATAGTAAAACAGAAGTCCACCAGTCTATCAACGGACTGCCGATTATATATATCAACAAAAGGCCTTCTCTTTCTCTGTCCCTTAAAGGGAAGGCAAATGTCTAGTTAATTAGTGTTGAAGCACAGTAACTAACGCTGCACCAGCCAAAGGTTTTGTAAACCGCGGCATCCGGGCGCTTGCAACATACTTGGTTCGTGATGGGCCGACCCCCTGGACCGATTCCCAGATCGTGTTGTCCGTCCAGCCAATCTGCTGTGACCACAAATGCCCTAATGTGCCTCCTTCCTGCGCCTTTATGCTCTCTTCAGTGACTGGAAAAAACGGGGCTTAACCAGGAAAGCTAAGCACTTTCTTAATTTAAATCTATGCAGGCCGTTCAGATCTAAACCTCATGCCATTGCCCAAGGAGTCCCGCAGGGTTCGGCGTTGAGCCCCACGCTCTTCAACCTCTACGTTCAACCTTTGGCGGAGGTGGCGAAAAGTTGGGGTCTCACTATGGTATCATATGCCGATGATACCCAGTTGGCGGTGGCTCTCAATGGGGGCTCTGACCAACTGGCATCGAACTTTGCGGATGGTTTGAGGGCTGTTGCTAGTTGGCTTACCGCCAACTGTTTACAACTTAACGCCCTCAAAACTGAGGTGATGGTATTGGGGAAACATCCTGATCTGTGGGGTGCTAGCTGGTGGCCTACTGAGTTGGGACCTCCTCCAA
The DNA here is from genome assembly GCF_964261635.1 of Lissotriton helveticus. NCBI lineage: Eukaryota > Metazoa > Chordata > Amphibia > Caudata > Salamandridae > Lissotriton > Lissotriton helveticus. Next base: position 398,991,308 of record NC_136059.1, on the reverse strand, counting down.
AACCTGTTTTAGAACTAAAAAATCTCGGCGTCTGGTTGGATTCCAAATTGACCTTCTCGTTCCATACTAAGAAGGTGGCATCCACGTGCTTTGGCATTCTGCGCGGTTTGAGGCCTATCCTCAAATTTTTCGATGCCCCCACCCGCCAGATGGTGATACAAGCTAGCGTATTATCGAGGCTCGATTACGCGAGCTCACTGTTTGTGGGTGCCAACAAGGCGGAAGTCCTACGACTCCAACGGGTTCAGAATGCGGCAGCCAGGGCCCTAGTGGGCTTGCCGCGCTTTTGCTCAGCCCGTAGTACTATATTCAAACTGCATTGGCTGCCTGTAATTAGACGCATAGAGTTTAAAACCCTCTGTTTTGCGTATAAAATTCTTAAAACTGACACTCCCACCATCCTCCAGCACCTTTTGACTCCATACACCCCTTTGCGCAGCCTCCGTTCTGCCGGCCAAAATTTGGCACTTGTTCCCCGGTTCCAAAAATGTAGACTGGGTGGCCGATCGTTTGCGGTTTTGGCCTCCAAATTGTTGAACGCACTCCCCCTCTACATACGTTCTTTAGATGACCTTTTTTTATTCAGGAAAGCTGTTAAGACTTATCTTTTTCCTTTATCTTATTAATCTTCTACTACCCCTTCTGCGTTGTTGGTTATGTTACCTCCTTCAGATATAGCGCCGGGACGCCCCTTTGCTGGGGCAGCTGTGCGCTCAAAAAATTCAATTAACATAACATAACATAACAGCTTCCTAGCGATAAGGGGAACTGCCTCCATAGAGCCTGCCTGTAAACACCACAGTGATTTTAAACTGTAGCGATCCCTGTATTTAATCCCTGGCAGAAAGGCCACTCGCAGTTTACATACCAGTCACTGCACAAGCCATGAGTCCTCTGCCCTTACAGCCGGCGCTGAGACAATCCTCCGAATTTCTCTGCGATATTACTGGGCTGGGCTGCCGCTCTCCGAGCATGGTGACGGACCAGGAACTTCTCTCCCACGTTCCGTTTAGAAGCATTTCCTCGAAGTAAATAAAAAATGAGAAACTAGTTAAGCGCTAAACAATCATACTTCTGAACATGTGCCGATGCTGGTGATCCGTGAGAAATTTCTCGTGAAACACACAGACTTATTTGAACACTCACCCAGAAACTACGCTGTGAGGCGCTCTCCTTTTCTCCACATGCAGCGACCCAACTTCCCTTGTAGAGCGTAATATGTCCAGGGACTGCCGGAGGACCCCCACCCTTCCGTTAACCAACATAATATTATTAACAGGACGTGAGAGGGCTTTCTTTGGAAGGCGGGGAATCTTTGACCCCCCGGCCGTATTTATTAAAATATACAAAATAAATCTAAAATTGAAATAAACAATATTTACTTAATTACGCAGAAAATGTTACAATTGATATATACAGGTATTCAGATGTCTAACCTTAACATATTTCTAGTACAAGGTATTTCCTATCCGAAACTAACATATCAATTCACAATATGCAATTTGCTAATTTTCTGCGTACCTATTTGGGCCTACGGCAAGGTCAATAACTGGTGTCAGGTCCTTATCACTAAACCACGCCCTCCTGAAGGAGTACGCATGCGCAGGAGGGCCAGTTTACCGTGGGGGCACATCCCCTCCCTGGTTACCCCCGTACGCCCTATTAAACCACGCCCTTCTGTCAAAGTGCGCATGCGCAGAGGGCCCGCTTACCGTGAGGGTACTTTGGTCCCCCGGTTACCCTGTATGCTCCATTAACTCCATTAAAGGGGGCCCTTGCATCTCTGCACCGTTTACTGGCGTCATTGTGCACGTGCGGGGTGGCCAAAGAGCCTAGAGAAAGCGTGACTGTCTCCTCCGCACCCATGTACCCAACAGGCTGTACCTGCCCCTGGAGTTCTATGAGAGACCACTTGTCTCTCCCTTTGGGCGACCCCATTCGAGAATGGCGCCGCCCCCCTAAGGACCTTAAATTAACTGCTCACTAATCATGTCCTTACCGCCTGACCAAGGCATAGTAATAAATACGAAGATTGATGACCTGAAAACGGGAGAAAGTTCTAAGGAAAAAAATTTATTAATGAGACACTTTGTCATGCATAAACACTTGTAACCAAAATTATGAAAACTTTCATAACACACAATAACAAACATCTGCTTTAGGGGCTGGTGGGTGCTAAAATTCATTACAGCCTCCTAGAGGCTGGAAGGGGCAGGCCGTGGCGCGCAGGAGTCAAAGAGGCCGACTCCCGCGCTGCACGGCCTTTTAACCCTTTGCAGGCCAGGCCGATCTAACCGGCCTGGCCTTTGTTCCTTTGTGGCCCGGAAGTGACTCAATCACTTCCGGGTCACCAGGGAACCCGGGACGAGTGGGGACCGGTGCGCCCCGCCACAAGTGTGCGGCCCCGCCTTTCCAATCATCGCTGGTCTGCTGCTGCCGGAGCTGCTTGGAAAGGACAAAGAGGATTCATTTCGGCTCTCCCTCTGCTTTTGTACCTACTGAGGGTGCACAGACATAATATCGACTCCAAAATATCGACTGGAAAGAATATCGAGTTTTAAATATCGTTTGGAGAAAATATCGACTAGACAGAATATCGACAGTCAAAATATCGTTTTTAAGGTAAGTGAAGTAATATCGACTGTAAATAATATAGACAGTGAAAATATCCAAGTATATAATCTAGATAGTAAAAAATATAGTTTTTTCAATAATATTTAATTATTTATAGTGTTTTTATGTTATAATATATGTGAAAAGTGTCATTTTTTTTAATAATTATTTTTAATTAATAATTTTTTTTAATTATTGTGTAATTTTATTCTGTAGCGGGTTGTGGGTTTATAGGGGAATAGGGTGGGAAGTAATTTAATTATAATAAATTAAATATGTAAATTTATTAATTGGTAGTAATAATTAATTATTTAGTAATTAAATAATATATGTTAATTATTTACAATTTAATTGGTAATTAATTTAATTTAATTGATTAATTGCTAATTATGTAAATTAAAATAATGTATTTTCTGTAGCGGGTTGTGGGTTTAAGGGGAATAGGTTGGGAAGTAATTTAATTATAATAAATTAAATATGTAAATTTATTAATTGGTAGTAATAATTAATTAATTGGTAATTAAATAATATATGTTAATTATTTACAATTTAATTGGTAATTAATTTAATTTAATTGATTAATTGCTAATTATGTTAAATTAAAGGGGTATTTTTAGGGTTCAGGGTCAGTTTTCAGTTTTTGGGCAAAGGGGTATTTTTAGGGTTCAGGGTCAGTTTTCAGTTTTTGGGTAAAGGGGTATTTTTAGGGTTCAGGGTCAGTTTTCAGTTTTTGGGCAAAGGGGTATTTTTAGGGTTCAGGGTCAGTTTTCAGTTTTTGGGTAAAGGGGTATTTTTAGGGTTCAGGGTCAGTTTTCAGTTTTTGTGCAAAGGGGTATTTTTTAGGGTTCAGGGTCAGTTTTCAGTTTTTGGGTAAAGGGGTATTTTTAGAGTTCAGGGTCAGTTTTCAGTTTTTGGGCAAAGGGGTATTTTTAGGGTTCAGGGTCAGTTTTCAGTTTTTGGGTAAAGGGTTTTTTTTAGGGTTCAGGGTCAGTTTTCAGTTTTTGGGTAAAGGGGTATTTTTAGGGTTCAGGGTCAGTTTTCAGTTTTTGGGTAAAGGGGTATTTTTAGGGTTCAGGGTCAGTTTTCAGTTTTTGGGTAAAGGGGTATTTTTAGGGTTCAGGGTCAGTTTTCAGTTTTTGGGCAAAGGGGTATTTTTAGGGTTCAGGGTCAGTTTTCAGTTTTTGGGTAAAGGGGTATTTTTAGGGTTCAGGGTCAGTTTTCAGTTTTTGGGTAAAGGGGTATTTTTAGGGATCAGGGTCAGTTTTCAGTTTTTGGGTAAAGGGGTATTTTTAGGGTTCAGGGTCAGTTTGGGGTTTTTGGGGTACATATACAATATTGCCTATTATTTAATTAAATTTTGTTACTATATATATATGTTTTAAGAAATATGATGAAAAAAAATATTTTTTTACTTTCATTAATTATTTAATTATTAAAAGTTATTTTAAGTATTGTTAATTATATTTTAGTAATTAATTTTTTATATTAATGTAATTAAACATTGTTTTTAGTAAAGTCGATATTTTTAACAACGATATTTTTGTAAACGATATTTTGTACTCGATATTTTTGTACTTACCTGTTTGTAGATAGAAACTCGATATTTTGTACTCGATATTTTCTCAACGATATTTTGGGTAGTCGATATTCTTTCAGTCGATATTCTTTCAGTGATCCCCTACTGAGGTGGTCGACCCTGCCTCTCAGCTGAAGTCGTGCTTGCGTGGGCACGCCTCACTTTCTACCTCCTCTACCTTGTCTCCCCCCTGTCCCCTTTCTACCTTGTTGACAGCCCTGCTGGCTCCCGTTCGAGATTCCACTTAGGGCGCCACGCCCCTAGGAGCGGGTGGCGCCGCTCAGTTCATCAGCAATTTAAATTAAGCATTTGTACTTGAATGTAAATCCTTGTCCTTGTTGTCAATTTTACGATTACCCTCAAACAAAAAAACACTGTAAAGGCAACACCATTCTTTTGAGTTTGGTGCATTTGTTTCGTATGGGAAACCATGTTTAACCCAAATTTGACGGGCAGCTCCATGGAATGCCTTAGACTTTCAGACAGTTCTAGATTTTAGTTGGTAATGCTTTTGCATGCTGGGACTCGTAGTTCTCTTTTCTCATTATAAGTAAGGGTTTCTTAAAATTCCAGCATGCAAAGCTTTGATGGCAAAATTCAGAGATGGGTGTGAACATACCCTTATTATTATTAGGGCCATAACCATAGGACAGATACTTTCGATTTTTTTACTTTGCATTTGGATTTCTTGCATATAAAGTTTGGAAAGGTTGAAAACCTAGCCCCGCCCTGGGCTCTGCCAATGGTCCCGCCCAACACTCCACCCCCCAGTCCACCGCTCCTTTTGGTGAGTACCTGCACTTATTTTTTTTCATTTAAAGTGCTGGCTATAGTGGAGCTCACTACCCTGCCTGTTGCGAACACCAAACTTCACCTGTAGACAGATTCGCGCACATCCTCTAGTGATGCAAGTAGTTTCCTAAATATTAGAGGGACTAACCCGACTGAGCCTATGGAAGAGTCAGTTTGAGTCGGTGTAATGTTACGTTACGTAACCAATAAATTCCAGACTCGCGGCATGGGTTCTCTTTCCATACAGGGCTCAGCTCGGCCAAGGCGCCTCAATGCCAAGTTGCAAGGGCCTCTGATATACGGTGCCAGGGGGTGAATATACAGCTCTGAAAATGCACAGCAATGCCACGCTGCAACAGCCCCTGCTGCTCTTCTACCAATGGTCCACAGATAGCTTTGCCGAGCAGCTCAATGCCAAGATGCAGGGGCCCAGGGGCACAACTGGACCCAAACCTCAGGGGTCTAACACTCCCAGCCAGGGATGGCCCTAGCACGGGTCGAAAACGGTGCAGCATTTTTTTGGGCGCCCCTCCCCCCATTTCCTCCTTTTCCATGAATTCTCTCAGTACCATTCACATAACATTGCACCTCATCTCTCTGTCGCACCTTTATGACAAACATTCCTTTTTTTGTGGGCTACTCATAGTATACTCACACATTTCATGAGTGAATGCATGGTTAGTGATGGGTTTGTTTGAGTGAGATTGCAGATTGAGCAGTGAGGGGGACAGGTGGGTGAAGTGTCTCATGAGTGCGGGTGAGTGGTGTGTTCATGTGACTACAGGGTGAGGTACAGGGTGAACGGCGCAAGTGCATTGTGAGTGGAGAGTGATCGCTGTGAGTGCAGGGTGAGCAGGTGAATGGTGTGAGTACGTGGTGATCAGTGTGAGTGCCTTGTGATTACGGTGAGTGCAGGGTGAGCGTGAAAGTGAAGGGCGAGAATGAGGAGTGAGTTGTCTGAATGCAGGGTGCATACCCATGACACATCCCAACCTAGTTGCTAGGACAGGCCACCATATCCCCTTAAATTCTGCACCAGTTAGTACTGCTGGCTTACCATGCAAACGAGACACTTTGTAGAACCTTGCGGCAATGACCCCTAGTATTACCCCTGGCTGTCCTTATTGCATGAATCAGATGAAACCTGTCAAAAGTACCTCCTGACATGCGTCGCCCTTGTCCCGGGCACCCCCAGCCACGGGGGCCTTCCTACCAATTGGCCATGCCAGCGGGCGGCTTTCCTACCATATGGCCACGCCAGCGGGGGACTCTGACATCCCTTACCTTGAGCTACCTCTGTCTTGTGTTGCGCTCAGGAGTCCCCCTTTGCCCTACGAACATGAGAGTTTATGTGACTTGCAGCGAGGCCGTTGACTGCTGGCCTTAGCGGATGCTAATGTACATCACCTGCGGCTCAGCCATATGAGGTGCTATCCCAGTCGGAACTTCATATTAAACATTGCCATATTTTGCCTACCTCAATTGTACCAGGGTAGAAAGCAGAGCATACTTCTGCTCGTCTGCATCGGCCATGTGACCTGGTCCCCGGTTTATCTATTCACCATGCGCCCGCAGGTGTAATCCACTGCGCGTGTCTGCGTAGGCCTTGCGATCCGACCCCCCGGTTTGACTATCAGCCGTGCTCCCACGGTGGCTACAGAGCGCCTAGACGGGATGCGGAGGCCCTGCCATATTTAGCCAACCTCGCTAGAAAAAAACCCGAATATACATTGTGTGCGTCTGCGCAGGCCGTGTGAGCCGGCCCCTGTTCATATATCAGCCATTATCTATACGCCACACGCCCCACAGTCACTGCAGAGCACGGGGGAACCGGTGCGCTAATCAAGGTGTGGGAGGAAGCCCCAACCTGAGATACCACCCGGGTTTTCCAAAATTATCGCAACTGCCTGCTTATGCCCTGGACAGCCGGAGAGCTTGAATACCGTCAAAATGACATTTGCGGGATCCTGTAAAAGTTTTATCCTCGATTTTTGAAAAACTTAATACAGCTACTTGATCTTTATCAGCCACTTTTTAGGATCTAAATTTTATTACATATTTTTTCTATAGACCTGCTCCGCCAAGCAATATCAAAGCGCTTTACAGATACTATTAAAATAAACCAGCTGCTGATAGGAAAAGCTATGAAATGAAGCCACGTGATAGAAAGAGAATCATTGTGTTGGAAATAAAACATTCAGTACTTTAGCGTGGAATCTTCATGGAAACTGTGAATAATTAATAAGCTGGAGTCAGGGAAGTATCAGAGGTTCCCATTAAAGGTTTGAGTCAAAAAATAATTGTAATAGTTGCCAAACCGATAGAGATCGTGGCAAGCCTATAGATGAAATAGCCTGCAGGAAATAATAGGTGTTTATAAGCAGCAAAAATCTCATTCAACGAAGTCTCCATCCGAAACAGAATATCCAAGGCAATGGAACGACTGAGTAAAAGGCATTTTAGAGTAAACTAGTACAAACCAAAAGTATTAAAGAATATAAGGTATATGCATGTGATGGTCCATCTTGAACAACGATTCTAACCGAAGCAGGGGCATTGTAACACCACACTTTGCAGAATGTTGTGGAATAGTAAAACAGAAGTCCACCAGTCTATCAACGGACTGCCGATTATATATATCAACAAAAGGCCTTCTCTTTCTCTGTCCCTTAAAGGGAAGGCAAATGTCTAGTTAATTAGTGTTGAAGCACAGTAACTAACGCTGCACCAGCCAAAGGTTTTGTAAACCGCGGCATCCGGGCGCTAGCAACATACTTGGTTCGTGATGGGCCGACCCCCTGGACCGATTCCCATATCGTGTTGTCCGTCCAGCCAATCTGCTGTGACCACAAATGCCCTAATGTGCCTCCTTCCTGCGCCTTTATGCTCTCTTCCGTGACTGGAAAAAACGGGGCTTAACCAGGAAAGCTAAGCACTTTCTTAATTTAAATCTATGCAGGCCGTTCAGATCTAAACCTCATGCCATTGCCCAAGGAGTCCCGCAGGGTTCCGTGTTGAGCCCCACGCTCTTCAACCTCTACGTTCAACCTTTGGCGGAGGTGGCGAAGAGTTGGGGTCTCACTATGGTATCATATGCCGATGATACCCAGTTGGCGGTGGCTCTCAATGGGGGCTCTGACCAACTGGCATCAAACTTTGCGGATGGTTTGAGGGCTGTTGCTAGTTGGCTTACCGCCAACTGTTTACAACTTAACGCCCTCAAAACTGAGGTGATGGTATTGGGGAAACATCCTGATCTGTGGGGTGCTAGCTGGTGGCCTACTGAGTTGGGACCTCCTCCAAAACCTGTTTTAGAACTAAAAAATCTCGGCGTCTGGTTGGATTCCAAATTGACCTTCTCGTTCCATACTAAGAAGGTGGCATCCACGTGCTTTGGCATTCTGCGCGGTTTGAGGCCTATCCTCAAATTTTTCGATGCCCCCACCCGCCAGATGGTGATACAAGCTAGCGTATTATCGAGGCTCGATTACGCGAGCTCACTGTTTGTGGGTGCCAACAAGGCGGAAGTCCTACGACTCCAACGGGTTCAGAATGCGGCAGCCAGGGCCCTAGTGGGCTTGCCGCGCTTTTGCTCAACCCGTAGTACTATATTCAAACTGCATTGGCTGCCTGTAATTAGACGCATAGAGTTTAAAACCCTCTGTTTTGCGTATAAAATTCTTAAAACTGACACTCCCACCATCCTCCAGCACCTTTTGACTCCATACACCCCTTTGCGCAGCCTCCGTTCTGCCGGCCAAAATTTGGCACTTGTTCCCCGGTTCCAAAAATGTAGACTGGGTGGCCGATCGTTTGCGGTTTTGGCCTCCAAATTGTGGAACGCACTCCCCCTCTACATACGTTCTTTAGATGACCTTTTTTTATTCAGGAAAGCTGTTAAGACTTATCTTTTTCCTTTATCTTATTAATCTTCTACTACCCCTTCTGCGTTGTTGGTTATGTTACCTCCTTCAGATATAGCGCCGGGACGCCCCTTTGCTGGGGCAGCTGTGCGCTCAAAAAATTCAATTAACATAACATAACATAACATAACAGCTTCCTAGCGATAAGGGGAACTGCCTCCATAGAGCCTGCCTGTAAACACCACAGTGATTTTAAACTGTAGCGATCCCTGTATTTAATCCCTGGCAGAAAGGCCACTCGCAGTTTACATACCAGTCACTGCACAAGCCATGAGTCCTCTGCCCTTACAGCCGGCGCTGAGACAATCCTCCGAATTTCTCTGCGATATTACTGGGCTGGGCTGCCGCTCTCCGAGCATGGTGACGGACCAGGAACTTCTCTCCCACGTTCCGTTTAGAAGCATTTCCTCGAAGTAAATAAAAAATGAGAAACTAGTTAAGCGCTAAACAATCATACTTCTGAACATGTGCCGATGCTGGTGATCCGTGAGAAATTTCTCGTGAAACACACAGACTTATTTGAACACTCACCCAGAAACTACGCTGTGAGGCGCTCTCCTTTTCTCCACATGCAGCGACCCAACTTCCCTTGTAGAGCGTAATATGTCCAGGGACTGCCGGAGGACCCCCACCCTTCCGTTAACCAACATAATATTATTAACAGGACGTGAGAGGGCTTTCTTTGGAAGGCGGGGAATCTTTGACCCCCCGGCCGTATTTATTAAAATATACAAAATAAATCTAAAATTGAAATAAACAATATTTACTTAATTACGCAGAAAATGTTACAATTGATATATACAGGTATTCAGATGTCTAACCTTAACATATTTCTAGTACAAGGTATTTCCTATCCGAAACTAACATATCAATTCACAATATGCAATTTGCTAATTTTCTGCGTACCTATTTGGGCCTACGGCAAGGTCAATAACTGGTGTCAGGTCCTTATCACTAAACCACGCCCTCCTGAAGGAGTACGCATGCGCAGGAGGGCCAGTTTACCGTGGGGGCACATCCCCTCCCTGGTTACCCCCGTACGCCCTATTAAACCACGCCCTTCTGTCAAAGTGCGCATGCGCAGAGGGCCCGCTTACCGTGAGGGTACTTTGGTCCCCCGGTTACCCTGTATGCTCCATTAACTCCATTAAAGGGGGCCCTTGCATCTCTGCACCGTTTACTGGCGTCATTGTGCACGTGCGGGGTGGCCAAAGAGCCTAGAGAAAGCGTGACTGTCTCCTCCGCACCCATGTACCCAACAGGCTGTACCTGCCCCTGGAGTTCTATGAGAGACCACTTGTCTCTCCCTTTGGGCGACCCCATTCGAGAATGGCGCCGCCCCCCTAAGGACCTTAAATTAACTGCTCACTAATCATGTCCTTACCGCCTGACCAAGGCATAGTAATAAATACGAAGATTGATGACCTGAAAACGGGAGAAAGTTCTAAGGAAAAAATTTTATTAATGAGACACTTTGTCATGCATAAACACTTGTAACCAAAATTATGAAAACTTTCATAACACACAATAACAAACATCTGCTTTAGGGGCTGGTGGGTGCTAAAATTCATTACAGCCTCCTAGAGGCTGGAAGGGGCAGGCCGTGGCGCGCAGGAGTCAAAGAGGCCGACTCCCGCGCTGCACGGCCTTTTAACCCTTTGCAGGCCAGGCCGGATCTAACCGGCCTGGCCTTTGTTCCTTTGTGGCCCGGAAGTGACTCAATCACTTCCGGGTCACCAGGGAACCCGGGACGAGTGGGGACCGGTGCGCCCCGCCATAAGTGTGCGGCCCCGCCTTTCCAATCATCGCTGGTCTGCTGCTGCCGGAGCTGCTTGGAAAGGACAAAGAGGATTCATTTCGGCTCTCCCTCTGCTTTTGTACCTACTGAGGGTGTACAGACATAATATCGACTCCAAAATATCGACTGGAAAGAATATCGAGTTTTAAATATCGTTTGGAGAAAATATCGACTAGACAGAATATCGACAGTCAAAATATCGTTTTTAAGGTAAGTGAAGTAATATCGACTGTAAATAATATAGACAGTGAAAATATCCAAGTATATAATCTAGATAGTAAAAAATATAGTTTTTTCAATAATATTTAATTATTTATAGTGTTTTTATGTTATAATATATGTGAAAAGTGTCATTTTTTTTAATAATTATTTTTAATTAATAAATTTTTTTAATTATTGTGTAATTTTATTCTGTAGCGGGTTGTGGGTTTATAGGGGAATAGGGTGGGAAGTAATTTAATTATAATAAATTAAATATGTAAATTTATTAATTGGTAGTAATAATTAATTATTTGGTAATTAAATAATATATGTTAATTATTTACAATTTAATTGGTAATTAATTTAATTTAATTGATTAATTGCTAATTATGTAAATTAAAATAATGCATTTTCTGTAGCGGGTTGTGGGTTTAAGGGGAATAGGTTGGGAAGTAATTTAATTATAATAAATTAAATATGTAAATTTATTAATTGGTAGTAATAATTAATTAATTGGTAATTAAATAATATATGTTAATTATTTACAATTTAATTGGTAATTAATTTAATTTAATTGATTAATTGCTAATTATGTTAAATTAAAGGGGTATTTTTAGGGTTCAGGGTCAGTTTTCAGTTTTTGGGCAAAGGGGTATTTTTAGGGTTCAGGGTCAGTTTTCAGTTTTTGGGTAAAGGGGTATTTTTAGGGTTCAGGGTCAGTTTTCAGTTTTTGGGCAAAGGGGTATTTTTAGGGTTCAGGGTCAGTTTTCAGTTTTTGGGTAAAGGGGTATTTTTAGGGTTCAGGGTCAGTTTTCAGTTTTTGTGCAAAGGGGTATTTTTTAGGGTTCAGGGTCAGTTTTCAGTTTTTGGGTAAAGGGGTATTTTTAGAGTTCAGGGTCAGTTTTCAGTTTTTGGGCAAAGGGGTATTTTTAGGGTTCAGGGTCAGTTTTCAGTTTTTGGGTAAAGGGTTTTTTTTAGGGTTCAGGGTCAGTTTTCAGTTTTTGGGTAAAGGGGTATTTTTAGGGTTCAGGGTCAGTTTTCAGTTTTTGGGTAAAGGGGTATTTTTAGGGTTCAGGGTCAGTTTTCAGTTTTTGGGTAAAGGGGTATTTTTAGGGTTCAGGGTCAGTTTTCAGTTTTTGGGCAAAGGGGTATTTTTAGGGTTCAGGGTCAGTTTTCAGTTTTTGGGTAAAGGGGTATTTTTAGGGTTCAGGGTCAGTTTTCAGTTTTTGGGTAAAGGGGTATTTTTAGGGATCAGGGTCAGTTTTCAGTTTTTGGGTAAAGGGGTATTTTTAGGGTTCAGGGTCAGTTTGGGGTTTTTGGGGTACATATACAATATTGCCTATTATTTAATTAAATTTTGTTACTATATATATATGTTTTAAGAAATATGATGAAAAAAAAATATTTTTTTACTTTCATTAATTATTTAATTATTAAAAGTTATTTTAAGTATTGTTAATTATATTTTAGTAATTAATTTTTTATATTAATGTAATTAAACATTGTTTTTAGTAAAGTCGATATTTTTAACAACGATATTTTTGTAAACGATATTTTGTACTCGATATTTTTGTACTTACCTGTTTGTAGATAGAAACTCGATATTTTGTACTCGATATTTTCTCAACGATATTTTGGGTAGTCGATATTCTTTCAGTCGATATTCTTTCAGTGATCCCCTACTGAGGTGGTCGACCCTGCCTCTCAGCTGAAGTCGTGCTTGCGTGGGCACGCCTCACTTTCTACCTCCTCTACCTTGTCTCCCCCCTGTCCCCTTTCTACCTTGTTGACAGCCCTGCTGGCTCCCGTTCGAGATTCCACTTAGGGCGCCACGCCCCTAGGAGCGGGTGGCGCCGCTCAGTTAATCAGCAATTTAAATTAAGCATTTGTACTTGAATGTAAATCCTTGTCCTTGTTGTCAATTTTACGATTACCCTCAAACAAAAAAACACTGTAAAGGCAACACCATTCTTTTGAGTTTGGTGCATTTGTTTCGTATGGGAAACCATGTTTAACCCAAATTTGACGGGCAGCTCCATGGAATGCCTTAGACTTTCAGACAGTTCTAGATTTTAGTTGGTAATGCTTTTGCATGCTGGGACTCGTAGTTCTCTTTTCTCATTATAAGTAAGGGTTTCTTAAAATTCCAGCATGCAAAGCTTTGATGGCAAAATTCAGAGATGGGTGTGAACATACCCTTATTATTATTAGGGCCATAACCATAGGACAGATACTTTCGATTTTTTTACTTTGCATTTGGATTTCTTGCATATAAAGTTTGGAAAGGTTGAAAACCTAGCCCCGCCCTGGGCTCTGCCAATGGTCCCGCCCAACACTCCACCCCCCAGTCCACCGCTCCTTTTGGTGAGTACCTGCACTTATTTTTTTTCATTTAAAGTGCTGGCTATAGTGGAGCTCACTACCCTGCCTGTTGCGAACACCAAACTTCACCTGTAGACAGATTCGCGCACATCCTCTAGTGATGCAAGTAGTTTCCTAAATATTAGAGGGACTAACCCGACTGAGCCTATGGAAGAGTCAGTTTGAGTCGGTGTAATGTTACGTTACGTAACCAATAAATTCCAGACTCGCGGCATGGGTTCTCTTTCCATACAGGGCTCAGCTCGGCCAAGGCGCCTCAATGCCAAGTTGCAAGGGCCTCTGATATACGGTGCCAGGGGGTGAATATACAGCTCTGAAAATGCACAGCAATGCCACGCTGCAACAGCCCCTGCTGCTCTTCTACCAATGGTCCACAGATAGCTTTGCCGAGCAGCTCAATGCCAAGATGCAGGGGCCCAGGGGCACAACTGGACCCAAACCTCAGGGGTCTAACACTCCCAGCCAGGGATGGCCCTAGCACGGGTCGAAAACGGTGCAGCATTTTTTTGGGCGCCCCTCCCCCCATTTCCTCCTTTTCCATGAATTCTCTCAGTACCATTCACATAACATTGCACCTCATCTCTCTGTCGCACCTTTATGACAAACATTCTTTTTTTTGTGGGCTACTCATAGTATACTCACACATTTCATGAGTGAATGCATGGTTAGTGATGGGTTTGTTTGAGTGAGATTGCAGATTGAGCAGTGAGGGGGACAGGTGGGTGAAGTGTCTCATGAGTGCGGGTGAGTGGTGTGTTCATGTGACTACAGGGTGAGGTACAGGGTGAACGGCGCAAGTGCATTGTGAGTGGAGAGTGATCGCTGTGAGTGCAGGGTGAGCAGGTGAATGGTGTGAGTACGTGGTGATCAGTGTGAGTGCCTTGTGATTACGGTGAGTGCAGGGTGAGCGTGAAAGTGAAGGGCGAGAATGAGGAGTGAGTTGTCTGAATGCAGGGTGCATACCCATGACACATCCCAACCTAGTTGCTAGGACAGGCCACCATATCCCCTTAAATTCTGCACCAGTTAGTACTGCTGGCTTACCATGCAAACGAGACACTTTGTAGAACCTTGCGGCAATGACCCCTAGTATTACCCCTGGCTGTCCTTATTGCATGAATCAGATGAAACCTGTCAAAAGTACCTCCTGACATGCGTCGCCCTTGTCCCGGGCACCCCCAGCCACGGGGGCCTTCCTACCAATTGGCCATGCCAGCGGGCGGCTTTCCTACCATATGGCCACGCCAGCGGGGGACTCTGACATCCCTTACCTTGAGCTACCTCTGTCTTGTGTTGCGCTCAGGAGTCCCCCTTTGCCCTACGAACATGAGAGTTTATGTGACTTGCAGCGAGGCCGTTGACTGCTGGCCTTAGCGGATGCTAATGTACATCACCTGCGGCTCAGCCATATGAGGTGCTATCCCAGTCGGAACTTCATATTAAACATTGCCATATTTTGCCTACCTCAATTGTACCAGGGTAGAAAGCAGAGCATACTTCTGCTCGTCTGCATCGGCCATGTGACCTGGTCCCCGGTTTATCTATTCACCATGCGCCCGCAGGTGTAATCCACTGCGCGTGTCTGCGTAGGCCTTGCGATCCGACCCCCCGGTTTGACTATCAGCCGTGCTCCCACGGTGGCTACAGAGCGCCTAGACGGGATGCGGAGGCCCTGCCATATTTAGCCAACCTCGCTAGAAAAAAACCCGAATATACATTGTGTGCGTCTGCGCAGGCCGTGTGAGCCGGCCCCTGTTCATATATCAGCCATTATCTATACGCCACACGCCCCACAGTCACTGCAGAGCACGGGGTAACCGGTGCGCTAATCAAGGTGTGGGAGGAAGCCCCAACCTGAGATACCACCCGGGTTTTCCAAAATTATCGCAACTGCCTGCTTATGCCCTGGACAGCCGGAGAGCTTGAATACCGTCAAAATGACATTTGCGGGATCCTGTAAAAGTTTTATCCTCGATTTTTGAAAAACTTAATACAGCTACTTGATCTTTATCAGCCACTTTTTAGGATCTAAATTTTATTACATATTTTTTCTATAGACCTGCTCCGCCAAGCAATATCAAAGCGCTTTACAGATACTATTAAAATAAACCAGCTGCTGATAGGAAAAGCTATGAAATGAAGCCACGTGATAGAAAGAGAATCATTGTGTTGGAAATAAAACATTCAGTACTTTAGCGTGGAATCTTCATGGAAACTGTGAATAATTAATAAGCTGGAGTCAGGGAAGTATCAGAGGTTCCCATTAAAGGTTTGAGTCAAAAAATAATTGTAATAGTTGCCAAACCGATAGAGATCGTGGCAAGCCTATAGATGAAATAGCCTGCAGGAAATAATAGGTGTTTATAAGCAGCAAAAATCTCATTCAACGAAGTCTCCATCCGAAACAGAATATCCAAGGCAATGGAACGACTGAGTAAAAGGCATTTTAGAGTAAACTAGTACAAACCAAAAGTATTAAAGAATATAAGGTATATGCATGTGATGGTCCATCTTGAACAACGATTCTAACCGAAGCAGGGGCATTGTAACACCACACTTTGCAGAATGTTGTGGAATAGTAAAACAGAAGTCCACCAGTCTATCAACGGACTGCCGATTATATATATCAACAAAAGGCCTTCTCTTTCTCTGTCCCTTAAAGGGAAGACAAATGTCTAGTTAATTAGTGTTGAAGCACAGTAACTAACGCTGCACCAGCCAAAGGTTTTGTAAACCGCGGCATCCGGGCGCTAGCAACATACTTGGTTCGTGATGGGCCGACCCCCTGGACCGATTCCCATATCGTGTTGTCCGTCCAGCCAATCTGCTGTGACCACAAATGCCCTAATGTGCCTCCTTCCTGCGCCTTTATGCTCTCTTCCGTGACTGGAAAAAACGGGGCTTAACCAGGAAAGCTAAGCACTTTCTTAATTTAAATCTATGCAGGCCGTTCAGATCTAAACCTCATGCCATTGCCCAAGGAGTCCCGCAGGGTTCCGTGTTGAGCCCCACGCTCTTCAACCTCTACGTTCAACCTTTGGCGGAGGTGGCGAAGAGTTGGGGTCTCACTATGGTATCATATGCCGATGATACCCAGTTGGCGGTGGCTCTCAATGGGGGCTCTGACCAACTGGCATCAAACTTTGCGGATGGTTTGAGGGCTGTTGCTAGTTGGCTTACCGCCAACTGTTTACAACTTAACGCCCTCAAAACTGAGGTGATGGTATTGGGGAAACATCCTGATCTGTGGGGTGCTAGCTGGTGGCCTACTGAGTTGGGACCTCCTCCAAAACCTGTTTTAGAACTAAAAAATCTCGGCGTCTGGTTGGATTCCAAATTGACCTTCTCGTTCCATACTAAGAAGGTGGCATCCACGTGCTTTGGCATTCTGCGCGGTTTGAGGCCTATCCTCAAATTTTTCGATGCCCCCACCCGCCAGATGGTGATACAAGCTAGCGTATTATCGAGGCTCGATTACGCGAGCTCACTGTTTGTGGGTGCCAACAAGGCGGAAGTCCTACGACTCCAACGGGTTCAGAATGCGGCAGCCAGGGCCCTTGTGGGCTTGCCGCGCTTTTGCTCAGCCCGTAGTACTATATTCAAACTGCATTGGCTGCCTGTAATTAGACGCATAGAGTTTAAAACCCTCTGTTTTGCGTATAAAATTCTTAAAACTGACACTCCCACCATCCTCCAGCACCTTTTGACTCCATACACCCCTTTGCGCAGCCTCCGTTCTGCCGGCCAAAATTTGGCACTTGTTCCCCGGTTCCAAAAATGTAGACTGGGTGGCCGATCGTTTGCGGTTTTGGCCTCCAAATTGTGGAACGCACTCCCCCTCTACATACGTTCTTTAGATGACCTTTTTTTATTCAGGAAAGCTGTTAAGACTTATCTTTTTCCTTTATCTTATTAATCTTCTACTACCCCTTCTGCGTTGTTGGTTATGTTACCTCCTTCAGATATAGCGCCGGGACGCCCCTTTCCTGGGGCAGCTGTACGCTCAAAAAATTCAATTAACATAACATAACATAACATAACAGCTTCCTAGCGATAAGGGGAACTGCCTCCATAGAGCCTGCCTGTAAACACCACAGTGATTTTAAACTGTAGCGATCCCTGTATTTAATACCTGGCAGAAAGGCCACTCGCAGTTTACATACCAGTCACTGCACAAGCCATGAGTCCTCTGCCCTTACAGCCGGCGCTGAGACAATCCTCCGAATTTCTCTGCGATATTACTGGGCTGGGCTGCCGCTCTCCGAGCATGGTGACGGACCAGGAACTTCTCTCCCACGTTCCGTTTAGAAGCATTTCCTCGAAGTAAATAAAAAATGAGAAACTAGTTAAGCGCTAAACAATCATACTTCTGAACATGTGCCGATGCTGGTGATCCGTGAGAAATTTCTCGTGAAACACACAGACTTATTTGAACACTCACCCAGAAACTACGCTGTGAGGCGCTCTCCTTTTCTCCACATGCAGCGACCCAACTTCCCTTGTAGAGCGTAATATGTCCAGGGACTGCCGGAGGACCCCCACCCTTCCGTTAACCAACATAATATTATTAACAGGACGTGAGAGGGCTTTCTTTGGAAGGCGGGGAATCTTTGACCCCCCGGCCGTATTTATTAAAATATACAAAATAAAGCTAAAATTGAAATAAACAATATTTACATAATTACGCAGAAAATGTTACAATTGATATATACAGGTATTCAGATGTCTAACCTTAACATATTTCTAGTACAAGGTATTTCCTATCCGAAACTAACATATCAATTCACAATATGCAATTTGCTAATTTTCTGCGTACCTATTTGGGCCTACGGCAAGGTCAATAACTGGTGTCAGGTCCTTATCACTAAACCACGCCCTCCTGAAGGAGTGCGCATGCGCAGGAGGGCCAGTTTACCGTGGGGGCACATCCCCTCCCTGGTTACCCCCGTACGCCCTATTAAACCACACCCTTCTGTCAAAGTGCGCATGCGCAGAGGGCCCGCTTACCGTGAGGGTACTTTGGTCCCCCGGTTACCCTGTATGCTCCATTAACTCCATTAAAGGGGGCCCTTGCATCTCTGCACCGTTTACTGGCGTCATTGTGCACGTGCGGGGTGGCCAAAGAGCCTAGAGAAAGCGTGACTGTCTCCTCCGCACCCATGTACCCAACAGGCTGTACCTGCCCCTGGAGTTCTATGAGAGACCACTTGTCTCTCCCTTTGGGCGACCCCATTCGAGAATGGCGCCGCCCCCCTAAGGACCTTAAATTAACTGCTCACTAATCATGTCCTTACCGCCTAACCAAGGCATAGTAATAAATACGAAGATTGATGACCTGAAAACGGGAGAAAGTTCTAAGGAACAAAATGTATTAATGAGACACTTTGTCATGCATAAACACTTGTAACCAAAATTATGAAAACTTTCATAACACACAATAACAAACATCTGCTTTAGGGGCTGGTGGGTGCTAAAATTAATTACAGCCTCCTAGAGGCTGGAAGGGGCAGGCCGTGGCGCGCAGGAGTCAAAGAGGCCGACTCCCGCGCTGCACGGCCTTTTAACCCTTTGCAGGCCAGGCCGGATCTAACCGGCCTGGCCTTTGTTCCTTTGTGGCCCGGAAGTGACTCAATCACTTCCGGGTCACCAGGGAACCCGGGACGAGTGGGGACCGGTGCGCCCCGCCATAAGTGTGCGGCCCCGCCTTTCCAATCATCGCTGGTCTGCTGCTGCCGGAGCTGCTTGAAAAGGACAAAGAGGATTCATTTCGGCTCTCCCCCTGCTTTTGTACCCACTGAGGAGGTCGACCCTGCCTCTCAGCTGAAGTCGTGCTTGCGTGGGCACGCCTCACTTTCTACCTCCTCTACCTTGTCTCCCCCCTGTCCCCTTTCTACCTTGTTGACAGCCCTGCTGGCTCCCGTTCGAGATTCCACTAAGGGCGCCACGCCCCTAGGAGCGGGTGGCGCCGCTCAGTTCATCAGCAATTTAAATTAAGCAGTTTTACTTGAATGTAAATCCTTGTCCTTGCTGTCAATTTTACGATTACCCTCAAACAAAAAAACACTGTAAAGGCAACACCATTCTTTTGAGTTTGGTGCATTTGTTTCGTATGGGAAACCATGTTTAACCCAAATTTGACGGGCAGCACCATGGAATGCCTTAGACTTTCAGACAGTTCTAGATTTTAGTTGGTAATGCTTTTGCATGCTGGGACTTGTAGTTCTCTTTTCTCATTATAAGTAAGGGTTTCTAAAAATTCCAGCATGCAAAGCTTTGATGGCAAAATTCAGAGATGGGTGTGAACATACCCTTATTATTATTAGGGCCATAACCATAGGACAGATACTTTCGATTTTTTTACTTTGCATTTGGATTTCTTGCATATAAAGTTTGGAAAGGTTGAAAACCTAGCCCCGCCCTGGGCTCTGCCAATGGTCCCGCCCAACACTCCACCCCCCAGTCCACCGCTCCTTTTGGTGAGTACCTGCACTTATTTTCTTTCATTTAAAGTGCTGGCTATAGTGGAGCTCACTACCCTGCCTGTTGCAAACACCAAACTTCACCTGTAGACAGATTCGCGCACATCCTCTAGTGATGCAAGTAGTTTCCTAAATATTAGAGGGACTAACCCGACTGAGCCTATGGAAGAGTCAGTTTGAGTCGGTGTAATGTTACGTTACGTAACCAATAAATTCCAGACTCGCGGCATGGGTTCTCTTTCCGTACAGGGCTCAGCTCGGCCAAGGCGCCTCAATGCCAAGTTGCAAGGGCCTCTGATATACGGTGCCAGGGGGTGAATATACAGCTCTGAAAATGCACAGCAATGCCACGCTGCAACAGCCCCTGCTGCTCTTCTACCGATGGTCCACAGATAGCTTTGCCGAGCAGCTCAATGCCAAGATGCAGGGGCCCAGGGGCACAACTGGACCCAACCCTCAGGGGTCTAACACTCCCAGCCAGGGATGGCCCTAGCACGGGTCGAAAACGGTGCAGCATTTTTTTGGGCGCCCCTCCCCCCATTTCCTCCTTTTCCATGAATTCTCTCAGTACCATTCACATAACATTGCACCTCATCTCTCTGTCGCACCTTTATGACAAACATTCCTTTTTTTTGTGGGCTACTCATAGTATACTCACACATTTCATGAGGTAATGCATGGTTAGTGATGGGTTTGTTTGAGTGAGATTGCAGATTGAGCAGTGAGGGGGACAGGTGGGTGAAGTGTCTCATGAGTGCGGGTGAGTAGTGTGTTCATGTGACTACAGGGTGAGGTACAGGGTGAACGGCGCAAGTGCATTGTGAGTGGAGAGTGATCGCTGTGAGTGCAGGGTGAGCAGGTGAATGGTGTGAGTACGTGGTGATCAGTGTGAGTGCCTTGTGATTAGGGTGAGTGCAGGGTGAGCGTGAAAGTGAAGGGCGAGAATGAGGAGTGAGTTGTCTGAATGCAGGGTGCATACCCATGACACATCCCAACCTAGTTGCTAGGACAGGCCACCATATCCCCTTAAATGCTGCACCAGTTAGTACTGCTGGCTTACCATGCGAACGAGACACTTTGTAGAACCTTGCGGCAATGACCCCTAGTATTACCCGTGGCTGCCCTTATTGCATGAATCCGATGAAACCTGTCAAAAGTACCTCCTGACATGCGTCGCCCTTGTCCCGGGCACCCCCAGCCACGGGGGCCTTCCTACCATATGGCCACGCCAGCGGGCGGCTTTCCTACCATATGGCCACGCCAGCGGGAGACTCTGACATCCCTTACCTTGAGCTACCTCTGTCTTGAGTTGCGCTCAGGAGTCCCCCTTTGCCCTACGAACATGAGAGTTTATGTGACTTGCAGCGAGGCCGTTGACTGCTGGCCTTAGCGGATGTTAATGTACATCACCTGCGGCTCAGCCATATGAGGTGCTATCCCAGTCGGAACTTCATATTAAACATTGCCATATTTTGCCTAGATCAATTGTACCAGGGTAGAAAGCAGAGCATACTTCTGCTCGTCTGCTTCGGCCATGTGACCTGGTCCCCGGTTTATCTATTCACCATGCGCCCGCAGGTGTAATCCACTGCGCGTGTCTGCGTAGGCCTTGCGATCCGACCCCCCGGTTTGACTATCAGCCGTGCTCCCACGGTGGCTACAGAGCGCCTAGACGGGATGCGGAAGCCCTGCCATATTTAGCCAACCTCGCTAGAAAAAAACCCGAATATACATTGTGTGCGTCTGCGCAGGCCGTGTGAGCCGGCCCCTGTTCATATATCAGCCATTATCTATACGCCACACGCCCCACAGTCACTGCAGAGCACGGGGGAACCGGTGCGCTAATCAAGGTGTGGGAGGAAGCCCCAACCTGAGATACCACCCGGGTTTTCCAAAATTATCGCAACTGCCTGCTTATGCCCTGGACAGCCGGAGAGCTTGAATACCGTCAAAATGACATTTGCGGGATCCTGTAAAAGTTTTATCCTCGATTTTTGAAAAACTTAATACAGCTACTTGATCTTTATCAGCCACTTTTTAGGATCTAAATTTTATTACATATTTTTTCTATAGACCTGCTCCCCCAAGCAATATCAAAGCGCTTTACAGATACTATTAAAATAAACCAGCTGCTGATAGGAAAAGCTATGAAATGAAGCCACGCGATAGAAAGAGAATCATTGTGTTGGAAATGAAACATTCAGTACTTTAGTGTGGAATCTTCACGGAAACTGTGAATAATTAATAAGCTGGAGTCAGGGAAGTATCAGAGGTTCCCATTAAAGGTTTGAGGCAAAAAATAATTGTAATAGTTGCCAAACCGTTAGAGATCGTGGCAAGCCTATAGATGAAATAGCCTGCAGGAAATAATAGGTGTTTATAAGCAGCAAAAATCTCATTCAACGAAGTCTCCACCCGAAACAGAATATCCAAGGCATGGGAACGACTGAGTAAAAGGCATTTTAGAGTAAACTAGTACAAACCAAAAGTATTAAAGAATATAAGGTATATGCATGTGATGTTCCATCTTGAACAACGATTCTAACCGAAGCAGGGGCATTGTAACACCACACTTTGCAGAATGTTGTGGAATAGTAAAACAGAAGTCCACCAGTCTATCAACGGACTGCCGATTATATATATCAACAAAAGGCCTTCTCTTTCTCTGTCCCTTAAAGGGAAGGCAAATGTCTAGTTAATTAGTGTTGAAGCACAGTAACTAACGCTGCACCAGCCAAAGGTTTTGTAAACCGCGGCATCCGGGCGTTAGCAACATACTTGGTTCGTGATGGGCCTACCCCCTGGACCGATTCCCAGATCGTGTTGTCCGTCCCGCCAATCTGCTGTGACCACAAATGCCCTAATGTGCCTCCTTCCTGCGCCTTTATGCTCTCTTCCGTGACTCGAAAAAACGGGGCTTAACCAGGAAAGCTAAGCACTTTCTTAATTTAAATCTATGCAGGCTTCCTAGCGATAAGGGGAACTGCCTCCATAGAGCCTGCCTGTAAACACCACAGTGATTTTAAACTGTAGCGATCCCTGTATTTAATCCCTGGCAGAAAGGCCACTCGCAGTTTACATACCAGTCACTGCACAAGCCATGAGTCCTCTGCCCTTACAGCCGGCGCTGAGACAATCCTCCGAATTTCTCTGAGATATTACTGGGCTGGGCTGCCGCTCTCCGAGCATGGTGACGGACCAGGAACTTCTCTCCCACGTTCCGTTTAGAAGCATTTCCTCGAAGTAAATAAAAAATGAGAAACTAGTTAAGCGCTAAACAATCATACTTCTGAACATGTGCCGATGCTGGTGATCCGTGAGAAATTTCTCGTGAAACACACAGACTTATTTGAACACTCACCCAGAGACTACGCTGTGAGGCGCTCTCCTTTTCTCCACATGCAGCGACCCAACTTCCCTTGTAGAGCGTAATATGTCCAGGGACTGCCGGAGGACCCCCACCCTTCCGTTAACCAACATAATATTATTAACAGGACGTGAGAGGGCTTTCTTTGGAAGGCGGGGAATCTTTGACCCCCCGGCCGTATTTATTAAAATATACAAAATAAATCTAAAATTGAAATAAACAATATTTACATAATTACGCAGAAAATGTTACAATTGATATATACAGGTATTCAGATGTCTAACCTTAACATATTTCTAGTACAAGGTATTTCCTATCCGAAACTAACATATCAATTCACAATATGCAATTTGCTAATTTTCTGCGTACCTATTTGGGCCTACGGCAAGGTCAATAACTGGTGTCAGGTCCTTATCACTAAACCACGCCCTCCTGAAGGAGTGCGCATGCGCAGGAGGGCCCGTTAACCGTGGGGGCACATCCCCTCCCTGGTTACCCCCGTACGCCCTATTAAACCACGCCCTTCTGTCAAAGTGCGCATGCGCAGAGGGCCCGCTTACCGTGAGGGTACTTTGGTCCCCCGGTTACCCTGTATGCTCCATTAACTCCATTAAAGGGGGCCCTTGCATCTCTGCACCGTTTACTGGCGTCATTGTGCACGTGCGGGGTGGCCAAAGAGCCTAGAGAAAGCGTGACTGTCTCCTCCGCACCCATGTACCCAACAGGCTGTACCTGCCCCTGGAGTTCTATGAGAGACCACTTGTCTCTCCCTTTGGGCGACTCCATTCGAGAATGGCGCCGCCCCCCTAAGGACCTTAAATTAACTGCTCACTAATCATGTCCTTACCGCCTGACCAAGGCATAGTAATAAATACGAAGATTGATGACCTGAAAACGGGAGAAAGTTCTAAGGAACAAAACGTATTAATCAGACACTTTGTCATGCATAAACACTTGTAACCAAAATTATGAAAACTTTCATAACACACAATAACAAACATCTGCTTTAGGGGCTGGTGGGTGCTAAAATTAATTACAGCCTCCTAGAGGCTGGAAGGGGCAGGCCGTGGCGCGCAGGAGTCAAAGAGGCCGACTCCCGCGCTGCACGGCCTTTTAACCCTTTGCAGGCCAGGCCGGATCTAACCGGCCTGGCCTTTGTTCCTTTGTGGCCCAGAAGTGACTCAATCACTTCCGGGTCACCAGGGAACCCGGGACGAGTGGGGACCGGTGCGCCGCGCCATAAGTGTGCGACCCCGCCTTTCCAATCATCGCTGGTCTGCTGCTGCCGGAGCTGGTTGGGAAGGACCAAGAGGATTCATTTCGGCTCTCCTCCTGCTTTTGTACCCACTGAGGAGGTCGACCCTGCCTCTCAGCTGAAGTCGTGCTTGCGTGGGCACGCCTCACTTTCTACCTCCTCTACCTTGTCTCCCCCCTGTCCCCTTTCTACCTTGTTGACAGCCCTGCTGGCTCCCGTTCGAGATTCCACTAAGGGCGCCAGGCCCCTAGGAGCGGGTTGCGCCACTCAGTTCATCAGCAATTTAAATTAAGCATTTTTACTTGAATGTAAATCCTTGTCCTTGCTGTCAATTTTACGATTACCCTCAAACAAAAAAACACTGTAAAGGCAACACCATTCTTTTGAGTTTGGTGCATTTGTTTCGTATGGGAAACCATGTTTAACCCAAATTTGACGGGCAGCTCCATGGAATGCCTTAGACTTTCAGACAGTTCTAGATTTTAGTTGGTAATGCTTTTGCATGCTGGGACTCGTAGTTCTCTTTTCTCATTATAAGTAAGGGTTTGAGTTTGAGTCGGTGTAATGTTACGTTACGTAACCAATAAATTCCAGACTCGCGGCATGGGTTCTCTTTCCGTACAGGGCTCAGCTCGGCCAAGGCGCCTCAATGCCAAGTTGCAAGGGCCTCTGATATACGGTGCCAGGGGGTGAATATACAGCTCTGAAAATGCACAGCAATGCCACGCTGCAACAGCCCCTGCTGCTCTTCTACCGATGGTCCACAGATAGCTTTGCCGAGCAGCTCAATGCCAAGATGCAGGGGCCCAGGGGCACAACTGGACCCAAACCTCAGGGGTCTAACACTCCCAGCCAGGGATGGCCCTAGCACGGGTCGAAAACGGTGCAGCATTTTTTTGGGCGCCCCTCCCCCATTTCCTCCTTTTCCATGAATTCTCTCAGTACCATTCACATAACATTGCACCTCATTTCTCTGTCGCACCTTTATGACAAACATTACATTTTTTTGTGGGCTACTCATAGTATACTCACACATTTCATGAGTGAATGCATGGTTAGTGATGGGTTTGTTTGAGTGAGATTGCAGATTGAGCAGTGAGGGGGACAGGTGGGTGAAGTGTCTCGTGAGTGCGGGTGAGTAGTGTGTTCATGTGACTACATGGTGAGGTACAGGGTGAACGGCGCAAGTGCATTGTGAGTGGAGAGTGATCGCTGTGAGTGCAGGGTGAGCAGGTGAATGGTGTGAGTACGTGGTGATCAGTGTGAGTGCCTTGTGATTACGGTGAGTGCAGGGTGAGCGTGAAAGTGAAGGGCGAGAATGAGGAGTGAGTTGTCTGAATGCAGGGTGCATTCCCAGACATCAGAAGTAACTCAGCATGCTATTGACTGCAGCTTAGAGTTTCAGATACAAGTTGAACTATTGCTATTATGCAGGGTTTTAAGTGGGATGAAAACACTGGGGAGTGTAGGAAGCTGGATTTCTGTTGCAGTAACCCTCCCCCCCCCCACACTTTTTGCTCGATTTTTGATGCACTTTGACTTGATGTGCCCTGGGTCCCTGTTAATCAGGTTCCCAGGGCCTGTGTTTCCTTCCCAAAACTGTACCTTTGTACCCCCAATTGGCACCTTTCTGGCCACATGTAAGTCCCTTGTAAAAGGTACCATGGGTACCAAGGGCACTATGACCAGGGAAGGCCTCTAAGGGCTGCAGCACACATTGTGTCACCCTTAGAGGTCCTGTACCTTAACACACACCCACTGCCATTGCAGGCTGCATGTTTTGGTGCAGAGAAAAGTGAAGAGTTGACATGGCACTCATTCCTGTGTGCCATGCCTGCAACCCGCTGCCTATGGCACAGGTAAGGCACCCCTCTAGCTGTGTGCACAATACCACTGCTGAGGGTACAGTTGCATGAGCATTGTATCCCTACAGTGTCTAAGTCAAATTTTAGACATTGTAAGTGCAGTAAAGCCATAAAGAGTGTATGGCCTGGGAGTTTGTCGTTACAAACTCCACAGCACCTTAATGGCATTACTAAATTCTAGTAAGTTTGGTAGCAAACCTCTCAGCATAATAAACCCACACTGATGCCTATGTGGGATTTACTATACAATGCACTCAGAAGGCATCTTAGAGATGCCTCATGAAAATTGACCAGCCTCTGGTGGGTTCCCTGACTGGTACACACCAGCCTGCCACCACAAGACATGCTTCTGGACCCCGGGATGGGAGCCTTCGCTCCCTGAGCCCAGAAGCAAAGCCTTTCCTGGGTGGGGGTGGTCACACCTCCCCCAGGCCAGGAAGAGCCATCTGTGGCAGGCAGGGGAGCTTCAAAGGCTTTGTTGCCTTTGTAACGTGACCCCCAGCCTCTCTTGCTATCAGGAGTCGGCCCCCTTCCTGTCTCCCCTTCTTTTCTGAAAGACAGGCGGGAAAATTTTGCACTGCCCAGAAGGTGTACCCACCTCTGTCAATCCCATCCCTCAGGTGAGGCAGACAAGGTAAAGCCCACTCTTCAGTGCTCAACATCTTGTAGATGGCAGGCACTCGCCAATCAGGATTTGGGATTGTGCCCACTCTCCCACTTGGGGTAAACACACCTAAAACGTCCCCTAAATTCTGTATTTAGGGGCAGCCCTGAACCAATAAAATAGATTCCCAGAACCTAAGAAGAAGGACAAAAGAAAACGCCCAGCAGAGGAGAATGTTGAGAAGAACTGACTTGGCCCGAGCCCTACCGGCCCCTCTGTAGTTTCCAGAGATCCTGCGCCAAAAGTCGCCTTGACCCGCAGCCAGTGACCACCAGAACCCTTGGGAGGACTGACTGACTTCAACAAAGGCCGGATTTCCTGTGAACAGCAACTCTGTTAAAACAAATTTCCAAGACAGACTCTGAGCCTGCTGAGAACAAAGAAATCCGACGCCTGGAACCACCACTGCACTTGACGCCTACGGCATACATCTGGGTGGCCCATCGGTCCCTGAGCACTCCAACTTACCTGTCCAGCTGTTAGTTCTTCCCAGAAGTCTTCCTGGACCGAGCCTGCAGCCAAAAAACAAAACCAGTAATCCCCATTGAAACCAGAGGCCACCCAACGCCAAAACAGCACCCCGCGCGGCTGCCACTGTGGCGCTGTGGGTGCACCTTGTGTGCTAACTTGGACCCCTCTTTGCCCTGAACCTAACACCAGGAGCTTTGCTCCCACAACCTTGTGGCCTGCTTGTGAGCAGCCACCAACAGGAGGCCCCCTATCCCTTATTGGATAACATTGGGCCTCAGCACTCTGCACCCGGCAGCCCTAGTGCCGCTGAGGGTGTTTTGAGAGTGCATCCTCGACCCTGGGTGAACCCTGGTTCTAACCCCAGAATTCAAACTCCCACAAACCAGTACTTACCTGCAAACCGATAACTTCATTTCCTCCCGTAGGATTACATTGACTGCTTTTCCTTGAAAATTCTTCTAAGTGTGGAGTTGGTTTGTATGAAACATTGAAAAACTGCATATGTATAAAAACTGAATTACTTACCTTTTGTCTAGGAAATGTCTCAGTGTGATATCTAGGCATATCACACTGATTAGCAAAAGTAACTTAAAAAGTAATCTGATTTGTAATGTGCACAGTAATCTGTAAAGTAACTGAAAAGTAATTTTGAACTGTTGACTTAACTGTAAATCATTCTCACAAATTGAGAGGTACCCTTTTAAATGTAGGGGGTAGGGTAGTTTACCTGTAAATCAACCAGATGCATTTGAACCTGCATTCAACTGTAAATCACTGCATAAGTATTATTATACAAAATTGTATTCAGCAGTAACTCCGCCATGAAAGCAATGGTACATTAAGAACAGCATCAAATTCATTTAAAAGCATGTCAATTCATCGTGCACCTATCATTCAAAAGTCACTATCAATCTCCTGGTAATCTAAACAGTCTCAATCTTTAAAATAGCTCTTATTAGTACTTTGAAACAGCATTAAATAATTACATAGATTCCCATAGCATAAATACAATCACAAAATCTTAACATTTCCCTGTGCATTTACTTCAACTATCGCTCTTGATTAAATCCATGGTAGCCCTCTCTATCTTAGTCAAATCTGGATATCCTAGATCTTAACATTGCACTTAAAAATTGGTCAACAACATAAACTGTATGATCAGTTTGCAATAGTTGCAAGTGCAAAAGGGCAACACGTACTTGCCTGGAGCCCATTTCTTTTAAATAGGGTTTAAGAAATTGTCATCTAGAATGGAAAAAATATTTGCATAAAAAGAAAAAATGTAAAATCTCTTTTAAAGACCTATTGTCACAGCCCCCTGTCCCCAGTGCAAGCTACAAAACCAGGAGGAGAGGCAAATAAGTGGCGAAGCATATTAAATCTAAAACGGGTCATTAAAAAACGCTAATGAGGATTGGTTAAAATTTTGCGGTAAGGCTCGATACCTGGCGTTGATTTACCTAGCGTGTGAGCTCTTACCATCGGCTTTTCATTACCTTCATGCTCAACGCTGTTTATTCTAAAAAAGAAATCTTTAATTAACTTTTTATCCACCCTCTTCACTTTCTCATAATTCAAGAAAATATCTGGTCTTCCAAGGGCACTAAATGAATCTTTAATATATCTTAGCCAAGGGATTTTCAATGCATGATCCATGGAAAGGCAATCCACAATTACTGCTTGATTAAAAGAAGCCTCTTCGTTGGAACATACATTTACCCTGCATAAGATTTTGCAAAGTATTATTTCACTTACCTGCACCAAGTCTGGCTTGGTTTTCGAAATAAAATAACTAAATAATATTTGTATATGAACAAATTGGTCTGAGTTCAGTCTTTGTATGTGTGACATAATTACTTGCCTGAGTGTGTACAATAAATGCTTAACACTACCCTCTGATAAAGCCTTACTGCTCCCCACACAATAGAGAGTAAGTTGCCATCTACTTTTTCCTCTGGCTACCTTTGGGGTTCTACTGGACTCTGTGCACACTATACCTCATTTTGGTATAGTATATACAGAGCCAGCTTCCTATAGGGGGTCTCTCAAAGGGGCGATATAATTAAGGGCTCCACTTACAACATTTGTGCTAAAAATCTGTGCTCAGCATAATGTGCCACCCGACTGGTATTTCGCTGCTTCTGTTAATGTCTCCACATAAGTAACATTACACCTACAACAAGCCAGGACTATTCGCCTTGTCAAAGGTTCTTAGTTGCAGAAGATAAATATACTACATGCAAACATACAACTATGGCTTAATTGTATATAATATTTAAAATGCTTTAGTTCTTGTGCAAGAGGTTGTGATGTAATGGCTAGAGCTGCCACCTTTGGAGCTGAGGAAGTAGGTTTGAGTCTCAGTGTCGGCTCAACATCCTGTGTTTCTGGGCAAATCACTAAGGGCCAAATGTAGGTTATATCAAATGTGCGAGTCCTTAATAGCGAATTTTACCAATTCGCTATTAAGGACTCGCAAATTTGAATGTAGGTAGGAATCGCTAAAATATTAGTGATTCCTTAATATTCCTTAATAACAAATCGCAAATTGAGATTCGTTAATAAGGAATACCTACCCATTCGTTCCTATGGGCTAGGAGGCCCATAGGAATGAATGGGAAGATATTCACTATTTGCAATTCGCTATTAAAGAATCGCAAATAGCGGGAGCTATTTCAAGGGAGCCAGGGTATCAAAAGGACACCCTGTTGCACCCCTGAAATGTGCATGTGTGCATAATGTAGCACACATACATGCCCTAAGGAAGTGCTTTTTTACAGGAAATCGCTAATTACCACCAACTTGAAGTTGGTGGTAATTAGCGAGTTCTTAAGCCTAAAGTGCACTTTCTTTTGTGCTACCTGTATTGCATTTAAGGAATCGCAATTTGTGATTCCTTAAATGCAAGAGCAAAATAAGGAATCCCAAACTTTGCGATTCCTTATTTTGCTAGTAGGTTTAACCTCACCTACATTGCTCTCAGCCAAATACCGATCGCAAATGCTGAAATTCTGTGAATTTCAGGGTTAGTGATTGGTATTGGCCACTTACATCTGGTCCTTAATTGTCAGTGCCTACCAAGAAATAAATGAAGATGTCCTTGTTGGTGCTCAGGTAAAGCACTTCAAGTTTAGAAATACAGAACTGCAAAAAAAGAAACTTACATCAAAACAGTGAACTACTGCAGAGTTCAAATTTGTTTTCTAGAGTGTGTGAGGGTGAAAATGGAGAGCCCAATAGGTACCCGTCTCGGTGCCTGCTTTTACGAACAGGACCCGGCCACTGAAAGCCCTGCTATTATGGTATTAATCAGGGATCGAGGGTGAGGAAATAAATAACAGGCTGATCCTGCAACAGACTTCCAGTCTTATGATTAGGGTTGCCAGCTCACTATTCTGATGTTCTTGAGGCACACAGTGCATAATTCGAACAGTAAATATAAATAGAAAACACTTTTAATTGTGTCCTAGGGATGCCTGAATGATCAATGACTAATAATTAAAGGTAACAAAGACAGAGAAGTTACATTACGATTTAATACATACTTTTTTATTTATAATCCTATTTAGTGTCAAGACGAGGATTTTACAGGCTCTTTAAACAACACATGGCTGGCATTTTTTCTTTTGGCAGCCCTATTTTATATTCCTTTACATGAAATGCATTCTCACAATACGGCAGGAAATACAAACAGAATAAAAATGTAAGGAATAGGCAGAGTGGGGGCCCAGGGGCTACTAGATCAAGAAAAAAACTAAGCCTCGCTAACCAGTTTATGAAGGTATGTAAATATGCAAATGGTCTTTAAAGACCTGTGAAAAACTCGGGCGTGCCGGAGATAATACTCTGGCAGCCAAGCCCCAGCAGCCCGGGCTGAGACACACAATTCTTGAGGAGCTGAAGCCCATTCAGCCCAATGGGCGTTGCGCGCCAGCAAGGGCCTCCGATATTCTGCACTGGGTGGGCCGGGGGGAGGGGGGTGGGTGAATACATAGTTCTGAAGATGCACAACACTGCCACGGTGCAACAGCCCCTGTTGCTCTTGACAGACAGTCGACAGACGGCTCTGCCAGAGCACCTCAATGTTGAGCAGCATCGACACTTTCTACTCCTGCAGTGATACCTGCATATGGTTCAGCTGATTCCCCTCAATGCTCAGAGTTACAGCTGTGTTGTAAACATAGCTTTGCCAAAGTTCCCCAATACGGAACTGGAACTATCCCTGGTGTACCTGTGATGGTATCTACAATGAGCTCTGCTGATGTATCTCAGTGCTTAAAAACCGCAACTCATCACTCACATCCAACAGTGGCCTCAGCAGCCCCTGTTCCAGTACTGAGTCTTGCGCACAGCTCGTCCAGGGCACCTCAGGGTTGATTTCAATATGTGGGTACCGGGACCCAGACAGCTCTGACAAGGCCATTGATCGGCAACTCTTGAACCTTTTTTCAGTACAAGCACATATTATCCAATCATATATGAACTACTTTCATCAATGTTTGTAAAGCGTTTCGAAAGTATGAAGTCGGAGCTTAAAAGAAATGAGTAATCAAAAATAGGAAAAAGTTCCAGAACAGCAGCACCCCGACAGCCACATTTTGCAGTGGACTTTGCAGCCCATCCCGTGAGATACACCCCTCATCCCGCGAGCCCCTGGGTGAGGTTCTTGAGGTTTGGGTGGGTGGACCCAGGGGTGTCATATTCCTTATGACCGCAGACAGCGAGAGTGACAGTCAGATGTCTTGCGGGCTCATGTTGGGATCCATAAACTTCCAATGCCCCTGACTCACTTGCACCGACCCTGGCCAATGGACTAGAATAGGATAACAGAATCAGGGGTGGCCACATGGGACATTCCCAGCTAGGTCTGTATCCAGGGGCACAGACCCTCTAGTGGGACCCCAACAGAAAACGAGGACCCTCCAGGGTGCGAATCATGAGAAAGAAATGCAACCCCATCCAACGGACCTCGTTCATGCATAAGTCCCTCTAGGCACACCCAGCTTCGCTTTCATGTTCTCTCTATACTATGTCCTGAAAATTTGGACGAACTTAAGAAATCGTTCTTCAGATGTGACTTCAAAATCTTCATAAGGTGAGTGTGCTTGCTTGATCGTTACATATCTTACAATGGTTTTCTGTTCTATGACTGATAGACTGACTGAAGAGCTTATATAGCGCACTGATGCCGAGGCGTCTTGGTGCTGGGCGAGTATAATGCAGACAACAACAGATCTTAGGACCTTGAAAAGAGCCAGGTCTTTATCATTTTCCTCAAAAAGGCCCTATTGGATTCTAACCTGATTGTCACAGGGAGGGAGTTCCATAAGATGGATGCTTGGTAAGAGAAACCCGTTCCTCCCAATCTAACTCTTTTTATTCTAGGGACACAAACCAATCCTGTGTTGGCAGACCTGAGAGAGCATTTGTTGGGGCTGGTATACAGAAAACAAGGTTTGAATGTCAGCAGCCGATCCTCCTTATACAGCCTTGTGCAGTAGGCATAGGGCTTTAAAGTTCACTCTCTGATGGACTGGGAGCCAATGTAGCTCCTTAATCACCGCTGAAGTCGGGTGGTATGCAGGTAGACCAAGTAGAACCCGAGCCGCTGCATTCTGAAGCGATTGAAGTTTTTTGATCTGTCCCTTGCCAACTTCTAAATATAGGGCATTACAGTAATCGATTCTGGATAAAACCAGTGCTCCGACCACTGTTGATATGAGAGTAACATTTGGGGGTGCAGTTGAGAGTACTAAACAGTATATGCCATATTTCAACAACAGCAGAATCTGTCTTCAGAAGTCTTTTGAAATCATGAGAATTCTTTGTGTGAAACGTTTTATTCTGTATTGTCTGGTGGTCCCCTGAGACATTGTCACACGCTGCCAACATGTCCACAAGTCTCAAATACTTCCCATTGCCAATGATTTACAGCACCTGTGCTCAGCTTAGGTCAAGTGTGGCAGGACCTATGCTTTTTAGAATATCTACGTAAGACAAATATACAACAAAACAAGAAATTCTTAGGGCATATTTACAAGCCCCCATCGCCACCACAACGTCACCTTTCTCGACGTTGAGGTGGTGATAGGGGCTTCGCCTTGTTCACAAGGAAGTGTATATGCACCATTTCACGCTATATTTAGCGTGAAAGTTCCGGACAATAGGTGTTGTGGTGGGCGTTCCACCACAACACCCATTGATTTTAATGCTGCCCCATATTTACAAGGGTCGCATAAATTTGAGGCAGCGCCAAAATTAAAAGACCAGGGAAAACCTGGTCTTACGCTGGCGCAATAAGGAGAAATGTTAAAATTCTTATTTTTGCTGTTTCCATGTGTGCTGCATTGTACAGCTCAAATAGAAACCGCAAAATACCATTGATTGCTTATGTGCATTTAAAAAATCATTTAAAAGAATGAAGTTTTGCAACTTCTATGTGTGCTGCATTAAGCAAAACTGCATTTTAGATAGTGTATGTGCACAAAAATAATTATTTCCCTCAATGTAGGCACCTTTGCACCATAGTGCAAGGGTGCTTGTTTTGATGCTTGGCAGCTAAATTAGCACCAGAACAGGGTGAAACACAAGGCTGCACCATATTCTTGTAAATGCAGTGCAGCCTTGAGTTTCAGAAGTGGCAGAGCGTGATGTTAAGCCAAGAAGGCTAACGCTGCTCTCTGCCACTTCCTTGTAGAAATGCCACTCTGTTGGTCTTTGTGGAGTTAACTATCTAGTATCTATGCCCTACTGTGAAATGAGATGTAATAACGACACAGCAGGTAAGGTGGAAAGTCGTGAGTCTTTATTCGTAACCTCAGTTCAAGTACATGACCCCAGCCACAGCTCCCTCAAGTGCTCGTTCACTCCTCCACAGGCGCCTCGCATCGAACGTTTACCACTGCGGCATTCTGAAATGTAAATGTAAATGTGGGGATACTTGTATAGCGCACTGATCCCCCCTAGGGGTCTCTCGGCGCTTGTACGAATACCGCTGTGGAACCCATCCTGGCTTTCCCTGTGAGGTGTCCACTCCTGGGCACCCCCAAGGTGGAGGCCAGGCATCCTTAACGTTGTGGGGGCTGTTGTGGAGATTAAGCAAGCTATTGCCCAGAGTTTCAGAGTGGGACTCCATGATTGGAATAGGCACGAGGCGAGAATTATCAGGTCTGTGGAATTTAGAGCCCAAGACCCGCCGAGGCGGGGACTTGAACCCTGGTCCCGGGCTAGACCTCTGCATCAGGGTCTGCCGCTCTAACCATTGAGTCAGTGTTACAGTGGTGTAGACCAATGCGCACACCAAGCAGGGGCGAGGAGAGAGGCAAAGGTTCCCCCCTCGGCCAGAGGATACCACACATCCCCCTCCCTATAACTTGAGAACAAACATTTTACAAAATAAAGTTAAGTGTCAAGAAATACAATAGGATGTAGAGAAAACCTTGCTTACACATTTTGTAAATGAGGGAATTCATTTTGTGACATATTGCTCCAAGTACTTAGGGCGGACAACCTCTCTACAGCTTGACCTACGAGTAAAATTGACCCTTCCCGAGCCGTTCGGCCCTGATGGGTCTCCTTTAGAGTGCGAACCATACTCACTCCTAGGTCTGTCATCATCATGTTGTGTGAGAGCATGATATCATACCATCCTCCCCAAATTCCAAATCTTCCCTTCTTGTGTCTTTACAGCATTCTTAAATATCTTTACAATCTTTGTGGGTCTAGAGAACTCTGACCAGTTTGCTCTGCCCGTGGGCGCTTTAATCTTGACCACATCGCCAACTTTAAACTTAACCTCTTTTACCGTGTGTAGTTTATCAAACCTGGCTTTCCTGTCCTTCGCTGCCTTACATTCCCTGTCACGCCACTTGGACTCTCTACAGTGACTCCCCACCCCATCCACCCTGGTACTAGCCTTGAGTTGGGTCTTCTCGCTCGCAATAATTCAAACGGGGTGACACCTGTGGTTTGATGAGGGGTAAGTCTGTAGGCTTCCAAACGACTCCCTACTTCATCTGTCCAACTCAACCCACTGGCCCTTGCTAATTGGATCCCTTCTTTGATGGTTCTATTAAATCATTCGACCATCCCATTGGTCTCAGAGTAATATAACCCACACCTCTTGTGTGCAATCCCACTACTCCCTAGGAAGTCTTGCATTTCTTTGGAGCACAGTTTCACACCATTGTCAGTTAGTAAGGTACTAGGCAACCTTTCTCTAAGGAACACTTCTTGTAAGAAGTCAATTACCACCCTAGTCGTGATCTCTGACACAAATTTTACCTCAGGCCACCTTGAGTACAAATCTACCAGCACCAGGATGTAAGGTGTCTGATGTTCCCCTGTTAGAGGGCCCACGAGATCTAACGCCACATCCACCCATGGACCTACGGGGAGTTCCCTGCTCTGCATTGGAGGTGTGTGTTGCTTTAAAATCTTGTCACTGGTTGAGCACGGTATGCAGTCTCTTACTTCCCTCTCAATCTCTAAATCCATGTTGGGCCACCAGTAGTCAGAACGCAACCTTTGCTTAGTTTTGGTTATCCCTAGGTGCCCTTCATGTGCCAAATTGACCAGACGTTTTCTTAGAACCTCAGGAGGAACCAATCTCGTGCCTCTGAATAGACAATCGTCGGTGACTGATAATTCATTCCTGACCATCCAAAACGGTCTCAAAGCCTCATCTTGTTTGTCTCTGTCTGCCCAGTTTCCCTTCGTTCTCACACACAGTTCCTTAAGTATAACATCAATTCTTAGTGGCTCTTTCCAGTTCTCCTTTTCAATGGCTCCCTGGGTAACGATGCATACTTTTTCCATCTGTATCTCCTTCTCATCCTCACTCTCCTCCTCTGTGCCTAACGGATCTTCGTTCGACTCCTTCACTAGACGTGAAAGACAGTCGGCTGCTAGATTCCTCGCCCCCGGTACATTTTCAACATTGAATGTGTACTCCTGGAGGTTCACCACCCAACGTGTTATCCTGCTTGAAATGGAGTCCAGTCCTTTCCTACTGAATACTTCAACCAGTGGCTTGTGGTCCGTCCTCAGGTGAAACCCTGTTCCCCACACAAAATCTCTGAATTTGTTCATGGCCCAATCTACCGCCAGTGCCTCCTTCTCGATCACCGAGTAGTTTACTTCAGCCTTCCGGAGCGATCTTGACGCAAACGCTATGGTCTCCTCACCTTTTTCGCCCATCTGTGTGAAGACTGCTCCTAATCCTTTCGAACTTGAGTCAGTGGTCAGCACAGTCTTCCTCCTTGGTATAAATGATTTGAGACTGGGTGCTTCTGCCAGCGCCCTTTTCGTGTCTTCAAATTCCTTTTGACACTCCTCGCTCCACTCAAAGACTACTCCTTTCTTCAGCAGGTTGCGTATTGCAAACGAGCACAAACTTGCTATAAAATTCTATCATCCCCATGAATGATTTTATCTACTCTTTGTTCTTAGGTGGAGAAAGGTTGATGATGGTGTTTTCCAGCTCTGTCTTTGGACGAATGCCCTCTGCTGTCACTTTGTGACCCAGATAATCTATTTCTGTACAGCCAATCTTGCATTTCTCTTTCCTCACAGTGAGTCCTTGTTCCTTGAATCTTTCTAGTACTTTTCTTAACCTGCCTTCATGTTGTTCCTCGTTCTTCGCAAAAATCAGCACATCATCCTGATAGCACATGACCCCAGGAATGTCCTTAAGCAAGTTATTCATTATCCGCTGGAACACTGCCGCGTCAGAAACCAACCCAAACGGCATACGCTTAAATTTGAATGCCCCCATGGGCGTGATGAATGCCGTGAGTTCTTGGGAGTCCGGGTGGAGCCTAACCTGGTGATAGGCTGATGCCAGGTCTAATGTAGTGAATATTCTCGCTCCCTCCAGCTTACACATCATTTGTGAGATATTAGGAAGTGGGAACTTGTCCACGATAACCTCCTTGTTCAGCGCCCTAAGGTCAATGCACAACCGAAATGACCCATCCGTCTTCTTGGCTGCGACTATTGGTGCCAACCACTCCGTAGCTTCAATTGGTTCTATCACATGCAACCTGCACAGTCTCTCTATTTCTTCCTTCACTGCTTCATGTATGGCAATGGGGAGGTTTCTGACTCTGGCTGCGACTAGTTTGGCATTCGCCTTGAGTTTTATTCTGTGGGAGTCATTTCTGAGACAACCCAGGTCCTCCGTATAAACCTCTTTAAATTCCTCATCTATCATCAGTCCTATTCCTTTCACTGCCTGTACTAGAATCTGGGGATCCTTGTTAGGGTTGAGATAAATGCCCAATTCTCTTTGTGCTTCCCACCCCAGAATGTTATCTCCTTTCTTGGACACATAGATCTTAGTAGCCATTATCCTGTTTTTATAGCCAAAAGTAACCCAAAAGTAACCTTTCATGCTGACCTTTTTCTCCCCATCCTGCCTTATCTCATTTACACACTGCATCATATGTTCAACCTGTTTCACTAAAATGAGCACCTCCCCCAAGGGCGGGTCGTCCTTTAGCCATAATTCCTCTCTTATGCGTTTGATCTTACACGTTAACACGAACTGGTCACGGATCCTCTCTTCACAGGATCCCCCAAACTTGCATGTGGCTGCTAATTTACGCAACTCAGAGACAAATTCTTCTACTGTCTCCCCTTCTTTTTGCCCTCTCTTTCAAAAGTGATAACGCTCCATAATGCTGCTTAACTTCGGTAGGTAGTGTAAGTCTAATTTTTTCAAGCTCAACTCAAACTCATTCAAACCCCTCGCATCATTCGCATTAAAATCTGGAAGATGCTCCAACACCTCTTGTACTTCTGCGCCTAGGTAATGCATTAGCAGGGCAACATTTCTTTCAAGTCCTAAATTTGGTCCACACACCACCGTATAGTTTTGGAAGACTTTCTTCCATTTGTTCCATTTGAGGGTCGGTTCCCCAGGGGTGGGCAAGAGAAACGGAGGAGGAGTTACGTTCTGCATGGCAACACAAATTCCAGGTTGGAAAGATGGGAGGCTATAAGATACCTTATTGTCACTCACAAATATAACCAACCCCATTACAGTTTTACCTTGTACATTATGAATTTTCACCTTCCTTGCAGAAATACTAACGTACAGAAAAACACATGGAAAGATGCAGTGGAGGCACACAACAGTATTGAATATTTCACAAACAGCTTTTCTCTTGTCTCCAGTAGATGATGCTGAGATCCTAAGGTATCCACTGTGAGCAGGCAGGGGCTCCACAGACCCTCCCATGTAGGAGTTTCTTTTACCTATCCCACTATGTGTTCTCACTCAACTAAGGCGAAGATCCTGGCCTTAAGAGACCCGTCCAAAAATGACCTTCACCCGAGCCTAAAGCTAAAGCAAGCTCCGAGGCCACCGGGCCTATATGTGGTGCAAGTGTTCTGTCAAAATGTTGCCCGGGTTCCGATCACCCCAACCACTAAGATCACCCCAGCAATGACAGCAACAGTCTCTTTATGTAGGAGGTTTTGCCAGTGAATTCTCCCTGCGCCTCCTCCGCGCTCTCCCTGATGCTCCGTGTACAAACTACTGAACAGATTACAGTTCTAATTCACGAGTTCTGACGTTCTAACTAGTGCGACGCTCTTCTGATGCTCGCACTGTCAATCCACGCACCGGGATGTCAAGGGCTCTTCACACATAATCGCTGCCACCACTGGTGAATATGCGCCCAAATTTCTGGTAGCCACACAGCCCACTGTCTGCTGCCACGTCAAGACACTACTAACAGGACCGCACTGTTGAAGATAGAGCGGCTCCAATCTTCCGCTCGCTCAGTACTCCACACAGAAATGCCCAAAGTTCTTTATTCATCACCACTGCCACCTCCGATAACTACGTGACCAGAAGTCTAATAGTCACACACTTCTGGGTGTCGCAGTCCCACAGCTCCTCACTTTACTACTGTTCAGGTTGGCACCTCAGCACAACGCTCACAGCGGAGCCGCTCTCCCTCCGCCGTTTCACACTGCACTGTCCAGATCGTTCTACAGTGCTTCTCCCCTCACGACGCTCCCCACACTGTACTTACACCGCTGGTGCCTCTAGAGTACTAGTAGCTGGTCCGAAGAGCGATCGGTGACAGCCTTCTCACCTCAGGAGCGGGTGAGTCCCAGCGGCTTCTGCCCGTAAACTTCTGTGAATACTCTGAGGAGTATGCCAGTTCCAGTCCTGTGGACGCTCTCACCCGCTGCAACACTCAGCTTTCCTAGATCTCCTCCAGTTTACAGCGCGATGACTGGATTCCTTTTTTTTTTTCAAACACAGCATATTGGGGTCACTCTTCCACCTACATCCCATCCTCGTCGCCAGTGTGAAATGAGATGTAATAACGACACAGCAGGTAAGGTGAAAAGTCACGAGTCTTAATTCGTAACCTCAGTTCAAGTACATCACCCCAGCCACAGCTCCCTCAAGTGCTCGTTCTCTCCTCCACAGGCGCCTCGCATCGAACGTTCACCACTGCGGCATTCTGAATGATGTCACAGTGGTGTAGACCAACGCGTACGAGGGGCGAGGAGAGAGGCAAAAGTTCCCTACTCTGCCAGAGGATACCACACCTACCCCTTACCATTTGGAAGGAGTTGTTGGTAAAGGATAGCTTTAAAGAACAACTCCGAAGCATGTCTTGGGAGTAAAAGTGTTCTCTCAGTTTTATAGGACCATCTAGTACCATGGTATGTAGCACTTACCTAGTGTTAACAGGTAGCCTAGTCACTCTAATGTCGATATTGTCAAAGATAAGCAATCTACTTGTACGCCTCTGTGAAGTCGACACAAAGGTATTCAGCAAACTAGCTCAATGCGATTTTGCTCTGCAAAGTGGCAGCATCTCCCCTCCATTTGTTGTGAGAATCTAATGCCAACCCCATCACAATTAGCATGAGATGCACATATTTCTCATGAGAAGGACAAATAGGAACCTTGAAAAAGATATAAGAATTGTGAGCTTACTGACGCTGGCCGTTTGTTAAGCCTCGATTAGCAATGCCCAACATGAGAGTGAGGCTAAATATATCAGATACGAGAAAGCAGCACAAGCTATACACCAGATGGACAAACAAAATGACAGCACATGAATAAAAATGGCATCAGCCTTTGCAATGGTTTAAAAGTAATGTCATGCAATTTCTCAGTCTCAATGGCGTTTGCTCAGTTCCTGGGACTAGTAGTAGCAATGATTTCCTACTGATCTTTTTCTGTAACAATATGTTTCATCTTGGACTGAAGAGAAACCTATTGCTACTGTTGCAGAGGGTTATTGTAATTGTATTTATATAGCACTAACTACCCCTGATGTGCCGTCGAGGCACTTTTCGGTAAGTAGCACGCTACTCTAGAACCCATAAGGATTTTTGGTGGATTAGCATATGGAAATATGAGTATATTATTAGTATAGGGAGGTATGAATTAATTTGAGAGGAGGACATGTGAGTCTGTTAGTTGGATTGAATAGCGTAATGGAAGAGGGAAGAAAACCAGAAGTTTAAATTGGGAGATCATAGTAGTACGTTGATGTTTGGGATTAGTAAAGGAGAGATGGAGGAGGGAAGAGACTGTAGAAAGGAATTAGGGAGAAAGGAAATCAGAGTTGAAAAATTAGGTTTGGGATGAGTTATATTCAGATACCTGACCTGCTGTCAATTCAAAACCTTGTTCACATGTCTGACCCTCTGTTGTTGCAGGTGCTCTTTCTGGTGCCTGGTATATGGCCAATGCAGACGCTTGTGTAATTGGCCTACTTGTGGATGAGAAACTTGTGGACCTGTTTCCCTGGAGGATGTGTAGAAGCTGTGCACATGCCTGACTTACTGTCTGAGTAGAAGCCTGTGCAGAATCCATTGCCTACTATTGGTACAGACACTTTTACATATTCCTAACTTGCTGTCAATGTAAAACTTGTACATGTACCTGTCAATGTAATAGCTTGTGTGCAGCCACAGGCAATTGTTTGTTCAGAAAACTATGAATCTACCTGACCTAGTGTCGATGAAGAAGCTTGTCCCTCTTCGTACAGTCGATGGGGAGTTTATGCATATAGCTGACTTGGTGCTATTGCCAAGATGTTTGTTATATTTTATTTAGTATTTAGTTGTGTGTGAATTAAAATACTTCTTGTTTTTAAAAGTAAAAGCACTGGCTAAACATTGATGTATTAATTTGTATTGTGGATTTTGTGGAGTACTGCCATTCTAATCCACATAACATCCTATAGATTGCTCTTCTTCTCTTTTATGAGAGTCGCTGCAGCTTCCAACACCGTCTTCCACCACACACTCTTCGCCAGTTTGGAATCACAGGTGACACATTCAGATGTATGGCATCCTTTTTCGTGGGGCGCACCCAAAGAATCCATCTCCATCCTTTAACATCACAACTCAAGCACACCAACTGCAGAGTCCCTCAATGCTCAACACTCAGCACAACCCTCTTCAACATCTACATGGCACTACTCGCAGACATCGTCAGAACCCACAACATCAACATCATCTCCTATAGATGATACCCAGCTTGTCCTCTGGCTCTCAGGGTACCCCACCTCGACGAAGACCAACTTGCACAAATGTATGAAGAACATCTCAACCTGGATGAAGAACAACTGCCTGAAGCTTATCATGGAACAAACTGAAGTTCTGATAATCGGCAGGCACACCTCCCTGTGGAATGACTCTTGGTGGCCATCGGAACTCGGACACACCCAGATGTTGAAAGACCAGGACCACAACCTCGGAATCGTCCTGGACAGAAAACTCTCCATGAAACTGTTGTACTGCCGCTGCTCAGCCGGGGTGACTGTGTATGGGAATGCTGGTGATTGGAATGTTCGTGTGTGAGAGTGTCAGTTGTATGAGGGGCTGAGCAGCAGTATGGCTGCTCCTGGTGGGGCTCTGATCTGTACCTTAGTTTTGACAAAGCGATTGTGCTGTTCCTCAGGGATGAGAGACAAGAACACAGGGAGTTATGAACCAACCCGACCACTGGGATTCAAAGTTGGCAATCCATTGTGTTGGATTATAATGCACTCACACACCCTGTCGGGTGTCATGCTTAATCATTGGGCTGCCCCTCGTCGGGTGCAATACCCGACGGGCTCCCTATAGTAGGAGCACTTTAGAGGAGATCTTTTTCCAATAGCTGTTTGGTGAAGTACGAGTGGGGGTCTTGTGTGTGTAGATGTGTGTCAAGATTGGTAGTGAGTGTAAAATAGGTTTGGGAGTACCTAAGAAAACAATTTCAATCAAGGGGGTCTCCTACCCTAAGTAAAAATAGAACTATAAGGCGCAAGGCTGAGGTAATGTCTCAGATTATGGCGCTCTTATGAGTAGTTGGTCAACATGTTTCTCGCTAAAGTGAATACTCTACGGGCGATTCATCGGGACCAGAGGGGAAATACAACTATCTACAACTAAAAGTGGTGTATGTGGCTACACCTGGTGCAGCGCGGCTCCAAAAATTCTTCATAAACCATCACCTTAACCCACGGAGCTACTTACTATTTTCTCACAACATCATTCTAACCTTCCATTCATACACACATTTATTCTGCTCCGAGGATTCAGTATGGATCCAAAAGGGGAGTCGCGGTGCTATAATGGAGTGCCTTAACTAAACTGCATACATTATTTACAATTGCAGTTTTATTTTTAATACCATGGTTTTCTTTAAAGTAAGAATGATAGAAACACCCCACTATTCATTGGTGATTTGGATCTGCTAGTACAAGTTGACTAAAAGGATATCAATACCAGCTTAATTCTCCATTTATTTAATCTTCATTTTAAAAATTTTAATCTCCTAGCATGATCTCTACATTTTATTAAAATGGAAATAATTCAGTTATGCAATAAATCCTGAAAGAAAAGTTACATTTCAATAACATTCATTTATTAGCATGAAAGTTTGAAAGAAATAAGTTAGTTAGTTAGTGGGATATTACCCAAATATAGAAGCGAAGACATCAGCATAGAATATAATAGTTCCAAACGAAAACCTCTCTGTCTCTCTGTCTCTCTCTCTCTCTCCCTCTCTGGACTTTGCACCCATTCAAAAGTTAAAGTCGAGAAAATTTCAAAGTCCCTGAGCCATAGGAAAAATTGCGCAGACCAACAGCATCTTGGGGTGCAAAGATCAAGTCAAAAGACGAGCTCCTCCAATGTCGCAAATGTCCTCTTTTTATACCCTTTTTCACTAACTTATCTATCTAAATTCGTAACTCTTAAGTTCTAGAATGTCCGTGATTGGTCAATTTAGAGTCGGATGAGCATCACCTCATCGTCTTTCATTA
Source organism: Lissotriton helveticus (assembly GCF_964261635.1). Lineage (NCBI taxonomy): Eukaryota > Metazoa > Chordata > Amphibia > Caudata > Salamandridae > Lissotriton > Lissotriton helveticus. The sequence goes on along the minus strand of NC_136059.1, from coordinate 398,947,624 downwards.
TAATTTTGTGCATAGTCATCTTCACATTGCGGCAAACTGTGGTGTTATTGTCCAAACTTTAACTTTCTTCAAGTGTCCTTTGAATTGTTATTTGTCGTTCTTTTCCCAAGGACCAAATGCTGACTTCACTGTCTTTTGGCTTAGGCCCCACAAAATGGCCATGCTGTCCTTGACCCATACTGCTCAGTCAGAGGCAGCTCGCATCTCCGATTTGGCGCCTGCGCACTTCTATTGCCATCTTGGAATTTCAGTCAGCGTCCATCTTTCTTTTACTCGCATAGGCCTCAATTTAGGAACTATTACAAAAACAAACACAAATAAGTGTAAATTTACGAAGTAAAGCCCTGTTTGTTTACCTCCCCCTTTCTAATGATAACCCGGTTGGTATTTACCTAGCTTTAAGCAACATATATGCGTAGTTTAACTTACCAATCTTCATGATGCCACAAATAAACGGACAAAAGCACATCCGTTCAATTCCTAATTAGATTATAATAAATGCATACTCTTTATGACACAATATACGACAAATTAGTAAATTATGCTTTGCAAATCCGTGCAAATTAGTATGCCACGTGTATTTGCGTGTGTGCATTTTACTCTATGTTGGTTAATTTCAAAACCACATATTTAGTACTTATTACTGTTATGGAAAGTTAATCTTGCAAGGGGTATGCAAAAATATTTGTTTCCACCTTGCTCCATCACACCCGGATCCCGTAGGAGTGGGTATGTCCGCTATATCGTGCGATCGGCACCCACTGCATGAGGAACCCCTTGTGCACAGAACCTACCGTGTACTGAGACGCCTGGTTAGTTCATTATTGTGGGTAGTTCCAGTACTACCAGTTATTTGACGATAAAGGTCCATGGTGAATGTGTGTGTGCAGCCACATACACCACTTTTAGTTGTAGAGAGTTTATTTCTACTTCTGGTCCTGATAAATCGCCCGTTGAGTATTTACTTTGTACATATATTTTATTACAACATATGTTAACGAAGATTGGAACAACCTGTGTATGCTACTGCCACCGAATTCAACTACTTCAAGATAAAGCTTCTTCAAGATAAAGGAAATCCTCTGAAAAGCAGATCAAGCTCACTGGCACTGAGAGCCCCACCAGTGACCACTCCACCGGTCGCCCTACAAGTAAGTGCCAGATTTCTACATTACTTTCTTCCCTTCCCATCACCATGGAGTAGCATCCAATTCCTGTGATTTTGGGACAGTTCCTACCCAAAATGTAGTTTCCTAGAAGTACTTGCCTACCTGCTTTCATTTACTGCTTGCGTACTAATGATGAACTGTCCTCTGCATTCTTCTACCACTTTATTTAAAAGGATTGGACTTTGTCCTGCCTACATCTGCGCTTTAACTGCTTTGATTTGGTCACCTACCACTTGCATCACTGCCTACCTGCATGTACTGTTGCCTACTTGCCATGCTATCTTGGAGGAAATATCCAGCAGGTGCCTTCCTATGCTTTTCCCCTATCTACTTGTTTGTGTGCATGCCACACCCTGCACTGCTTCTCTTTCATAGCATGAGATGTATATGCCACCGCATGCAAAATTCGTGCCTTTCGGGCTAGCCCCGATGTGTGACCCTCTACAGTCATTGCGCTACGAATTTTCATATTCTCCACTTTCTTCTGAGGAGTTTGGGACATTGGCGATCCGCCGTGTGTTTATATAGCGGCATTCAAGACTTTATATTCAGTGGTTTAATACATGTCCCTGAATTGTCATGTACTGAGTCTGACCCCAGCCCTCTTTATATTTGGCAGTTTATCCGCTTAAATTCTTTGAATTTTCCCTAACCTCCACTAAATTCTACCTAACGCACGCACCAGTACACCTCAGCCCGCGCGTTCCTACCTTCAGGCGAAGATGCTCTCAAGGACTTCTGTGACGCACTTTCTTCATTGTTCATTTATTTGCGGAATTTAGTGCACTGGCATGCTGCGAGCCCTGCAGCCATCGTGGTAAACGTGCCTTCTTTTGGAAATCGACAACCGTACTGTAGTCTTTCCCTATTATGCGGCTCTTCTTTAAAAATAATTTACAGTAGACATGCCTTCCTCTGAGTGTACCTTGCGCATGTCCTTCTTTCCACCGAAGCATTCCTAATCAGCAAAATGCCCGCCTCTACTAGTGCTGACTTTTGCTGCAATACTCCAATTGCCAACCACGCTTGTTCTTAAAGTCATTTCAGGAGTTCCTCGTCTGCAGCAATGCCGACCTGTTTATCTGCTCGTTTTTCACTGGATCATTTTATGCAGCCCATCTTATTTCCTGGTGAGACTCTGGTGCAATGCTTTTTACAGCTTCCTAAAGAAACAAAGGTACAGTTTTTCCTGGTTTGTGGCTCACATGTTTCAGACTTTAGCTGTTTACTGTCAACGGTGACTACCTTCTTTATTTTAATTTATTGTTTTTGGGACATTTTCACAGTAGTGCTTGTTTTAAGAAATTGCTCTGTTTAAAGAAATTGCTATTCTCTACTTAATACATGATAATGCATGTTATTATTCTGATAGTCTGCCTTCAGTATTTTTGTTCCTGTGTTTGCTGCAAAGTTTGCCTTTATTCTAATTTCCCTATGCTTCAATGCTTTATTACTTGGGGGTTGCTTTGCTTAATGAAATTTTATCAGTAAATGCCCAATACTTTATTGTTGTGATTTATTCCCACTTGAATGCATTAGATGTTGCTATTTTGTATTTTACGTCTTTTCTCCAACTTAATGTGGTTATGGGTCGGTTTTTCCCCACCATCCATCGTAGTTTGGAGAGTGAATTTTTTTTTTAATGAAGACATGCTTTTTGATTGCTTTACTGTTTCCCACTGGTATGTGTTTGCGATTTAAGTGAAGAAGTGTTTTGATTACATTGCAGTTTCCCACTTATATCTGGTTATGGGTCGGTTCTTTCCCACCACCCATTTTAATACAGATGTTGGAGAGTTTATGTGAAGAAGTGCTTTTGTTTGCATTGCGTTTTCCGACTGTTATGTAGTTGTGATTTAAGTGAAGTGTTTATGATTAAATTACAGTTTCCCACTTGTATGTGGCTATGGGTCGGTTTCTGGTTCTTCCCCACCACCTATTGTAGTACAGATTTTGAGAGTGAGTTGTTCTTTTCTTCCATGGATGTTGTTGCATTTGCTGTGTACAAGTTCTGTTGGCATCCCCCCCACACGTCACGACCCAAACCTAGTTTGGGTGGAGTTCCCTTTTCTGTCTTCAGGTTATGTGTGGCATCCCCGCCACACATCACAACCCTGTTTGGGTGGAGTTCCTTTTCCTGTCTCCCCATTCCTGTTGAAATTTTCTTCACATTTCTCGAGTCCTGCATATTTCTCGAGACAGTTCGGTGGAGCTTTCTTATCTTTTTGCTTTGCTGAGTTTCCTACCATGTAATTTTGATGGTCTCCTCTTTAACTCTTTCAGGCCTGGCCAGCCTTCTTGTGGTATGGGATTGAGTGTGTGTAGATGCGTGGTAGTGTGTTGTTTTGGTGTGTGGTGATTGGTGTGTGTTGTTTGCTAGTGTGCGTATACTGTTATTTGCCTAATTATTCATCCTTCGTCATCTGATTATTTTGTCATTTCTTTAATGCCTGTGTTGCATGTTTTTATTCTAGTGTCATCTTGTACATGCTGCTTTTATCTTGTATTCCTATTGATTCTGTTTCCCTTTGGAAAATAGGGGATGTGTTGTACTGCTGCTGCTCAGCCTGGGTGACTGTGTGTGAGAATGCTGGTGATTGGAATGTTTGTGTATGAGAGTGTCAGTTGGATGAGGGGCTGAGCAGCAGTAAGGCTGCTCCTGGTGGGGCTCTGATCTGTACCAACATATCTGGAATAAATATACATAAGAATCTACATGGACAGGTCTACATTTTACTACAACAGAAACATCACATCAAAGCCAACTCCTCAGTCTGCTTCCACATTTTCCGCATGTTCCACAAGGTCTTTAAGTGGCTCTGATCAGTACTAGGAAAATGGTAATGTAGGCCTTCCTCACCAGCCAGCTGGACTACAGCAATACGGACTAAGCAGGCAACACCACTGAACTCATGAAAAGACTCCATACAATCCTGAATGCAGCAGCCAGACTGATCCTCAACCTGCCCAAGAGGACCCACATAACCCACATCACCCAGCACCTCTCCTGCCCCCCATCCAAAAAGATGCCAATTCAAGCTTCTGACCCATGCCTACAAAGCCCTCTACCAACAAGGACCCGCCTACATGAACCACCTCCTAAATTTCCACTCACCTCCCAGGAACCTGTGCTCCACTCACCTCACCCTAGCATAGATACTACACATCGCCGCACAGGAGGAACCTCCTTCTCCCACCTCGTTGGCATGTCTTGGAGCACCCTTCGCCTCCACCTCCGCGCCTCACACTTTTGGCTCTCTTCAGGAAGGTACTCAAGACCTGGCTTTTTGACTAATATCCGCAGCACAGTGTGGTAAGATGCGCTATATAAGTACCTGATTGAATGATTGATTGAAGTGGAGGTGCTAGAAATTGGTGAGATGCCAAAGGCAGAGTACCAGTGTAGAGAATGAGCATCTGCCTGTACTAGAGAGTCCAGAGGGAGGTGACTGAGACTTTGTTCACTGATGTATCTTGCACTCTGTAGGGCTCCAATAGGATCCATGATACCAGTAATAGTCACCAATTAGAATAAAGTAAACCCATGGGACCCCCTAAACTAGTTTCTACATTTTGTTTGAACTGTAATGGAGGTCCATTGTTATTCAACAATGCACTAGAAGAAAATAGTCCTGCTGCAGCCCATATCACCCTGATCCCCCTACAGTAGCACAGCAAGATCTGATGGCTGCAGTGCCAGCCAATGTTGATAAAACAGTAAATATGGCATTATGATGCTTGTAATCAAACTGAAGAACAAGTTCCTGATCAACTTGTATCCCTGGGCACAAGCTTATGCTGAAACACAGCTCCAAATTATTTCCAAAACGTTGCTTCACTCAGTTTCATTCAAAAAAGTTTTTCTTTTATTTAATTATCATTGCTGGATAACGACATTCAAATATTGCATCACATATGGTATCCAACCAAACGAATTGCTTGTTGCAAAATTCACAAATGTTTGTAAACATGGCCTCCCATGGCCTCCCGATGCATTTCGGCGCTACTATGCGCCTTTGTCAAGGGATCTGTAATTTAAATATCAATAATTAATACTACATCCTAAGCCAACAACATAACCTACTACTCGCTACATAGCGAGTTAACTAAAGTTACTGCTTGTACTTATTACAAAGAACAAATGTATATAACAACCAGTTAATCTAATCGTAGCACAATTCCACCCTTTCGTTGAGCAACGAAAGGGTGGAATTTCTTTGCTATTTATAACTGTATCTGTGTTTCTTATAACTGCAATGTATGAAGTGCTGTGTTTTGTTGTTTTCCATTGTAAATTTAAGGCATTACACCATTATTAGCATACATGTTCCAGGATGCATAGAGCTAGAGCAGCGAGTATAACTTAGTCTAGCTACTTCCGCCAGAGGTCATTTGCCGCGCCGTGATGGTTATGCCGGTGCGCAGCAGTCTCCTGTGAGCGATTAGTCACCCACTTCGGTAAGCCTGCCTGTCATGAGTACGTATTGTTAGTAAAAGCAATGTGCGCGTAATGAATTGCTCATAAACATGGGCGGTTAGTTGAAAAAAAGCGACGACATCCCCCAATGCCTCCCGCATAACAGTAGGGAGCGCCGTACACGGCATAGTTTTAGATACTTGGGGCGCTTTCCATAGCGTTTCATAGCGGTTATCCTACGTAATATCGTTTTGGTAAAGTTATCCCCGTGCGGGTGGAGTTTACTCGTAAAGTGGCATATTAGCTTTCTGGGACACAGTTGATGCTTGTATGTGCTACGATTAGATTAACTGGTTGTTATATACATTTGTTCTTTGTAATAAGTACAAGCAGTAACTTTAGTTAACTCGCTATGTAGCGAGTAGTAGGTTATGTTGTTGGCTTAGGATGTGGTATTAATTATTGATATTTAAATTACAGATCCCTTGACAAAGGCGCATAGTAGCGCCGAAATGCATCGGGAGGCCATGGGAGGCCATGTTTACAAACATTTGTGAATTTTGCAACAAGCAATTCGTTTGGTTGGATACCATATGTGATGCAACATTTGAATGTCGTTATCCAGCAATGATAATTAAATAAAAGAAAAACTTTTTTGAATGAAACTGAGTGAAGCAACGTTTTGGAAATAATTTGGAGCTGTGTTTCAGCATAAGCTTGTGCCCAGGGATACAAGTTGATCAGGAACTTGTTCTTCAGTTTGATTTCGATTATTTACACCCTGGAGTAGAGGGTGTTCCTGGAGCACAGCAATCATTTATATACTTCCTGTAAAGCACGCAGTGCTCGAATCCTTGTAAAACTTTAGTGAATTATGATGCTTGTACCAGCAGCAGGGCTGATGCAACATGGCATGATAACTTGTCGATTCCCTGCTCCTAAGATGGATGCAGCGTCCAAACATGTACTTGTGGGTGGTGTGTTTTGCAGTAAACAAATAGCTGGTCACTATAGTGTGCCCCCTTCCTCCTCTCCAGAACTGATTGCTTTATATATTGTTTTGAATGCTGCTTGGCTTCCTGTGGTATATAAATAAATAATACCGGATCTAGGTTTGACTGGACATAGCAATAACAGATAGCTCAATAAATAAGAGTCAAGATTCGAGGTAGTAGGAGTTTGCAGGTTTAATACAGCATAAAGGACAGGAACAGGACAACCCGCACAGGAATGGGATGGCAGCGCTGCCTGGGACAGGATTGGACTGGGGTCCTTTAATAACAGAGTACAAGCATATATATCAAAACAGTTGCATTGCAATACATACAATAGGCGGAGCAGTGGGTGTGGTCAATAGCAGTCGCGAAAGATAAGGGTGAAAGTGGGTGTAACAGGAGGCGTATACATAGACATGTGATGTAAACGTAACAGAATATGTCATAAATGGGGCGGAAACATGGAGGGGGCTACCTAAGGAGCCGGGACCTCTAACCTAATGGTGCGCGCAAACTGACAATGACGTGTTACTAGGAGAAGCTGGGGGCTATGAACTCTGTGCTAGGAGCAGAGACTGAAGTCTGGAGAGTCAGGGCGACATGTACCTAAACACTATCTAGTATCTGATGTTTAGAGAACATGTTGATAGAATCCAAAAGTTATCGGGGTAAAGGCTAACAGACACTAAGACTGGTGCATGCATTATTCTACATGTAGTGCGTGATGAAGAATATTAAATGACCATAAATACAGTATTTCTCTTACATGGAGACGTAAGGGCTAGACGATGACGGAAACTATTGATGCGATTCAGTAGTTTAGGAATGCAGAGAAGAAGGGCTGGACTGATAACTAGAATCATAACATACTCTTGGCAGACTAGCAGGCAGAGCCAGGCTGAGCCGGGCACTGTGAGGCAGGAAGTAAGTGAAGGGTCAGGAACACAGGTGGGGGCTGTATCGCTCCTCAGCGAGGGCTCAGGAGACAGGAGTTGAATCTGGTGTCCGGGCCCTTTTGAGGCCTAGAAACGGGGACTTTTCAATGAAATAACGTGCACACTGAGAAACGTGGCAACGTAACTTTACATAGGCCTGATATTCGTAGTATTCACGAGAACTGGGAACTGGCATACTAGGGATGGACACAACTGTAATTGCGTCTTTAATCAAACATGGGGAATACATATGCATATTAATCATGCACACATAACATAAGATGGGGAACACGTAGGGACACAGAACATGGCAAAATTTACTTTTCCACATTCCCTCCTTGTCACTACGTTTCCATCAGGAAACATCAATATTCATGATACCATCTATCATTTCATACAGTATCATTTGCTCGTCTCGAATTTTCTTGGGACTGGATTTAGAACGGGACTTGGGACTAGGAATACAAGAGGTAGCACAAATGCCACAAATTGCAGGGCCACATTGTATACAAAGGCAACAACTGAATATGATCGCTACTGCAATACCTAGAAAGGACAATACTTTCCATCCCCAGGCGGAAATCATATTCCAGAACCAACCGGACCATGTCCAGGTGCCTGGATCTTGGTGTAACATATGGGCAATTTTATGGAGTCTGGTTATAGCTGAATAAACAGACGGCGCGTTATTAGGAATGAAAATGCAGCAACTAGATCCGATGACTCTACATGCCCCGCCCCTATCGGCCAGTATGACGTCAAGGACGAGACGATTCTGGAGCACGACAATTCTCATAAAGGATTGCTCCTCGGTTAAATTACCTAGAGCAGAGGTAGTCTCAATCACTACTGCTTCGAGTGTTCTGGTTAATCTACGTATCAGTTTACTATTCACAACAGTACCTAAATAGGGAAATACACCTTTATTGATATCTATATATTGTTCTAGAGCAGTTTCAGTATAATCGACAATCGGGAGGTCTCTCTTGTGTCTGATATGTACTAGGTGGGAATTCCTATGGTAGTCAGGTGGGGCTAGAAAAACTGGTGGCAGTAGGAAGGCAATGTAACAGGTTCCCTCCCAATCGAGGGGCAGACGAACATATGCGGTCTGACCACAAACAAAATAAGAATGACGTGAAGCTTTAAAAATAGATTTCCCACTGTCACTATACTTGACAATAGTAGTATAATCACTATGTCCTACATGTACGGAACCATTCTTTTGGACACATAATTCGCCTTTGACTGGTAATACTGACATAGCAGGGAAGTCTGGATTAGTATCAGACTGAACATTCAGGACCATAAAATTCGAAGAATAATTACCTAAATTATAAACTTCATTTTCTAGATCTAGCCCTGTTCTGTGGGGAAGACCTTGCTTGTCTGGAAAACATGTACTGTTAAGAAAAGACATATCTGTTGAGGATGACGTTAACGTGGACCATGCTCCACACGAACCATTATGTGAAAATGGATAAGGAAACAGTGGCAGAACTCCCTTCGGTGTCTGGAAAGGGGGGAGTCGACCACACACCCAACAATTAGTGGCATTGCTGGTCTGGTGTGAATAATGTAACATGCGGATAAAGGAATTATTACGCATAGCAAGACGATAAGATAGTTCATGAGGAGGCAGATCACTAAACGTGTGCTCTACTGTAACAATAGAAGACTTATTTACATGAGAAACTGGAAAACACAAATAAAATGCATAACCTGTGCAGGTAATCATGAGGCTGAAAAACAATATGAAACTTAGAAAAACGATACATCGGATTGAGTTTTGACTAACTCTCTCACTATGGGGGTCTATTTTATACATGTCAGAAACCGGTCTAACCGTTTCACCTAGGGGAGGACTTAGACAATCAAACTGGCTGACTTATTTTACTAGACCTTAATTTTAGCTTATACTCCTGTTGCGGAGTTTTCTCTAACAGGGAGGGATTTGTATCATAGTCTTTTGCGGGACAGTCCTTAAGAATAGTACTTTGGCAATCCTTAAAATCCTCGGAAATGTTCTTGGAAACAGTCTTTAGTCCATAAAACTTTTTCACGTGAGACAGGTGGACCCAGCCCTTCCTGCCTTCCAGCTTGACGGCAGTACGGGTGGCCAGGAGGACCTGTTTTGGCTCCTTCCAGCGAGGCTCCAGCGGACTTGAACGATCAAAGTTCCTGACAAGAACCAGATTTCCGGGAACGATCTCATGCGGTGCCACCTCGGTATTGTCTGGAAATGCGGCGGCAACCTGTGAACGACAAGAGTGTAGGGCAGACATCAAGGAAGCTAGGTAATCTGTCAGCATATTACTTGAAACATCGGTAATACTTCGGGGTCTAGGTGTACCCCACATGTTAGGGGGGCGGCCGAATACGACCTCGTACGGGGACAGACCTGATCTGGAATGTGCGACCATGCGCATATAAAACAGAGCGACTGGCAGAGCTACTAGCCAGTCTACACCTTTCTCTTTACATATTTTGGCAATGCGGATTTTCAAGGTCTGGTTATGTCTCTCTACTAGACCGGCTGCTTCAGGATGGCGTACACAATGGAACTTCCACTGGTACCCTAACAAAAGGGAGATGTGTTTCATAAGCTCAGATAAGAATGGCTGGCCGATATCAGAATATACGACCCTAGGGAGTCCGTAGCGGGGGAAGAATTCACGAACCAACTGCTTGGCAGTGGTCGTGGCTGTGTAATCTGGGACTGGATATGCTTCTGTCCACCTGGACAAAGCGCATACAACTACAAGGACATACTTGAAACCTCGACATCGCTCCATCTGAATATAGTCCATCTGGAGGACTTCAAAAGGGTGGTCAGGGGCTGGAATCCACCTTGTTCCACCGGGACACTTTTACCTGGATTGAACTGGCAACATATCATACAGGTACGGACTTTCTGCTTGGCTGCAGCTCGTAAATGCTTGTTGAACCAAATGTTCTGGATACTGTCTAACATAGCTTTTTCTCCTAAATGTGCTGGACTATGTGCGGTATTGATAATGACTTGAACCATAGAGTCGGGGAGAAACCATGTGGCTCTACCCTTCGTTACCCAACCCTGATCTGTCTGGACCCCTCCTTGTTCGGACCATTTCTTGATTTCTTCGGGAGTAGCATGTAACTGGATATCTATGACATCTTGAGTAGGGTCCTTAACTGTCATACAGGTAGTCGGAGCTGGAGTATGTATCTGTGTCGGATTAACTGAAATGTCTGGAGTCTGTGCTGTAAGCTTGGCTGTGCGATCTGCTAGATCATTACCTTGAGAAATAATGTCAGTAACTTTCGTATGTGCTTTGCACTTCATGATAGCAATAGATGTCGGTAAGTGTATGGCATCTAACAGAGCTTGAATAAGGAGACCATGCTGAATCTTGGTTCCATGAGAAGTCATGAAACCTCTCTCCTGCCAGAGTACTCCAAAGTCGTGTACGACTCCGAATGCGTAGCGTGAATCTGTATAAACATTAACTTTCAGGTTCTTGGCGTGTATGCAGGCTTGTGTCAGAGCAACTAGCTCTGCTGCTTGGGCAGACAGGGTGTCAATACGGTGTGTTTCTATAACTTCAGTGTCAGTAGTCACTGCATACGCGGCTACTAGTTCTCCTGTACTTGTTCTCATACATGAACCATCCACATAAAGTGTCAGGTCGGGATCTGGTAATGGAATATCTGTCAGATCTTGTCTTGGCTTAGTCATAGTGTTAACTACTTCCACACAGTCATGTGTGGCAGGATTCGAATTAACTGACGGTAATAGTGTAGCAGGATTTAGAACGTTGCAGCGTCTGATTTCTATGTGTGGCTGGAACAGTGTCAGTTCATAACCTGTTAAACGTGCAATTGTCAAGTGCTGAGTCTGTGTTCGATTTAAAAGAACTTCCACAGAGTGTGGAACTTGTACTGTCAAGGAATGCCCTAATACTATGGAATCACTTTGTCTGATGGCTAGTGCTGTGGCTGCAACTGACTTGAGGCACGCAGGCAGAGCCTGGGCTACAGGATCTAGTGTGCTCGAAAAATAAGCACAGGGCTTGTATTGTCCTGCTTGATCTTGTGTGAGAACAGATAATGCTGTACCTTCGCGTTCTGTGACGAAAAGTGTAAAAGGCTTACTGTAGTTTGGTGTAGCTAGAACTGGAGCTTGGCATAAGGCTTTCTTCAACTCATTGAAACTAAGTGTATGTTCAGATGTCCAAGGGAGGACTGTCGATACGGCTGCCTCCTGTGTCGTTAACTGTATCAGTGGTTTAGCTAGAAATGCATACTGAGGAATCCATTGTCTGCAATAAGAAGTAAGGCCGATAAAAGCACGTACCTCCTTCTGTGTCTTGGGCTGAGGAAGACTCGCTATTAACTGGATGTCAGCTGCCTACCCCACTTGGACAGTAAGTGGCCTAAGTAGATCACTTGCTGGACACAGAATTGAAGCTTCGAAGGGGACACCTTGTGCCCCATCTCGGCCAGGAAATACAAGACTGTAAGTGATGCTCGCTCGCAAGCACGTTCAGAACGGGCTGTGATCAGTAGATCATCGACATACTGGAGCAGGGCAGTGTCTGTTGGCATGTGAATGTTGTCTAGTTGTCTCTTAAGTGCTTGACTGTAAATGCTAGGACTTTCCGTGAAACCTTGAGGAGCTCGTGTGAACATATAGCTTCTTCCATTTAAACAAAATCCGAAAAGAAACTGGCTGTCTGGATGAATGGGGACACTGAAAAACGCGTTCTTGAGGTCTATGACTGTAAAAAATGAGGCTTCGGAATCAATGGCTGTCAATAGGGAAGAGATATCTGGGACAACTGGGTACTGGGGAATAATACATTTATTGAGTTCTCGAAGGTCAATCACTAATCGATATACTGGGGGTGCATTTGGATCAGTACGTTTCATGACTGGAATGATCGGAGAATTACATACATTGGAGTTAGTTTCTACAACTACTCCTTGAGCCATGAGCTCGTCAATAATTTTGGATAAGGCTGTTACAGCCTCAGGCGGCAATCTGTACTGTCTGATTCGTGGTAACACTACACCTGGCTTGAGAGTCACACGATGGGGTGTGATTTGCATGAAACCGACATCAGTTGGACCTTGCGCCCATAGATGCTGCGGAACATTGGACAATCTTGGATCAAGATCTCGTAATACATAGTGACCCTTGAAGTCACGTAGAAACAGTCGTATTCCCTCTGGGGAACAGCAAATAACTGCACCTAATTCTTTCAGTGTCTTAATACCTAACAAATTTTCTGGACACGACTTCGTAAGTAACAGATCAGTAGTGCGGGACAATGGACCTACTTCTAGAGTAACTGGCTTTGAAATCTCATTTACAATAGGCTTTCCTGAAAATCCAAGGGAAACATTTCTAGAGCCTGAGAGCGGAGCCCCTGGAACTTCGGCGTGACTGATGGTTGTCCTACTTGCCCCTGTATCAATCAGAAACTTTCTGTCTTTTCCTAGTACCTGACTATGAACATAGGGACCTTCTTGATCTACAGGAATCTCGATGAGAGGCAAGCCTACCTCCCTCTCTAGGCTGTTTCATGAGTACTGTTGATACTCTGGATACTCGGACTGTGCATACTGGTACATCTGCTGTGTAACATGCTGTGTTGCAGCAATAGGCTGCGGTGCGGGAACTGTCTGTTGTGCATTCTGTGGCTGAGAAGTCTGTGAAACTTGTTCTTGTCTAGGCGGACGTGGTCTTTCTTTAGTTTTACCGGTAGCTATATTGTGTTTCAGAACTGGGGTCATACCCTTGATCCGTTTTTCACCAATCTTACGGAAGCCTGCGTCACCAGCTACACACCCCTGGCTTGGACTGATCATTATTTGATACAGATCCACTGCCCTATTGTGGCTAGTCTACCTAAGCCAGTGGTGTGTTCTGTTCCAAGACGACGCTGGAACATACTCAAGCTGGATGAATTCTTCCATCTCTTATCGGCTGACCCGTTTGATGTCTCGGGCCCGCCTGATCAGGTTTATGACAGGTTTAGCGACTGGGTCTCTAGGGCCCTGGACACCCTCATTCCCTTGGTAACCTGCAAAACTAGAACTGGTAAGGCCAGCCCCTGGTACGACGACTCACTGCGGGCTTTGAAGGTCTCTTGTAAGCGCGCAGAGCGGGCGTGGCGAAAAGCCTACTCCAGCTCAAAGAAAGCTCTATATCTGTCCACGGTGAAGGTGTACCACCGGGCGGTATGTAGAACTCGTGCCGCTTTTTATGCGACACAATTTAGGAATAGCTCGAACCCGTCGAAGGCTATCTTCAAGGTACTGAAAGACCTCACTGCCAAAAAAGTCACAACATCACATCAGAGCTCTGTGGAGCATTGTGAAAAGTTGGCAGAGTTTTTCTTGGAAAAGGTGAATGCCATCTATCGAGCCTTTCCTTCGGTCGCTCCCTCGGCGAATCCATCTTTTAAGCCTCTACCATCTGAGGGACTACATTCTCTACCTTTGCTAACTTCTGATAGCCTAGGCACTTTGGCCCGCAGAGTGAAGTCTGGGTCCCCAGAGGATCCACTTTGCCCGGAAGTGTTCAAGGACCTAGCGGTACATGACATCTCACCGCTTTGTTCCTTGGTCAATTCGTCACTAACATCTGGCGAAGTTCCATTGAAGTGGAAGCGAGCCATGGTTCGTCCTATTCTTAAGAAACCTAGCCTGGACGGGAGCAAGCCGGAGAGCTATCGGCCTATTTCACTCTTGCCATGGCCGGCTAAGGTGATGGAGGCACACGTAAATGCTGTTCTCTCGGAACATCTCTGTCGAGTAGATATTCTCGACGCTACGCAGAACGGGTTTAGGGCAGGTCATAGCACGGAGACGGCTCTGCTTTATATGGTGGAGCATCTTCGTTCCGTGCTTGACGCGGGACAAACGGCAGCGCTTGTGCTATTAGATCTAAGCGCTGCCTTTGACACCGTCTCGCACCCTATCCTTCTGCTGCGCCTAGAGGAGGCTGGTGTCACCGGCACTGCTCTCGAGTGGTTCCGGTCGTTCTTAACCAACCGGGCCTTTAGCGTGACCGTCCCGCCGTATCAGTCCAAATTCCATCCGTTGAACCTGGGCGTCCCCCAAGGCTCCTCGCTGAGCCCTACGCTGTTTAATCTTTACGTAAGGCCGCTAGCTGAGGTTGTCAAACAATGGGGTATGACCATGGTGTCATATGCCGATGACACCCAGCTAGCGGTCACGATCAGCGGGGATGCCGAAGTCGACGCCCCCAGGTTTCAACAAGGACTGAGGGCGGTCGCTAGCTGGATGACGTCCAATTGTCTTCAGCTAAACGCTAGTAAGACCGAGGTCATGGTATTTGGCAGACAACCGGAACTGTGGGGAGAGAGATGGTGGCCGGGGGAGCTGGGTCCTGCTCCCATCCCAGTCGCCGAGCTTAAAAACCTCGGGGTCTGGCTGGACCCTTCCCTTACGTTTGCATGCCACACTAAACGCACGGCTGCATGCTGCTTCGGCATCCTGCGTGGGCTTCGTCCTGTGCTAAAGTTCTTCGATGCTCCCACCAGGCAACTCATGATCCAAGCTACTGTCATCTCCAGGCTGGATTATGCGAGTTCCTTGCTGGCCGGTTTGAATGTGGCAGAGATCGGGCGCTTACAGAGGATCCAGAACGCCGCAGCGAGAGCGGTGGTAGGCCTCCCAAGATTCTGTCCTACCTCCAGCACCCTACGGTCACTGCATTGGCTTCCGGTGGCCCAGCGGATCCAGTTTAAGGTCCTCTGCGTCGCCTATAAGATCTTGAAGGGGTCCCCGGCAACTATCCTTACGTCCCTTCTGGCCAATTACATCCCAGCTCGACCCTTGAGATCGGCAGACCTCGAATTGGCCGCTGTGCCGCGCTTCAAGCGAAGTAGGGCCGGTGGACGCTCATTTCGAGTGCGTGCAGCTGTTCTGTGGAACTCTTTACCCCCGGCAATTCGCGCTATGAGCGATTTGCTTTCCTTTCGTCGCGCAGTGAAAACGTTTTTATTCCCCTAGTTGTATACTTGTGTTGTGTATTGTTTAGTTGTGTTGTGTAGCTGCCTTGTCGGGCGCCAGGACGCTCCTTAGCTGGAGCATCTGTGCGCCAAATAAAAATCACATAACATAACATAACATAACATAACTGCACACTCGTTTATGAAATGACCTGGCTGTTTACAATAATTGCATGTCCCTTTAACGGGAGCTGCAGGATGACTTGCTTGATTCGGACCCCTCTTCTGACTGTCTTGAGGAACAGATTGTGCAACTAGTACTTTCATTTTCCTGTCTTTCATACGTTTCCTTTCATGATCTTGCTCTTCTCTGATTCTATTCTGGTGATATTGGAGCATCTGTAACATCTGGGACGGGGTACTAGCTTGCCATGTACTTTCGACTTTCAAAACTCGATTCTTAACTTGTGGACTAGAATTCTCAACTAATTTAGTAACAAAAAGATGAGGGTACGACTCGCTACTCGTCTTGAGGCCACTGTTTATAATAAAGCATTTCTCAAATCTAGAATAAAAATCACTAGTGTCTTCGTCTTGTTTCTGTTTACATGCTGAGATTGCATCCCAGTCTTCCTTTTTAGTGGCTAATAATCTGGGCAAAACTTGTATTAACAATTCAGGTAATTCTTTACATTTCTCTCCAAGACCGGTACCTGGTACTCGTATCTTATCTTCAGCTTCTAGAACTGCCCAATCGATCTTTTTCTCTCCCACCTCCCATTCCTTTTCCTTGAGTTTCTCGTATACCCCTGCGGGCAACAGGACCTTTAGCATTTTAATAATATCTGGATACGTGTATTCTCCCATACGGAGCATGTCTTTTAATTCTCGGTGGAACCCTGCTGGATCTTTGTCATGACAGGGAATTAATTTCTTCATTTCTAAGAGTTCCATCTTTGTAATCGGGGTGTAAACAAATACTCTTTGCATTTCACCATCTGCTGTCCTGACTGGGTGTACTTCTCGTAACGGATTCTGTCTATCTATGTTAAACGGTTTACTTTCTGGAGGTGAAACATGAACAAAATGCGGGTTCAAAAACATACTATATTTATGACGCTGTTCTAGAATGACACTAATTAAATCGGTACCTAAACCTTTCCATCTATACTGGAGTAACTCGTTCAGGACATCGTGTAACGGACCTGGATCAGAATGTTGACCCTCATACAGAGTAATGAGGTGTTGGATCATATACATACCCACCAGTCGCTGCTCGGCTGGGGGCAATTTCAGAAACATGTGTGCCACTATTTCATCTGGAAAAGTGGTAGAATCAGTAATCCATCGGACTGCTGATCGGGCTAGTTCTTGTTCATGCATAGTACTTAACTTACTATAACCGATTTGTGATTTCAGAATATGATCGATAGCTTGAAATACTTGTTCTAGAGAACCTTGTTCTGGTGCTGGAAGATGAACA